>NC_140977.1:45932305-46004805 GCF_056783735.1 Eptatretus burgeri | reverse complement strand
GTTATATTTAATTGAATGTTATATTTTGTTATATTTAGTCGAATGGTATATTTTGAACACAAATTAGTGGTACTTTGGCAGTTTATCAATACTTTGGCTCTGAAATTGAATTTGGCCCGATTGCACATGCGCTGAGTGAAATGCCTCTCTGGCAGTCAAACAAAATTGAAAATCATTCCAAATAGGGAACTTAATGTTTGTAAGAACATCATATAAAGTACACAATCAAGAGGCACAAATAAATAATGTAAGTATTCAGTTAGGTGGTGTAAAAGATGCTGCATCAACAGCAGTAAACTTCTGAATTTGTTTTTTTCTACAACCTATAAAATCTTTATTTTATTTCAATTTAATTATACACTTGAACACTCGAGAACACAAATTGCCTTATTGGCACTTTCAAAAAAAGACAAAATATTTTGGCATTTTATGTCACCTTGACCGATCAAATTTGCCACTCGTAGACTCCGCCAATATCCTTGTTTCTCATTATTACAGGGGGTGATGTGTTCTATGAACTAATTACCTCCACCACTACAGGTGGAAAATGGTTTTCACCCATCTGCTTGTGAGTGGGATATCTCAAAATGTTGTGCATGGCTCTGGATGAAACTTGTACAGGTTGCGTGTGTGACGAGGCCAAATTGATTAGATTTTGGTGAAGATCCGAAACCGGACACAAGAATTAAAAAACAAAATTTACAGTGATTTTTCACCATTGGAAGATGGAACTAAAAACAATACAATACGATATTTCAAAAAGTTGTGGACAAGTTATGACAAAACTAGGTGGATGAGTTTGTTCAATGACAAGAACAAGCTGATTAGATTTTCGTTCAGGTCCAAATCCAGATCCAGCCCATCAGTGGGATACAAAACATAAACTAATCAGCCTGGCAAATGTATGTGCTCTACCGAGTGCCGTTCTAGTTGAATAAACATTCCCTCCACTACTGAAGACGATGAGGAGACATGATGTAAGTGTTCCAAATATGGCATGGAATTGTTAACCTGGATTCAGAACACCTTTTCACTCCAAGCCACTACTCAACTACACGGGGGCACTCTCTGAAGTTGTTCCCCAAGGAATGAAATAGCTTGGAAGTTTTTCTGCAATTGAGTGGTCATCGAGTGGAACAGTTGTGGAAGCTATCTCGATTCAATCTTTCAAAGTTAACTTGGACAGGCATTGGTGGGTGGAAAGATCACTGAACCCTCACACAGGCACAGACGTTAAGTTTTTCTGAAGTAGAGGCCAGGAATTACAGGATACTTCTTATCCCATACCATGATGATTATGATGATTAGAAGCCCCCACAGTACAGCTTGTATTCTCCCCCAACAAAGGGCACAATTACAGAAGGGCCCAGTTACAAGACGCAAAAATGAAGATAAAACCTTAATCTCATCCAGTGCTGAGGCACAATGCAAAAAACGATTTTCTTTTTAAGAAACTATTTTCTTAATATAAGAAAGTTTTTCTTGAAACAGGAAATTCATGAGAATTTATTTTGAGCTGCAAAAAACATTTTTTCTCATTTCAATAAAACTTTTATTATTTTAAGAAAATATTTTCTGACGATGACAATTAATTTTGGCAGTGCAGTTTCTGCAAAGAGGGCGAGGCAGGGAAGATGACAGCAGATGAACAACGAAACAAATGAGGGCCAATCATGGTGTACGCTTTGACTCCAGGTGGTAGGCAGTCGATTCCGAGTTCCGACCTGGCTCCGAGTCATACTAAAGACTGCAAATGGTACATGCTGCTCCCTCGCTTGTGTTCACTTTGAATGAGTGTGGGAAAAGATTCCAACTTGGAAAATATTTATACAACACAAAACGGCACAGTCAATAATAGTCAGCAACAGTGGGGGCTCTTGAGTCCTGTAACTGAAAGTTGCTGGAGAAAACTACAAACTGAAAAACTTGGATAAAAAATTTCATCACACAAATCAGTAAATAAAAAAAATTAAATTACGCAAATGTGTCAACACAATATTATATATACTTGAACAAACCTCAAATACCACCACGTGATTTACACTGAAGTTTTTCATTTGAATTGGACTTCGATACTGTGTCATCATGAGGTATTCAAAGAAGCAGACGATCACCTGTCGTGAACCTTGTTTGTTTTCAGTATCGGCTCCAGTGTGCATTAAACGCAAACTAATTTTTATCTCCAGTTTATTATTCCAGTTGTCTTTATTGGTTTCTCGTCCACAACAAAATATATCAGTAAATGAAAATAAATTGTTTTTCCTTTTATTTTTGTGAATCGACCCACAATGCAATATAAACAAATATGGCAGCCTCCGTGTGGTGATGTAGGTGGGTGACATAGTCGACACAATTTCCAAACACGGTGGGATTGAGAGTTATACACGTGAGACAAAGAACCAAAATCGATGATCTATGTTATCTATCTATCTATTGAACAAACTCTTCGTTCATTAATATGAAATCGACAAAGCCGAGAAGCGAACTAAGAACTTGGGAAAACTACATAACTGAAAAATATGTACGGAAATCCAAACAGTGGAGTTGAGAGTTTGATAATATTTTTTCATATTGCTTCAATCATATTGATCACCCCCATCGTGAACCTCGTTAGTTTTTGGAATCGCCTCCAGCGTGCGTTAAACGCTAACTAATTTTTATCTCCGGTTTGTTGTGCTCATTTTCTGTATTGGTTTATCGGCTTCAAAAGACATCAGTAAATTAAATTACTTTGTTTTCCCTTTTATTTTGGTGAATATATCCACAATGCAATCTGAACAAATATGGCAACCTTCATGTGGTGATGTAGATGCTGACGTAGTCGACACGATTTCCAAATACAGTGGGGTTGAGTCAAATCATTGATTTGTTCTTTGTCTCATGTGTACATGTTATCTAGCAAACAAACTCTTCATTCATTAATCCATACTAAGTGTGTGTGTGTGTGTGTGTGTGTGTGTGTGTGTGTGTGTGAGAGTGAGTGTGTGTGTACATAATTCCAAAACCATGAAACAGAGCAGCCTAAAACTTTGCATGCATGCTAAGGGAACTCTAAGGAAGTGCGTGAGTGAAAATTGGATGTTTGGGTTAATTAATGGCCTTATTTAATTATATCCTTTTTTAGGTGCATCCTCGGCCACCTCATTCTCTATGGGGGTCTTGAAGTGTACCCTGGGTTTATTTCGCTGGGGTCTGAAGCCGCCATGTTTTTAGCCTGCTCAACTATGCCTCGAGTTGGAACAGGCCGCAACAATTTCTTAACGATAAGGCTTCCCCACAGCCCCCCCCCCCAACCTCACTCATATTAATCAACACCTACGAATTGCTAGATACATTGCAATGCTTATAAACACCTGAAGATGCCAGCGTTTGTGGCTTTATTTCATTTCCGCATATACCATAACCTTGAAAACAATCTCTTAAACTCAGCCAAATTACAAAATTTAAGCTCCAGCATTAAATTTAGCAGCAGCTCCAACTACTAAAATAAATAAATAAAAAGTGTTCATTTGTCCAATAAAGCGTTCATTTGGAAATTGCTTGGGTGTTTCTGGGTGCATGGGTTTATCGACGGAAATTGGTAATCACTTGCCAAGACAGCCTTTCTGTGGGAGTGCATGTTTGAGTGCTCAACCACTTGTCGAGTACCCTACAGTCGAAAGTAGTAGAATTCTTGTCCCGATCAGGATGTACAGTTGGAAGTTGCTATACAAGGTAGAGAGGTACAGATACAGCACCCGTGGATGTGGTACATATGGGTAGATTTGGATCTGTAGGGACTCTCTATGGATGTGTGGGCATGCCATGCCTGTCACGGGTGCCGTGGTGGCAAAGTTTCATCCCATATCTTATGGAGGTTTTATCAGGTTTTGCTTTGTCCTCGTGACTGTTTGCTTCTAAAGCAATTGGTTATCTGGTGTGCTTACAAAGGTTGTAATGGTATCTTTGTGAGTTTCAAAGCAAAATATATTGAATAATACCCAATTTCAAAGCAATTTGCTGTATTGACGCGATTTCTAAATTACCGCGGCAAATTGTTTTCCACCCGTCAACGATGCTGTTTATAAATATTCATGTTTGTGCACGTTTCGTTGAACCAGCTGTATATATGCAACGTTGTTTTTTTTTAAAAAAATTGTTCATTGAAATTTCCCCAAAACAACGTTGAAATCTAATCAAGGTTTCTGTGTTATATGCAGTACGTACTGCAGTCGGTAATCACACCGACTCCAATCTGCCGATTCCCAAACAATTGCCGATATTGGCCAAGCACCGATGTATGTGCATGTGTGTTGTTCATAAAGCATAACATTTTCTCTCTGATAACTCAATCTCCATATCTCTCTACCTACCCCCTCCTAATACAGTGCAGCGCCCTCCCACACATCCCTCTTTCTCTATCTCTGGGTGGTATTTAGAGTTTGATTGGTGGTAAATAGATTTCAGACATTTTCTTTCCATCTTCACAGTTATTCTATGCAGAATCATTTTGATGACAGAATGAATCGTAATCAACGCTCCATTGCATGTCTGCCTTCCCTTCCGACACTCCTCCTCGCTCCCCCTCCCACGATTCCTGACAGTGATTTTAATATTTCCAACCTGCCCAGTCACCAGATCTCTCCAACTGAGCATCTGTGGGATGAGATGGAACAAGCTATTTGAAGTAGAGATTCCCTACAAACCAATTTGACAACTGTGGGAAGCATTGGAGTGAACATGGGCAAAATTCCTGTGGAACACTTTCGATACCTTGTAGAGTCCATGTCCGAACAAATTGAGGCTGTTGAGGGCAAAAGGGGGTACAACTCAATATTAGGAAGGTGTTCCTAATGTTTTGTACGCCGAGTGTATATAGTGTTTGTGTGTGTGTGTGTGTGTGTGTGTGTGTGTGTATTGTGTGCCTTGTTCATAAAGCATAACTTCCCTCTCTCTCTACTGTTCCTTTTGCATCCTGTTATGTCTTGATCCATTCAGTGTACGAGCTTTTCCATGAGCCTCAATGATGTACGGTACAGTATACAAAAAATAACTAGAAGGGTACTCAGTAGAATGCATACCTCCACCACACAATGCCTGATCCAGTGGAACATAGAGCCCAACCTCGTTTTTGGCCCCATCTCTCAATGGTGAAGAATCACTAAAAAAAAAAAAAAAAATTGGATCCAGATCTGGATATTCATCAGGATTGAATAAATTCTTCCTTGTCACACACACACACACACACACAACGTGTCCACCAAGTTTCATCCGAATCCGTCCATAGCTTTTTAAGATATCGTGCTATATATCATTTTTGGCCCCGTCTCTCAATGGTGAAGAATCACTTAAAAAATTTATTGTCAGATCCGGATCCGGATCTCCACCAAAATCTAATCAGTTCGTGCTTGTAACACACCCAAGCACTCCACCAAATTTCATCTGAATCCGTCCACAAGTTGTTTTTTTAGATATCCTGCACACAAACAGACAGGGGTGAAAACATAACCTCCTCCTCCTCCCTTTGGTGGCGGAGGTAATAAACAGGCCAGTAATCGGTCTCAGAGCAACAGAGTCAGTGGGCCGGCACAACTGCTTTGATGCGGTTCATCGGACTTGGACCAGGCAACTGCAACAATACCTTCATTTACTCGTTGAAAGAAAAGAATTTTTTTTAAAAGAGCAACCCGACATTTTAAAATGCATCTGTCTGTTTTCTCCGAAAATTGTAAAAGGGTTAGTTTCACAGGAATCAAAGAACACTTCAACTCCGTGATCAGTCATATCTATATGAACCTTTTTAATGAAACTTCAAATATGATCAGGTCCTAAAAACATCTTTACAAATCCAAAATTCCAAGAGTAGTCAAGAAAACATGTGCGGATGACATTTCTTTAGATCAATAACAATGTAAAAAAATATTTGCATCAAAAAAAACATTTGTGTGGCTTTTTGCCTCATGTTGGTAATCAAATCAGAATAATACAAGCAAAACATCACTGAGTAAAAGTGGAGACTCAATGGTGAACATTGGACTGGCATCCCTAGAGGTTGTAAAATTCAAATGATACCAAAAGTAGACCTATTTTAAAGGATTTGCATTGTAATCTTCAGAAAGTCATCAGTTTGAGGGGAACTGCAACATCACCTTTGGATTGCAGGTTTAAAAAAAACAAAAAAAAAAACCAGCTGGCTCATCAACAATTTCTAACCATGTCACAAATTGTGTGTGTGCCCCACCTAATCTGGTTTTGTGTACGCGTGACAAGTCCACTCGTTATGGTTGACTCTTATTCCCCCTCCCTTGTTATAGGAAGTCATTATGAATGACGACATTCCTTCTCTTCTCCAATAGTTACAATTTGACAAAAATAACATTTTGTGTGGCTTATTTAATGAAAGTAATTTTCAGATAATAAAACAAAAGAACGATTGACGAATAATTTTTGGTCGCATCTCACATTTGTCAATTATCTTGCTCTTCAAAACGAATGGATGTTCTTTCTTCGTTTGTTTCATAAAGAGTATTTTTGACAAACAGAGCAATTGAATGTCTTCTCACTGGCGTTGTAATCTATTTCAAATTCTGTGAAGACGAAGACGTGAGAGTGTTTTTACCGACAGAACGATCAAACGTCTTCTTGCCCACGTGAATCATTTCGTGCATCTTCGCATGTAACGACGACGTCGTGAAATCCTTTTTGCAAACAATGCAATTGAGTTTCTTCTCTCCAGCATTAATAATTTCATTTATATTATGATACGATGAACTCGTCGAGGTCTTTTTACAAATACAGCAATTGAAAGTCTTCACATTGGCCTTGATCATCTCGTGATTCTTCGGGAAAGATGACATCGAGAAGGTTCTTTTACAAATGGAGCAATCGGAAGTCTTCTCGCCGGTGTGAATCGTATCTTTTTTCAGGTCGGCTGAACTTGAGAAGGGCTTTTTACAAACGAGGCAATCGAGTGTCTTCTCTACAGTGGGAACAGTTTCAGTTTCATCGACGTTCAGATGAGACACATTTGAGGCATTTTTATCAAAGGGCCAATTGAAAGTATTCTCATCGGTGTGAACCTCCTCATCTTTCTTCAGGCCAGATGAATTCATGAAGGTCTTTTTAAAAAAGGGGAAATCAAAAATTTGTTTGGTAATGTGAGTAATCTTATGGTTCTGCAGGTAAAATAAACTCGAGAAGACCATTTTACAGACATAGCAACGGAATGTCTTTTCGCCGGTGCAAATTTTCACATGCTTCTGCAGGTAGGATGAACTGGATAAGGCCTTGTTACAAAAAGAACAACTGAACGTTTTTACACCAGTGCAATTGTTCTCATGCTTTTGCAGGTAAAATAAACTCCGGAAGACCTTTTTACAAACACTGCAAGTGTATGTCGTTTCCCCAGTACAAACCATCTCGTGCTTCTGCAGGTAATACGAAGTCGATAATTTTTGGTTACAAGTCGAGCACCGAAAAGAGGTTTCTTCCGAATGAACCTTCTGGTGAATCTTCAAATAATATGCCGTGCAGAAAGTCTTATCACAAACACAACATTTGTTTGACGTTTCTCCAGTGTGGGTCCTCTGATGCATTTTCAAATACCTTGAACTTAAGAAGGCTTTTTGGCAAACTGAGCACTTGTGTGGCTTCTTACGGGCGTGAACAGTCTTATGCATAGCCAGTTGTGAGGAATGTGCAAAAGCCTTTTTACAAACTGGACACTTGTAACGTTTCACATCAGGGTGAACCACTTTATGTACTTTTAGCTGAGAATGATGTGGGAACACCTTTTTACAAACATGACACTTGTACTGACTTTTTTGAGCAGGACAGTGGTTGGATTTGTTCTCTTCGCGTGAATTTTGAGAGCTGCCCTTTCTCTTCATGTTGCATTTCGAAACAACGTTGTTGTCAGAAGACAACCGGTTTTTTACATCCCTCTCTTGTCCTTCTGTAATGATAATGATAATAAGTTTGTGGTGCACACAGCATCGTTCGTTTTTTGCAGATCTAATCAGTAGCAGCTCAATATTTCCATTGACAATTATTACACTTTCATGTGTGCATTAGAAACTGCAAGTTACAATGAAATTTAGACAAATTCTCCCACTCACATTTACCAATATCAGAAACTTTTTTGGATTCTATGATATCAAAATGTGAACTCTTAAAGATGACAAAGAAACCACGTAACACACCAAATTAACAAATATTTTTCCAAATAAAATTCTTGAGTCATCATGTAAAAATAAACCACTCAAACATTTTATGAAACTATTTATCCATATAAATGAGAGATTATGATTGTGAGCAACAAAAGTTGTACTTACTTTATCCGCGTGCACTTAAGCAAAGCCTCGTTTTCACAAATCAAATGATTTAGCAAGAATGAAACATGCGACAGTCTTTTTTGTTTCACGCATGAATTAAATAATAATGAAATAAATAAATAAATAACTAATTGCAAATCTCCATTATTCCCACTTAAAGCAAAGTTGATAGATGGCAAAAAGTTCCACGAGGAACTTTCTTTCCCCCCCCCCCGCCCCCCATTTTAACTCCTGCGACCCTACGCCACCACCTCATGGGGCATGAACCGAGGGTCAAATCGCAAAAAATTACATATTTCATAAGTCCCCCAAATGTTGATTGCATACACAAAAGTTTCATTCAAAAATGTTTCAGTAATTGAAATTTTCAGGATTTGACCTTTTAACCCCACCCTTGGGGTAGGGCAAAAATGGTACTGCTCTTAAACCACTTGCCTTGTGGTGATCATAACTACCAAGTTTGGTGAATTTCTGCCCAAATTTTGAGGAGGATATAGCGTGATGGATAGATAGACAGACAGACAAATGGAGCCGATTACAATATCCCCCCCGCGTTTTTTTTTCAAAAAGCGTGGGGATAATAAGGGAAATAGTAATGTTTATCCTTCCCAAAAGTAAGTTAAAGCAAATGAAGTTTCACCAACCATACTTTTGTGAATAAAGAATAAGTGCAGCAATGCTTAAATTTGCTCAAAAAGAGTACTGTCGGATCCCAACATTCACGGTCACGCTACTCATGGACCCTGCGTATTCGCGGGTCAGAAAGTGTGACCTGCTTCTACATTCACGCTTCGTACTTGTGTTAAGTTTGAACAAAATCGGACGTGTTTTTTTCTACCGTCTCCTACCATCTCCGTCCCTTTCTACCGTCTCCTCCACAAAGTGATTCTTCGTGTGTTTTTTTTTAGCCACCGTTGGATTGAGTCTGAAATGGGGGCTTATGGATTTGGTCTTGATTTTCGTGTCCGTGCGTGCGTCTGCAACCATATCTCAGACTTGTATGGACGATTATATTTGTACGTGACACAAAGACAACACAAAATGGTATACAGAAGCATGTCATTTTTTTTTCAAGATCAGATACAATACGGCCGACCGGCAGCCATTTTGTTACGTAAACGTGTCCCCAACCATGACTCTGACATGCATGGTCGAATTTTATTCAAACTTGGCACAAGCACAGCAGACGATGGCATACACTTGCATCACACTTTATTTTTTGATCTGATCAAATATGGCCCACTGGTAGCCATTTTAATTGTAAAAATAAGAAAAACGCGATTTTTATTTTTTGTTTGGTTTTTTGCATACATTGTCAAGGCTCGTATGAGAGCCAACACACAAAGCACAGCAAGGGGGGGGGCATGAGACAAGAGGGGCAGGAGAGGGAAGAACAAAACAGTGGGGGAACAGAGACATTAGGAGATCTGTGGAAGGGAGAGGGATGGGGTGGGGAACATGGGGAATAGAAGATGGACACTACAGGGACTTTCAGGAAGGAAAGCAGAGAATTTGAAGGAGGTGGGTTTGGGGTGGATTAACGGGGGTAGAAAAGATCGAGGTTTTGGATGGGGGATGATAAGAGGTGGTGGTGAACAGCTGTTTTGAAGGCCTGGAGGGAAGAATGGGATTAAAGAGAGTGTGAGAGTTTATTCCAAAGGCGGGGAAAAAAAGACGAATAAAAGAGTGAAGGTGAACAGTGATTCGTGATTTTGGTAGTTTTACAAGAAGAGGGTTGCTAGCGGACCTTGACCGCCCTGTGGAAATATGGTGGGGTCAAATCGCAGACAGATTGGGGGGGGTGAGACTGGAGAGGAGACGGGAGAAGACAGAAAGACCACCGACCTGCCTGTGGTGAGAAAGTGAGAGATCCAAAGACTCGGCCTCACCGTGGGAGATACCAATGGTCCCAAACGTCTTGGTTTCCACAGTGTGAAGCTGAGAAAGGTGAGAATCAGGAGCACCAGCCCAGAGGGGAGAGCAGTACTCCATTAGGCTGTGGTCAAAAACTTTGTATGTGGTCAGGAGCTCAGGTGGGCCGAGGAAGGACTTTGCACGACGGAGGATTCCCGGTCGGCGACTGGCTTTGGAGGTGCGGTTGGAAATGTGACTTTCCCAGGAAAGGTCATGGCAGATAGTAAGACTCAGACGCTTGAATGAAAGGACTTCTTCCAGCAGATTGTTGAGAAAGTAGATGGGGGGGGGGGGCAGGGGTTCCAAACGGTCCTTTTGGAGAGACATAGTGAGAGTGTGAGATTTGTCCCAATTGAAAGACATATTCATGTGTTGGCCCAGTTTGTGATTTTACCCAGATCTGCAGAGTGCGAAGAAGCTGCTGCTTGCCGGTCTGAGGGATGACAGATGGTACGGTGGAGGGTGGAGTCATCAGCGAAGAGATAAAGAGGATTTTCCAGAGAGTCGGAAAGATCATTGATGAAAACTAGAAAGAGAACGGCCCAGAACGCTGGCTTGAGGAACTCCAGCCTGGACAGGAAGAGGGGATGAAAAAAAAACTCCATTTAGGGCCACACGTTGACTGTGACAGGAGAGGAAGTCTGCGAGCCAAGAGTGGAGATGCCCTTGGATACCATAGGAAGAGAGTTTGGTGAGCAGGGCAGGGTGCCAGACCGTATCAAAAGCACGTGATACGTCTTGGGATAGGGCTCTGATTTTATGTCCAGCATCGCGTACTTCCATCCATTGTTGGGAGAGCAGAAGCAGCATGTCCAGGGTAGAGTGACCTGGTCCGAAACCAAATTGATGATTGGAAATCAAGCCATTGGAGAAGAGGAAGGATTTAATGTCTGAAGCGATGATGGATTCCATAACCTTGCTGATGATTGGGAGAAGGCTGATTGGTCTGCAGTTGCAGGGATCTGTTTTTGCAACTTTTTTATGCAGGGCAGTGATGTTTGCTGATTTCCAAGCAGATGGCAGATGACCTTGAGCAAATGAGAGGGTGAATAGAGCAGAGAGAGGGTGAGCAAGAGCAGAGGAGCAGCTTTTTAGGACACGTGGGCTGATGCCGTCTGGACCGGTTTTAGAATCTGAGTCGAGGTTTGACAGCAAACTCTCCACTTTGTCAGAGGAAAAAGACACAGAGTCCAGGGACAGTTTGGTGCGACTGGGTCAGGTGGGTACAGAAAGCGATGAGTTTGGGACACAAGATTTTGATGCAAACATTGGGTTTAGGCATTCAGCCTTTTCCCATGCGGTGTCAGCAGTGCGGCCATTTGAGGTAAGGAAGGGGATAGAGGGGGAACATATACCAGAAACAGACTTAACTTGACACCACCAGGATTTGGAGGAGATCTGTCTGTTTTGTCTTTACAATTAGTGGGACAGCTTTCGGACAAGATTTCACCCACCCCCAATGGCATGCCAATCTGTGATGTTTGTCCGTGCTGTATCCTATTAAATGAGCATCAAGCAAGGAAGCAGCATGTAACTTTTTTAAAAGTCTTTGGAATGATTTGGCTGGGGTTTGAACCACCGACCTCCCACACTCAGAGCGGATGCTCTCACAATTACACCACCAACTCTGGTACAAGTGCAGGTTTAAGAAATAAAATATAAGAATAACCAAACATTACAGCCAATTACAGATTCCCGTAGGTAAGACATGGCTGCCCCCTCATAAAGTACTGGGAAATTCACTCAAGTTGCAACTACAATGTAATGGTGCATTTTCTTTTTGTACGGATATCCAAGGTCATGCCTTATTAAAGGCATGCCCTCGCCAAAGGAGAGAGTATTGCATTTGGGTCCGGGGGTCCGGTTGTCTGTCTGTCTGTCACCTACAGGTCACAATTCTAAGCTGGTCGTCATGAAACTTTACTAAGTTGTAGAGATTGTCTCAACTGAGAAGCCTATTGTTTTTGATGTCAAAGGTCATCTTGGTCAGATTTCTAAAAATGTAATTTTTCATCCGATTGACTTGAAAGTTGAACAGGATTTGCATATTGCATTACTGAATTTGGAAACCAACTATATTTGTGGTCAAAAGGTCAATTCAAGGGCAAACATCTAAAATCATCAATTTTCAACTGAAAAAAAAAATCATCAATTTACACCCGATTAACTTGAAATATGAACAGCGATTGCATAGTCCATCACTCAATTGGGAAAATTATTTGAGGTCAAGATGCCAAAGGTTAAACTTCTAAAATCATCAAATTTCACATGAAAAATAGTCAATTAAAATCCGATTAACCTGAGCTTTAATTAAAATTGTCAATTTTAATCTTCATAAAATGGACAATTTGATGTATCCATAGCAACCTTTGGAGAGGGGGGGGGGTGGATATTGCAAGTATCGTGCTCTGCATGATGTATTTTTACTTGCAAAATCTCAAGATTTTTCAAGTATGTTGGTTAGTTGATTTTGTTATTCTGTCTTTCTGTCTATCAATCTATCTATCGCCTACAGGTCACAATTTTAAACCGTTCTTCACGAAACTTCACCACATGGTAGAGTTTGTCATAAGGAAGAAGCCGTGTTTTTGAGGTCAAAAGGTCAACTTTGGCTAAAGGTCAACAACTTGGGTGAGATTTCTAAAATCCTCAATTTTCATCCGATCGACTTGAAATTTGAAGAGGAGTTGCATATTTAGTCATTCAATTCAACCACCTATTAACTTTGAGGTAAACATAGGCCCAAAGGGTCAAAATAGTCCAAAAGGCCAATTTGGGCCAAATTTTCTAAAATCCTCAATTTTCATCCTATTGATTTGAAATTTTAAGAGGATTTTCATGTCAGTTTTTTTTCACATTTTCATATCAGTGTATCTTTTCAATAATAATGCTCTATCAATTTTGATATCCTGTCTGTCTGTTTGTCTCTTTGTCGCCTGCAGGTCACAATTTTAAACCGATCTTCACAAAACTTCACCACATGGTAGAGCTTGTCATGCAGAAGAAGACTATTGTTTTTGAGCTCAAAAGTCAAAAGGTCAACATAGGCCAAAAGTCAACAACTTAGGTGAGATTTCTAAAATCCTCAATTTTCATCCGATTGACTTGACATTTGAAGAGGATTTGCATATTTGGTCATTTAATTCAACCAGAAATTATTTTTGAGGTTAAATTTGTTTTATGGATTTTGCAAGTATCGTGCTCTGCATGACGTCTTCTTGTTCTGTCTGTTTGTCCACACAGAACGTTCATGCTTTTCTCTGCAACCGCTTGACAGATTGAGACAATTTTCATGAGGTGCGTCTACTCACGTATGATGTTTTTAATATAATGATGTCATAGATCACGTGGTGTGGCAGCCATGTTTGAAAAACAGAAAAACTTTGGACCTCTATCTCTGAAACTGCACCAAGAAAAAAAATTTGAAACTTGGCACATGGCAAGTACTCCTCATGGGGAATAACTGTGATGTTTTGATAACATCATAAGTTCCTTCATTATGACATTATAATTGCATATGTAGAATGCTACATCTGATCAGTATGAAAATTAAGGGTTATCTAGGGATAAAATGGTCCACAGGAAAAAAAAAACATTGATGATGTCATCAGTCACGTGATTCGGCAGCCACATTGTTTTAAATAAAAAAAAATTTTTAAATAAAAACAAAAAAAAAACCTTCAAAAATCTCTAAAGTTGCTGAACAGATTGAGGCGAAACTTTACACGCATAACCACCTATCCATGAGGAACAAAAGGTTCACACATATGATATCATAGGTCACATGGTTTGGCAGCCGTATTGGATTTACTCTAAAACCTATAAAATCTCCTCCAGAATGGCTGGACAGATCGAAGGGAAATTTCACACAAATGTTCCCCAGGCCATGGGTGTATAAGCTTCTAAAGGAATAATTGAAAGGTCACATGGTTTGGTAGCCAATTGGATTGAAGAAAAATATTAAATAATGTTTTCTCTGGAACTGCTTAATCAATCGATGTGAAACTTCAAATTTGTGATCTAGTTGTGATGGGGAATACATGTTTTAAATTTAAGCTTCATCAGATGCATGGTTTGGCAGCCAGAATTATTTAATTTTGTTATATGGCTTCTTTTTGATTTTTTTTTTTGAATAAGGCTCACTTGGCTGTGCTTGGATGGGTTTGAGGGTAGCGGAGTAGCAGCTGAAATGCAAATCCGATCCAGGTTCCTCCTGATGACTTCATCTTTGCTTGTTTGGGTTCCTTCTGATTACTCCAATGCAGGACTGTACCCATTTAGTCTCCCAATTGATTTGAATTGAATTTATTTTAATCATATTCCAAATTCAATTGAATAATGAATAATAACACAAGCCGGTAGGAGACGAGGGATTCGCTAGGATCGAAGCGCTGGATACGATGCTTTTCATTCTGACCGATCCACCGACGAAGATTCATTGCCAAGACGTATTGGTTCACATACAATTGTTCCTCTGCCTGGCAAGATTTTTCCTATTGCATATTTTGCCAAATGGCACTCATAAAAAAATGACGGTAAATAGACACCCTATTTTTGAAGGACTATCATTTGAAAAATAATCGGTTTGCTGGTTCGTGCTGTGGAGCCTCGCGTTGCAGACACACACACACACACACACACACACACACACACACACACACACACACACACACACACACACACACACACACACACACACACACACACGGAAAACCCGAGAAACTTCTCTCAATGCTCTTGTTTGACCACACCTCCTGAGCCACACAATATTTTTCATAAGCCACGCCCACTTTCCTACGCCACTCCCACTTTAAATAATAAATAATTGGAGGTGGTGTATGGGTCGTGGAATCGTTTTCGGTAAATAAATAAATAATTGGAGGTGGTGTGTGGGTCGTGGAATCGTTTACGGAAAATAAATAAAAAGGTGGAACAACGGTGTAGTTCCTTACAAACACTGTATACACACCTTAAATGACGGTAAATAGACACCCGATTTCTGAAGGACTACCATTTGAAAAATAAAACCTCAATCAAAAATCGGCTCGAGTAAAATTTTCAAAGCATCTCGAAGTGTTTCATTCCGAAGTCTCGTTTCTCTACATTCAAAACTGAAGGACAAGTATTGAAAATGCTGTACACGGTTTTTCGGCCGCTGCACAACAACGGGTGGTTGCTCGGCAACGAAATTCAAACGCGCACATTCCCAGTATATATTCCAACTGTTGGCAAAGTTTCATCAAAATCAATTTTCTGGTTCGTGCTGTGGAGCCTCGCGTTGCGCGCACACACACACACACACACACACACACACACACACACACACACACACACACACACACACACACACACACACACACACACACACACACACACCGAAAACCCGACAATAAGGGATATCTCATATATAGCGAATCCAACAAAAAACATCATGGGTCAGGGTCAGATGTCTGATCAAAGTGGGGTGCATCAATGCAGGACGTGTTTGTGCCCGGTCATCACTGCTGGCAGTTGTAAAGTGGCAGTTCTAATTATGTCTCATTAATGACGTAACACACCAGTACACAAAATACTCCACACAAAAGAAGCCCTGGCAAGGGTGTGCAACCTCCGATTGCTCTTTTTCTTGTTCTAAATGTTCAGTGCGCTGAATTGGTTAAAAAAAAAAAAAAAATAATAATAATAATAATAATAATAATAATAATAATAAAGGTTCTTACACAAATCTGTGCAGTTACCCACACAATTAGTATTAAGGACAAAAACAAGAAAAACAAATTGATGGTTTTGCAAAACATTTCATTTTGTAAAAAAATTTATTGAACCTACCCAACAGTAAATACTTCAATGCTGTACTCACCATCTTTAGAGAGAGAAGTCTGACAAGGTTCTCGCTTCACAAGAATATCATCCAAAGTCCCTTGAGAAGTGGAGGAAGTGGTGGCGGGAAGACACCCTGCTTCCACCGGAGGAATTTCACCTAAACAATGGCCAATATTAGGTTGGTCTGTTGAATCACCAGGCAAACAGCAAAGAAAGGTCAGACCACGAACACACACACACACACACACACACACACACACACACACACACACACACACACTTTTACTTGAAGTCATAACCTTAACTCATAAGCAATTGACCGATTTCCCAACTGCCCGGATCATCAGCTGGGCACCATTTTTCAGAGGTTTCGATCCTTTCAGCCCAGAACCTCTCCAAACAGCGGATCCACAATCCCGGTCACAGATCCACACCAGTAGATTACTCAACATCAATGGACCACAACCTCAGTTGTGTCCAGATAGTCAGTCAACACAGCAATGCAATATCCTTTTTTAAACTTGTATAATTACTTTTATTTGTAGTATTACTATATATGAATAACTTTAATCATACATCACTTTATATGATAATAAATTGAGCGATAAACACTTTACCATGTAGACATGTCCATGACACAGAACCTCCATCGAACCATCGACTCAAACTGTCATTCAAATATTTAAACTGTAATCAATAACCAATTTTAACATGCTGCACTGCGTATCTTAGCAACCCCCAACAAATTATTTTAATGCTTATTTATAAATAACATTTCTTTATTTTATTTTTTATCTATGCCTCCATTATTTAATACCATCAAATATATATATATATATATATATATATATATATATATATGTATATATATTGTTACGAATCTGGAAGCCATCGCACACAACAGCCAGTCCCCGTATATCAGTAACCTCAGTAAGTATGTGTTTATAGTTAGAATCCCTCCTTCTGTCTAATGGGAATTTCATGTGTGCGCTGCGAGTTATTTTATCGTTAGAATTTATACATCAACCACAACAACATATATCTTCACTTCTTCCACCATCGCCCTCCCTCATGCGCATGTGTGACGAACGCAACCGTGGGCGGGGCCCACTCCCTCTTTAGCCAATCGGTAAGGAGCGGGCGTCTCAACCGCCCCGTCCCTCACTCAACCCGGTCGCCATTACGCACGTGATCTTAAGTTAGGAGGTAGGCGGAGCTACAATCGCCTCAAATCGGGACTCCACCCAGAAGGGTGGGAGTTGCCCCGCCTACCGTGGGCCTGTCCAATGAGGGACGGCCAGCAAATCGCGTGATGCAACCGTCCAATCAGTAGGCGAGTGGCCAGGGAAGAAATCCCTCCAACCTCATGAGAGGAACGAAGAACGGTCGGGGTGATGATTCTGGCTGGGTCTGCCTCGCCTGGTGTCGTCTGATCTGCCTGGAAGCTTTTTCGGCCTTGATCGCCTGTCGCCTCTCGCCTCGTCTGCCTTCGTGCTGGCTGGCGTCCGTCGCTCTATTCCTCGTCCCTGGTGCTTGATGCTGCGTTGAGGCGGTGGGTTTGAGTCCCGCCGAGTCAGCGAGACCAGACCGCACGAGGCGGACAGATGCAAGTGCAGACTCTTGCCCTCAGCTCGCCTTCCCTCCCGAGCTGAAGGGCCAAATAAAGGCCGCGGCCACCATTTCTTTAGGGTGTGTGCGTGTGTGTCTGTGGGCCCAGTCTATAAGTAACAATTGTTTAAATGCCTTGTACATTACTTGCATTCCCTCTTGATAGTCGGTTTAACTCTGCTCTTTTTGTGCTCCCCTGCCCCATTATAAATAAACCCCGATTGTTCAATGTACCAGCTCGTTGTCTGTCACTTTCTTTCATTGGTTTAGCACGGTGCGTATTGGGAATTAGGGAGGCCGTCGTGCCATAATTGTTCATTTGGACTGACGGACCTTGCTAATTCCCGCTCGGTTTACACCCGGTTCGGGCTTGGTAAATGGCCCGTTCCGCCCAAGGTCCATCGAGGTTGTGACCTCCCCGATAATTTGACGACGTGGGTACTTAGGTACATTGAAATTTGGCTATTAACCCGACCCCACGCCGTCAGAGAATTGGCGAGTACGGTCCTTAAGTGACCCGTGACCTTCGGAGTTCTCCGAAGGTTACGACCTGCAATTCCGGGTGTTCGGTGGAAGACGGCTCTGCTGCTCCACCTGGCGGGCCGTTCCTCGCCACAGACCCCCGGCCCACAACAATATATATATATATATATATGTCAATAATATGAATTAAATAATTTAACTCACTAAAATAAATAATTAATTATTATTATTATATCAAATGCAATGCAAAATAGATATGGGAGATAAGCAGGCAGCACAGTGCGAGGCAGCTCGAGGTAAAGCAAATAGGGTTTTAGGCTGCATTCGGAGGGGGATCATTTATATATCAAAAGAGGTGGTGTAAACATTGTACAGGAATTTAGTGAGGGCCACTTCAAGTATATTGTGTGCAGGTTTGGTCACCACAGTTCTGGAAGGACATAGATGCCATAGAGAGGCTTCAACTTAGGGCTACTAGATCAAATCCAGGCCAAGCTGGACTTAGCTATGAGGAGCGGCTGAAGGAGACGGGGCTTTGTACACTAGAAAGGAGGCGGTTATGAGGACATATGACAGAGATGTTAAAAATAATGAAAGGCAGAGATAAAATAAGTGCAGATGAATTATTCAACAGAGTAGACAGTGATAGGACCAGGGGACATAGCCTGAGAGGAAATAAGAGGAGAGAAGATGGTAGCAAGAAGACTAAGGATTCGTCACTCCTTGGGTGTCGTTTCCCTGGTCTCTGTGTATGTTCCGACTGAGGCGAGTGATCTCACCGTGAAGGACGCATTCTTTGCCTCACTCGAGTCTGTCGTTGATCAGTGCACCAGACGAGATTCTCTTAGAGTCTTGAGGGATTTCAATGCATCGACTGGAACTGATAGGGATGGTTAAGAGACGTGTGTTGGTCCCCATGGGGCTGAAACTGTGAACCAGAATAGCACTATTTCCTTGACTTTGCAAGAAGTCATGGACTTGCGGTGGCTGGTTCATGGTTTACAGGCTCATCGCTGGACTTGGTATTCCAACGCTGGTGGTGTGGCAAAGGAGATTGACCATGTGCTCATTGATGGTCGCTGGAGGAGGACCCAGAACTGCAGGGTCTACCGGAGTGCTCAGTTCCTCAATACCTGACCACAGGCTTGTGGTAGTAACTCTGAAGTTGCAGCTTAAATCCAGGAGAATTGTATGATCCCAACCTAGGCTAAATGTTGGCAAGCTCAAGGATGAGAGGGTAGCTGAGGAGTTTGCGAACAGGCTGAGTGTGGATTCAGAGGGTCTGGGTGCTTTGGGGAATCTTGAAGAGTTGTGGAATGCCTTCAAGACCACCATCCTTGCTGTTGCCCGTGGATGTCTTGTAACTCACCATTGGGCGAAGAAGAATTTTGTCTCACGGGACACTGGATACCATTGACCAGAGTCGCAGGGCCAGGCTTAATGGCAGAGCTGAGCTGTTCAGAGGGTTGAGGCATAAAACTGTACGTGCAATGAGGGTGGACAAGGAGGCCTATGTGCGAGGAATCTGTGAGGGGGTAGAGCATCACCTGCGGTCAAGTGATTCTCATCCTGCTTACAGGGGAATTCGTGCATTGCGTTCATCCAAGCCCGTCCCTCGGTGTACTGCAGTATGAGTGGAGGGTGGGAGGCTCTTGAAAGAGGAGTCCTAAGTGAGGATCCGCTGAGCCGGTTACTTTAAGCGGCTGTACCAGGCACTTTGAGCAGCTGTACCAGCTGTTCAGTTGGATGTCAGGGGTGTTACTATCCCTATTGCTGACCCTCCATTCAACTGTGATCCACCTTTGTTTGTGGAATCACAAGCTGCAGGGAACCGGTTGAAATGGGGTGAAGCTCCTGTGATCTGTGGTATCCATGCTGAACTTCTCAAGGCTGGTGGAAATGCTGCACTCGTGTCGTTGCATGCAGTTCTGTGCTCTGCCTGGAACACAGACATCATCCCAACTGACTGGAAGATGGGCCTTGTTGTTCCTCTCTGGAAAGGGAAGGGTGATCATCTGGAATGCAATAACTACTGAGGGGTGATGCTGCTCTCAGTGGCGGGCAAGGTCTTTGCTCGGATAAGTCTTGATAGGGTTCTCCACCATCTGCTTGAGCACCAGCGTCCAGAGCAGCCAGGCTTTACACCAGAGGTCAACGGATGATAGTATCCTTGCCCTTAAGGTCCTCACCGAATGCAAACAAGGGTTTTGGCAGGGGCTGCTTGCAGCTTATGTTTATCTCTGAAAAGTGTTTCATTCAGTGAATTAGGACGCCCTCTGGAGAATTCTTGATCATTATGGGATGCCACCAAAACTGATCAATCTGATGTCTAAACTATACGCTGGTACTGAGTGCTGTGAGATGTGGTGGTACCATCTCAGACTTATTTCCAGTTGTTACTGGAGTTCGGCAGGGGTGTGTACTGGCCCCCACACTTTCTGCTTGCATGGACTGGATTCTGGGGAGGGTGTCGGAGAGATCAAGCTGCGGTGCATCGTTTGGGAATGTCAAGATCTCTGACCTTAATTTTGCAGATGTTGCAGTCATCTTTGCGGAGACTGGACATCCTGTTGGGGGTCCTCGAGCTGCTGAATGAGGAGTCAGAGCCACTGGGATTACGGATTTCCTGGGTCAAAAGTAAGATCCAGGCTTTCAATGACATCTTGATGCTGCCATCTTGTCTGTACCCGTTTGTGGTGAGGATGTTGAGGTCACTGAGAGATTGACTTACCTTGACAGTGATATTCATGTCTCTGCTGGAGGTGAGCTAGAAGTCAATAGACGTCTGGGTCGCACCTGGGGAGTCATGGATTCACTGTATCATGGGGCGCAACCCTTCCAGTACCTTTGCAGGAGGACAAACGTCCGAGTCTTCAGGTCCTTGGTACTTCAATTCTCGCTCTAAGGACGTGAGACTTGGACTTTGACCAGGGATTTGAGAAACTTAATTCCTTAGGTACCAGGTCTCTTCGGAGAATCCTTGGCTATTGCTGGTCGGACTCTGTGTCCAACGAGCGGTTGCTGAGGGACTCAAATGAGATTTGTTCCCTGCATAGTCCATGAGCGTCAGCTGCAGCTGTATAGGCATGTGCCTCTTTCCTGATGGTGATCCTGCTCATCAGATCGGATCAGCGAAGGAGCCTCGAAGGGGAGGAGGCCAATGGGCTGAACACGTGCCTCGTGGTTGTAGCAGGTTGATCGGCATCTCAAGAAGATGGGGATGGGCCAGGCGTTTGCTTGGGGGATGGCCAGACGGGGGCCCTTGGAGTACCGGCGGAAAGTGGACTCAGCGACGTGCTGCTCTGGCGCATGTTCCCATACCTGACCTGAATAATTAAGTGTTTGCATGCCCACCTTCCCCCCTCCCCCAAGACCACAGGCAATTAATTGATTCATCAAAAAATAAATAAACCAATGTCACCCGCAGGGTGACCCGTATCTTTATTGCCAAAAGGTGACCACGTGTGACTTCTTTAAGGTCACACTGAGGTGAACAGAGCTGCTATCCACCAGGAGCGACTCCTTGAGGAATATCTGCCTACGAGAGATTCCGATGAGAATCGTTCTACAGAGTAACCATGAAAAATATGCGTTTGCCTCATAACGTCACCAAATGACCTCATAATGTCTCAAGCTTGACATATCTAGAAAGCACTCATCGAGGTTTACAATTTGAGGTACTACACGATATGGTTCCTAAAACTTGAAAATTTGACCTTGGGGTCAAATATGTTTGACCTGAGGCGCTAACCATGAAGGTCAAGGCCAATCGCCACCAAAAATTAATCAGCTGAGCGCCAGACCATGAACTATATTCCCATGAAGTTTGAAGACTATCAGATCAAAATTACTCAAAAAATAAGGGTTTCGTCGACTCCCCTGATTTGCGACAAAGTGATCTTGACCTTTGACCTTCAAAATTTTATGCGCTGAAAGAGACCTCTATTGGCCTCTGATATGCGAAGTTACAAAAATTCCCAATGATAACTGTGCTCTGCAGAATTTTTTATACGTGATTACAGCCAAAAAAAAAAAAAAAAAAAAAAAAAAAAAAACATACAAGCTGACTAACATATCTTGCAAAAACTTCGTTTTGGCAAGATAAAAATATCGTTTTTGCCAAAGCACATCTTTACTTTTGTCCCCAAATTTCAGCTTCCGAGCTCAAAGGATAGCTGACATATCACCCAAACAAACAAACGGTGTGAAAACTGAGTACTCACTTCCTTTGACGCCTGGCGATGACATCATGCATCACTTGGATATGGCATTGGGAAGGAATTAATAAATCTATAATAAGTAATCAATCAATCGATTAATCAAAAAACAAAAAGTACCATTTTACCAAAGCACATCTTAACTTATGTCCCCAAATTTCAGCCTTTCAGCTCAAAGGATAGCTGAGATATCGCCCGGACAAACAAGAAAGAAAACAAACAAATGGAGTAAAAACTGAGTACTCCCTTCCTTTGATGCCTGGTGATGGTCATTGCCTGGATATGGAATTGGGGAGGAGCGGGGTACAAAAATGTTTTGAAGTATTTGCAACATAATGTTTAATAATGGAATTACCTTGAACGGAACAGTCATCCAGACGCTCGTGTTTCACCTTCACCTCGACATTAAAATCTGTAACAAGAAAAACAGCAATCAGAGAATGCAGACCCTCACCAGGACTTGTTTTGTGGCGTTTGTGTACTGGGGTGTTACTTAATTAGACACACATAATTAAAACTGCCACTTTATAACTGCTGGCAGTGATGACCGGGTCCCGAGACGTCCCACTTTGATCGGACACCTGACCCTGAGCCATGACGTCTTTCATTATTATTCAATTGAATTTAGAATGTGATGAAAATAAATTCAATTCAAATCAAATGGAAGACCAAACGGGTACAGTCCTGCATTGGAGTAAATCAGAAGGAACCAAAAAGAAAAGATGAAATAATCAGGAGGAACCTAGATAGGATTCACATTTCAGCTGCTCCTCCTCCACCCTCAAACCCATCCAGGCACAGCCAAATGAGCCTTATTAAATAAAATAAAAAAATTTGAAGAAAAAAAAAACCCAGATTAAAAAAATGTAATATTTCTGGCTGCCAGACCATGCGTCCGATCAAGTTGAAATTTAAAACATGTATTCCCATCACTACTGCATCATAAATGTGACGTTTCACTGATTGATGAAGCGGTTCCAGAGAAAACATTAATATATATTTTTCTTAAATACAATATGGCTGTCACACCATGTGACCATCAATTATTCTTGAACAAACTTGTACACCCAAGACTTGGGGAACACTTGTGTGAAGTTTCCCCTCGACCTGTCCAGCCATTCTGGAGAAGATTTTTTTTAGGTTTTAGGGTAAATCCAACATGGCTGCCAAACCATGTGACCCATCAATTATTCTTGAACAAACTTGTACACCCAAGGCTTGGGGAACATTTGTGTGAAGTTTCCCCTCGATCTGTCCAGCCATTCTGGAGAAGATTTCTTTTTAGGTTTTCGGGTAAATCCAACATGGCTGCCAAACCCTGTGACCAATGACATAATATGTGTGAACCTTTTGTTCCTCATGGAGAGGCGATCGTACGTGTAAAGTTTTGCCTGGATGTGTTCAGCCGCTTCAGAGAAGATACAGTAGACTAGGCGTAAGTCGTCACCATCGGGACCGAGAAAAAAGTGATGACTTAGACATGTGACGACTTACGCGTATGCGAACATTCATGATGACGGTGGGGTGAAGGATGAAGTCGCGCGTGGCCTGGACACGTACGTGTGAGAGGGCGCAACAATCTCTAAGCCGGCTATTGTACCAAAAGGGAAACACAATCCTCGGGGCATAGGTGGGGGTTAATTGGTGAGTTGGAAAGTGATCAAGCAAAGATGGAATTTATGAATCACTTTATCAAAAGTAAAGATAATGAACAACTGTAAGACAACTCATATACCATCAGTGATGGTATATGACCATCGACAAATGTGGAATGAATGGCTGTTAGAATTCATTCATTGGAATGAATGAAGAATGAGTTTTCATAAGGAATGAAAACTCATATACCATCGACAAATTACATGACACACAGTCATCGTGATGACTACCACTCATTACCTATGTGAAAGTGAGTGCGGTGATGTACAAAACAAGCCAATATAAAACCATGATCGGACTTCAACACTAAGCTCGATCTATCCTTTACTCCTTTGCCAGAGACTGCATTACGCAGCCTGTCTACCTCTTCAGATGCATGTGGGATGGCGTGCTGACTGAGCTGAACGCAGCGCAGTTATAAATAGCCTATCACTGGCGGTGTAAACCAATGAGCGCGCATCACGATTCCATGAAATTGGGCTTCTCACGAGGTAGAAGTTCCGTGTGACGAGTTAGGCGTGGTAATTTACTTGAGTTTCCATTACGCGGGAAAGGACAACATCTGACGACTAAGACGAAGTGACGACTTAGAGATGACGACTTACAGACTTTATTCAAAGGGATTTAACATTAGATAAATTCGGGACTTTTTGACGCTGCCGACTTAGGCGAAGTGACGAGTTACACGCTGCCGACTTACGCCTAGTCTACTGTATTTGAAGGTTAAAAATTTTTTTTTTTTTTTTTTTAAGTGCCTGCCGAATCACATGACCGATTATGTCATCAATTTTTTTCTCTGGACCATTTTGTCCCTCGATGGCCCCAAATTTTTCATGCTGATCAGATGTAGCGTTCTACATATTCAATTATGACATCATAACAAAGGTACCTATAAGGTCATGAAAAAAAATAAATGAAACATTCCCCATGAGTACTACTTGCCGTGTGCCAAGTTTCAATTTTTTCCTTGGTGTGGTTTCAGAGATACAGAGGTCCAATTTTTTCCTGTTTTTCCAACATGGCTGCCACACCATGTGACCTAGGACATCATAATTATCAATGAAACATTCCACTTGAGTAGTCGCTCTGATGATGAAAATGTTGTCTCAATCCGCAAAGCAGTTTACGGAGAAAAACACAAATTATGTGCGGACAAACAAACAAAAACGGACCCAAATGCAATACCCTCTCCTTTGGCGAGGGTAACAATATAAACCAAGTCTTAAACCAAACTCAACACATAAATCCGATCACCCAGGTTCATTATGATCAACTTGCACAATTATTTTAAACTAGCAGAGTACCCGCCCGATGGGCGATCTTGTTCCAAGCATGCAGCATGTTCTTCTGAGATGCAACTTTATTTGCACAGTGTATAAGCAACTGATAGCTGCCACAATCGCTCCGAACCCCCCCCCCCCCCCAAAAAAAAACCTGGGTTACGTACATGAAACAAAAACACATCGACTGCTTACAATTCAAAATACCTCACTGCACTGGAAAACGTGGGGACAGGAACACTGTACTGTAAATGGTGGGACCCCCACCTGGAGGGGGCACTAGACGATACACATTTACATAGAGAATTTGCATCCCCTACCCCCAAGACCACCGGCGAAGATAAAAAACACCCCTATACACTAATTGGGGTCATGCTGATTCTATGTAGTAGGTCTGGATGTAGTCGGCCCAGAACTGTGGGAGGAGTAGCACGATAAACACACAAACAAACAAACAAACAAACATCGGTCCATCAATTATACTAAGGACTCTCACCTTGTGAGGAAGAAATGTCTGTAGGATCAGGTTCCACCTTCACCACCACTATAGAACCTGCAGAGAAATAAAACCTGTTTTAAACAACAAAATACATCAGAAAATACTCATTCCTCAACTTTCACTGGGGGGGGGGGGGGAGAGACCGACCACGGATTAATCACTTCATCGACAGCATCAAGATCACTGTGAACCTGAAGATCCAAAGTAAATTAAATAAAAGAATCACACCAATTTCACCAACTCAGAAAACTGAAATACAATCAAATCAGTGCTGTGCTTTCAACCCAGAGGCTCCCTGTTCTTCATTGCACGGCCAGCGATCCACTGGCGGCTCCTGATGGCCTAAAGTGTGGCCCGACGGGCGGCTGATAATACACAAATGTGAAAACACCCCATCATAATCCACCATAAAAACTATCAAATGGATAAAATGGTTTCAAATGTGTGTTACAATGTGAAGCATAAAAGTAACACAACTACATCAGGATATAGTTGCAGTTTCCAAACAATTAGTAGCGTAGCATGGATCGTCTCGGCACGCTCGCCTCTCCACACATGGTTGCAGAGATTGACGTCATGATTTACACCAATCATAATACAAACATTTATTTTATACAAATTTATTTGTAATATTATATTTATTTTTTATTACAAAAAGGTCCAAGTGATCGAAATGCTCAAGGGTTGAGGGACTCGAGGCTGTCAAATCTGTCTGAAGGGGTCTAAATGATGTAAAGGTCTAAGGGGTATTTGGGGACCTCTTGGGTATTCACGGTCTTGGAGAATTGACATTAAAACAGGACGTGATTAATGGGCATATAGTCCTCACGGACTAATGGAATGCTTCGCCAACCCACCGTGCTTTTCGTGTGTGTGTGTGTGTGTGTGTGTGTGTGTGTGTGTGTGTGTGTGTGTGTGTGTGTGTGTGTGTGTGTGTGTGTATATATACCTGGCGTAGTGGCGTGCGCCTGTAATCCAGCAACTCAGAGGCTTGGGTTGGAGGATCGCTTGAGGACGGGAGCTCTGCGCTGGGCCGTGCTATGAGAGGGTGTAGGGCAGCCCAGAATCAAGGCGAAACCCAATCCTTATCTCTGTGTCGTAAGAGGCGACCAGGGTTGCGTCAGGAAGGGCATCCGGCATAAAACCTGTGCCAAAATCAGTATGCGGATCATAACAGATGATCTGCTGTGGCGACCCCTAACGGGAGCAGCCGAAAGACGAACAACAACAAATATATATATATATATATATATATATATATATATATATATATATATATATATATATATATATATATATATATATATATATTGTTGCGGAAATGGCCTTCAGTGTGTTATTAAATATAGGATTAGCCTAGAACCCCCATTAAATGCACACGTTAGCCAGGTTGTTCGGTAAATGGACGCGACATGTGTGTCGGGAGGTGTAAGAGGCTGTTCATTGTTTGTACATTGGTGGTGGACCGAGACGTTCTTCTTCTTCCTTCCTCTCTCTGGACAATAGTCCCCGCCCAGCGTTCTGAGGGGGAGTGGCCTAGAGAAGGAAGTGAAACTGAAGGGAGGAACCAGTCGGTTATTGAGGCGAGCAAGTGAAGGAAAAGACTGCAGGAGCGCCGGGAAGACGGTGGTAAAACTGAGCGCCGGTGTGGCGCGATCGGCTGAATAGGGCTGGCTGTGTGTGAGTCAGCAGTCGGCTTTGAGGCGAGCGAGGGCAGAAAAGGAGAAGTGAAACTGAAGAAGTAAAACTGCAGTGGGCTTCGAGGTGAGCGAGCAAAGGAAAGGCAGGGTGAATCTGCCGGGAGAGAAGCTGAACCTGAGCGCCGAGGTGGGGCGCGATCGGCTTTCGTGAGGAGCACAGGTTGATCCGGAGTCCAGTGACGGAGCTTCTGACTGTCCGTACTCACCTCACGGGTCGACAACGTCTTGGAATCCCATGGACCCAGCCTGTGGAGCCCAACACCTCGATTTGGCCTTGTCTGGTGAACAGGCCAGGCCTGGACTTGTATACTGGACCTTGGGAGAAACCAGCTGAAACCCACCATCGATCTGACGGTCTTGTGCATGCGTGGGCGGTGCGACAAAAGGAGGACGAGCACCATTTTGCCACACAGCGTGTTTGAGCTTGGGCGCTTGAATCCGTGGACATCGGCTTGTCACGAGCCACATTCGTGCCTTTGACACTTTCTTCTTGTCCATGAAACATCACTAAGTACTCTGTGTCTTGTCTGCATGCTGTCCGTGTCTGGTCTGCATCTCGTTTAAGGTTTATCTCGTTAGTGTCCCCTTCGAAACACGTCGCTCCCTAGTTAAGAACGGGTTATAGATTAATTATAACATTGTCGTGAATGCTTTGCTTGTGTCGTGTTCCCCGATGTCCACAATAAGTCTGGCTGATTTGTATGAAGTTGCCGCTTTGAATTAATTCGTGCCGCGCCGAGGAACGATCCGCTCGATTTGGATATAAAAACCAAAACGGTTACAGACTGGCAGAATTCGCTCGGTATCTGACAAAACCAGTCTGGAACCCGGGGTCTATTTCCCCAGCTGGTAAGTTCCAGCGGTACGTTGATATCGCGATTTGAGACGCGTGACCTGAGGCCTGTGCCGAACCAGCCGGCGTTGGTTCGGGTGGCGCCGAATCTGTAACATTTTGGCTGTCGAGAGTAGGGTACGAACACCCAAACTGGTTACAGACAGTGATTGACGCCATTGTCCGAAGCCTTAACAATATGTTACTAGCTCATACCACCCATCACTTCGCTGATGGGAATACTGAGAGGGGGGAGGAGGAGGAGGAGGAGGAGGAGGAGGAGGAGGAGGAGGAGGAGGAGGAGGAGGAGGAGGAGGAGGAGGAGGAGATGAGAGAGATAGAAACAGAGAAACAGGGGGGGGAGTGAGGAGGGGCAAAAAAGCAGTATACAACAAATAAAAACATTAAAATTAATTACTTTTAAAATAAGTGTTGTCATGATTGGGGTTGGATAGAGTACATATTGCTTGTGGAAGGCTTATTCAGGTGGGGAAAGCCGTCCAGTTGAGGTTGAAGGCTCAGCAGATGAAATGGAGGCTGATTCACATGGGATTTTTAAATAGAACTTCTCAATGGAGAATTGAGTGGCAGCCTTCATTTTCTGTTCATAGACCTTGTAACATTTCAGAACATTCTCCATCTCCCTCCGCACCTTGGAACTTCATGCGGTCAGGATCGTGGTCATCACGAACCGCTCGCTCAGAACAGACGCCGGTTCGGGGACGGGTGGGGGAGACGCCGGTTCGGGGACGGGTGGGGGAGACGCAGGGTCGGGGACGGGTGGGGGAGACGCAGGGTCGGGGACGGGTGGGGGAGACGCAGGGTCGGGGACGGGTGGGGGAGACGCCGGGTCGGGGACGGGTGGGGGAGACGCAGGGTCGGGGACGGGTGGGGGAGACGCGGGGTCGGGGACGGGTGGGGGAGACGCGGGGTCGGGGACGGGTGGGGGAGACGCGGGGTCGGGGACGGGTGGGGAGACGCGGGGTCGGGGACGGGTGGGGAGACGCGGGGTCGGGGACGGGTGGGGGAGACGCGGGGTCGGGGACGGGTGGGGGAGACGCGGGGTCGGGGACGGGTGGGGGAGACGCCGGGTCGGGGACGGGTGGGGGAGACGCCGGGTCGGGGACGGGCGGGGAGACACCGGGTCGGGGACGGGCGGGGGAGACGCCGGTAGGAGGATTTTGGGATGTAGCTATGGGGGGGGTGGGGGTACCTGTGGAGGAATGATGCTGAAGTTGGGGACAAGGAGAAGGGGTGGGGATGGAAGGACACAGACAAACGAGATGAGGGGGAGGGTGATGATTTAGAGAGGTTCGAAAGTGCCAATATGAGCCAACCGACCCCAAACGTGTCCATATAACACCAAGTAACACTTTCCTTGTACAAGATCACAACACGACCTCACGTATCAATATATAACATCACGTGATACATCTTCACCGGATTCCAGCCATTAGCGACAATTCCGGGTCTGTATAAACCACCTCCAGCTCTCTTGTACAAAGTCAATTAACAATGAAATGCGAACAAACGGAGAAGGAAAGAACATGAAGTTAATTAAATATTTATTATTAATGATAAACACGTGATCGGTTCTGAACCTCTTCACCATTCGCGGTGCTTTAACTTTCAAACATGAAAACACATCATGAGCATGACGCACGTTACAAAACCACCACGTACCTGGTCCTTCACCGGGTTCCAGGTCCGTCCCGTCCCCTCCATCATGAAGGTTCTGAACGTCCAGGATCCTGAACCCGCAGATCCCAACATTCCCTCCCGGACCCGCTCTGTTCCCTCCATCAGACCCCACATTGGAGTCCGACGATCTCGTGGGGTCTCTGTTCATGATCTTCATTCAGCACGTGTTCGGTCGTCCTCACAAACTGAGCCTCGTGTAACACAAACACCTGTCTGAAAACAATAATCCTGGTTTACCCGAAAGCAGATTCGCCGAAGTTCAAAACTCACCGATTTCGACGGTCCGTCCATAAAGAGGTCGTGTATGGCTTCCCACGCTAATTAATTACCGTTTTGGGGAAATGATTTATCACGAACTTCACCTTTTGTGTTCCGATGTGGAGTCTCGTGGAGAGTTCTGGAGCTCCGCCCACGTGAGGCCACGCCCCACATTCCCGAGTGGTCGAGTTCTGGAGCTCTGCCCACGTGAGGCCACGCCCCGCATTCCCGAGTGGTCGAATTCTGGAGCTCCGCCCATGTGAGGCCACGCCCCGCGACGCAGGGGTTTTCCCGCGTTTTTTACCCCTTCGTTCAAAGCGATCCTCAGAGACGGAAGGAAAAGTGTCACGCACTGCTCGTGTGCACACAATGTGTGTTCTCAATAAAATAATCATAATGATAAATAATAAACAACAGTTAATGGAGCACAGTAGAGTCTACACCCCCCCCAACCCCCTCACGAGGGGACAATAACCAATGGCCCGAGATAACCACATTAACCCATTCATCAGGGCTCGACAGGCAGGCCACAGGCTTCACTGTTTAACCGTAAACGGGGCCACTTCTCCCTTGACATCTGATGCAAGTGGAAGACTGCAGGGGAGTGATCTGAAGCCATCACATAATCGTAGGGGGGAGGCGGGGTGACAGGATGTCCATGATGGACGAATGCCATGCTCACTTGTCCGGGGAGGTAAACAAGCAAAACTTTCGGTACTGGGGAACTGAAAGTCCTAGTAATGCATCAACTGAACTGGTGCCTCGATCTGTTCTCAAAGTCACCATGTGGGTGGCGGTTGGTTGGTATGGGATAATTGGTCCATACTTCTTTGAAGGTGACCAGGGACGCACCTGCACGGTAAAGCAGAGGATCTATCGCGAAATGATTCAGGAATTCTATCTGCCTGAGCTACGTACTCAGGCCCGAAGGAGAAACAACCTGATCCAGATAAGAACCCAGTGGTTCCAGCAGGATGTGGCACCGCCCCATACAGCCAGGGAAACAAGGCGTTTTCTCAACCAACATTTTGAGGGCCGCTTTATCTCCCTCTACGAAGACGTTGAGTGGCCACCGTATTCTCCTGACCTTACTCCTCCAGACTTCTACTTGTGGGGGGTATCTCAAGGACAGGATCTATGGAAACCCTAGGCCTCAGACTCTTGATCAGCTGAAGGAAAACATCCACCGAGAAATCCAGAACATTCCTCAGGAAACGTTTCCCAAAGTGATGGAGAACATGACAACGCGTTTGCAGGCAGTGATCGGACAACGTGGAGCCAACGTCGAACATGTGGTCTAAAAGAAAACGATGATTCTATACCAAAATTTAAATTTTGGTGACAATTTTGACATTGGTACAATAAACTTCAACCTTTCACCTTTCTATCCAGCCATATATCGTTTTAAAAAATATATGTTATGACTATCCTCTTTGCAGATGAAAAGTTGTATATTTTTTTGGGACACCATATATATATATATATATATATATATATATATATATATATATATACACACACACGAGGTGTGTTCAAAAAGTATCCAACCTTAATTTTTCGTGCGTAAACAAATGAAGCTAGGGAGGAGTGGTTTGGTGCACGTATGTTGGCGATCCTAATCCGTATGCGTGAATATTTTCCCGCCTGCAGAAGCTGTCAGTCGCCAACAGACCGCCGATGAGTGAGGAAGTGTAAGTGAGCGCCGTCGGATTTTCGTTTTTGACAAAATGACGAATCACTGTGGTCTCATCGCCAGTGATCACTGTGTTGAAGAAGTTGGGATCGCTGTTCACAGTCTCCAGCATGTCCTGTGCGATCTCCAAACGGAGTTGCTTCTGCTCGATCGTTAGCAGCTTTGGCACGAACTTCGCTGAGATTCTCCTTAAGCCCAAATCCTCAGTCACAATGGAATCAACGGATCCAATGCCGACGCCCGCCTCGTCTGCAAGTTCTCTGATCGTGATTCGACGATCCTGCATCAGCAGGGTCTTCACTTGGTCAATGACGATCTCATTTCAGGATGTTGAGGGCCTACCAGAACGTGCTTCACTTTCCATTGATGTGCGACCATCTTTGAAGCGGTTGTACCACTCTTTTATCTGTGTGGTGCCCATTGCTGCGTTCACGAAGGCCTGTTGAATCCTGCGGATTGTTTCCACTTGGGAATCGTCAAGCTTTACATAAAATTTAATGCAGTAGCGTTGTTCAAGTTTTTCCGTCATTTTGTCAAAAACGAAAATCCGACGGCGCTCACTTACACTTCCTCACTCATCGGCGGTCTGTCGGCGACTGACAGCTTCTGCAGGCGGGAAAATATTCACGCTTAAATAAATTAATAATTCTTAAATAATTCACGCTTAAATTCACGCAAAAATAGCTTTGGATTTTTGTATATCACCAGTGTGCCTCACAGTGGTAACCTGATCAACAAACCAGCCAAAGATGCGATGGAGGGTATATAATAGCCAATGGTGCAGTAGCAGGCAGTGATCTGGAGCCCATGTGCGATATACTACTGCAGAATCGGGGCATGTAGGAGCAAACTTTTCTGCAGATAACATTGACATATTCATCCTTCTGTTGCATTACTGAAACCAATGTCAAATGTCCTGCAATGTTCTCATGGTTTCACCAATACAAGGTCAAGGTGTTTTGGACATCAATGCTACAGTAGAGAATCACCAGGTGATCCTTCCAGATCTGCTTGCTGCTCATGATCTTACCGGGTGCATCACAGTTGCTTCATACTTCCGCATTGGTAAAGGTGTTGGACTCAAAATTATGTGGATTGGAAAATACAAACTTGATCTCTTTTTTATGATCGATGGAGATGTATCTTTCTCAGATCAAGCTCATAAATTCATGTTAGCCTGTTATGGGCAAGTCAACTACACATCATTCACAGAGGCCCGACAGAAAGCATGGTCATTCAAAGTTGGCAGAAGCAAGGCTGGTATACCAAAGCTTTGTTCACTGCCACCCACAAGTGAAGCATTCAAGGAGAATGTGGCTAGCACCCACCTACAAGTTTCTATTTGGCTTCATTCAGGTAAGGTCAGGTATGGAAGCATGCGCCGGAACAGCATGTCGCTGTGTCCGCTTTCCGCCGGTACTCCAGGGGTCTCCGTCTGGCCATCCCCAAGGCAGATGCCCAGTGCATCCCCATCTCCATCTCCAAAATGGCCGACTGGTGGCCATTTTGTTACTCAAATGTGTACCCAACTATTTCTCAGAGATGCATGGTCCGATTTTGTTCAAACGTGGCACAAGCACAGCATATGATGGCATACACGTGCACCTCACTTTATTTTGCGATCTGATCAAAGACGGCTGACTAGTAGACTGGCTCCAATAAGAATGCTCCAGGCAGTTGAACCATCACTTGCAGAGGTTTAAATCACTTTTACTTTATTGAAAATACTTTAAGTGCGTCGGTAAAAACCATGCCTTGTCCATAAAACCACACCGGGGAATAATCCCTCTCGCCCGCTTGCAGCTGAGATGACTCGACACATAGGTGGAGCATAAATACGCATGAGGCAAAACATGCGTGGAACATAATACACATTTTACATTCAAACACGGTTACATCACACTCCTCGCTTGGTTTTTATATCAACCATTACAGCAATTGATTGTGCAAATAGAATTACTGGAACTTGAGAACCAGGGTAGCCACCTTGGTTCGAAACAATCAAATTGTTATTGAACATTATCGAAAATTAAATAAACTGACTACACTGTTTATGATGTACTGTCACGAAATTCATGGACCAGACTATGGCTAACGGATAGGGGAAATAACATGAGAATATGAAATTCACAATGAATAGAACACAATGAAGGAATTCACTCTTCCACCGCTGGTATAAGCAGTATGACCTCAGTTACAGGTCGCAGGTAGACAGATATGGAATTTGCTGTCTTTCATGGTGTGGATTCGCACCTTTTAAACCCGACTGTCTGTGCTGGGCAATGTCTCAATCACAGTCCATAGGGCCAGTTGTTCCTGTGCGCATCTGCCTTCAGCAGAATGTTGTCACTGACACAAAGGTTGCGTTTCTTGACTTGCCACCGTGGATGGGGGTGCAGGGGTGTTTTTGCACCATCATGACCAGAAGATATTCGACAGTGAGAATAATTTTAATTGACAGTGCGAACAATGTAACTCCTTGGCTGAATGGTCGATGACAGAGCACATCTGGTACATATTTTCCATTGGTTAAGAAGGATGAGTCTGGATTGAAATGTTTTTGCTTTGAATGTTCTGCAATGTGCAAGAGGGTGTCTGGTCCTGTGAATGGGGCAGAATTGGTGCGGATACTCCATTTGAGGATGAGTGTGATCATTTCCAGAAGAAGACGCGACTGCTGCGGTTGCTCGACAATCTGTAGCAGCAATTCACCTGTGACTTGAGGCTTGCTTACTCTGACCCTTGGACGAGTGTCATTCGTGAAGGCAGACATTCTGCTCTTCGTGGTGAGTGGAGCTATTACCATCACAGCTGAATAACGTGATCTGTCATCATATTCCGAGGAAATCATCATATTGAGGCCATTTTGATTCTTTACATTGCGCCGGATGAAGGATGCGAGCATCAAAAATGGCGGAAAGGTAACATTGAGGGTTTCTTTGTCCTTGAAGGCCTCCCTCCATCAATGATCTACATTCTGCAAGGTCAGGTGGTCGCTTCGCTATGATTGGTTTTAGGAACAGAGATATATCCAAAGCTTCAAGTCCTGGATGGGAACCATCATTTTTGGCGGCCTCTATTTCCTCGATGGTATCACGAAACTTCAAAATTTTGCAGTCATGAGGATAGATTTAAGGAAAAAGTTCCAGCTCATTCCGCAATGATTGTGTAACTGCTTCAATACTGCCGAATCTTTCTTGATGGCAATTCCAGACTTGCTCTAAACCGACATCAAGGTTAGAAATGTAAACTCAGTTAAGACGCTCGATGAGTGCTTTGGATTCTGAACCATCAGTCATATGTTGAACTATGAGGTGAAGCTGTTCATCGGATGCTGGTATTACTCCTCTGATCATGTCCTGGAAGGCCTCCGATCATGTCTGCACACCGTGTCCTGAATTTCTCAGGCTTATCGTCAAAAACAGAAATCCTTTTTGAAACTAAGTCTCGACGAGACAAATAGTTTACACAGTCCTGCAAGGTAGGCATCACTGTTGGCATGATTGATGGCTCCACTTCTCGACTCAACAGTGAATGGCTAGACACTGGTAATGTCGTTGCCGGATGTGTGTTGTGGGTCCTCACAACATATGCAGGTACAGCCCAGGTGTACATTGGATTTGGTGAGAAATAACCCAATTGGTTGTTGGTTGTATTCCCACTGGACGGCGACGTAAGGTCAGTATACACGGTGGGATACCGAGCGTTCATAATCGGAGCTGGGTTTATGACCCACGAGCTCACAACAGGGCATGTTAACACAGTGGGGGTTGATGTGCAGCCATGACAAGTAGCACTGGAGAAGGATGACTACATGAAGGTTATGTGGAAGGCATTAGTTGGTGTCTGGTGAGTTGCGTACAATAAACCAGGAGCTGGCATCGTATTATATTAAACAGAGAGAACTTCCCTGTTGTATAAGTTTGATGTCGATGAGTTCTCCATGGATGTTCGTGCTGCAACGTTGACAGCTGGTGAAAGGGGGTCTGTCTGAAATAACACTTGTTCGAGCGACGTCACTGGGTCTTACCAGTATTACCCAGGTATCTGGTGGAATAACTTCAGTATCGTCTTCAGATAGAATGGATGGCAGCGAAGACATAGCATCATCCCTGGACAAAAGTATTCCCACCTTCTCCGCAGGTAGAGGTAATCTAGATGTCGAAATGTTGTCGAATCCGCCCCAACACAGAGCATCAGACATCGCTTCCAAATGGACCTGAGCCACGGCAGCATCTTACTCTCGCTTCAGCAGTTTGAAATATATCTAATGCTGCGTAGTTTTCAATTGTTGCTGCATCTGTTGATGTTCTTCAGGTAGCAACACAGCTTCATCCGATTTGCATCCCATGCCAGCTCTGACAGAGGCGTCGGCTGCTTCTGCTTTGGCCTTCAAAAAGAGCGAAGACCGAGAAGATTTGATGAACCAGCGACAGACCATGTATGAAGCGAGCTCGATATGGCAGCTCTTGACGAACCCCTGGAGCCAGAGACAGACCGCATTTGAAGTGAGCTCAACATCGCAGGCTCTTCTTCCTCCCTGTGGCGAGACGAGTGTGAAGTCAGGTTTCTGCTATCCTAGAACAGCCTACGTGTCTCAATTCTTGAATAAGAATGCTCCTGGAAGTTCAACCAACACTTGCAGAGGTTTAACACTTTTTCTTTATTTAAAACACTCCAACCACGACGGTAAAAAACCGTGCCTTTCCCAGATACATGCACACGTCCCGCCAGATCAGGTAAGAGTCTCCCTCGCCACTTTTGCAGCGGAGATTACGTGACACATGTGCACAGCATGAATATGCATGAGGCGAGACATGCGTGCAACATCACATATATTTTACATTCAAACTTTATTACATCACAATAACTACATTTTATTGACTACATGTTTGAGATTTTAATATACTTTTAGTAGAAATTAAATTAATACAAAATGATTCTATTATGAAAAGGTACAAGCGCTTGATGAATTGTCAATCAGTGGAGCAGCACAGCAGTTGTTATCAAGTAGGAAGGCTAACTTAAGCATGTTGTTCTTTTCAGTAAAAGTGGAGACCAATGCCACAGCATCCTGTCATTTTAAAAAGAATGATGAGCTATCGTGTGCTCATTCAATGAATGACAAAAAGATACAAAATGGTACCCATGACCCACGTGACCAGAAATTTCCAAGAAGCGCCATGTCACTACTCCGAGTATATTGGGGTTCTACTCCTTACTGCCCAGCCCTTGCCCCAACCATGTCATGCACGTTCTTACAAAACCACCGACATCGCTTTCCTCTCCAAGTCTGAACTCAACACTCCTCCATTCATTCATCCCCCTCTTCTTTCACAGATGGATCATCTTCCCAACTATGTTATCCCATGTTCTTCCCTCCAGGCCTTCAAAATGTTTGCTGTCCATCACCATTTCATGGTCTCTCCTGTTTATACAGCTGAGCTTCACTACAACAACCGAGACACCTGCACTGCATCCATACATTTTTGTGCTCCTGTTTCCCCCTTTGGCCCACTTCTGGTTTGTTGACCCTTTGCAAGCCTGTTCTTCCACTCTTCCATGAATCTGTGTCGAAATAAAATTTATACTTCCTTATAAATCTCCATTTGCGAAAAATATTGTTGTGGGAATGCCTTCCAGGGGATAACTTTGCATAGTACAGTGATAGTTATTTACCATATTGTATGTATTAGCGTCAACATGGGGTAATTTAAATGTGATGTAGAATATACATCATTACACGGACAGAAAGAAGCCATCTTCCTTACCCCACCCTTCAACGTATGTCAAAAACACCATCCCTTGACACCCTTTTTAATGTTCTTCTCCAAATAATCTGTCCTTTATGTTCTCTAAAGTGATCTGACAGGCCATCAGGCACCAAGTTCAGGTGGGAAAGCCGCCATCACGTAAAGCGTGCAGACCGAGTTGTGTGCCAATGGCAGCCGAGAGGGGAAGAGTTAGTTGCATCACAGCTGAAGGTGGGGGCCAATTCTAGAAAAAGGATGTGATATAAACGACTTGCGGGCAGAGGCACATGAAGCTTACAGTGGATCCCACACACGAGATGTATTGGAGTTTCTCCCATAATGGACCCTTTGCTATGCCCCCACATAGAGAGCCACAAGCACTCACCCCTTCATGCCAGCTCATGCCTGTCGCCAAGAACTGTTTATTGCTTGCAAAGGTTAACAGTTGGGACTCTGTGTCTTGCCAGAAGCAGCCCAGGTACTTATGTCCTGTCTGGCGCTATATTGTAACGGATCTGGAAGCCATATGCATTCAAACATACAGATGTCCCAAGAGTCAGTTATTCTGATAAGTACATGTGAGACAGGTCACTTCCTTTTGTCTAGTGGGAGAATCAAAGGTGTGCGTTGCGATGTCCTTTTAGGTAGGTTATTAAATCTTTACATCCAACAAACCACCGAAGACCACCCAACGAACATCCAACAATCATACCATCCCCCATCACGATCCACTGTCCACCTGCGTCTCTGGAGCCTCGTGTTTCGAGGCAAAATCTTTGTGAAGTACCTTCTTTTTGACGAGTATGGGCACGCGTGGAGTGGGGGCGGGGTTTTCCCCGGCATGGCCGAAATCTCCCCCAGAAAGGGCGGACCCATGGAAGCCCCGTCCAATCGGGGCGAACAGTGATGTCAGTTTCACCAAGGCCCCTCCCCGCTGAGGGAGGTCCATAAAATTACCGACGCCATCCTCAGCGGAGAGTTCTGTGGAGAGGAGTCTCGAGAGTTCGGTGGAGAGGAGTTCTGTGGACGAGAGTTCTTGGGGGTGGGGGTCGTTCGTCGTGGTTGTTGGGTTGCGAGGAGTGCTGGTTGCGAGGAGCGTTGTCGTGAGAGAGTCATGGAATTCGTACAGTGCTTGCAGTGAAAGGCTTGGAGTTCGCGAAGCAACCCTGAGAGCGGAGAGCATTGGGCCCTGATTTGGGCCCTGACTCCGCTCTACTCGACCCGGGCTCCTTCGCAGACACGGTCTCCACGCGTGCGGCCGTGGAGCGAGCCACACGACCATTTATAGGTGCCGCACCATGGAGCACCCCATCCCTCCAACGTGCAGGTACCCCGCCGAACTGCGACCCCAGCTCGTCTCCCAGGCTGTGGGGGTCCAATAAAACATCTGGGTTTCTTATCATCTGAGTGTGCGTCTGAGTGTGTGGGCCCTTCTTGTAAGTAGAAACTGTTTCAGTGTTTATTCTATCATTGTAAATTCTTGCCTGTTTATTCCCACGTAAGTTTGCTGTGTGTCTTCTTTATTGTAAATAAATTATTATGAGAAATGTTCCCAGTTCGTTTTCGTCTTTTCCTTCATTGGTCCAGCATGGTTCGGATCTGAGTTTTAGCCGGGTTTTTATACCCGATAATCGGTTCATCCTAACCGGCATGGCTTTGGCAGTTCCGCTCGACTGCACCCGAACCGGAGTTGGTAGTCAGTAGTTGGAACTCTACCGCAGTCAGTAGAGTGACCCGCTTCGAGCAAGACGTGTTGAGGGCGTGGTCCCCCGGTAGTCAAAATCGCGTAGTTAATTAGGTAAATTGGTTCTAGACAAAAAGACCCTATGCTACGCGGTTGAGATATTGGCAACCTCGGTCTGTTCAGCGATCCTCTGGCTCACGGGGTTATCCAGAGCGACGGCCTACAATTGCAGGAGTCCGGTGGGAGGCGACGTAATTTCCCGCACTTCTCGCCACTGACCCCCGGCCCGCAACAATATATTGCTTATTTACTGAGGAGTGTCTGAGGCCTCAAGGCTTCAAGTAATTAAATAATCTCCTTTTATTTGTTGGCTCAGGGCAGGTATTTAGGTTGGATTGGTAATCATTGCTTTGCTTCTTTTTGTAATCAGACACCATGGTCTCTCAATACACTTTATGAATACACTTGGTCTCCGGGTACAGCTCTGATCGCTACTTTGAGTTGTACACATCCGTTAAAAGACAGATTGGATTGGGTGATTAGCGCCCAGGACAAGAACGTGCCAGCGATTTTGCTCGGTCGCTATTAGAACAAAACAGATGCAGGGTACCGATCAGCACGGCCCATGATTGGCTGTTATTCCATCGGAGCGAGGCATCAGGGGAAGGCCGAATGGCTCAATTCTGTGTTTGCTGCCAAATCTTTCGTCACCAACGCCTCGCTCACGGTACCCGTCCTTCCCTATCACACCTTGTACTCTGTGTCTTTTGCACCCGAGAAGGTGACGAAGACTCTTTCAATCCTTGACTCTGACACTGGAATGGATGGCATCAGCTCACGTGTCCTAAAAACATGCTCTACTGCTCTTGCACACCCTCTCTTTGTCATTTTCACTCAAGCATTTGTCAGAGGTTATCTTCCATCTGTTTGGAAAGCAGACATCACCACTGCATTACCGAAAAGGTGCAAAAACCAATTCTCAACTGCAGACCCATCAGCTTACTTCCAAACATCAGGAAGGTCATGGAATCCATCATTACAGATAATATGAAATCCTTACTTTTCTCCAACAACCTCATCTCAGATCACCAATTTGATTTCAGACATGATCACTCCACGTTGGAAATGCTGCCCAACAATGGATGGAGGCCCTCAATATTTGATATGAGATCAGGGCCGTCTCTCTGGACATGTCTCGTGCTTTTGATAGTCTGGCATCCTGTCTTACTATCCAAACTCTCTGACTTCGGCATCCAAGGCTTACTAACTTCATCGAATCTCGTAGCCAACATGTGGCACTCAACCCAATCCTTTCATCTCCTTTCAATGTCGAGGCTGGAATGCCCAAGGCAGTGTTCTGGGCCCAGTGCTATTCCTGATCTTTATCGATGAATTCTCTGACTCTCCACAAAATCCTCTTTATCTATTTGCTGATGACTACACCCTCTACCATGACATCTCTCACCCTTCTCCTTGTAACAGGCAGGCAGCAGCCTCTTTCCTCTCCTCAGACCTTGACAAAATCACAAACTGATCAAGCACAATTTTGCTTATGTATCCATCTTGTCCATCCTTCACGTTCTCCCTTTCCCTTCAACATTACCTGCAGCCCTTGTTTGTCCATCTCTGTCTACTTTCTCCTTCTGCCCTGCTCTTCTCTTTGTTATGTTGTGTCTTGATCTGTTCTGCATCATTGCTTTCCACGAGCCTCGACCATGTATAAAAAACAAGCAAAAAAAAACAAACAAACAATGCCCCGACATTCGCGGCATTTTTCAGGTACGTATCCTTCGCGAATGTCGGGTTCCGACAGTACTTCAACTCAGTGATCAATCATATCCATATGAACCTTTTAATGCAACTTCAAATATGATCAGGTCCTGAAGACATCTTTACAAAACCCAAATTCCAAGAGCAGTCAAGAAAAACCTGTGTCGATCATATTTCTTTAGATCAATAACAATGTAAAAAAAATATTTGCATCAAACAAAACAACATTTGTATGGCCTTTTGCCCGACGTTGTTAATCATCGCATCTTCAGATTATACGAGCAAAACATCATTGAGTAAAGTGGAGACTCATTGGTGAAGACAGGACTGGCATCCCAGAGGTTGCAAAGTTCACATCCTGCTACTCAGGATTTGAATTGTACTCTTCAGGAAGTCATCAGTTTCAGAACAGCAATGGCCCAAATGGATCAATTGTCAGTTAAAAAAAAGAAAAGAAAAAGAAAAAGGAAGCTGGCTCATCAGCAATCTCCAGGGATGTCACGAGTGTTGCCTCGAGTTTATTGTACATGTGACACAAGTCCACTCACCATGATCAACTCTTATTCCCCTCCCTCGTTACAGGTGGTCATTATGAATGCCTGTTGGTCCTGCTCTTCTCCTGAAGTTACGATTTGGCAAAAATAAAATTAATGTGACTTATTTAATGCAAGTAATTTTCACAAAAAAAAAAAAAAAAGATTTTTGACAAATAATTTTGGTCACATCTCATATTCATTAACCTCCGCCATCTTCGAAGATGGATGGAGGTTACTGTTTTCACCCTTTTCTGTTTGTTTGTTTGTGAACAGTATTACGGAAAAACTCCTTGACGGATTTCGACGAAACTTGGTGGGGGGGGGGGGGTTCGGTATGGTCCAAGGATCATGCCATTAAATTTTGGACTTTGGTCCCCCCCCCAAAAAAAAATTGTTGGAGAAAATTTTTTTTTTTGCATTTCTACATGTTTTAAGTGATTTCCAACCCCCCCCCCCCAAATTTTTTTTTACCCCCCCCAAAAAAGAATGTCTTTTTGCATTTCTACATGTTTTAAGTGATTTCCAACCCCCACCCCAAAAAAAATTGTTACCCCCCAAAAAAATATTTAGAGAATTTTTTTTTGCATTTCTACATGTTTTGAGTGATTTCCAACCCCCCCAAAAAAAGTTTGAGAAAAATTGTTTTTTTTGCATTTTTACATGTTTTAAGTGATTTCCAACCCCCCCAAAAATTGTTACCCCCCACCCAAAAAAAGGGAAATTTTTTTTGCATTTCTACATGTTTTAAGTGATTTCCAACCCCCCCCCCAAAAAAAATTGTTAGAGAAAAAAAATGTTTTGCAACTTTTTTTTCAACAAAATTTCGATTTTTTTTTTGCATTTTTACATGTTTTAAGTGATTTCCACCCCCCCCGCCCCCCCCCAAAAAAATGTTGGAGAAAAGAACTATAACTCTGTCAGCACTGTTGACATCATATTTAATGACTAAGATATAAGGTTCACTTGAGTGACCCAGCAGTATTGGCGGCGGAGGTTTTGCACTCTCCCGAGTGCTCCCCCTCGAGTTAATTATATTGTTATTGTTCTTTAAAATGAATGGATGTTCCTTTTTGTTTTATTTCAAACGAGTCTTTTGACAAACTGAGCGTTTGAATGCCTTCTCACTGGTATTATAATCGACTCCATCTTATTCATGTGAAGACGAAGAAGTGAAAGTATTATTACAAACAGAACAATCGAATGTCTTTTTAATGCATAAATCATTTTGCGCATCTTCGCATTAAATTATGAAGGCGTGAAATCATTTTTACAAACAATGCAAGGGAGTTTCTTCTCACCAGCATTAATAATTTAATTTATATTTTGATATAATGAACTCGTTGAGGTCTTTTTACAAATACAGGAATTGAAAGTCTTCACACCAGCATTGATAATTATCTCATGATTCTTGGGGAAACATGACCTTGAGAAGGTCTTTTTACAAATGGAGCAATCGGAAGTCTTTTAGTCAGTGGGAAACGTTTCATCTGAATGTAAATGAGACACATTTGAGTCAATTATATCAAAGGAGCAATCGAGTCTTCTCACCAGAGTGAACCACCTCATTTTCCTTCAGGTACAGGGTGTATCAAAAAAAGGTTAACCACTTCAAAATAATATTAACCAAAACATTGAGTAACGAGAATGGAACTCGGTAGAGCACGTATCTCTGCCACGTTATGCATGATGCACGAAAACATATCGGGCCAGATACGTTTTTGAAATATCATGCTATGTATATCGTTTTTGAGCCCTATCTCTCAATGATGAAGAATCACTTTAAAAATTCTGGTCGTCGGATTTGAATTCGGATCTTCACCAAAATCTAATCGGTTCATCCTTGTCACACACCCAACGCGTCCACCAAGTTTCATCTGAATCTGTCCACAACTTTTTGAGACATCGTGCTATATATTAGTTTAGCCCTATGAATGGTGAAGCATCACTTTTAAAATTCCACTAGTCGGATCTGGATCCAGATCTTCACCAAAATCTAATGAGTTTGTCCTTGTCACACACCGAACCTGTCCACAAAATTTCATCCAGATCCGTCGACAACTTTTTGAGATATCCCGTACACAGACAATCAGACAGAAAGGGGTGAAAAACATAACCTCCTTCACCTTCAGTGGCGGCGGTAATAAAACAAAAAATTAACTTGAAAAATGAAAACCAAATCACGGAGAAATTAAACTCATTATGCGTTAGTGCGTTTATAGTTAAGGTGTTCGATGTGAGCACCCCCATGCACACAACATGCATTCTCGTGAATTACGAAGTTTTCAATGACGTTTCTGCATGTTTTAATGGTTATTCTCGATCCATAAACCTTAACTGCTGCCTTCAGATCAGGTTCAGATCTGGGGTGTTCCTTGTAGACATTATCCTTACAAGCTCCCCAGCAGAAAAAAAAAATCCAGTGGATTGAGGTCGTAGCTGTGTGGAGACAATTCATTTTCCATACGCAAACTGAGAACTCGTCCAAATTTTTGATGCAGAAAAAGGCAATTGTTTTGTTGGCTGTATGCGGGGTAGCACCGTCTTGCATGAACCACTGTCGCCGGAGGGCTGCAGTGTTCATCTATTGCTTCAAGTCTTCGTAAAATGCGTTGACAATCGACCGGTATCATTCTTGATTGATGGTAACCGTTCTTCAGGTTTTGTCTTCAAACCAATACGGCCTAAACACACCTCTGTAACCGACAGCCACAAAAGCAGTGACTTTCCGACCCTTAAGCGACTTCTCTTCAACCTTATCTGGGCATTGACTTCCCCAGAAAATGCTGTTGTGTGAATTGACAGCACCATTGACGTGAAAGTGTGCCTCGTCACTCTCGAAACCACACATTGCGAATCCATTTTGGGTTTTCCTCCATCTTCTGCTGCAGCATCTCACACATAGCGACTCGTGCTGCTTTATCCCCGCCGGCCAATTCATGGGCTGTTCTGATGTGGTAACAAACAAAAGAGGTTTAATCTTGTTTCATTATTCTTCTGATACTGCTGGGAGTGAGACCCAGATCAAGGATTTTTGTCGATGCGATTTCTTCAGACTTTGCATGACTGACTCACAAACTCGTTCCATGTTTCCTTTATTCCGTACACTTCTTGGACGGCCAGACCTTCCCTTGTTAATGTTGAGAATCGTCCCTTCATTTATGAAGTTTTTCACAAGTTTCCAAATGGCTGGCTTGCCTGGCTTGTTTCTGGGATGCACTCCATATTCAGTACAGAACCTTGTCTGGAAGGAAGCAATTGATTTGGTCTCAAAGTACCACTTGACAATGTTTACTCTTTGCTCCATAGAAAACGTCATTTTTCCCGAAGAATACTTTGGTTATGCTTGAATGACTTCTCCAAATATCATTGATCACTCCTGCAAACCCCCCCAAAAATTAAGGTAATGACAAAGTACAAAGGTCATTTGAAGCGGTTAACCTTTTATTGACACACCCTGTAAGATTAACACGAGACCTTTTTACAAAAGGGGGAATCCAAAGTCTTCTCGTCAGTGGGAATTGTTTCATCCACATTCAGATGAGACACATTCGAGGCCTTTTTATCAAAGGAGCAAGTGAAAGTGTTCTCACTGGTGTGAACCACCTCGTCTTCCTTCAGGTAAGATGAACTTGAGGACATCTCTTTACAAAGAGGGGAATCAAAAATATTTTTGCTAATGTGAATAATCTTATGGTTCTGCAGGTAAAATAAACTCGAGAAGACCATTTTACAAACATGGCAACGGAATGTCTTTTCGCCGGTGCAAATTTTCATATGCTTCTGCAGGTAAGATAAACAGGAGAACACCTTGTTACAAAAAGAACAACTCAACGTCTTTCTACCAGTGCAAATGAGCTCATGCTTTTGTACGTAATATGAAGTCGATAATTTTTGGTTACAAATCGAGCAACGAAAAGAGTTTTCTTCTGAATGAATTTTCTGGTGAGTCTTCAAATAATATTGCGTGCAGAAAGTCTTCTCACAAACACAGCATTTGTTTGACGTTTCTCCAGTATGAATCTTCAGGTGCATTTTCAAATACGTTGAACTTAAGAAGGCCTTTTGGCAAACCGAGCAGTTGTATGGCTTCTTAGCTGCATGTACAATCTTATGCATATCCAGTTGTGATGAATGTACAAAAGCCTTTTCACAAACTGGACACTTGTAACGTTTCACATCTGGGTGAACCACCTTATGTGCTGTTAACTGAGAATGATGTGGGAACACCATTTTACAAACACGGCACTTGAACTGACTCTTCCGAACAGGACAGTGGTTGGATTTACTGTCTTCACATGAATTTTGAGAGCTGCCCTTGCTCCTCGTGTTGTATTTCGAAAAAAAGTTATTGTAAGAAGACAACCGGTTTTCAACATGCTTCTCTTGTTCTTCTGCAATGACAATAAATTTTTTTTAGTGCACACAGTCTTTTTTCCAGATTTACTCACTAACCCTCAATATTTCCATTGACAACTAGAAGGGCACATGGGAGAGCACATACCTCCCTCCAGGCCGATTAGTTTACATTTCATATCTCACCGATTTGATGGGCCAGATCTGGATTCGGTCATGAACTGAAATTAAATCTGCTTGTTCTTGTCACTTCACCAACTCATCCACCAAGTTTCGTCTGAATCCATCCATAATTAGTTGAAATATTGTGCTGTATAACGTTTTAATCTTTTCACTCAATGGTGAAAAATCACGTTAAAAATTCTCGGATCCAGATCTGGATTCGGATCTTCACCAAAATATAATCATTTCATCCTCGTCACATACCCAAACTCTCCACCAAATTTCGTCCGAATCTGTCCACAACCTTTTTTAGATATTTTGTTCACAAACAAAGGAAAAAAAATCACTCATAGAGCAATAATTGGCAAAACAGAACAAAGAAGAATAGCACTCGGTGGAGCACATACCTCCACCAGGCTGAACAGTTTACATTTTGTATCCCATTGATTGGCTGGATCTGAACCAAAACCTAATCTGCTTGTTCTTGTCACCAAACCAACTCATCCACCTAGTTTTGTCACAAATAATTTTTGGTTCTATCTCTCAAATTTAGAAGTTAGGCCTATGTTGACCTTTTGACCTTAAAAATAAATGGTGGTTGAACTCATTAACCTGATATGCAAATCTTATTCAAATTTCAAGTGGATCAGATGAAAATTAAGGATTTTACAAATCCCATCCAAGTTGTTTTGTTAGCTTAATGGTTAGGGTAGTGGGCTTGGGATCCTAGGGTCCTGAGTTCAAATCCCGCTCAGCTGTTGAATTAACACCAGGTGGGGTTGACTCTGCCTGTCATCCTTCCGAGGTCGGCAAAATGAGTGCCAGCATGCACTCACTTCATTACATCATTACAAATGTTCAGTTTGCTAATGTGGTTAACGAAAAAATAAAATAAAATAAAATAAAATAAAATTAAAAGGTTCTTCCACAAATCTGTGCAGTTACTCACACAATTCATCTGAAGGACACAAGATGGTTTTGCAAAACATTTCATTTTGTCAAATTTTACCACTTCAATGCTGTACTCACCACCTGCAAAGAGTGAAGTGTGACAAGGCTCTGGCTTCACAAGAGTACCATCCAAAGTCCCTTGAGAGGTGAAGGAAGTTGTGACGGGAAGACACCTTGCCTCCACCGAGGGCATTTCACCTAAACAATGGCCAATATTAGGTTGGTCTGTTGAACCACCAGGCAAACAGCAAAGAAAGGTCAGACTAAGAGGGGAGGTCAGGTTACTGGAAAGGGAGGGGAGGTCAGGTTACACGCAAATGCCAATCAAACACAATGATGTTCCCTGTGGGAAGGTCAAGTTCTGTGAGACCAGTACTTTGCCATAACATGATGGAGTTGAACAGCATGGTAAAGGGAACAAAAGTGAAATGGCCTGGATGAGAAAACTTCCACTGTGAGACAAAAGCGACACAAACTATACAATAATAGCTCGCCCAGCACTCAGGATGCATCCCTGGAAAAGAGTACCAATCCAAAACGCATTAAAGAGGGTTGGTCATTATACCATTGTTTATATGGAAATGCATTCCCAACAACAATATTTCTTATGGCCTGGTGATGGCTTAATGGTTCGGGTGGTGGGCTTGGGATCTCTAGGATCCCGAGTTCAAATCCCACTCGGCTGTTGAAATAATATCAGGTGGGGTTGACTCTGCCCGTCATCCGTCCAAGGTCGGCAAAATGAGTGTCTAATTGCTGGTATCCTGTGTCGGAGTGGTCACCCATCCAGGATTGTGTCCAATAGCCAAGGAGACTGCTGAGGCAGCACCACTGCTCTGCACAGAGTATGGTCCCAATGGATGGATGGATATTTATTTTGCACAAACTGTATATGAGGGCTTCATTGGGTTATCCATAATAATAATAATTATAATAATAGATGGTAAACGTACTGTATTATTTTATAAATAAAAAGATTTTATTCCTATAATAACATTTTGATCAGTAAGCATGAACAAAACATAAAATATTGTTACGGATTTCAGAATCCGATCTGATGAATGCATACAAACATCCAGGTCCTCAGACAGTTATTTCCCTAAATGCATGTCCAGGATAGACCCATCCCCATGTCTGGTGGGATTCTAAATGTGATGCATTGAGAAGGGTAAAGAATAGATTCCCTCTGTTATGAAAGCTTTTTCTCTTTACGCTCTCCCTACCTCCCCCCTTCCTCGCCTCCCTCCCTTTGCTCCATCCTTACCTCGCCCTCCCCTCCCTGTCTCCTCTATTCCTTCCCCACCCGACCCCACCTAAAAACCTCATCAGCGGAGTGACGGGTGGTATTTGCTCGTGTTAAAATAAATTAAGAGTTGGAAAGAAATATACACTTCACCTATGGCTCATCTCCACTTCAATGCAGCCATCTTTTATTCCTTCTTGGTTCTTTCTAAATATCTTCTTTCCTGTTCCATTTGATCACAAAGAAAAACTTTCCCTGTCCATATCTTCTCGAGGGATGGACTCGAGGTACACACTTACGAGGTCAGTGTGAACTCGGTGTGAACAAAGTAACGGGACTGACTTCACAGAAATTTTATTCCAAAAAAATATATTGAAATCACAGCTTGTCCCCTTCAAAATAGTTTCCCTCCAGTCTCACACACTTGTCCATCCTCTTCTAACACGCTTCGATGCAACCCCGGAAGGCTTCTTCTGGAATCCTCTGGAGCCCCGTCGTCACGGCCCTTTTGAGGGCCTCCACATCAGGAAATCGGGTCCCCTTGATCACCCCCTTGAGCTTGGGGAATAGGAAAAAAATCACAAGGGGCCAAGTCTGACGAATATGGGGGTTGCTCTAGGGTTGGCACGTTCCTCTCCGCCAGAAACTGTCGGATGCTTCGGGCACTGTGAGCAGGGGCGTTGTCATGGTGGAGCACCCAGGCGTTGTTCTCCCACAGATCCCTCTTGTTCCGGACTGATCTCATGAAGTGCCGGAGGATCTCCTTGTACACGTATTGATTCACTGTTTGACCCTGTGGTAGAACCTTGAAGTGGACGATGCCCTTGATGTCAAAAAACGCGATGAGCATCACCTTGACCTTCGACTTCGATATCTTTGCTTCCTTTGGTCTTGGAGATGCCGGACTTTTCCACTGACGACTCTGCCGTTTGTTTTCGGGATCGTATTTGAATATCCACGATTCATCGCCAGTAATGACTCTCCCGAGCAGGTATGGATCGTCCTCGAGGCGCTCGATAATGTCTTGACAGACAGTGACTCTTTGCTGTTTCTGGTCCTCAGACAACAGCTTGGGGTCCATCTTTATGCACACCTTGCGCATTTCGAGATATTCAGTGATGATGCTCTAGACAGTGTCCTTGTTGATGGAAAGTTCCTCAGCAATCATCCGCACCGCGAGTCGATGATCTGCACGCACCATCTGCTTCAAATGCTCAATGTTGTCCACCGTTCTGCTCGTTGAAGGTCTTGCAGACCGTGGATAGTCTTCAACCTCCTCCCGTCCCTCTTTGAACCTCTTGTGCCATTTAAATGCACGTGTACGTGACATCGTTTCTTCCCCGTAGACTTGCTGCAGCATTGCGAAGGATTCAGAAGGTGTTTTGCCAAGCTTGGCAAGAAACTTCAGATTGGCTCTCTGCTCACGACTCATAGCGCGACGACTCAGACTAGACAACGTGTGAAGCACGACCTGTAAAAAAAAAATCACACAATGAGCGCAGTCAACCATCACCAATCATATGTATTGCTGGAATGTTGCGAAAGACTGTGACGCAACCCGTTCATTCAAGTTGTGTAAGTGGAGCACACAGTAGGCTCAGTCCCGTTACTTTTTAGACGGACCTCGTATCTCTCAACTGTCTAGCCTGGGTTCAAATCTTGACCAAGTTATAAACTGTCATCCCAGTGTTTCACAGGAAGGGTGATTCATCAATGTGCGTACTGTCCCTCGAATGGACGTAAATCTGGATGTCCCGTCTGCTATCATGAGTTGGTGAACGTTAAAGATCCCACGGTGTCCTTCACCAAGAGAGGCGAGTTATCACCAGCATCCTCGTCAAATTACAAATTTCTGCCCCGACTAACTGCTGGGAAGTTAATGGCAAACCACCCAGTATCACCCTTACCAGGTAGCCAAGGACCTGCCTTCAAGCAGAGCACACAATCAGTCAATCAATATTCCCAAGCTCTTCCTCTTGTAATTTTATTACGCTCCCTCTTTTATTACGCTTCACGAGCAATGGGCACAGGTTCGGTGTGCCACACTTGATGGAAACAAAATGGCTTCAAATCGGAAGTTGTCGCTACTCTTAGTATTTAGGGACTCGATGCCAACTCCTTCTCCATGACAGCAGTGGGAGGAGGCTCATCCTGCTGTAAAACTAGGGCAAAGTAAACAGTGCTGATTGGCTCACAGCAAAAACAATGGTGGTGAGTGCGTTTACCCAGCGAGCACTGTACATGATGGATTTTATTTATTTTTAAAATACATTTATAGTAAAATCTTTCTCCAGGACAAAGAACTCGATAACGAATCGGCATTCTACGGAGCAGTGTAAAGCGTACTGTACTTCCATAAATGCTCAGAATGGTTCAGGTGAACTCCTGCAAACAAATACAGTACAGTCATATCTACCAATATCTTACTCCTGCATGTAATTTGTGTACAACCCCCACAGCGAACTTGAGATTAATGCAAGTAAATAAATAAACAAAACCATTCCACACATGTCACCACATTTACTGTTTTGTTCATTTGAGGTGAATCGTAGTGCAACAACCCTGCAACATTGCCGACGCAGGTTGTTTCAATGCATGTGTTGAAGCATCAAGACAAGACTTTGTTATAGATACTAGCAGAAGAAATGAGAGCTGCAGAAAACAAATTGGAACATACTATCCGATAAAAAATTTTGAGAACATTAATAATTTTAACAAATTGCATGTTTTTTTTCATTAGGATGAGCTTGAATGGCTTGATGGCCAAGTGGTTCAAACCTCAACATTACACTTCACTTCAGCGGTTTGATTCCAGAAACCATATAATGTTGGGTTTCAACACATCTTCCATGGGATTGCCTGGTGATTTCACAGGAAAAGGCCTCAGCACATGAGTAATGTTCACCAAAGCACCGTTGGACATGAATGTTGCAACTCCAAATGGAGCAATTCTTTCAGTAAACCTCATCTTAACGTGAATGGCTCACATTGCCAGGATGCGCTTCGAGCTCTTGATAGTTTGCCTCAATTTGTAAATATGTTTTTTTTTTTTTTTTTTACAACATGATGTTTAATGATGGAGTTACCTTGAAAGGAACAGTCATCCGCATGCTCACGTTTCACCTTCACCTCGACATTAAAATCTGTAACAATATAAACAAAGTTTCAAACCAAACTCAACACAACGAATCACATAACTTCAATCATCCAGCATCATCATGTTCAACTTGCACAATTATTAGCTCACCTGGACTTTTGTCATCTGAGGTTATGCGATCGAACAGTGTCTGTCGGTGAGTGGGTGAGTGAGTGAGTTAGTCCGTAAACACTTGTCATTATCACTTGAACCAAAACACACAATTTTGATGAAACTTGGCCACAAGCTCTATATCTGATGCCCAATGAAGATGTATTGACTACATTAAAATTTGTGCTCATTAAGGGGGTCTACTGAGGGGGGGGGTATTTGACCCCCCCCCCCCAGAAATGGTTATTTCCTCTCTTCTCCGAACTACAAGTGGAATTTCAATGAAACTTGACCACAACCTTCATCACCCTTGATGTATCAAAGTTTGTTCACGGCATTAAAAAATTCAGGGTCTAATGGTATCTGCAGGGGGTTTGAGTGACTGTTGCCCTTGGTCTTGGCGAGCTTCAGGACAAAAGCTCCTATTTTTAGATCCTCACCTTCTGAAGAAGAATAATTTGTAGGATCAGGTTCTACCTTCACCACCACGACAGAACCTGCAGAGAAACAAAACCTGTTTTAAACAAAGTACAAAGTCACCTACACTACATTTTAAAACTCCTGATAATCAAAATAAAAAGGAATATTTTTACAGATTAAACGTTTATCAAAGAAAGGCAGGAGTAGCAAAGAATTCCCACCAACTTACATTTGGGACATAATGCAAACAAACCTTGATATATATATATATATATATATATATATATATATATATATATATATATATATATATATATATATATATATATATATATATATCATGCAGGAAAACAAAATCCTCCGGTATCACAGTTCAATAAGCTTCCTCAAAGCTCTCTATCATCAGATATTGTTCAAGGAAGAATCTACATTGATAAATGCCAGTGTGTGCATCTCCTCCATAATTCCAAAACCATGAAACCTAGCAGCCTGAAACTTTGCATGCAGACTGAGGCAGCGCCAAGGAAGGACGTGAGTGAACATTGGGTGTTTGGGTTAATCAAAACATCCCTTTTGAAGATAATGGCCTTTAATTATATCCATAATCAGGTGCATCCTTGGCCACCTCACTCTCATGGGGTCGTAAGGCGTATCCTAAGTAACCTCGTTTGGGTCTGAAGCCGCCATGTTTTTTGGTCTGGCAACCGTGCCTCAGCTTGGAACAGGCTGCAACGATTTCTTAACAATAAATTCCCCCCCCCACCCCACTTTCCTCACTCATATTATCGAATACCTGATAATCATACAAATAAAAATTGCTGGGTACACTGTAATGCTTATAAACGCCTGGAGACGCCAGCGTTGGTGGCTTTATTTCATTTCCACACATATAACCTCGAGAATCTCTGAAACCAAGCCGAATTACAAAATGTAAGCTCCAGAATCGAACTTAGCAGCAGTTCCGACTGTTGAAAAAAAAAAAGAAAAAGAAAAAAAAAGTGTTAATTTGTCCGATTCGGACATATTTGACACATTTGGCCTTTCTGAGTGGTGCGTGTTTAATATGATGAATAGGCGAGGCTCGTCGCTTGCCAAGCCAGGCGTTCCTTATCAACCGTTTCCTTTTTGTGCTCGCTGGAGCGCTCTCCAAGCTGCTTCATTGTTCTTTTCAGGAAAAGTAACCATGCTTTCAAGCTAACATCAATTGGACGTATGTTTCCCACTTTGTTGGGTCCCGCGTTTCCCTGCAGTGGATTCCTCGGAAGGTGTCTCATCCGTTGAAAATGTACAATTATATTTTGAGAGGATATCGCTTTGTTTAACCTTTTTGTGCGATGTCCTTATATAATCCAGCCCTTACTTCGACATCCATACATATAAAACATAGGGGCAATACCCATGGGTGCTCCCTGGTAGAGGCTGGATGAGATAACCAGGGAAAAACTGGTAGGCATGGATGACCACCAAAATATGTAATGGAGAAGAAAGAAATACCTATGGAAAAATATTTTTTAATGGTCTGAACAATCTTTGGTACATCACGGGTGATAAGGTGGTCGTCAAATTTCATCGGAAGTTTGTTTGTAGTTTCTGAGAATAAAGCAAATACCTCTTTTGAAGGGCAACCACACAGACTCGCTTAGACCCTGATTTTTTAAAATGGTGTGAATATTCTTTAGTATTTGGGGGGGGGCAACCCCCCTTATACCCAGATTTTCTTAATGTCATGAACAAACTTTGGTACACCATGTGCGATGAAGGTTGTCAAGTTTCATCAGAATTGTGCATGTTGTTTCTGAGAAGAAAGCAAATACCTCTTTGGGGGGGGGGGAAACCCCCCATAAACTCCCTCCATAGTCCCCCTCAGACCCCAATTTTTTTAATGCCGTGAACAAATTTTGGTTGGTTTGAGGGTTGAGGAGTAGCGGCTGAAAGCCGAATCATATCCAGGTTCGCCCTGATAACTCCATCTCTGCTTTTTGCTTATTCGGGTTCCTTCTCAGTCTTCCATTTCAGAACATCATGGGTAATGAAAGTTGTAGTCAAGTTTCATCAGAATTGCAAGTGTAGTTTATGAGAAGAAAGCAAATACCTATTTTGGGGGGAAACCCCTGTAAACGTCCTTTGCACCCAATTGTTTTTAATGGCATGCGCAAACGTACATACATGGTGAATAACATTGTAGTAAAGTTTCATCGAAATTGTATGTGTAGTTTCAGAAACGAAGTTGAAAGTATTTGTGGACGGACAACGCGCCATCGCATAAGCTCACCGGAAAAAAACATTATAGGTGAGCTAAAAACACAATAAGGTCCATCCAACCATGTGTTTGCCATGTTTGTTCTAGCTGTGAAGGCATAGACCGACATTTTGTGATCTGGTCCTTGATATATTTTTGAATTGAATTTTGCTAATACCCCACTTCAAGTCCTCTTTCAAAGAATGCTGTTTAAAGGTAATCTTTGTGTTTGTCATTTTTATCTACATGTATATAAACTGTATTACCACAACGACACTTTGCACCGGTGTGTATGTTCTTGGTTGGTGGTTGTTATACTCATATGCAGATTTCATAAGGTGGAACAGAGCCCTCCCAGGTCTCAAAGTATCCACCTCCATGTGTGCGTGTCATTGATTGGTATCTACATATGCAGGTTTCAGAATGTGGAAGAGTCCTCCCAGGGTGGGCTGAAAATATCCACCTTCATTTCAGTAAGGGGTCACAATTCATGGACCAAGCTGTGAAGTTTTCTGTTATCAAAGTTTTGTTTCGAGGGCTCTCTTCAGGATCGTGACTAAGCCCCAGACAGATTCAAAATGTAGTTTGTTTGAAGTAATATTCCCAGGGATGGTTTTTAATATCTCCGTGAGGTTCTTCGTCATCATTGCCGTACCTCCGACTATCACTGGTACAACTTTGGCATTCTTCAGCTTCCAGGATCTTTTCACTTCATTGTTGAGATCTTGGTATTGATCATTTTCTTGATTTAGTCCAAAATCACCGGTATCAACACCTCAATTAGCATTGCCTTCTTCTCTCTTTTTTGTATCTAATTATATCTTGTCGCAACACTTTGTTTTTGATGTTCACGCTCGATGGGATCATTAGGTTGTACGTGACTTCCATGTTTTCAGTGATTACTTTTGGTTCATGTTCCCACAAATTTTCTGGAACTGGGATGTAAAAGTTTTTGCAGATGTGCCAGTGAATTACATGACAAACTGTTGTGTCGTTGTGTGTACAGCTGTTCTAACATGAGTTTTTTGTGTTCGGTCATTAAGCATAACATATCACTCTGTTTGCTAAACTCCACCTCTCGGAATTCCCACCCTCTCCTTCCTCTCGACTCTCTCTTTCTCCCCGACCTCCACCACCACCCTCCTCCTCCTCCTCTCCCTTTCTCTCCCCCTCCTCTGCCTTTTTCTTTTTCTCCCCCACCCCTTTCCTCTCTCTTTCTTTCTCCTCTCCCCTCCCTCTTTTTCCTCCCCCCCCCCTCAACACCCCCGACAGTGAAACAACGGGTTGCATTTGCAAGTAGAAAATAAAATCATAAGATGCATCAGAGAAAACTCATTCCTCAACTTTCACCCAACCACAAATTCATCATTTCAAACAGCATCGAGATTACGGTAAACCTGAAGTTCCCAAGTAAACTAAATAAAGGAATCAAAATGATTTCACCAACTCAGAAAAAGAAAACCCTGAAATACAATTAACTCAGTGCTGTGCTCACCACCTAGAGAGTGAAAATCTTCATTCGGCTCCTCCTTCACACGAATGCCGTTTGAAATCTGAGGGACGCCACCGTGGGAAAATCCTGCCAATGGACCCGATTCACCTGCACAGAATTCAATACAAAGTCAGGTAAAAGGCGTTCATAATGAAATATTATTTTGTGTTTATACTATGTTTCGCTGTCGCACATCAGCAAGATATTCAAATTACTGAAGCAGTACATGCAATGCCATCAGTCGACACTCCCTTTCAAATTTTTTACCTTTTGTTGCCTCATAGTCTGGAATGAAATTGCATTAAATCATACCCTAACCACCTTTATTTACACATCGTAACCCACAACTTCCAAGTGAAAAATAAATTCTACAAATTTCAGAAAATTAATTAAAAATACAAAACTAGAATATCTTGTTTGGATAAGTGTCCACCCCCCTGAGTTAATACTTGGAAGCACCTTCGACAGCAATTACAGAGCTGTGAGTTCTTGGGATAGGTCTCTACAAACTTTGCACACCTTGATTTGGCAATATTTACCCATTCTTATGTACAAAACTGTTCAAGCTCAGTCAAGTTGCATGGGGAGTGTTGGACAGCAATCTTCAAGTCATGCCACAGATTTTTGATTGGATTTAGGTCGGGGCTCTGACTGGGCCACTCAAGGACATTTCGTCGACCGAGAATTAACAGGGTCTATCTGACATTTCATTCAAATTTAGAAGAAGTCCATGTAGAAGGGCAACAGAGGAAACTAAGTAAAATTATTTTATGTAACCTTTATACGTACCTGTTATGTAGCACACGATATGAAAATAAAATGTTATGAGATAGCGGCAATTCCACTTTGAATTTTTGACTTCATTTTTGTCAAACTTTAAAAAAGTGTAGTTGGACCCTGTTAATTCTCGGTCGACGATTTATCTTTTTGTTCCTTAAGCCACTCCAGTGTAGCTTTGGTTGTGTGCTTCAGGTTTTGTCATGTTGAAAGGTGAACTTCCATCCCAATTTCAGCTTTCTTGCAGAGGGTAGCAGGTTCTCCTCTAGGATTTTTCTGTATTTTGCTCCATTCATTTTCCCTTCCATCCTGACAAATGCCCCAGTCCCTGCTAATGAGAAACATCCCCATAACATGATGCTGCCACCACCATCCTTCACAGTTGGAATGGTGTTCTTTCGGTGATGTGCTGTGGTGAGTTTGTGCCAAATGTAACATTTCCATTTAGGCCAAAAAGTTCCATCTTAGTTTCGTCAGACCACAAAACTTTTTGCTATATGGCTTCAGAATCTCCAGAATTTTATTTTTTGCATACCTCAAACGGGACTCAAGGTGGGCTTTTTTCGAGTAATGGCTTCCTTCTTGCCACCCTACCGTGTTGGCCAGGCTTGTGGAGTGCTTGGGATATTGTCACATGCACACAGTAACCAGTCTTTGCCATAAAGGCCTGCAGCCCTTTCAAAGTTGCCATTGGCTTCTTGGTGGCTTCTCTGATCAGTCTCCTCCTTTATTGGTCATCCGGTTTGGAGGGACAGCCTGATCTAGGCAGGGTCTTGGTGGTACCATACGCCTTCTACTTCTTAATGATTATCTTGACTGTGCTCCAAGGGATAGTCAAGGCCTATGAAATATTTTTATACCCATCCCCTGATCTGTGCCTTTCCACAACTTTATCCTGGAGTTCTTTTGAAAGCTCCTTGGTTCTCATGGTTGAGTCTTTGCTGTGAAATACACTTCCTAGCAGAGGAAGCCTGCAGGAACAACATATTTTATTCTGAAATAATCAGATTCACTACAATTTAACTTGGTGTGTGATTTTTAAGGTGATTGGTTATACCCGAGATAATTTACAACTGCTATTACAAGGGTTAGTTTTGTAATTTTAATTAATTTTCTGAAATTTGTGGAATATTTCACTTCGAAGTTGTGGGTTATGATGTGTAAATAAAAGGTCGAAAAGTCTGATTTAAAGCAATTTAATTCCAGGCTATAAGGCAACAAAAAGTGACAAATTTGAAAGGGGGTGTAGAATCTCTATAGGCACTGTATGTATCGCGATAGATTAAAACATCATATATTCTCTTTCAACGAATTTCAAAGCAGGACGAGCCCATTTGGCCCAAAAAAGTCTGCACTGGTCTTGCCAACCTCTGATTGTTTCTCCGTGCTCTACCCTTCTAAATGCTGAGCGTCAAAAGCAAGGAAGCAGCATGTTGCATGCATCATGTTAAAGGTTTTTGGTACGACTCGGCAGTGCTACGCCCAGCCATGGAAAAAGTTGCGTGGTGCACGAGGGAAGGGTAGGGAGAGGACACGAGGAGGTGGAGTGAGGGGCAGGGTGAAGGAGAAGATGCAAAGGGCAGGCAGATAGAGGATGCAAAGGTCATGGGGCAGGGAAAGAGAAAGCTGGGCGGTGAGGGGGCCAGGGAGAAGCTGGGTGGGTGTGTGGCAAATGAGAGGATGCGAAGTTACGTACGAGGGAGAATGTGGGTAGGGAGGGGGGGGGGGCTGGTGAGGAAGACACTGGGTGGCTGCTACTGAGAGAGAACCTGGGAAGGGTTGGGTGTGAGGGATGCAGCAAGTGGCTATGTAGGGAGGAGTGATGCTGAAATTGTGGACACAGACATGAAGGAGATGAGGGGAGGGTGATGATGTGGAGAGGTTTGACAGTGCTAATATGAGCCAACTGACCCCAAACGTGTCCATAAAACACCAAGTAACACTTTCCTTGTACAAGCTAACAACACGACCTCACGTATCAATATATAACATCACGTGATACATCTTCACCGGATTCTAGCCATTAGCGACAATTCCGTGTCAACATAAACCACCGAACAGCTCTCTTGTACAGTCATTTAACAGTCAATGCGAACAAACAGAGAAGGAAAGAATATGAGGTTAATTAAATATTTATTATTAACGCCAAACCAAGTTTTCCAAACATTCAAGAGAAAGCACTCGATGTTGGGTTTTTTTTTTGTTGTCCTATTGATCGTTCTCTCGGATCTATGTTTGTTGTGGGACATCAACAGGTGTCTCGCGATGTTGTGTGCCGTCTGGTGCGAGGTTGTGTTGGCTCATGGAAGGGGGAGGGAGGGGTGAGGTGTCACGTGATGTTATATTTACACACTTGGGTCGCTGTTGGATCTGTCTGCTCCGTATAGAGGAGTAGGACGGTGTTGCGAGTCGGGTCTCTGCTCCATACCGAGTTGTACAATACATGATACATCTGTTCCGTTGCATTTCAAGTTCATCGTGATGGTTTACCGCCGACCTCGATGGTGATCAAGGACATGGACGACCCCCTCGATCTGACGACTCTGCCAACGTGCAACTCGTCCATCGCTTCCCTTCCACCATCTGTCTTACTGCTCCACGTGGAACCAACATGGTCTCCACTCCACGCACATCGGGACTCCCTCCAAGCACGTTGATGGTGATTGGGAGACATCACCGGTGGAAACGAACACAGCAGCAGGAAGTGACCACTCTTGCCGCCACACTCCAAGATGAAGACCACTTGGTCGTCGACACGTGATCGGTTCTGGACCTCATTCCAATTAACTTTCAAATTTGAAAACAGATCATGAGAATCACGTACGTTACAAAACCACCACATACCTGGTTCTTCACCTGCTGCCGGGTCCGTCCCGTCCCCTCCATCACGAAGTTTCTGAACGTCCAGGATCCCGAATCCGCAGATCCCAGCAGCCACTCCCGGACCCCCACTCTTCCCTCCATCAGACCCCACGTTGGAGTCCGAGGAGCTCGGGTAGGGGGTGCAGCACGGGGGGTCTCGGTTCATGACCCCTCAGTACGTGTTCGGTGTTCTTACAAAATGAGCCTCCTCGTGTTACACAATCACCTGGAAGAAAACAGCAACCCAAGAACAGATTCGCCGATTAAAAAAAAAACAAAAAAACAATCACCAACTTCCACGGCACATCGATCATATCGGTAATCGACATCGTGAGGAAGCAGCACTCACGTGGTGGGAAATGTCAGCTCGCGATGGAAACGTCAGTTTGTGATGGAGAAAAAAAAACTTCTTCTTCTTCTTCTTCTTCTTCTTAATCTTCTTCTTCTTTGTTTTTAGTTTCATCTTCTTCTTCTTCTTTATTTTGGTTTAACGGAGTTTTCAGTCATGTGGCTCCATTCACGCCACGCACCCGAACACTTCGGCTGGATCACACAACTACGGGGACTTCATGCTGTTAATCCCGTTTGTTTAACAAATTACAACAACGATTTGCACGATCGAGGGTGCTTCTATCTCGATGGGCACAGTGTGTCCGGTATACCAGTCGCCATCTGGATCCCTGTACCCAGGGCATTTTGTATAAATATCCTATGTAAACATCCGAGTCTGAGGCGGTGGAGTGTGGAGGATTACCTGGTCTCCTCAGGAGAATCGAGGAAACGAGGCAGAGGATTCAACCAAAGGGTGCACCTTGGAGTACCATGTCCCCTTGGCGGAGGTCTCCCACTGAAATTGCTATTTTTAGCTTATTTGGAATTACAGATGAAACATTGTCATCGCGCACGCACCGTTCGTCCGTCCGTCCGTCTCCTATTTTTGATATCTCCGGCCAAACTGCTGGGTCGATCCGGCGAAAATTTGACTGCAACGTTCCCCCTCCTGACTGAAAATGGGACTTTAAAGTTCTTCTTCTTCCTTATTCTTATCCTTCGTTCTTCCTTCGTTCTTCCTTCGTTCTTCCTTCGTTCTTCCTTCGTTCTTCCTTCGTTCTTCCTTCGTTCTTCCTTCGTTCTTTTTATGTCTCTGGCACACGAGGACAATTGTGTGGTAAGCTTAACTTCTAGGCCTCTAAGGCTAAATTTGCAGTCCTAACGATTAAGCATTTTGCGTACTTTGTTATCGAGATTTGTATCACAGGGGCTGTCGAACTGTACTTATATTTTTGTCGTGTTGTGGTCATAACAGTTTTAGCGGGTAGTTGAGCTCGTTTATTGAAAGAAGCAGGGCGAGGCCTCGTCACAAGTTCAGCGTGAAGTGAGTTGAGCCTGCGGCCTTGCATACCGGGAGCCCGCGGGGCTAAGCTCGACCGAAGGGGGGAACACTTGCCGTCCTCATGGTAAGATTCCAGACGATTTTCACCTCAGAACTCTGCGTCTGCAGGGACACTGCTGCTGGGTTGGCATTCTGTGGTCAATATCCGTATCGCATAATCGGCGCGAGCTCAACCTGGCAGCGGAACGGCCCCAAGTAGGTTTCTGATGTTATTCGTATAGCTTGAAACACGGTATAAACGATGACAGACGTTAATTAGATGCCGCGAAAATCATACGAGCTCAACCGAACAGCGGAACGGCTAAAACCAAAGCAGAATGGTAGTACCAGGTCCCCTGAGTACAAAAGGAGCACTGACAGACAACTTGGTCGCTGGGCCCCCAGGACAGATGCTCCCGAGTGGGGCGTTCCATGTCAAGTGTACACATTTTTCAGCAAAATTTTTGACATATCGTCTTAGATTTCACTCTTTTTTTTTTTTTTGTGCAAGTGTTTGTATCCACGGTAAAACATTATGTGTCAATTTTCAGACCTCGGGGCCAATCGGGACCCATGTTAGGGCTCCCCCTCCCCAAATTTGGGCGCCCCCGGTTGACCCACAATCTTCCAGTGGCCATATCACAGGTTGTAGTGGTCCGATTTGGATGATCTTGGGATGAAAATGCTCGTAAAAGCGAGATCTTTCGAATCGCGTGAAGTAAAATCATTCTGAAGCAGTAATTCAAAAAGTTATAGTTTGGGGTGCCCTTTGACCTTGGATCCCCGCTCCCCAGCCAAACCGATGGTCCCTATTTTTTCGTGTGAGAATTCCCCTTCATATAGTCCAACACCTCAGCATAAATGAAAATGGGATCTCAATGGGTTCAAGTGTGATGATGGTTTTATTGTTCGGGGACTCGGGTGCTGGACACACAATATGCCACAATACATAGCACAATATTTGAACACAAGATTTCCAATACACTATATCAGTGTATTGTACATAAACTTTCCACATGCACATGCAGGAACTGGAAGCGATACTAGTTTGAGTAAGAGTTTTTCCTAAGCATATTATTGTCAAGATTTTTTGCCAACCAATGTTTTATTTGACAGCTGTGTTTCTTTTTTACTAATTGTGTCGGTTCTACCTGTAGCAGTTTTTTGTTCTACGGAAAGAAGTATATCAGAAATGTCTAAAATGCAGTGATCTTCAATGTCAGGGAAAAAGAAATTATTTGCAGGCCCGTTTGGATGAAGAAAATTCACTTTCACTTCATGAGTGTCCTAAAAGGCTTCCATGATGCAGGCAAGCCACCATTTTCCATCATAGTGCACTGTGACATAATATAACCTGAGAGTTTCCCGTTGAAAGCTGGTGTAGATTTTTAAATAGCCAACTCGATACGGTGTTCCTCGCTAAGGCTGAATTCGCGTACTTGAAGAGCAGTTTCAGAAATAGCGATGAAAGCATGAAGTTTTTGAGTTCCAGCTATGGTTTTGGCCGTTTTTAACCTTTCTTCCAGATTTCGTTCTTCCTCGTCATACGCCTCTTGGATCCCGTAACCGAACTTCATTTCATTCAAACCATTTTCAGCAAAGGTGAAAAGATCTTTTGGAGAAATAATTTGACTGTCGTAAGGTCGACGCAGGCTCTCACGTGTTGCTTCTCGTTTGTACCTCCCACGCCATCTGAAGGGCCCTTGCCATGACTTGCAAAAAAATGCCATTCTGCGTCAATACCATACTCTGATTTGTGACGACATGGGTTTATGAAGGCTTTGCAATTCTTATATTGGCCAGCGCAACCGTCTGAGAAATAGTAAAGTTTCTTTACATTTCCAAAGCTAGATTTCATGTGTTCAATGAGCATTCTTTGGAAGAGGTGGACTGAGACAACGTCGTGAGTATTGCATTCTGATGTAATCGTGAATGATTCGTGGTTTAATTTGCCATCGTCCGATTTGAAATATTAAACCCAGGGGTGAATTGTCGCTTGAGAGCAGTTCCAATGGAATCCTTGGGCCGCATCCTGTACGACAAACGAATATTTCTCTGAGAAGTCTCCAATAATGACAAATTCTCCTTCAGCGATTTTGTCTTTCTTATTTTTCAGAAACTGAGATTGGGCCTTGGCAATAAAGTTGTGTCTCACTAATTTCACTGCGAGTTCACAGAATTGATTAATGAATTCTTCCAAAGGCAGGACCATGGAGCTCAGTTCATATCTGTTGGTGGATGTCCACCGTTTAAACTGAATTTCATCAATATCCTCTAGTTCTAGGTTTTTCAAACCCGGGGGCGCGACCCCAAGTGGGGTCGCCGAGCAAATTTCGTGGGGTCGAGGGCGTCCGCTTGCAGCGAAAAAAAATTGTCTATTTTCGATTCGTGTTCGCTTTTCCGGGATGTAATTAATATAAACGGTTCGTTCAAAGTATGGGAACCGGGGCAACATGACGCTTGGAATGGGATCCAGCCGATGCGCGGGCTCACTGAAGGGCGGTTCATTTTGGCGGGAAATTAGTGGTTTGATCCACGGCCTCTCAGACTCAGACTCTTCCTCTATCATTAACATCGACAGTATTCACGTCTCCACGTACGACTCGAGACCTTATTTGTGATGGCAGCACCGGCCTCCAGCATATCTCGAGAACGTTCTTACCAGGATAAATTTCTGGACCTTGGATTTTAATACGTGGTGGATAAAAGTGGGGCACAGAGGCCTCAGTTTGTGATTTGTTTCGAAGTGCTTTCTACGGAGTCTATGAAACAAAATAAGTTGCAGAGGCATTTGACGACAAAACATGTGCCTTATCAGGATAAGGAGAGAGCGTTCTTTGAGAGGAAACTTCTTGCACTCAAGAATACGCATCTTGACAGAGAGGGAACATGCCATCAGACCAATTCTCGGACATTAGAGGCCTCGTATCGAGTGTCGCTCCATGTTGCCAAGACTAAAAAGCCTCACTCCATTGCGGAAGAACTCGTGCTGCCATGTGCAAAGGACATGGTATCTCTGATAGTTGGGGAGGAAGCGGCGAAGAAACTGGCAGTTATACCCCTCTCTGACAACACCATCCAATGCAGAATTGAAGATATGAGTCTGGACGCAACGGCTCAGGTCGTACAGAAGATCAAGGAATAGCCGTGGCACGCCATACAGTTGGACAAGCCCAATGATATCGCATCGTACGCACAACTCATCGTCTGGGTCCACTTCATCAAGGCTGATAACTTTGTCGATGAGCCTCTGAGCCTCTGCTCATCAAACCATTGGAGGCCACCACCAAAGGCGAGGACATTTTTGGAAAAGTAGAGCAGTTTTGTCGTGACCATGATCTGGACTTCGGAAAGTTGCTTGGTTCTTCAACAGACGGCAAGCCAGCAATGTTAGGAGTGCGTTCTGGATTCAAGGCTAAATTGCTTGAGGTGGCCCCTCAGACCTCCATGGTACACTGCATGATTCACCGAGAAGCGCTCGCCTCTCGTACTTTGCCAGAACCCTTGCAGTGCGTGCTCTCAGAAGTCGTAAAAATGGTGAATCACATCAAATCGAGCGCCCTCAACACTAGGTTATTCAGGCTATTCTGCCAGGAGATGGACGCCGACCAGAAGAATGAGAATTTACTATTCTACACTCAAGTCAGATGGTTGTCTCGAGGAAACCTTCTTCTGTGTGATTATGAGCTCAAATATGAACTGAAGGAGTTCCTACGCACACAAGGGAAAACGGCATGGGTAGCGTTGCTTGACTCGGACTCTTGGCTGTCAGAACTGTGCTATCTCCTTGACATCGTTGAACGTCTCAATGTCCTCAACCGCTCCCTCCAAGGCAAAGACGCCAACCTCGTGATTTTTCACGACAAAATGAGCGGATTTCTGGCGACTCTAAAATTACTGGCAGACAAAGCAACTGTTAAGCGCTTCAGCCTTTTCCCCCGTCTGGTGGAGCATCTAACCACCTCCCAGTACGATGATACTGAGCTCGACAGTCTTTCTGGGGAGAAAGCACATCACCTTCAGTCGCTCATTGAACAGTTCGAGCACTATTTCCCTGATATATAGTCCTTGGTTTTTCAAACCCGGGGGCACGATCCCAAGTGGGGTCGCCGAACAAATTTCGTGGGGTCGCGGGCGTCCGCTTGCAATGAAAAAAATTGTCTATTTACGATCGGTGTTCGCTTTTACGGGATGTAATATAAACGGTTCGTTCAAAGAATGGGAACCGGCGCAACATGATGCTTGGAATGGGATCCAGCCAATGCGCGGGCTCGCTGAAGAGCGGTTCATTTTGGCGGGAAATTAGTGGTTTGATCCACGGCCTCTCAGACTCAGACTCTGACTATCATTAACGTCTATTCACGTCTCCACGTACGACTCGAGACCTTATTTGTGAAGGCAGCACCGGCCACCAGCAAATCTCGAGAACGTTCTTACCAGGATAAATTTCTGGACCTTGGATTTTACTACGTGGTGGATAAAAGTGGGGCATAGAGGCCTCAATGTGTGATTTGTTTCGAAGTGCTTTCTACGGAGTCTATGAAACAAAATAAGTTGCAGAGGCATTTGACTACAAAACATGCGCCTTATCAGGGTAAGGAGAGAGAGTTCTTTGAGAGGAAACTTCTTGCACTCAAGAATACGTGTCTTGACAGAGAGGGTACATGCCATCAGACCAATTCTCGGGCATTAGAGGCCTCGTATCGAGTGTCGCTCCATGTTGCCAAGACTAAAAAGCCTCACTCCATTGCGGAAGAACTCGTGCTGCCATGTGCAAAGGACATGGTATCTCTGATGGTTGGGGAGGAAGCTGCGAAGAAACTGGCAGTTATACCCCTCTCTGACAACACCATCCAACGCAGAATTGAAGATATGAGTCTGGACGTAACGGCTCAGGTCGTACAGAAGATCAAGGAATCGCCGTGGCACGCCATACAGTTGGACAAGTCTACTGATATCGCATCGTATGCGCAACTCATCGTCTGGGTCCACTTCATCAAGGCTGATAACTTTGTCGATGAGCCTCTGCTCATCAAACCATTGGAGGCCACCATCAAAGGCGAGGACATTTTTGGAAAAGTAGAGCAGTTTTATCGTGACCATGATCTGGACTTCGGAAAGTTGCTCGGTTCTACAACAGACGGCACGCCAGCAATGTTAGGAGTGCGTTCTGGATTCAAAGCTAAATTGCTTGAGGTGGCTCCTCAGACCTCCATGGTACACTGCATGATTCACCGAGAAGCACTCGCCTCTCGTACTTTGCCAGAAACCTTGCAGAGTATGCTCTCAGAAGTCGTAAAAATGGTGAATCGCATCAAATCGAGCACCCTCAACACTAGGTTATTCAGGCTATTCTGCCAGGAGATGGACGCCGACCATAATAATTTACTATTCTTCACTCAAGTCGGATGGTTATCTCCAGGAAACCTTCTTCAGTGTGTTTACGAGCTCAAAGATGAACTGAAGGAGTTCCTACGCACACAAGGTTAAACGGCATGGGTAGCGTTGCTTGAGTCGGACTATTGGCTGTCAGAACTGTGCTATCTCGTTGACATCTTTGAACATCTCAATATCCTCAACCGCTCCCTCCAAGGCAAAGACGCCAACCTCATGATTTGACGACAAAAGCTGTTAGGGTTAGCTGTTAGGGTTAGGGTTAGATTATTATATATTATGTGTTCGCTCAAACGAGTGAAGGTACAAAAAAAAACAACAAGAAAACGCCCCCCCCCCAAAAAAAAATCAAAAAAACCCCCTCTGCTTCCCCCATTGTTGAGCTGGTCCACATTGAGCAAATGTGACATTTTACGAATTCCTCATCCTTTCTTCTTCGCTCTCTATTTATAACATTCTTCATCCCTCCATACCCCCAATAGACCGGGAGGCCACGGGGCTAAGCTCAACCGAAGAGGGGAACAATTGCCGTCCTCATGGTAAGATGCCAGATGATATTCTCACCTCAGAACTCTGCGTCTGCCGGGACACTGCTGCTGGGTTGACATTCTGTGTATCGTCAATATCCGTATATCTGTGGTCAATATCCGTATCGCATAATCGGCGCTAGCTCAACCTGGCAGTGGAACGGCCCCAAGTAGGTTTCTGATATTATTCGTATAGCTTGTAACACGGTATAAACAATGACAGATGATTTCGCCGCTGGACTACCGGTGGCAGACGCTAATTAGATGCCGCAAAAATCACGCCCGCTCAACCGAACAGCAGAACGGCTAAAACCAACGCAGAATGGTAGTACCAGGTCCCCTGAGTACAAAAGGAGCACTGACAGACAACTTGGTCGCTGGGCCCCCAGGACAGATGCTCCCGAGTTCGGGTTTCCTTTGGTTGCGCAAGCTCAACCGAACAGCGGAACGGCTAAAACCAACGCAGAATGGTAGTACCAGGTCCCCTGAGTACAAAATCAGCACTGACAGACAACTTGGTCGCTGGGCCCCCAGGACAGAAGCTCCCAAGTGGTGCGTTCTATGTCAAGGGCACACATTTTTCAGTGAAATTTTGACACATCATGTTAGATTTCACTCTTTTTTTGTGCAAGTGTTTGTATCCACGGTAAAATACTGTGTCAATCTTCAGACCTGGGGGCCAATCGGGGCCCATTTTAGCCCCCCTCCCCCCAATTTGGGTGCCCCTGGTTGACCCACATTCTTCCAGTGGCCATATCACAGGTTGTGGTCCGATTTGGATGATCTTGATATCAAAATGCTCGTAAAAGCGAGATCTTTCGAATCGCGTAAAGTAAAATCACTCCGAAACGGTAATTCAAAAAGTTATAGTTTGGGGCGCCCTTTGACCTTGGGCCCCTGCTCCCCAGCCAAACCGATGGTCCCGATTTTTTTTCATGTGAGAATACCCCTTCATATATATACTCCAACACCTCAGCATAAATTAAAATGGGATCTCAATGGGTTCAAGTGTGATGATGGTTTTATTGTTCAGGATCCACATATCACTAATTCTTGATTCGACATTGGGCGACATTTGCCGTCATCGTTCCAATGACGTCACCTGCTGGCAGGCGACTATTTCTGAAATTGACAATCATAATCTCTGGACTGTTATTTATATATATATATATATATATATATATATATATATATATATATATATATATATATATATATATATATATATATATATATATATATATATATTGTATCATTTGCGAAAAATTATTCTGCCTTATGTGTCTTGATTTTTAAGTGTACATTTTTTGTATAACCATCATCGAATTAAGTTATAAATGGGATAATCGCAGTTTTTGCATATTTTGCAGTAAGCTGGCGACTGAAGATTGAAAGGAGTACCGAACATGCTGTTGCGATCCGTTCAGCTGCCATAAAACGAAACAATGAAAAGATCTTCGCAATGTGTCAAATGATATGTTGATGAAATTTTCTTCAAAGGTGAAAAAAGATGAGAGTCTTTGTACTTCGTGCAGAAAAAAACTTTCTCAGTTGTCACCAGAGCATATTGAAGAATCATCTTCGACCAGTTCAAAATTATCATTAGAAGGTACTATCGAAGGCATTGCAGAATATATTTCGACAGATGAGGACGAGGAGGTTTTTGAGCGAGAAGCAGAAGTTGACCTATTAAACCAGTCATTATCGATGATCGGCGAAAGCCCAGTCGACAAACGAAAGCCGGAAAGGAACCCAGGGTACGTTCCTGAAAAGCAAAGTAAAGTGGAAGATTCTGTGCGAAAGAAGTTAGAACTAGTTGCTGGACCAAGCACTGCGGAGAAAACACAAAATACAGCGTCAAAATGTGATGAAAACTGCATGCCAGAGGTGATCAAAAGCCTGAAAGAAAAATACGTTGTTTCGAGCCGTTCAGAGCAAATACGTATACTGACAATATTTGCTCGGAATATGAGCATCAGAGGGATGATGAGTGAATTCAGTTGCTCCCAAAGAATGGCTGTGCAAGCCAAAAGTTTAGAGAAAGAAAATGGTATGCTATCGTCTCCAAATCCCAAACAGGGTGAAATATTGCCTGACGAAGTGAAATCCGCCGTAACCGAATTTTACCGAAGTGATGAAGTCAGCCGAATAATGCTGGGGAAAAAGGACTGTGTGGTGGTCAGGAATGTACATGGAAAAGACAAAATTCAAAAGTGCCCGGAACTAAACAATCTCAATGGACTGTTTCAGAAATTCAAAGAGAAGAACCCTGGCTTCAAAGTTGGATTCGCGAAGTTCGTCGTGCTCTGTCCCTCGGAGTGTGTCCTGGCCGGTTCAGGCGGTACACACAGTGTATCTGTATGTACGATACATCAAAATGTGAAAATCATGATGTTTGGTTCCAAAATGCCACAGATAGCCGAACTTCCTAGCTATCATCATGTGATAGCATGCATAGTTTGTAACCCAGCACAACCGGCATGGTATTTCAGAACTTGTGAAAGTTGCCCATCAACTGAAGACTTCAAAACCGAGATACTGAGTGCTTATGAACTAGAGCAGTGGTTTTCAAACTTTTTTTTAGTGGCGACCCAATTTCAGAACCTCTCTACATCGCGTGACCCAAAAGATTCAAAACCCAATTCATAATATATAAGATAAGATTTCATATGACACAAGAAAATTTACTGTTTACTTTATTCACCATCGTCATGTTTTCATAGACGAGTAAATGGAGAATAAGCCGACAGTATCCAAATAGTACAGTTGAATGTTTCAGAAGTTTAGTCCAAATGACATTTAGATATATCAGTGAGAAGGATGAGCCTGTTTTTCAGAAACCAACTTCTCCATTCGTGGAGAAATAGATGACAATGCCAGGATCATATCATGCTCCATTTCTCGGCGATTTCTGTACTTTGTTTTAATCACCACCATGGTGGAGAACGACTGCTCACAAAAGTATGATGAAGGATATGGCATGAGAACCTTAATGGCGTGCCGTGACAGGGTCGGGTACGACGGCAGCATTTTGCACCAGAATGTCGACAACGAATTTGTCTGTGCAAGAGTCTGCGCTCCTGAAACCTGCTGGAGCTGTACAAGCTCTTCCTGTGCTGTATCATCTTTATCAGCAAGAGTTCAGTGGAGCCGTGAAAGGGTCCCGAACCACAGAAAAGGACTGCACATACCGTCCTTGATGTTGCCAGTGGATGTCGGAACTCACCGTAGGGCGAAGAAGAATTTTGTCTCTCAAGGGACACTGGATACCATTGACCAGAGTCGCAGGGCCAGGCTGAATGGTAGAGCTGAGGTGTAAAACTGTACGTGCGCTAAGGGTGGACAAGGAGGCCTATGTGCGAGGAATCTGTGAGGAGGTAGAGCATCACCTGTGGTCAAGGGATTGTCGTCCTGCTTCCAGGGGAATTCACGCATTGCGTTCATCCAAGCCCATCCCTCGGTGTACTGCAGTGAGAGTAGAGGGTGGTATACTCTTGACAGAGGAGTCCGAAGTGAAGGTCCCCTGGGCCGGTTACTTTGAGCCGTTGTACCAGGCTGATCCAGCAGCTGTCGATTTGGATGTCAGGGGTGTTACAATCCCTGAAGCTGACCCTCTAATCAACTGTGGTCCACCTTCGTTTGTGGAAACACAGGCTGCAGTGAACCGGTTGAAATGGGGTAAAGCTCCAGGGATCTGTGGCATCCATCCTGAACTTCTCAAGGCTGGTGGAAATGCTACACTTGTGTCGTTGCATGCAGTTCTGTGCTCTGCCTGGAACACAGGCATCATCCCAAATGACTGGAAGAGAGGCCTTGTTGTCCCTCTCTGGAAAGGGAAGGGTGATCGCCAAGACTGCAACAACTACTGAGGGGTGACGCTGCTCTCAGTGCCGGGCAAGGTCTTTGCTCGGATAATTATTGATAGGGTTCGCCACCATCTGCTTGAGCACCAGCGTCCAGAGCAGTCAGGCTTTACACCAAAGAGGTCAATGATTGCCGTATCCTTGCTCTTCGGGTCCTCACCGAACGCAGACGAGAGTTTCAGCAAGGGCTGCTTGCAGCTTATGTTGATCTCTGGAAAGCGTTTAATTCATTGAATCGGGATACCCTCCGGAGGAGTCTTGGACTTTGTGGGGTGCCACCAAAACTGATCGATCTGATGTCTGAGCTCTACGATGGTACTGAGAGTGCTGTGAGATGTGGTGGTACCATCTCTGACTTATTTCCAGTTGTTACTGGAGTTCGTCAAGGGTGTGGACTGGCTCCCACACTTTTCAGCACTTGTATGGACTGGATTCTAGGGAGGATGGCGGAGAGATCAAGCCTGCGGTGCATCGTTTTGGAATGTCAAGATCTCTGACCTTGATTTCGCAGATGATGCAGTCATCTTTGCGGAGGCTTTAGATATCATTTTGGGGGCCTTCGAGGTGCTGAATGAGGAGTCGGAGCCACTGGGATTGCGGTTTTCCTGGGTCAAAACTAATATCCAGGCTTTCAATGACATCTTGGATGCTGCTGTCCTGTCTGTGCCTGTTTGAGGTAAGGATGTTGAGGTCATGGAGAGATTCACTTTCCTCTGCAGTGATATTCATGTCTCCGCTGGCTGTGAGTCAGAGGTCAATAGACGTCTGGGTCGGGCCTGGGGAGTCATGGATTCACTGGATAATGGGGTGTTGCACTGCCGGTACCTGTGCGGTAGAACGAAAGTCCGAGTCTTCAGGTCCTTGGGTTTCCAGTCTTGCTCTATGGATGTGAGACTTGAACTCTGACCAAGGATCTGAGACGGAGACTTAATTCCTTTGGTACCAGGTCTCTTCGGAGAATCCTTGGCTATCGCTGGTCGGACTTTGTGTCCAACGAGCGGTTGCTGAGAGAGACTCAAATGAGATTTGTTACCTGCATAGTCCATGAGTGTCAGCTGTGGCTGTATGGACTTGTGGCTCGTTTTCCTTACGCTAATCCTGCTCACCCGATTCTCTCAGCAAGGGAGTCTCGTGAGTGGAGGAGGAAATGGGCCGACCACGTGCCTCCTGGTTGCAGCAGGTTGATTGGCATCTCAAGGAGATTGGGATGGGCCAGGCATCTGCCTGGGGGATGGCCAGACGGAAGCCCCTGGAGTGGACAGGAGTGCAGAAAGTGGACGCAGCGACGCGCTGCTCTGGCGCATGCTCTCATACCTGACCTGACCTGACCTCCTCCTTTTAGCATCCACTTATTGTGATGGCCTGATGAGATCTTTCCAGGATGCTCGATGAGACATAGTATTGACTAAACAAATGCCCTTCAAGCTGGTGTCTTTCTCGATGATGTCTCGCAGGGTAGTGAGGAGCCGTCCCCTTCTCCAGGGTAGAACCTTCTTTGCAAGTTCTTCATGTTGCATCACATGAGCAGCAAGGTGAAGGCAGCATTCCCTTACAATAGCAAAGATGCAAGTCAAAGAAATATACAGATCCCTATTCTTGATATGATCTTGCCAAGAAACGTTCAGAACTTTTCGAAGCTATCGGATGTTGGTACCATCTCGTGATTTCTCCAATGTTTGGATCAAGGTCCAGGATTTGCACCCGAAGAGAAGGATCAACTCAATCATAGTTTTGAAGACCCTTGGCTTACTCTGCCTTCAAATTGGAGATCTCCAAACATTATGGAGGGTGTGAATGGAGAGCTGCCCAAGCCTGAGCTTTTCTGCATTCTAAGTTACGCTGCGTGTTGGTATAGGAGCTGATATATGTCAAGTCATTC
>NC_140977.1:45869805-45927305 GCF_056783735.1 Eptatretus burgeri | reverse complement strand
TTCAACGAAGGAAGAAGAAGAAGTTTTTTGCACATGCGCAGTAGTATATATACGCAGGAATACTGGTCACATGACAATCCCAGCGCTTCATATTGGCTAGTTTCATTAATTATTGAGAGCACACACATATTGTATATGTCGACACCATCCCTACAAAGGAGAGCCCTGAGATGCAGGTCGACTGTCCGACCGCTTTCAACGGGTCGAACGAGTGACAGACAATAATCGTATACAACCAACGACTATCCTGCTGACCCGGACTGCACCGTAAACGTCCTACAGAAACGATGTGAGGCAGTGTATAGGTTGGAATCGGTGGTTGATTCGCGTGCTGAGATTTCATCAGGGGAAGAACGATGTGCCGTCAAAATTGGTGTTTTGAACTTCGGCGAATCTGCTTTCAGGTAAAGCACGATTATTGTTTTCTTACAGGTGTTTGTGTAACACAAGGCTCAGTTTGTGACGACGACCGAACACGTGCTGAATGAAGATCATGAACAGAGACCCCACGAGCTCGTCGGACTCCAATGTGGGGTCTGATGGAGGGAACAGAGCGGGTCCGGAAGGGGCTGCTGGCATCGACTGGTTCAGCATTCTGGAGGCTCAGAACATTAATGATGAATTGGACTGGATGGATCGGGCAGTATGTGAAGCAATAGGTACGTGGTGGTTTTGTAACGTGTGTGATGCTCATGATCTGTTTTCATATTTGAAAGTTAAAGCACCGCGAATGGCATGAGGTACAGAACCGATCACGTGTCGACGACCAAGTCGTCTTCATCTGGGATTATGGTGGCAAAAATGGTCACTTCCTGGCTTCTTGCTACTGTCTTCGTTTTCACTCAGGATGGCTCTCGATCAGAGCCGGAGTTAAGTTTAACAGTCCCTAGGACATTCAGGAAGTGGAGGCCCCCACCCCTCACGCACCCACCTATTACACGTACTCACCCTCTCCTCACGCCTCCTCACACACCTACCCAATCCTCACGCCTCCTCACCCACCCACCCACTCACCCCTCACACACCTCCACCTCTATCCCCCCCCTCCCGTCACCAACCTTGAAATGTAGTGGCGAGAGAAAAAAAATGTATAAGAAGCATTACTGTGTGTGTGTTTATATATACATATATATGTATTGCGGTTCTCTGAACCGCATGCATCCAACAGATAGTGGTCCCAAGACAGTTATTCCATTATTATATGTGTAGATTGTCCCTTTCCTTTTGTTTAGCGGGACAACAACGGAGTGCGTTGCGATGATCTAATAGCTAGGTTTGCTTAAATCATTTTCTTCTTCATTTCGTCCCTACTCTTCTTTTCGTCTGATTATTCCTGAGGTAAATCAGCCATGTGCGCCTTCGCTGTGAGATGGGCCCTCATTGAGGCCAGCGCGTGTGGCGCCGCTGTGAGGAAACTGCAGCACAGAGCCCTCGTTCCCGGGTGAACCCGAAACCAAACGTGTGCAGTGAGATATATAGTGCACTTCGCAGTGCGGGATTATCAACTCGAGCTTCCGATGATCTGGGGAAGATTGCCGGTTGCATTAAAAAGGCATGCGAATGAATACCTCTTCAGAGGCTGCATGAATGGTGTTTTTCACAACACAGGAAACACAGCCAGCACGACGCCCACGCTGCATGAAATGCTTACTGAGGCCGATAAAGACGACTCCATGTCATGTTTGGTGGGATCCGAGTGTGTGGAGTAGAAGTGGCTTGTTCCTTTTCAACCTCAATGTCCGACACATATTGCCCTGCGCACACGCTAGCGGAGTCATGCGAACGCGAGCACTGGCCACGTGCGTAATGGCCGAACCGCGCTCGCTGTATGGAATGTGCTCGAAGACAGACACGTACGCCGCTCGTGAAACATGCATGGATTTATCCATAACGATGTACCTACGGCCCTCGCTGGCAGCAGCAGATTCCCCACGGATGGTGAACGTATTCTCGTCTCTACGGCCAGCGAAGCTGAGATCGAGCCGGGGAATGTACAGTGCGGGCCGCGTTGGTGCGTGCGTTGATCGGCGCTGGTCGGACACCTGAGTGGGCATGCGGGATCCTCGGCCAGTCGCCAGGGCATGGCCCGGGGTTTTTTGCAGTACGATTCGCGTGCCAATTTCGGATTGGGCGATTCGTGTCATGTCGTGGGGTCTGAGCGGAATATTGCCGCTGTCTGAGATGGCCTTGCCGGAAACGAAGTGAGGAGATTTCTGGCCAAAGTTAGCTGACCACGTGAGTGTTCGGGGCCAATCGGAGCACCCGATTCAGGTGATGATGTTCGCTTCGGGGTGGCCCCTCCCCCCTACCCCCCCCCCGCGCTGCAAGTCCTATAAAGGTCAGAGCAGTCCCTCCGCCTTTCTCTTCTTTTCTCTTTTGCCAGCTCGATCTGGCCTCGCCCTCTCGATCTGGCCTCGCCCTCGTCCTTCGGCACGACCCACCTCCTGCTGTCTGGACTCTGTCTCCTCATTTCCGCCCACACAACGTCGACCCCACCCGCCTACCTGGCCCCACCTGCCACTCCATCCTCGCACTCTGGACTCAGCCCCTTCTCCACTCAAGCTCCTCTTTCACAAACAAGGTCTCCACACATTTGGCTGAAGCCAGAGATAACGCGCCCACTGTCTGGCACCGCACCGCGGAGCATTTCCCCCCCCCCCCAAAAAAAACATATTGTTGGCGCATCGTGCCATCAGGCGCAAAGGTACCGAGATCATAGCCTCAACTCCTTTCCCTTCCTGTTGCAATACTCCCTCTTCATCGAGGTGTGTGTGTGTGTGTGTGTGTGTGTGTGTGTGTGTGTGTGTGTGTGTGTGTGTGTGTGTGTGTGTGTGTGTGTGTGTGTGTGTGTGTGTGTGTGTGTGTGTGTGTGTGTGTGTGTGTGTGTGTGTGTGTGTCGGCGCCTGTCTGCTGTAGTAAGACTGCAGAAGATCGTTATTAATTATCATTAGGAATGTTCCCTGCTCGTTTTTGTCTTTTCTTCCATTGATCCAGCATGGTCCAAATCTTGGTTTAGCTGGGACTTCATTCCCAACGATCCATTCCTTTTAGCCGGTACGTCCTTGACAGTGTTGCTTGGCTGCATCCCATCTGGAAAAGTGATCCGATCCGGTAGAGTGATTCGGTGCAGACAAGGCGTACCGAGGGCGTGTTTCCCGGTAGTTATACCACGTGATTCATTAGGTAACCGGATTAACCCATAGACGGGAGGACCCAAGGTCACGCGGTTGCGTTATTGGCGTCCACGGTCGGTTAAGCGATCAACACCGTAACGGAATTATCCGTGTGCACCGGCCTACAATTCTGGGGAGTCTGGTGGGAACCAAGATAGCTTTCCTCACCTCGTGGTCTTCTCACCCGGCCCACAACAATATATATAGATAGATATATATATATATATATGTGTGTATGTATATATATATATATATATATATATATATATATATATATATATATATACCGGGCGTAGTGGCGTGCGCCTGTAATCTGGCTACTCGGAGGCTTGGGTTGGAGGATCGCTTGAGGACGGGAGCTCCGTGCTGGGCCGTGCTATGAGAGAGTGTAGGGCAGCCCGGAATCATGGCGAAACCCAACCCAATTATCCCTGTGTCGTAAGAGGTGACCAGGGTTGCGTCAGGAAGGGCATCCGGCGTAAAACCTATGCCAAATCAGTATGCGGATCATAACGGATGATCCGCTGTGGCGACCCCTAATGTGAGCAGCTGAAAGACGAACAACATATACATATTGTTACGGCTGTGGAAATTCGCATTATACCATAAAGGGTCCTCAGGTGAGATATATCGGTAAGGTCATGTGTAGTTTGCCCAAACCCGTTGTATCGAGGGAATATATGTGATCCATCCGGGCTGCGATTCTTCAGTTAGTCGTTTTTCTTTTGCTGTCGTTAATTTGGTGCAAGAACAACAATGAACATCGCCACAACCAACATCTCAACGATCACGCCATTCACTACACGATGACAACAATCACGCCATTCACACCACGACACCACCTTCCACAACTACGCTACCACATCTTCGCCACTCGCCATTCAACGAGCTCCGTGCGTTAATGATCTCCGCGGAACGGAAGAAAGGAGCGGAGTGGCAGCTTAAATATCTCCCGCCAAGATCTCCCGCCCAAAACGCCCTCGCTTTGGCATGGGGGAGGTGCGATTTGAGCCGGAGGTCAAAGGTGAAAAAAGATTAAGGCCTGATTTTGGGGGAATAATTTCCTGGCCCCGAGCCAAAACTGACTTTCCTCGTCCCCCCACACGGCGCGGGGAGGGGGGAACGAGAGGGCACGCCCCTTTTTGGGGGGGTTTCCAGAAGGGAGGTGGAGCCAGAAACAGGGCGGGGCAAAGGGCGGAGCTCCACCCCACAAAAGGGCATGGGCGTAGAGGGTGGTGGTGTGTGTGCATCGGATCGCCCTGGGAGAAGCTCGAAACTAGGAGAGGCTCGAGACTGTCGGAGCAAGGATCGTACTGTGTGTGCATCGTCCGTTCTGTTCGTGGTTCGGTTGAGCACAGGGCTTCTCAAGCCAGTCGGTGCAGTCCCTGGATGGACTGGCCTGCCATTCCTCACCCCGTCCGCACCGAGATAGCGGCGAAACCCGGTCCAGTTCCCCCAAAAACCCGTCCGAGCTGTCGGGCGGACGACGCGAGCTACGCGCGGCACGAGCTCGGTGCACCACGCCGGAGGGACTCGAGGCTGCGGTCGCCAAGGCTGGACGATGCGCCCAGGTAAGTCGTGACTTCTTTTCTTTTGGGGTTTTTGTGTAAATGTCTGTGGGTGGCGCCAGTCTGTGAAGTAAAACTGTGTAAGTGTTGCCGTGTGCAAGTCCTATTCGGTAGTAGATCTGCGTTCGTGCATTTCTTTTGTTTCTTTACCACTGCATACGTGTGTTTCTTTGGTTTTATTGTATTCCTGTGTATTGCTTTTGGTGTATTACTGTATTATACGTGCCTTCCGTGCTGCCGTGTGGTGCGGAATAAATGTGCTTGTCCAATTGTTCCCGCTTTGCTTTGTCTCCTTTTAATTGACTCTCCATCCTGCATCACGTAAGCTATTCGTAGCGGGTTTCAACATCCCGGTAATAAATCTGAACTGTCAAGGCCGTCGATAACTCTGCTCGGTTATCCCTGTAGTACGGAAAGAACCGCTTTAGCGGTTCGTGTCTGCAGTCGGCCTGTGGCGTGGTCCCATCCCTCGGCAGATTACCCGTGCGAGTACCATAGGTATATCAACTTTCGGCAATTTACTCTATCTCTCGCGGGTGGACTGCGGACTGGGTGGTGGTGGGGTTAAACCCCCACCCATGACTGGTTTCTGGCGGTAGTCCCAGGAGGGTCACGACTCAATTGTCCGTTCCGGTGGGCGACGCGTCGCGATTCGAGTTACGTGGCCGATCGTACGCCAGGCGGGCGAGAATTCGTAACATTGGTGTCAGGAGCGGGATTCAAATCCACCTCGGTCTCCAGCTAAATTCATGGGGGACAGACCAGGGGTGTGCGAAGCGACCTCCCCCCCCCCATTCCCTCCAAATTACGAGCTTTTTAAAAAAATTAATCCCGTTACGTGAAATAAGATGGAGTCTCAAGGTGAGTGGGAGCCGGGGGTAGTAGAAATTGATGTGGGAGTGTTAGAAACCATGGCTCAGGCTGAAATCCCCGAGCAGGAAATAATGGTTGTGATGCAGGAACAATTTCCCCCCCAACTGAACCCAGAGCCTGAAATCTGCGCCGCAGCGGCTGCGGCGTATGACACCTCCCTCCCCCTCTCAACCAAGGCCCCCCGATCCTGGCCGAGTCGGCCCAGCCGAGTGCACCCGACATGGCCCAGCTATGCGCCATGCTGGCGGGAATGAACGCAAATATGCAAGCAATGAATGCAAAAATGGATACAAACACAAACAAAATGGAAAATAAAATGGATGGAATGAATAAAAATGTGGATGGCATAAAAAACAAAATGGATAATAATGTGCAAATGCTGCGGGAAGATGTGCAGGCCTGCAGGATGGGCTGGACAAAGTAAAGGAGGGACAAAACCAATTAAAGGGGGAAATGGAGAAAAACACAAGGACGGTAGAACAATTAAAAATAAAGCAGGGGGAAATAAAAAGGGGATTGGGAGTCGTGAAGGAGGAGTGCGAAAGGAGACATCGGGAAATAACGGAGAGAGTGGAAAACCTGCGACAGGAGGTAAAAGGTAGACGCAGAAAGGATTGGAAGTCGTAAAAGAAGAATGTAGGGCGAGAAACGAAGTGATAACGAAAACGGTTAAAGAAATAGAACAGAAAACAGAAGAAAAGACAGTGGAACTGGGGAAACGGATAGAAAAACACGAGGGCAAGACGAAAGAGGGGTTTAGGACGACGGGGGAGGAAATATCCAAGACAAATAAGGAGGTAACACAGGTAAAAGGGAAAGTGGAGCAAATAAGAGAGAAAGTCGGGGAGCTATCGCTAGGAACGCAAAAGGGAGGAGAACGGGAGATGGGAGAACTAAATGAGGTAATAGAGGGGAAAATAGAGGAAATGGAGAGGGGGCTAGTGAAATGTGTGGAGACCCAGTGTGAGAGGCAGGATGTCCTCCTTCGGGAACAGGGGGGGGGGGAGGATATGCTCCCTCGAGGCGGATCCTGCCCAGGTGGGGCCGGTGTCACAGGGCGGAGTAGGAGGGTTGCCCGATGCGGGGGTGTGCATGCCGAGCTTGGGGAGGATAGAGGCCGCGGGGTCTTTTGGCCTAATGCGGGCACCCGGTATGACTGTTCTGGTGGATGTGCAGAGTGTGAGTCCAATGGCTTGGGAGAGTAAGTGGGACGACGTGGGGCACAGACAGACACGGACAGGGGTGGTAAATTCCCCGGGCAAATGGCTCGGACCCTGCGGGAGTGAGGGACCGTTGGGACTTGGGAGGTACACCCCTCCAGGAGTCCCTCGGGAACTGGAGGAGGGGACCTCAAAAGGACCAAGGGTGCCACTAGCCCTGTACGATGGCAAGACGGACTTGAGGGCGTACATGGCCCAGTTCCAGTGTGTGGCCAGAGTTAATGGCTGGAACGAGGTGCAGGGCGTGGCACAGCTCATGGCGGCCCTGCATGGTGCGGCCTTGGAAGTCCTGACCACGGTACCCAGCGAAGGGGTGACCCTGGAGGATCTCCATTCGGCCCTAAAAAACCGATTTGGCATGGACCAGCAGAGCGAGCTCGTTAAAGCTCAGCTCAACGGGTGCAAACGACGCTCCCAGGAACCACTGGGAGAATTGGCACACGACATTCGCCGCTTGGTGGGGATCGCGCACGCCAACATGCCGCCGGAGTACCGGGAGGAAATTGCCCTGGACCATTTTCTCCGAGCGATAGGGGGCACCGATGTCGGGCAATGCTGACCGTATGACGCCCGGAGAACCTCCAGAAGGCGGCTGATAATTCCGCCTGCTGGGAGGCAGCCAGAGCGCCGTTTGGAGGGGCTGGGCGGCATGCGGTAGCAGTCCGGCAGGTGGGCCCCGTGAACGACAATGCGAGGGAAGCCAGTGTGGCTACCATGGGTGACCGGGCCAGCATCGAAGATGGTCCAGAACGCGGTTGATAACCAGTAGGCAAGATCTGGACCGAGGCGGTCTGGCCCAGGAAGGGTGGGGGATGGGCGATCAGGGGATACCCCAATTCGGAACGGAGGTGGGTATAATTCGGCGTACTGGAGGCAAACACCTTACCAGAGGAGGTGTTATAACTGTGGCGCGAGGGACCACCTGCAACGGGAGTGTAACGCCCCGCGCAGGGAAAGGCCCCCGCGAAGGGAAGAGCCACGGCCCCCCAGACCACCAGCTCCGCCCCGGGCCAATAGGGATAGCCAGGCCCAACCATCACCCTCCCACCAGTCCCTGGGAAACTAAAAAGTGCCGAACATGTAGGGCCGTGTTCGGCAGACTCAGACGGATGAAGAGCCCTCAGAACTGCGACAGGTCATCAATTGTGGCCAAATTGGAAATGGTAGCTTTACAATTCGGTGCAAAATTGCCGGCATAGGGGTAGACGCCGTTGTGGACACAGGAGCAAGCGCCACGATCATCAGCCCTGTGGTCCTTGATTCGAGTGTAGACGGTTGGGATGAGATCCATCGTCTGCAAAACCATAGCTTGCAGCTAGCTACCGGGGCAACGGCCCCCATCATAGGACGTGGTTTCGTGTCTTTTAAATTGGGCACCGTGAAAATGAGGATAGAGGTTTGGGTGGCGAAGGTGTGCGACCCATGTCTAATAGGGTTAGATGTGCTAACGGCCGGTGGTTGTAAGATCGACTTGGGCCGGGGGGTCATGCAGTTGAGTGGTGAGGAGTTGCCGTTAGGGGGCGTGAGCACGGATGAGAGAGTGGAGCTGGAGGCTCCTGACTCCGTGGTCATTCCCCCGGGTGCCGAGGCGGTGGTCCCGGCCCGGTGGTGAGCACACCCAACGTGACAGGGCTCCTGCGGCCTGGCGGAACTACTGGCAGGGCAATCAACCCCGGTTTTAGTCGTGGGCCGCACCCTGGTAAATACCAATGGGCCTATTGTGCCCGTCCGGATAATAAACGTTAGCACGGAACCACGCACTATCAGGTGGGGCACGAAGGTGGCAGATTGCACCCCAGTGATAGAGGTCGCAGAGCTGAGGGACGATGACGTCGAGCCGGACCGACCCAAGAGGGAGTCTCCAGACTTGATTCGGAATTGGCCCGGTCCCATTTGCGAGATGGTAAATCGGAGTAGTGTAGATTTGGAAGATGCCCAACGGGAGGCCTTATACAAACTGGTTGACCGACACATGGGGATCTTCTCCTTGTCACCTGAGGATATTGGACGTACGGGCCTGGGGCAACATCAGATCCACACCGATGGGGCCCGGCCTGTCCGTCAGCCTGCTTGAAGGCTCCCATGGAGCAAAAGAGAGGAGGCTGATGAACAGGTTGAAAAGATGCTCAATGCAGGTGTCATTGAGCCCTCGGGAAGTCCTTGGATCTCACCGGTTGTGCTGGTCAAAAAGGAGGATGGGACCACGCGTTTCTGCGTGGACTATCGCCAGTTGAACAACGTGACACTCAGACTCCTATCCCCTACCTAGAATTGACGATACCCTCGATACCGTTTCAGGCTCTAAATGGTTCTCAACCTTGGACCTCAAGAGTGGGTATTGGCAGGTGGAGATGGATAAGATAGGGACGGAGTAAACGGCATTTTCCACAGGGAAGGGACTGTATCAGTTCACTGTGATGCCGTTCGGTTTGTGTAACGCCCTCGCCACCTTTGAGAGACTGATGGAGCGTATACTAGGCGGCATGCCGTGGCAATCATGCCTGGTGTATCTGGATGACGTCCTGGTACACGCTAAAACATTCACCCAGGAGATAGCCCATTTGGACCAGGTGTTTGGGTGCCTCAGACAGGCAGGGCTGAAATTGAGCCCAGAGAAATGCACTTTGTTCGCGACAGAGGTGGCCTATCTCGGACACGTGATAGGCCGCGAGGGGGTGAAAACCGACCCCGGAAAAATTACAGTGGTAGAGGAGTGGCCCGTACCTACAACTGTTAAACAGGTACGGGGCTTTTTGGGACTTTGCTCCGACTACCAGCGCTTCGTGACAAACTTTGCAGAGATAGCCAGGCCCCTCCACCGGTTGACGGAGAAGGGGTTGAGATTTAAGTGGACAGGGGGATGCCAGGAGGCCTTCCTCAAATTAATGGGGTGTTTGACATCCACACCCGTTTTAGCGTACCCCACCGATATATATATATATATATATATATATATATATATATATATATATATATATATATATATATATATATATATATATATATATATATATATATATATATATATATATATATTGTTGCGGAAATGGCCCTGAGTGTGTTATTAAATATAGGATTAGCCCAGATCCCCCATTAAATGCATATTTAGCCAGGTTGTTGGGTAATTGGACGTTACATGTGTGTCGGGAGGTGTAGCTGGCTGTCCAGTGTTCATACAGTGATGGTGGACCGCGAGGCGCCTGGCTTATTTTTCCTTCCCCTCTCCGAACTATTCCCCACCCAGTGCTCTGGGAGGCGGGGGGGGGGGGGAGTCTGTCGGCTTCGTGAAGGGGCGCGCCTCAAAAGAAAAAGAAAGAAAAACTGCAGTCGGCTGGGGGGCGAGCGAGCGCCGGGAAGGCAACAGAGAAACGACGAGTGTTGAGTCGGGTGATCGGCAGTAGGAGAAACTGCATGAGGGTTTTTGCGATTCGCTTTTCGTAAAGAGCCAGCCGAAAGAAAGGCAAGGAAGGGACTGAATGAGGTCAGTCTGCCTTCTGCTGGAGAGAAATGATGAGTGAGAGTCGCGATCGGCTGTGTCAGGGACGGCTGTGTCTGTCTGCGATCTGCTTCGTGATGGAGGCAAGAGAGGCTGCTAGAGTCGAGTCTGCGATCTGCTTCATGAAAGAGGCAGGAGGAACTGCATGAGGGGAGTCGGCGATCGACTTTTATGAGGAGGTCCTCGACACGTTTGTCGATCCGCATGCAGAGCCCAACACCCCGATTTGGCCTTGTCTGGTGAACAGGCCAGGCCTGGATTTGTATGCTGGACCTTGTGAAGGGCCAGCTGGAGCACATGTGGACCTTCCGCTCTGGTACTGTCGACCTTATAGGGATTGAACGCGCTGAGGCTGTGTGCGTGGGCGGTGCAACAAAAGGAGGACGAGCGCCATTTTGCCACACGGCGTGTTTGAGCGTGGGCGCTCGAATCCGTAGACATCAGCTTGTCACGAGCCACATTCGTGCCTTTGACACTTTCCTCTCGTCCATGAGGCATCACCAAGTACTCTGTGTCTTGTCTGCATGCTGTCCGTGTCTTGTCTGAGTGTTGTCTAAGGTTTATCTCGTTAGGGTCCCCTTCGAAACCCATAATCTGTAGCTCCCTAGTTAAGAACGGGTTATAGATTAATTATAACCATGTCATGAATGCTTTGCTTGTGTCGTATTCCCCAATGTGTCCCCAATAAATCTGGTTGAGTTATACGAGATTTGCTGCCTTGAATTAATTTGTGCCGCGTCGAGGAACGATCCGCTTGATTTGGATATAAAAACCAAAATGGTTACAGACTGGCAGAATTCGCTCGGTCTCTGACAAAACCTGTCTGTAACTGGGGTCTATTCCCCCAACTGGTAAGGTCCTGGTGTAAGTTTGTATCGCGATTTGAGGTGCGTGACCCGAGGCCTGTGCCGAACCAGCCGGCGTTATAACCTCGGAGACGGCGGTGGTTAAGTGACGCAGAATATTCAACATTTGGCTGTCAAGAGAAGGGTGCGAAAACCCAAACTGGCTATGAATAGGAGCCGACTTGGGTGGCATTTGAATTCCCCGCCACCACTGAATCCTTCAAAAAATGTGTATATATATATATATATTTTGCTGCGGTTCTCGGAACCGCATGCGTACAACAGATAGGTGTCCCGAGACAGTTATGCCATTAATATACGTGTAGATAGACCCTTCCTTTTGTTTAGTGGGAAGACAAGGGAGTGCATTGTGATGATCTAATTACTAATAGTTCGGCTGTTAACTCGTTTTTCCCTTTTTATTTCATCCCCACTCTTTTTCTTTTCTGAAGCAAAATCCGCGACGTGCGCTTTCGGCTGGAGTAGCGCTTTCGGCTGGAGTAGCGCTTTAATATTCCACCGTCAACCCGAAACCAGACATGTGCGGCGAGTCACGTATGCTTTGGCACCCAGGTGGGCGGGCTGTGCCGGCGTCTGCCCGAGGCCCGGCCCAGGCTGGCGGGCCACGTGGGGGGTAGGAGCCAGTCGGAATGCCCGACTCGGGCGATGACGTTGGATTTGGCATGGCCCCTCCCCCGAGCTCGGTCTTTATAAAACACGGAGAAATCCTCCGTGTAGGTTTTGGTGTAGAGAAGTGTGTGTTCAGTGTGGGTGTTCTTGACTCGGAGTGTTCCTGCTTCTTGACTCCACCCACTTCTCGCCTCGACGAACCGCCTCCTGCCTGGTCCCGTCGACTGCTCCACTCTCGCCCTCTGGACTCCGCCCTTCTCCACTCAAGCTCCTCCTTCAGAACACGATGTCCACACGTGCGGCTGTGGCCAGAACAACGCGACTATTGTCGGGTACTGCACCATGGAGCATCCCTCTCCCGAAACGCCCAGGTAACGAAAACTATAACCTCAACTCCCTCCCTCCCTGGCTACAAAAGTCCCTTTTCATTGGAGTGTGTGTGTGTGTGTGTGTGTGTGTGTGTGTGTGTGTGTGTGTGTGTGTGTGTGTGTGTGTGTGTGTGTGTGTGTGTGTGTGTGTGTGTGTGTGTGTGTGTGTGCTGGCGCCTGTCTGTTAAGTCAGCCTGGTCAAGATCCTGATTGTTGTTACTGTTAATAATCTCGCGTCAAGTCTGCACTGTCTGCTTCAGTTAGTTGCTTGTATTATTGTCGCACCAGGTTAGATCAGGTTCGATCATACATATGTATGTATATATATATCTATATATATATATATATATATATATATATGTATATGTATATGTATATATATATACGCTAGTGTCAGGTCAGGTTAGATCTGTGACCTGCTACAGGAACCATGTATTCCTGTACTAACCTATTCCATGGTCGGGTTGTTGGCGACTAAACCGTCTCCCCCACCAGGTTTTCTGGTGAGGAGGGTGTTTGGATATGGACACCCAACAGGATTAAAAACAAAACCTGTCAAAGGGTGGAGGAGCTCCTTGTGAGCCAATGGCCATCCATATCTAGTGCCCAACTGTGTCTGCGGACGTCCTCCTGCAGTTGGGTTACTTTTTATTAGGAGGTTGGTGGCAGGATTTGCACTCCGGCCACCGTAAAACCCTTCATTCCGCAAAACACAAAAACGCAAAAAAATCTGAAAACTCACTCCGTGGGAGTACCTCCTGTGCAGCTTCCCTTCGCAGGGCAGCTCACCGGATCACGGGATTGGGGCAAAGCCTTCAAGATCCCCAATCTTTGATGATAGGAAGGAAACCACGGGGTAATATTCCCGGGTTAGATTGTGGGAGAATGTGTCGGAGTGGTGCTGAGGTGTCGTCCACAAGACTGCGATCTCCTTGGGTTAACCTGAGCTGCTCCCTTCGTGTGGGTGCCTGGAAGGTCCTATCAATAAGAGAGGATAATCACCTGTCCCTGTTATCATCTCAGCTCAAGCGTTTGGACATCGGTATTGCAGCACTCTCTGAGGTTTGGAGACCGGATTGCGGCGAGATAATGGTGGGTGGTTACACCTACTATTGTTCTGATCCCTCTCATGGTTACCATACTCAAGGAGTTGCTGTAGCTGTGTCCAATAAGCTTACCCCAATGATAATTGACGTAACACTGGTCAACGAGCGTATTATGAGACGAATGATTCGTCACTCCTTCGGTGTCATTTCCCTGGTCTCTGTCTATGCCCCGACTGAGGCGAGTGACCGCACCGTGAAGGACACATTCTACGCCACGCTCGAGTCTGTAGTTGATCAGACGAGATACACTTCTAGTCTTGGGGGATTTCAATGCATGGACTGGAACTGATAGGGATGGTTATGAGACATGTGTTGGTCCCCATGGGTCAAGAACTATGAACCAGAATAGCACTAAGTTCCTTGACTTTGCAAGAAGTCATGGACTTTGGGTGGCTGGTTCATGGTTTCAGCGCCCACAAGCTCATCGCTGGACTGGGTATTCCAACGCTGGCGGTGTGGCAAAGGAGATTGACCATGTCCTCATTGACGGTCGCTGGAGGATGATCCAGAACTGCAGGGTCTACCGGAGTGCTCAGTTCCTCAATACTGACCACCGGCTTGTTGTTGCAACTCCAAAGCTGCACCTTAAATCCTGGAGAATGGTTCCATCCCAGCCTAGGCTGGATGTTGGCAAGCTCAAGGATGAGAGAGAGTAGCTGAGGTGTTTGCGAACAGGCTGAGTTGACATTTGGGGTGTCTGGGTGCTTTCGGGGGTCCTGAAGAGTTGTGGAGTGCCTTCAAGATCACCGTCCTTGATGTTGCCGGTGGATGTCTTGGAACTCACCGCAGGGCAAAGAAGAATATTGTCTCTCAAGGGACACTGGATACCATTGACCAGAGTCGCAGGGCCAGGCTGAATGGCAGAGCTGAGCTGTTCAGGGAGCTGAGGCGTAAAACTGTATGTGCACTGAGGGTGGACAAGGAGGCCTATGTGCGAGGAATCTGTGAGGGGGTAGAGCATCACCTGTGGACAGGTGATTCTCGTCCCGCTTACAGGGGAATTCGCGCATTGCGTTCATCCAAGCCCATCTCTCGGAGCACTGCAGTTAGAGCAGAGAGTGGTGGGCTCTTGACAGATGAGTCTGAAGTGAAGGCCCGCTGGGCCGGTTACTTTGAGCCGTTGTACCAGGCTGATCCCCCAGCTGTCAAGTTGGACATCAAGGGTGTTGCAATCCCTGTTGCTGACCCTCCAATCAACTGTCTCCACCTTCGCTTGTGGAAACATGGGCTGCGGTGAACCGGTTGAAACGGGGTAAAGCTTCAGGGATCTGTGGCATCCATGCTGAACTTCTCAAGGCTGGTGGAAATGCTGCACTCGTGTCGTTGCATGCAGTTTTGTGCTCTGCCTGGAACACAGGCATCATCCCAACCGATTGGAAGAGGGGCCTTGTTCCTCTCTGGAAAGGGAAGGGTGATCGCCAAAACTGCAACAACTACCGAGGGGTGACGCTGCTCTCAGTTCCGGGCAAGGTCTTTGCTCAGATTATAATTCTTGATAGGGTTCGCCACCATCTGCTTGAGCACCAGCGTCCAGAGCAGTCAGGCTTTACACCAAAGGGGTCAACGATTGACCATATCCTTGCTCTTTGTGTCCTCACCGAACGCAGACGAGAGTTTCGGCAGGGGCTGCTTGCAGCCTATGGTGATCTCTGTAAAGCGTTCGATTCAGTGAATCGGGATGCCCTCTGGAGGATTCTTGGTCTTCGTGGGGTGCCACCAAAACTGATTGATCTGATGTCTGAACTCTACTCTGGTACTGAGAGTGCTGTGAAGTGTGGTGGTACAATATCTGACTTATTTCCAGTTGTTACTGGAGTTCATCAGGGGTCTGTACTGGCCCCCACACTTTTCAGCACTTGTATGGACTGTATTTTAGGGAGGATGTCGGAAAGATCAAGCTGCGGTGCATCGTTTGGGAATGTCAAGGTCTCGGACCTTGATTTCGCAGATGATGCAGTCATCTTTGCGGAGACTTTAGATATCCTTTTGGGGGCCCTCGAGGTGCTGAATGAGAAGTCGGAGCCTCTGGGATTACGGGTTTCTTCGGTCAAAACTAAGATCCAGGCTTTCAATGACATCTTGGATGCTGCTGTCCTGTCTGTACCTGTTTGTGGTGAGGATGTTGAGGTCGTGGAGAGATTCACTTACCTTGGCAGTGATATTCATGTCTGCTGGCTGTGAGTCAGAGGTCAATAGACGTTTGGGTCGGGCCTGGGGAGTCGTGGATTCACTGGATCATGGGGTGTGGCCCTGCCGGTCCCTGTGCGGGAGGACGAAAGTCCGAGTCTTCAGGTCCTTGGTGCTTCCAGTCTTGCTCTATGGATGCGAGACTTGGACTCTGACCAAGGATCTGAGATGGAGACTTAATTCCTTTGGTGCCAGGTCTCTTTGGAGAATCCTTGGCTCTCGCTGGTCAGATTTTGTGTCCAACGAGCGGTTGCTGAGAGAGACTCGGGTGAGATTTGTTACCTGCATGGTCCGTGAGCATCAGTTGCGGCTGCATGGACATGTGGCTCGTTTTCCTGACGCTGATCCTGCTCACCAGATTCTCTCAGCGAGGGAGTCTCGTGAGTGGAGGAGGCCAATGGGCCGACCACGTGCCTCTTGGTTGCAGCAGGGTGACCAGCATCTCAAGGAGATGGGGATGGGCCTGGCATCTGCCTGGGGGAAGGCCAGACGGAGGCCCCTGGAGTACCGGCGGAAAGTGGACGCAGCGACGCGCGATTCTGGCACATGCTCCCATACCTGACCTGACCTGACCACAACTCTCTCTCCTCTTTCCCTGCGTTACATACGCAATAAATTTTGTTGTGCCACATGCTTTTCCTTGCTTGCTGTGAATAAATAATTGTCATTAGGAATGTTCCCAGCTCACCTTTGTCTTTTCTCTCATTGGTCCAAGGTGGTTCGAATCCAAGTTTTGCCGGGTCTTTATTCCCAACGGTCCGTTCCTTTCAGCCGATACGTCCTTGGCAGTGTCGCTCGGCTGCATCCGATCCGGAAAGGTGATCCGATCTGGTAGAGTGATCCGGTTCGGACTAGGTGTACCGAGGGCGTTGTTCTCCGGTGGTTAAACCGCGTGGTTAATTAGGTAACCCGATTAACCCATAGACGGGAGGACCCTAGGTCATGCGGTTGAGTTATTGGCGTCCACGGTTGGTTAAGCGACCCGCCGCGTCACGGAATTATCCGTGAGCGACGGCCTACAATTCCTGGGAGTCTGGTGGGAATCGACGTAGTTTCCCCCACCTCCTGATCTCACCCGACCCCGCCGACCCGCAACGATATATATCCTGAGACAGTACGTATATATATATATATATATATATATACACACACACACACGTATATGCCTGGTGTTGGCGCAGTGGTTAGGGCAGCGGCTTGGGATCCAAAAAGGTCCTGAGTTCAAGCCCCGTTAGACCACTGAATTAATACACCAGGGGGTTGACTCAGCCTGTCATCCTTCCGAGTTCGGCGAAATGAGTACCAGTATACTTGGCAGGTGTATACCCCGGTTAAAATAGGTGTACCATATCCCTGTGTCGTAAGAGGGGACCAGGGTTGCGTCAGGAAGGGCATCCGGCGTAAAAAACGTGCCAAATCACAATGCGGATCATACGGATGATCCGCTGTGGCGACCCCTAACGGGAGCAGCCGAAAGAAGAAGAAGAAGATATACACACGTATATATTGTTACGGCTGTGGAAATTCGCAAACCACCATTCAGGTCCCGTAGGTGAGATATCTCTTAAGTACATGTGTAGTTAGCCCCAAACCTGTTGTTTCGAGGGAATAAATGTGATTCATTCAGGCTGTGACGCTTTGAGTCAGTCGTTTTTCTTTCTCTATCTTTTATTTCAAATAAAAACCAACGAAGGGGCTCGGTGCCTTTTCGCGCCATTCTTCTCCGCGCTTGGTGTGAGGGGAGAGAAGCGAGGTGAGGGCAGCTGGTGCTCGATTGGTGGATGCGCGGTGTGATGCGGCCAGGGAGGAGGAACGCCCCTCTTCGAGACCTTTCTCGAAGCGCCTCGAAGGGGGGTGGAGCAAAGAACGGGGCGGAGCAACAGGGCGAAGCTCCGAGGATATAAAAGTCGTAGACGGGGGAAGCAGTTGTGTGGATGCTCTTGCTCGGTGGATATACTTGCTTCGTGGTTGCTCTCGTCTTCCGGCTCGCTCGTCCTGGTGGCCGCTAGTGGGGTCTTTTGTGGGGCAGTTGCAAGACCCCGCTGGCGGGAAGGAGCGTCCGCTATTCCTCTCTCCCGACTTCGGGCATCCACGTTTCCCCCCCCCCCCATCCGCGCTGGGATAGCACCGAACACTCGGTCCGTGGCGTCGAGTGGCCAACACGTGCAGGCGTGAGGCACGCCGGAGAGGCCTTGCCTACCACGCTCAGGCACGGAGTCGCGGCCAGGCGGGATCACGTCGACGGACGTCGGAGAGGGACTCGACACACTCGGGGAAGTCACGACTTCCATTTCTTTTGGGTTCTGGGTAAACGTGTGTGTGTGGCACCAGTCTGGTGAAGTAAAATTTTATAAGTGTTCTGTGTCGTAAATCATATTCGGTTGTAGCTCTGCATCGTTCCTTGCTCGTGTTTCTTTACGGTGATTGTAAGTACGTGTATTGTTTTATTGTATCCCTGTGGCTGTAATATACGTGCCTTCCGTGCTTCCGTATTAAATGTGCTTGTCCGATTGTTCCCCGTTTCGCTGCGTCCTTCCCTTCGTTTGAATCTCCATCTTGCTTCACGTAACGGGTTCGTCGTGGGCTTAATACGCCCGATAATTAATCGGAACCGTTGAGGCTGACGATAACACCGCTCGGTTATCCCGATAGCACGGAACAGACCGCTTAAGCGGCCCGTGTCCGGAGTCGACCTGCGGCGAGGTTTGATCGCCCGGTTTACCATCCGCGTGGGTACTTAGGTCGGTCGAGTTTGGCGAACAACCCTATCCCACGCGGATGGCCGATTGGCACGATCGTGGTGAGGCTGAAGCCCACCCGTGACTAGCTCTCGGCGTTAGTCCGAGAGGGTCACGACGGAATTGTCCGTCCGGTGGGCGACGTGCCGCAATTCGAGTCACATGGCCGATCGCACGCCGGTGGGCGCGAATTCGCAACAATATAATTGTTACGAATGTGGAAACCATGCGCACTCAACATGCAGGTCACAAAGTTAGTTATGCCGGTAAGTACGCGTGTAGTCAGGACCCCGTCCTTTTGTTTAGTGGGAGTATTAAATATGTGCGTTGTGGCGGCTCGTTCGGTTATTGCATCTCATCTTACATCTGTCATCCCATCTGCACGACCCAACCAGCCCATCATGCTCCGTCACCACCCGTTGGCCACTCGTACCTTGATTTGCCGAGAGGGGGGGCTCGCTGTTCCGATCCTCGGGCCCCCCCAAATCATAGTTTTTGTACTGTGGGCCTTTCGGGGAACACCCTCTTGCTCTGCGTGAGCGAGGCCACGTCGCCACGTGGAGAATATGGGGTCTCCTTGCAAGGGCCACGGCTCCACCCCAGTAGGGCGCGGCCATAGGCCAATGAGGGACAGCGAGATGATTCTCACCAAGGCCCTCCCCGTGGTGGGAGGAGATTTATCTCGGAGACTCGGAGGGTGGTGGTTGGTTGGCGTTGGCGCTGGGAGAGTTTGATCGCGGTGGCGGAGCGGCAGAGTTTGGGTCACGGTGGTTGCACGGAAAAGAGGTTTTGTCAGCACGTGCATGGACAGGAGTCTGAAAAGGAGTGGTGGTGGGGACGTGCACAGAGATGAGCCTACCAAGAGTCGTGTATTGCGCTGAGTCGGGTGGAACGAGTCGTGGTCGGTACGTGCACGGAGAGGAGTTTGGGAGCTCTGACGATTCACCACGCAAGTTCCGTCACAGCCACGAGCCTGGCTCGAACTCCCGGACCGTGCCCCGATGACCTTTTGCCACGTGAGGTGCCGCATTACCGAGCACGCTTTCCTGCGACGAGAGGTACCCATGAATTCTGACCCCCAGCTTGTCTATCCTCACGGCTGCGAGGGATGAAATAAAGACTCTGGGCTTTCTTTTCATTTTTTGTGTGTGTCTTCGTGTGGGCCCGTCTTTAAGTAGAATTGTATGAGTGTTTTTGTATCATTGTAAATTCCTACATATTCGTTCAAGGCTCGCCTCTTCTGTCTTTTGATTTTGCTGTAAATAAATTTATTAGAAATGAACCCATTCTGTTTCCGTCCCTTCTTATATTGGTCCAGCATGGTTCGTGTCTGAGTTTACACGGGGTTTCATCCCCGGTAATCGGTACATCATAGCCGGAACGTCCTGGGCAGACCCGCTCGACTGCATCCAAGCCGGAGTTGGTAGGTGGAAGTTGATACTCTTCCGTAGTTGGAAGAGTGATCCGGTTCGGCCAGACGTTCCGAGGGCGTGAATCCCCGGTAGCCAAGACTGCGTGGTCACTTAGGTATATTGGATCGAGACAATTATCCTTACGCCACGCGGTTGAGATATTGGCGCTTCATGGTCGATTAATCGACCCGCCGGCTCGCGGAGTTATCCGAGCGACAGCCTATAATTCCGGGGAGTCTGGTGGGAGACAGCGTAAACTTCCCCACCTAGCGGTCGTTCTCGCCACCAACCGCCGGCCCACAACAATTTCGTGTTCAGGAGCGGGGTACGAACCCCTCCGCCTCTATTAAAATAATAAAAAAACATTTACGGGACTCGAACCAGAGGTGTGCTTGACAACCTCCCCCCTTCCCTCCAAATTAAGAGCAGTAAAATTTTATTTAATTCCCACCACGGACCATGGCGGACCAAGGCGAGCTGGTACAGGTGGGTTCGGGAGTAACATTAGAGGAACCCTTGGCTCAGGATGACACCTTGCAGGAAGACCCTCCCCTGCAATCGAACCCGGAGGTAGCATTGGGAATGGCAGCGGCAGTGTATGAGCACCCCTACATCAAATTTCCCTCCCAGAGGACCGAACGATCCCTGACGGATCCGCACCCGATCGTGGCGGATCGGCTCCACCAGCGCCAATTGACTTGAGCCAGTTGGTGGAGATACTGGCAAACCTACAAAAAGAAATGAATGGAAATATAAAAGAAATGAGAGGTGAAATGCAAAGCATGGGAATGGATTTACAAAACCAACAAAGGAGTGACATGCAAGCGCTAAATGGGAATATGCAAATGCTGAGAGCGGGTCAGGAGGAAATGAAGGTGGAGTTTGTAAAGGTGATAGGCGAAATGCAGACCATGGACCGGAAAATGGTGGAAGAGATTGGTACAGGACGTGGGGAAATGACGGAGTTGAAAGGGAGTGTGAAAGGTGTTTGGTCCGCAATGGAAATGGGTAAGGAAGAAGTGATGGATAGGATAACGATGGTTGTGCGAAAGGTGGATAAACTCGGACAGGGGATAAAGGAAATTAAAAAGGACAGGGGCAATTAAAAGCAGAGATTGGGAAAAACACGGCCGCATTACAAAATTTAAAACAAGGCCAGCAGGAAACGAAGGGGGAATTGGAAGCCGTAAAGGAAGGGTCTAAAATGAGACATGAGGAAATGACGGAAATGGTAAAAGAGATGGGACGGAAGGTTGAGACGGAGAGCCGAGAATTTGGGGAGTGGTTGAAGAAGCACGAGGACGAGACAAAGGAGAGTTTTAGCATGGCGAAGGAAGAATTAACAGAGACATGAAGGGAGATAGAACAGGTAAAAGACAAATTAAATAGAGTAAAGGAGGAGCATATACAGATAGAGGGGAAGGTAAGGGACATTAAGGTGGAGCTTGTGGAGTGTCTTGAGATCCGATGTAAGGGGCAGGATGACCTCCTTCAGGAACAGAGGGAGAGGATACGCTCCCTCGAAGCAGGGCGTGATCAGGTGAGTTCAGTAAAGGTAAAGCTGGGGCATGATGCGAAAGGGTACATGCCACGTTTGCGGGGGGGGCAGAGGCTCCGGGGTCTCTTGGCCTAACACAGGCCCCCAGTATGATTGTGCCAGAGTGCGTGCAGAATGCGAGTGAGATGGCATGGTTGAGTGCACAAGACTGTGCGGGGCGCGCATCGACCCAGACAGGGTTGACAAATTGTCCAGGCTAGTGGCTTGGGCTTTGCGGTGGGAGAGCACCGCCGGAATCCGGAGGGTCCGCCCCTCCATTTTTCCCGCAAGGACTGGTGAGTGGGGCTCGGAACCCGGGAGGCCGGACGGTGCCCCTAGCTCCGTACGACAGAAAGACCGACCTGAGGGCGTATTTGGCCCAATTTGACTGAGGTCTTGACCACAATGCCCCCCGGAGCAATAACGTTGACAGGCCTCCGTTCGGTCCTAAATAACCGATTTGGAATAGAGCAACAGAGCAAGCTTGTTAAAGCTCAGCTCAGTGGGCGGAAATGACAGCCCACTGAGAAGATGGGGGATTTGGCATATGATATTCGCCATGCAGAGGGGATCGCACATGCAAACATGGCGGTGCCCTACCAGGAAGACGTTGCCCTGAATTATTTCATCCAGGCTCTTGCGGGCACCGACACCGGGGCCCTGTTGACGACATTTCGGCCAAAAGGCAGCTGACGCTGCCGCCCGATGGGAGGCAGTGAAGCCGCCGGCTAGAGGGTCCGAGCGACATGCGATAGCTGTCCGGCAGGTCCCCGTTGACAGCCGTGAGCCTGGAGCCGGGGCTGGTCTTGGAACCTGAGTGGAGCTGGAGGGAATGATTGGAGACATGATCGACCGCCGGTTGGCAGGGTCTGGACCATGGCAAGCGGCTCACAGGAGGACACGTGGTGGGCCATTGGATAATACCCCAATTTGGAACGGGGGTGGAGGGGTGGTATAATTCGGAATATCGGAGGCATGCACCGTACCCGGTTAAGTGCTTTAACTGTGATCGGGTGGGCCACCTGTCACGGGACTGTAGGGCCCCACCAGGGAGAGGCCCCGGCCCACCAGACCACCAACTCTGCCCCGAACAAGCGGGACCAGCCCCCCCCTGAAAGAAAAATAGAGGTTTGGGTGTCAGAGGTATGCAACCCATGTTTAATAGGGTTGGATGTGCTGACCTGACCGCCAGTGGTTGCAAAATCGACTTGGGCCGAGGGGTCATGCAGATGGGTGGTGATGAGTTGCCGCTGGGGGTATGAGCACGGACGAGAAGGTAGAGCTGGAGGTTCCAAACTCCAGAGTCATCCCCCCCCCGCCCCCCGGGTGCCGAGGCAATAATTCTGGCACGGTGGTGGGCTCACCCAACCTGACAGGGCTCCTGTGGCCTGACCGAACTACTGGCGGGGCAATCGACCCCAGGCTTAATCGTGGGCCGCACCCCAGTAAACACCGACGGGCCGGTCGTGCCTGTCAGGGTAATTAATGTCAGCACAGAACCACGCACTATTGGACGGCGCACGAAGGTGGCAGAGTGCACCCCAGTGGTACAAGTCGCAGAGCTGAGGGATAATAACATCGAGTCGGACCGGCCCCAGAGGGGGACTTCAGAGCCTGGTAGGAATTGGCCTGATCCCATTTGCGAGATGGTAAATCGGAGTAGCGTAGATTTGGAAGATGCCCAGCGGGAGGCCTTAAACAAACTAGTTAACCCACATATAGAAATCTTCTTCTTGTCACCCGAGGATATTGGACGTACGGGCCTGGTGAAACATCAGATCCACACCGATAGGGCCCGGCCTGTCCTTCAGACTGCTCCCTTGGAGCAAGAGGGAGGAGGCTGATGAACAGGTAGAAAAGATGCTCAATGCAGGTGTCATTGAGCCCACGAGAAGTCCTTGGATGTCACCGGTTGTGTTGGTCAAAAAGAAAGATGGGACCACGCGTTTCTGCGTGGACTATCGCCAGCTGAACAACGTGACACTCAAAGACTCCTATCCACTGCCTGGAATTGACGATACCCTCAACGCCGTTTCAGGCTCTAAATCAGTGCTTCTCAACCCGGGTTCCGCAAGAGGTCGCGAGGGGTTCCGGGAGAAACAGTAATAAATAGGCTAATGTATTTTTGAGTAGTTTTTGTTTGATTTAATATTCGTAATTTTACAATACACGCACAGATGCCAACCCTCCCGATTTCATCGGGAGGCTTCCGAAAATTCACCCAAACTCCCGCCCTTACGATCACTATCCTTATCCTCCCGAAATTTTGATATTTTGCACTGTTCACTAATCAGAATGTACTAGTATGAGAATTGAATGAAAAGCATCGTCTGCTACGTATAGCATGTGGTAACTCCATAACGTTCGCTGCTACCAAATTGTACGTAAAAAATTGCAAATTCAAATGAGGAGCAGCGAAACATTGGGTCTGGATCTCGCTTATGCGATCATGCACTGAGATTTAGTGCATGCGGTATGTGTGCAATACAGTGCATGCGGTATGTATGCACAGTGTATATGCATGCGATACGCTCACTGCATGCAGCTGGGCCCCGTACCAGCCCGGCGGTCGCGACCACCGTGCGGTGTTTAACAGCCGCTAGAGTTCTACGAGTCGCGCTGCAGCTGTGGAACATCGACTTCGAAGTTACCGATGCTTCAAGCCCTCGATGTTGATTACGAAATGGCAGAAAAGAAGCTTACGAAGACCAAGAAATGGTCTCAGAAGAACAAGACCGAATACAGTCTCCAATACCCGTGTATTCGAAAGTCTGAAAGAGGAATTCATCATGCGTATTGTACAGTATGCAGCGTTGATATTTCAGTTGAGCACGGAGGTCGCGATGATATTCGGAAGCACGTTGGAAGCAAACGGCACACAGACATTGCAAAGGAGAGATCTTCGAGCACGAGTACCGGTACACTTCTGAATTATTTCACCAAACAAGGGACAAGCGAGGAAGAGGATGTTACCCGAGCGGAACTTCTCTTTAGTGGATTTATTGTGGAACATAACTTGCCCATATCAGTCTCAGATCATGCTGGACCTCTATTTCAAAAGATGTTTCCAGATTCAAAAGTTGCTTCAAAGTATGGATGTGCAAGAACAAAAACTTCAGCAATAATTGGTGAGTTGTCAAATGTTACTGCTTCATCTATTGCCGATATTGCTAGACTAGCTCCATTTAGCCTAGCTACAGACGGTAGCAATGACAGTGGTGAGGCCCAGCTATATCCTGTCCTGATTTCGTACTATGACAACAGTGCTGGGATTGTGAAGCAAGGTTTGCTAAGTTTGCCTGCGTGCAAACAAGATTCCACTGGAGAAAACATTTTCAAACTGCTTGATCATGAGTTCAGTGACAGGAAAATTCCGTGGGGAAATTGTGTTTCCTTTTGTGCTGATAATGCCTCTGTCATGGTGGGCAAGCACAAAGGAGTCGCTGCTTATATCCACAAACAAAATCCAGAGTGCTACATCATGGGATGCCCTTGCCATATGATGCACAATACGGCCAAGAAGGCGGCTCAGGCCTTACCCATTGAATTAGATGACTTTCTCATCGATATTTACTACTACATGGACAAAAGTAGTAAACGCGTCAAAGGAGTGAAAACACTGCAAGAACTCTGTGATGCCCCGACACACAAGATTCTGAAGCATGTCGCAACAAGGTGGCTGTCCCTTGGTCAGTGCCTAGACAGGCTGATTGAACAGTGGGAGCCACTTCGCCTCTTCTTCAAAGAAGAAGTACGAAGAAAAATGCAACCAACTGTAGCCAAGACTCTAACAACGAGCAAGAAGGACGGCACTGTATCTACTGCCAGTACTGGCACTGCAGGATCAAGCACTAGTGGAGCAGCATTCACCACTACCACTGCAGTATCTGCTGCGAAGAAGACAGCAGGGACAGCACCAAAACCAATGCTGAGAGCAGGTAGCATCACCGGCCCTTCATCACGTTCATCTACAAAGCAGATCCCTTCAGAGTCGAGAAAGACTGTGATAGTCCCATCTGCAGGCAAAGAAGGACCCAAGTTAAGTTCTGCTTTTGCCAAATCACTTGATAGAAGCTCAGCAAAACCTTCCAATCAGAGGTCTTCTTCCTTGGCTGCACCTACCTCAAGCTCTCTCCTCAAACGTAAAATTGGATCTGGTACTACGAGTCTGACCTCTTCTGCTGGCAGTAAACGCAAGGGTGATCGCCTTGCGGCTAAGTGTACTACGAGTTCTACAACTAAAAGCGCATCTTCCTCAAACACTGTGCAGGAATCTAGAGAAAAACGTGTCAACAGGATGTTCTTGTCTCCACAAACAAAACTCTATTGTTTCTTCCTTCGATATGCTAACAAGCTTTTTGAGAAGGGGAATCTTCTGCTCCAAAGAGACGAACCCTGTATTCATCTCCTGCACGGAGAATTGAATGGTCTTCTGAAAGATATCTTCGTACGGTTTTTGAAACCATCGGTGTCATCGGTTGCTCTGGTAAATGTACCCTTCTCTGACAGAAATCATCAGAAGAATGATGAGGACCTCATGATTGGGAACGATGCCAAACTGTATATAAGGGAACAAAGGAGTCTCAAGAAATCCACCTTCACTCTGAGTGAGTCAGACATCCAAGGTTTCTTCAGTGCAGTTCGCTCATATTATGTGAAAGCCTGCAATTACATCTTCAAAACCTGACCGCTAGATGATGAATTAGCCAAGCATGCTCAGGTGCTGGATGTTAAGCTACACCAAGAAGTGGGGTTTGACTGTGTGGAGTTTTTCATCAAGAAATTCCCCTGTCTGTTCAGTGGCGGTGATAGTGACATAGACAGTCTTGAGAGTGAATTCGCTCACTACCAGGCAGACGCCTCCATAGCTACAATTGCTACTGAAACAGTGAGAGTGGATGAGCAGTGGCATCGGATTTCACAGCTCACAGATCCCTGCACTGGTGCCAAGAAGTATCCTAATTTGAGCAAAGTGATGAAGGGAATCTTGGTCATTCCTCATTCGAACGCATCATGTGAGCGGGCACTCAGTCTTGTACGGAAGAATCATACTGAATTTCGTCCCAATTTGAGTGTCAAAACCCTGGAAGCTCTCTTAATTGAAAAATTAGCTCATAGCACCCCTTGCTACCAGAGAGAATACAGCAAAGACATAATCAGAAGGGCTAAAAGAGCCACACAGCTGTCACTCAGCAAAGCTGCCATGGAAAAAGCAAGCAGCAGTAGTACCAGCCAGTAAGGTAAGAAAAATATTGCTTCTTTTGTGCTTTTTGTTAATCTTTGATTGTCCCCTAACTTACTAATATTAACATACATGTAACATTAAAAAGTGCACAATTTTCCCCTTTTTTTGTTCAAAAAGTGGGAATTCTTAAAATGTTAAATGCTCCAAAATAGGGCTCAGAGGGCACTAGAGAGCGTCTGGAACCCCAGAGCTTCCAGGGCCCTAAGGCGGGCCCTGGACCCCGCCGCAAGGGTCGAGCGCTCCACGCTCGAGATGTGCGCTTAGCGCACATTATTTGGTGTCGGTTGCAAATCCTCCCTAATTCTGATTTCCAAAAGTTGGCATCTCTGTAACACGTACGGCATATTGTTGGAAACTCCTTGGTTATTATAATAGAGGCTTCAACCTCTTATATTATTTACAATTATAACAACCATAGGGAATGTATTTAACGATGTCTATATGGTGCCAGTGTGAAACCGCCCTCACTGGTTAGTGGACGTCGAGTACGCGGCGGATTCGTGTCATGGAATCCATTTTTTTTGTGTGAATTAAAACCTTTGCGTGAGGTCTCATAAACGAGCAGTATTTTTTTTTCATTGCCAATAAATTTGACAAAAAGGGGGTCATTTTTTCCTTTGTCTGCAAAGGTACACCTCGGAGGTGTACCTGGATGACGTCCTGGTACATGCTAAAACATTTTCCCAGGCCATAGCCAATTTGGACCAGGTGTTTTGGCGCCTAAGCCTGGTGTTGGCTTAGTGGTTAGGGTGGTGGCTTTGGATCCTAGGGTCCTGAGTTCAAGTCCCGTTGGCTGCTGAATTAACAGCAGGGGGTTGACTCAGCCTGTCATCCTTCTGAGGTCGGCGAAATGAATACCAGTGTACTGGTCCCGGTGTATGCCCCGGTTAAGGCCCTGTCACACCTTGACGATTTAGCCAGCGTATGCCTGACGTATGCAAAATTTGGCTAAAACGCTCGCACACATCGAATACGTTATGGGTAAGTTTGGATACGTTAAGAGCACGCTGGCATATGTCGTAGTATGCTGGCATACGTCTTTGTATGCTGGCATACGTCGTAGTACGCCGAGGTGTTAGACAAATTTTCCATGCTTGAAATTTTTCGACGTATGCCAGCGTATGACCCACACATTCCGCATACGCTTGGCCATAAGTTGTAGGCATGTTACACGATCGTTGACACACATCAACACACGTTACTTGTAAGTTACTCATAAGTCGAAACACGTCGAGGTAATGTTTAGCGTACCCGAAACTTATTTCTAACCTATGAGTAACGTGTTGTAGGCACGTTACGCGATCGTTGACACACGTTGACACACGTTACTTGTACGTTACTCATAAGTCGAAACAAGTCAAGGTAATGGTTAGCGTCAGTGTTCCAGACTCCCTGTTTTTATTTTTTTTTTAATTCTTCGGCGTGATGGTGATGTTGACACTTCTATTTCTAGTGCGGTTATGTTATAATATAAGTAATTAATAGGTTTCCGCTCAACGATTTAAATCATAACCGCACTAGAAATCGAAATGTCAACATCACTGTCATACCGAAGAAGAAAAAAAAAAAACCAGGGAGTCTGGAACACTGACGCTAACCATTCCGTCGACGTGTTTCGACTTATGAGTAACGTACAAGTAACGTGCCAACAACTTATGCCAGCGTATGCGGAACGTGTGTCATATGCCGAGTACGTCGAGAAATTTTCAACATGCTGAAAATGTCTCGACGTACTCGGCGTATGACGACATATGCCAGCGCACTACGATGTCTGCCAGCATACTACGACGTATGCCAGCTTGCTCTTAACACGTACAAAACTTACCCATAACGTATTCGACGTGCGCCAGCTTGGTTCGGCAAATTTTTCATACATCGGCATACGCTGGCTAAAACGTCAAGGTGTGACAGCGGTTTCACACTTCGATGCCTAGTGCGGTTATGATTTGAATCGTCGAGCACGGACAGGAGTCTGAAAAGGAGTGGTGGTGGTGGGGACTTGCACAGAGAGGAGCCTCCCAAGAGTCGTGTTTTGCGCTGAGTCGGGTGGTGCGAGGAAGGAAGGAGTCGTGTTCGGTACGTGCACGGAGAGGAGTTTGGGAGTTCCGACGATTCGCCATGCAAATCCCGTCATGAGCCTGGCACAAACTCCTTGGATCCCCAGGCATGGGACTTTGGAGCGCGGGACCTCGGGGCACGGGACCTCGGGGCACGGGACCTCGGAGCGCGGGACCTCGGGGCACGGGACCTCGGAGCGCCGGGCGCGGGACTTTTCAACTTTGGTGTTGTTGAACTCTACCACTGTGGAGCTCTACCAAAAACTTTTAACATGATTCATGCTGCTTCTTTGCTTGACAACAGCATTTAGATTGTGGAACACGGAGAAACAACCAGAGGTTAGCAATACCAGTACAAGCTTTTATGGGCCAAATGGGCTCGTCCTGCTTTGAAGTTGCTTGAAAGGGATAATATGATGTTTTCATCTGTTGCCATATCTGTATACTGCTTCAATAATTTGAATAGCCTGCTGATGTGTGACTGCTAAACATAGTATAAACACAAAATAATATTTCATTATAAACACCTTTTACCTGGCTTTGCATTGAATTCTGTGCAGATGAATCAGATATATTGGAAGAACTTCCCCGCAGTTGCGTCCCTCAGATTTCAAACAGCATTCGTGTGAAGGAGGGGCCGAATGAAGATTTTAACTCTCCAGGTGGTGAGCACAGCACTGAGTTAATTGCATTTCAGGGTTTTCTGAGTTGGTGAAATCAGTTTCATTCCTTTATTTAGTTTGCGGTAAACCCGAAGTTCCCAAGTAATCTCGATGCTGTCGATGAAGTGATGAGTCCGTGGTTGGTCTTCCCTCCCCTCCGGTGAAAGTTGGAGAATGAGTATTTCTGATGTATTTTGTGATCTTTTATTTATTTTTATTCTTCCTTGAACAATCTCTGATGGTAGAGAGCTTTGAGGCAGCTCATTGAGCCGTTATACCTGACGATTTTGCTTTCCTGCAATGATTTGTAAATCAAAGTTTGTTTGCATCGAGTCCTAAGTGTGAGTTAATGAGAATTGTTTGCTACTCCTGCATTTGTTAGATACAAGTTTAATCTGTAAAAATATTCCTTTTTATTTTGATTATCACGAGTGTTGAAGATGACTTTGTACTTTGTTTCTCTGCACGTTATATGGTGGTGGTGAATATGGAACCTGATCATCATTTCACATCATGTTGTAAAAATCTCATCATGTTGTAAATACTGGACTTGAAAATTGAGGCAAACAACCAAGAACTTGAAACACATCCTGACAATGTCAGCCATCCACCACTCAACATGCTAATGTTGAGATTAGGTTTATTGAGAGTTGCTCGACTCGGAGTTGCAACATCCGTGTCAACGGTGGTATTTGTGAACATTACTCATGCTGAGGCCTTTTCCTGTGAGACAACTAGGCAATCCCATGGAAGATGTGTTGAAACCTAACATTATATGGTTTCTGGAATCAAACCGCTGAAGTGAAGTATAATGTTGAGGTTTGAGCCACTCGGCCATCAAGCCATTCAAGCTCATCCGAACAAGAAAAACGTAATTTGTTAAAAATTATTGATGTTCTCATAATTCTAATGGGATAGTGTGTTCCAATTTTTTTTCCATGGCTCTCATTTATTCTGCTGGTATTTATCACCAAATCATGACTTGATGCGTCAACACATGCATTTAAACAACCTGCGTCGGCGTTGTTGTTGTACTGGGATTCACCTCAAATGAGCAAAACAGTAAATGTGGTGATGTTTGTGGAATGGTTTTATTTATTTATTTATTTTTATTTGCATTGATCTCAAGCTCATTGTGGAGGTTGTACACAAATTACATGCAGAGTAAGTTATTGGTCGATATGACTATTTGTTTGCGGGAGTTTACCTGAACCATTCTGAGTGTTTGTGGAAGTATAGTTCCACCACGCTTAACACTTATTGGTCAGAGCTCTTTGTTCTGGAGAAAGATTTTATGAAAAATGTATTTATAAAATTAAGTAAATCCATAACATGCAGCGCTTGCTGGGAAAACGCACCGGCTGCCATTGTTTGTGCTGTGACCCAATCAGCACTGTTTCCTCCACCTTTGTTTTCCAACACGATGAGCCTCCTCTCACCATTGCCATGCAGGAGGAGTTGGCATGGAGTCCCGATTTACGAAGAGTAGCAACAACTTGCAATTTGAGGCCATTTTGTATCCATCGAATGCGGCACACCGAACCTGCATCCATCCATCCACTGGGACTACACTCTGTGCAGAGCGTTGGTTCTGTTTAAGCAGTCTCCTTGGCTATTGGGTACAATCCTGGACAGGTCGCCACCCCAACACAAGATACCAGCAAGCTGGCACTCATTTTGCCAACCTCGGAAGGATGACAGGCAGAGCCAACCCCGCCTGGTATTAATTCAACAGCCAAGTGGGATCCCAAGCCCACCACTTGAACCATGAAGCCAACACCAGGCACACGTCATGTCACAACTCTCCTCTTCAGGGACTCTAAATAGGAGCAGAGTCATCGCGACGGATATGTTTTTGTTCATACTTACCGATCAAAATGTTACCATAAAAATTATTTTTATTCATAAAATAATATGTTTACCATCCATTATTACCTCCGCCACCGAAGGTGGATGGAGATTATGTTTCCACTCCTGTCTGTTTGTTTGTTTGTGAACAACAACACAAGTTGTGGATGGATCCGGACAAAATTTTGTGGAGAGCTTGGGTATGTGACATGGACTAAATGATTAGATTTTGGTGAAGATCCGAATCCGGACCCAGATCTGATATTTTTTTCAGTGATTCTTCATCATTGAGAGAGGGTTAACTTATATATAGCAGGATATCTCAAAAAGTTATGGACGGATTCGGACGAAACTTGGTGCACAGCTTGGGTGTGTGTCAAGGACGAATTTATTTGATTTTGGTGAAGATTCGAATCTGGATACGAGAATTATGTAATTTTTAGTGATTCTTCACCATTGAGAGATAGGGCCAAAAACGATATAATATTGTATAGCATGATATTTCAAAAATGTATTAGGCCCGATATGTTCTCGTGGATCAGGCATTACGTGGCGGAGGTATGCGTTCTACCGAGTGCCCTTCTAGTTACTGTGTAATTTGCGTGGCCTATTTCTATTTGTGGAGGTTTTCTTGCATGGGCCATTCCACTTTTGTTTCTTTTAACATGCTACTCCACTCCGTTATCTCGTGAGAAAATATTGCTTTCATAGAACTTGACCTTCCCACAGAGACGATCAATCTGTTAGGCATTTGGGTGTAACTCGACCTTCCCTCCCTTTCGAGTAACCTGACCTCCCTTCTGTTAGTTGGTTGTTTGCCTGTTGGTTGAATAGACTTACTTTGCTGTTTGCCTGTTGGTTCAATAGCCCAACCTAGTTTTTTTTTTTTTTTTTTTTTTTGGCCATTGTTTTGGTGAAATGTCTCCGGTGGAAGCAGGGTGTCTTCCCGACACCAATTCCTTCACTTCTCAAGGGACTTTGGATGATACTCTTGTGAATGGAGAACCTTGTCAGACTTCTCTCTCTGCAGATGGTGAGTACAGCATTGAAGTAGTAACTGTTGGGCAGGTAGTTTTGCAAAACCATCAATTTGTTTCTCTTGTTTAAGTCCTTAAAAGACTAGCCTGGTGTTGGCGTAATGGTTAGGGTAGCGGCTTGGGATCCAAAAGGAGTTTGGGAGTTCCGACGATTCGCCGATGGGAGTGGGAGTGATGGAGAAAACCAAGCTGCCACCTAACTGGAAAAGTTTCCTGAGAGACAACAATAACAAGACAGAGCTCTTTGGGTTCCTTGCTAATAAGATAGTGAACATGTGTCCTGACAATGTCGTTGTTGTGACCAAAGGAGATCAGGCTCTTTCCAAAAGATCCATCAGTCTTGATGGCTTAAGTCCTTGCAACCACGAGGAAGCTGACTCCAGAATCTTCACTCATGCTCTTCATGCAGCCAAGCAACAGATGACGTCTGTGTTGATTACAGCATGTGACACAGATGTTCTCGTTGTTGCAGTCAGTGTTTTTGCTACCCTCCAAGACGCAGGCATGGAAATGCTGTGGGTTGAATTTGGCCAGGGTCAGTTCATTAAGTGGTTGCCAATTCATGACATGGTGGCGAATCTTGGCCCAGACAAATCCAGTGGCATGCTGTTCTTTCACGCCTTCACTGGCTGTGATATTCTGTCAGCTTTTCGCAGAAAAGGCAAAAAACTGCATGGCAGGCATGGGAGGTTTCCCCTCAAGTGACTCCCGTCTTCAAGAAGTGAAGTCAGTACCCACCAGTCGTGGAAAATGCAGACTACAACGTCCTTGAGAAGTTTGTCATCACCATGTATGACAAGAACAGCACTATGGACAAAGTTGATGAGGCAAGACTGGACTTGTTTGCTCGGAAGCAAAGGTCTTATGATGCCATTCCACCGACAAGCGCAGCTCTCATACAGCATGTCAAACGGTCTGCCTACCAAGCAGGCTGCATATGGGGCCAGGCAACAGTGTGCAAAATGCAAACTGAAAGCCCTGCTAACTGGGGGTGGCAGAAAGATGGTGAGGCAGATATGGCAGAAAGATATGGCAAGTCTTTTGGACGACCCTTCCACCCATTTCCCAGAGTTGTGAGCAGTTAACAAAATGTGGCTACAAGACGGAATGCCGAGGGCAATGTAAATGCTATCGCTTCAGTCTCAAGTGTACACATTTGTGTGCATGCAAATGTGAGGACTAAATGATTGACTAATCCACCACGTGAATCAAAAGATAAGAATTTCCTGCTGTATATGCTATATTATTCTTCATTTTTTTATTTTTGCAAAATGTAGCGCTAAAAGAGCCTGTCATTTAATTCCGGCCATATCATCTTAGTTTTCAATAATTACGATTTTGTAAGTGCAGAAATGGATTTTTCTAACTCAAAAACATATATTTCGATGCATGGAACGTTAAAATAGCATTATTCCATCAAAATTGAGCTCAAACACAGATTCAAACCACTTCAAATGGCAGCCATTTTGAAAAATGACGGCCATTTTGTTTTTCAATGTGGATAGCGTACTTTTCTGAGAGAATAGGTCCTGGAGCACATGTATACCAAATTTGGTGCTTGTACCACCAAGTGAAAGATTATTTCAGTAATCAGCTGCACTCGTTTGCCTGTTGGTTCAATAGACCAACCTAATATTGGCCATTGTTTTGGTGAAATGTCTCCGGTGGAAGCAGGTTGTCTTCCTGACACCAATTCCTTCACTTCTCAAGGGACTTTGGATGATACTCTTGTGAATGGAGAACCTTGTCAGACTTCTCTCTCTGCAGATGGTGAATACAGCATTGAAGTGGTAACTGTTGGGCAGGTAGTTTTGCAAAACCATCAATTTGTTTTTCTTGTTTCTGTCCTTAAAAGACTAGCCTGGTGTTGGCGTAGTGGTTTGGGTAGCGGCTTGGGATCCAAAAGGTCCTGAGTTCAAGCCCCGTTGGCCGCTTGAATTAATACACACCAGGAGGTTGATTCAGCCTGTCATCCTTCTGAGGTCGGCGAAGTGAGTACCAGTGTACTGGGCCCGGTGTATGCCCCGGTTAGAATAGGTGTACCATATCCCTGTGTTGTAAGAGGCGACCAGGGTTGCGTTAGGAAGGGCATCCGGCGTAAAACATGTGCCAAATCATTATGCGGATCATAATGGATGATCGCCTGTGGCAACCCCCAACGGGAGCAGCCGAAAGAAGAAGAAGAGGAAGATGTCCTTAAAGGACTAATTGTGTGAGTACCTGCACAGATTTGTGGAAGAACTAGCTGAGTCATACCAAAGACTTATAAATATTGTACGTGCTGATTCCTTGCTTTATGCTCAGCATTTGAAAGGATATAACACGGACAAACATCATGGATTGGCATGCCATTGGGGGAGTGGTGGGAAGTGGGTGACAGTATTGGGGGGGGGGGGTGGGAGTGAAATATCTTCCTAAAGATGTCCCATTAATTGCACAGGGGTCATTCCGTGTCAAATAAACAAATTTTCAGAAAAGTTCCAGGTCGACCATCTCAGATTTTCATGATTTTTTTGTGTGGGTTGGACAATCATTGAACAGAAAAAATGTCAAATATTAGTTCTGTATTCCAAGGAGTTTTTGAGATATGACCCCGAGAGCGTGTCAAGGTTGGTTGAAGAAAAACGACCCCCAAATTATCCTTCAATTTCAGCAACCCATTTCTTGGCATCTGTTTGAGATAAAGCAATGAATTTTTTTTTCCTAATGCAACTTTTATGGTATTTTAAAGAAAAAATAAAGCCGGATACATTACAGAAAAAATGAGGCCTGCAGCCACCCTCAAAAATGGTAAAAATCAAAATAGCACGACTGAAACGGGCAACTTTGACCCATGTTAAAGTACTGTTATGTCTGAGGGGGGTTCGGGTATGCATTCAAAGGGTAATTAGGATGTTTAATTAGGTATGCCATGCTGTTCGAGTTGTACCAGGACCTCGATGTAATAAGTAGCAATTCAGTGGCGATAAAATGTCGAGTACATGTCCATTTCTTTAAGGGGGAAATGATAATTGTCACGTAATTAGATAGGGAGACGGGTTAGGGTAAGTGTTTATGCGTATTCCCTTTTAGTATTTCCTGTAGGCTTGCCGTGACGTAACAGAACGGTGCTGCGGATGGCTCCGCCCCTTGATGACGATTGGCGGAAGGCGACAGGCAGAGAACCAGTGAGGGATTCCGTTGGAAGTGACGAGGACTCTGGAGTACAAAAACGATCTGGTTGGAAGGAGAAGAAAGAAGAGTAAGAAAGGAAAGCTCTCATCGAGGCGGGTCTCTCAGCACTCTCTCTGGTTGCGTTTGCTCGTTCCTCGATTCGTCGTGTCTCGTGGCCTTGCTGTGCCTCATGCCTCACCTCGTTTGGCTCTCGTGTTCTGCTGGCTCTGGGTACGGGACCGAACGGTGGGCGGACCTGCCTCCCTCTCCTGCTCGCATCTTGGCGCAAGAACTGGGCTCCCTGGCGGCTGTGAGCGGTCTTGGCCCCACACCAGGAAGTCGACACCACCAAGAACAACACCACGGTGACTGGTTGGAGCTCACAGGCCAAAAACCACAATTCTGTGCGGAAGGTTTGACGGAACATCTGCACCACCGTGTCTCCTGCCCCTGACAGGCGTAACGCCAACTCGTCCGGCACCAATCCAATGACTTTTGCATCGACACCACGGGCAAACCTGACGAACTAGCTACGTTGTGTGTGTGTGTGTGTGTGTGTGTGTGTGTGTGTGTGTGTGTGTGTGTGTGTGTGTGTGTGTGTGTGTGTGTGTGTGTGTGTGTGTGTGTGTGTGTGTGTGTGTGTGTGTGTGTGTGTGTGTGTGTGCCTGGCGCCTTAGAGGGTTTGAGATTCGTATACCAATGAATTAATTCTTTACATTTTGCTGTATATCCATTGAAAGTGTTTGTGTTTTCCCCCACGCCCAAATCCACACCACCTTTCGTCGAATCGTCCACGGATCCCTCCTCTTGAGTGAGTGAGTCTTCTTATCGCTCTTGTGTAGAAAATAAACATTATTAACTCGGTGAAAAGCGACTCGTGCTCCCTTCCTCGTCCCGTTTGCTAGAGAGCGATCAAAACCGCCACCCTTGGGTTATAAAAATAAACCGCCTCCATCGTTTCGGCACATCCTACGTTGGCAGGACCGTTCAAGTCCCGTGGACGTCACATTGGTGTCAGGAGTGTCGGATATTCGAACCCCTCTAAATTATATTTGGTATCGGGAGAATATACAAAGATTAAAATCTCGCCCCCAATTGTAATATAAAATCACTTCAGAAAAGCACGCGAGCGCGGGAAAATTTTGGCAGGATTTTTCAAATTAAATTTAATTGGTGGCAAACGGGACTTCTGCACATGGCGGATGTGCAGATGTTTGAGGAGGAAGGCCACGTGTCTGGCAGTGAGTCAGGGGAAGAAGGGAGAGACGGGGGTAGGATCGGAACCTCCCCCATTCCGGGCGTGGACTGTGCTTCATCGCCCGTAACGGAGCCGACAGCGCTGGAAACTGGCGCGATGTCGATCTGGACAATGTTGGAACGTTTAATGAGTGCAGTTACAGCACAGAGGGCAGAAATGACGGCACAGGGGGCAGAAATGCAAATCAATTGGGGGTAATGGGGGAACAGTTGGGTGCATGGATTGATTAAATGAGGGATGAATTAGGGGAAAAGATGGAGAAAATGAAAACTGAGATGCAGGAGTGTGTGGATGTTAAATAGTGGGAAATACAAAGTAAATTTGAGGATAGATTGGAGGAAACAAAGGAAGAAATTACATTGGAGGGGAAAAAATAAACGAAAAACATTGGTGGATAAAATTGATGAAACGAACATTCCGGTTGATAAAGTGGATGAAGGCCTGGAACGTCATCGTGCCTGTGTGGATGCTCGTATGCAGCTGCAAGTAGAAGAGTGGGGAGAGCTGAGGAAGCAACGGATTAATTTGGTGAAGGAGGTAAAAGGATTGGAGGCTCGTTTGGACGAACAAGATAAAATTATGAGCCAAGAGGGAGACTTAGATAAAGGCCTGGTAGAGCCGTGTTTTGTAAGTAGAGTGTCCGGGTTGGTTGAGGAGCAGCTACAAACTCGCGACGGAGCCTTGGAGGAGGTTGTGCGGGCCCAGAAGATCCTGCGGGAAGAGGTGAATCGGTCCATTCAACGTTTGGAACAGGAGGCAAAATTGACCCATGAGACCCTCACCACAAAACATCTTTGGCCACAGGGGGCTCCAAAATTGGATACGCAGCCACAAGGGTGTTTGATCCCTGGGCTGGATTCGGACAAGGGAGAAACTGGGAAGCGGGCCACCGGGAAAGTGATCCCCCTGGTAAATTTTGACGGGTCAGGGAGCTTTGAGGCTTTTCTGACCCAATTTGAGTGTATTTCCCGACTACACGGGTGGAACGAGCGGGAACGTACAGGGAATTTGGTGGCAACATTGCGGGGACCAGCCGCAGATGTGTTAAACGTGATCGCGGAGGGGATGTTGACCAGCTCCCACATTTGCGAGGCGTTGAGTCGTCGGTTTGGGTTCGCAGCAAACTGTGATCTGGTGCGGGCCCAGCTCCAGCACCGCAGATTAAAGTCGGGCGAGACAGTGCAGGAGCTGGCACAGGACATTTACCAATCAGTTAGGATCGCGTATCGGGACCTAACAATGGAGGCGTGGGACAGACTGGCACAAGATAATTTTTTAGCTGCTCTTCCGGACCCTGAGGTTCGAGCGCTAGTGGAGTTACAGGATCCGCCCACCGTTCACCAAGTGGCCGAGTGCGCGGCTAGGCTGGCCTCGTGGAGGCAGCCGGGTCGGGTGCCAGAGTGGCCATCGGTGACGGTCCGACAGGCGGAGATTCAGGATCAGGGAGAGGGGCTGGGAGAAATTGGCATTACCCAACTGCTTCAGGAAATTTGCCAGAAACTGTCAAGTTTGATAAGGGGTAATTCGGCAGTAGGTGTGCCACAGCGGTGGGGTCCAGCCCAGCCAATAGAGCAATTTGATTATGGCCGAGGGGGTCCGGAACCTGAAGAGACATTACACCGATACCCACGGGGGGCTTTTATGGGGAGTTGTTTCCGGTGCGGGCAATGATATTGCCGGTACCCGGCGATGGAGAGACCCTCCAATAGACTTTTAAGCCCGGAGAGGATGAATCCTCCTGCTGAACCGCCAGGTCTATCCGAGGTGCCCTTACCTTGATTGAGTCCGGAGATCACTGTCGGAGGTCGGGGAAACTAGATCGAGCTGAGCATATAGGGCCATGCTCGGCTGGTGAGATTGTGGCGGAGTGCCCTCCTTTGGTGAAAATAGTGAATTGTGGGAAAATTGGCATGAGTTTGTAAGTTCTGCTGGGTTTTAGAGTGACAATAGGGACAGTGGGTAATTGGTAACAAAGCGGGCACGAGTGGCTGTCCAATGGCTGGTGCGTGGATCGGGTGAGGAGAAGTGCTGGGTGAGTTGTTTCAAGTTAAGAAGTGAACTGTATGGTGCACACATTGATTTTTTTATTGGCCATGGTGTGGTAACTGGGAAGGTCATGGTCAGTGAAGTGTTGGAAATGCAGGTGTCACATGTGAGGCCGATGGGGTGAGGGGAGTCATGTGGGTTTTGTGGGTGGGGATGATGTGCTTGTCCGCAGGGATTGCTGAGGCTCACTGCGAGCGAGAATTGCGACCCCCTTCAAGGAGACTCACCCCTAGTGGCTGATGGTGACAGTGTCTGGAGGCAACTCGGAGGGGGTTTGGTTGGGCGACCAAGGCGGTAGGACTTGGCGACCCAGGAAGGCCAGAGGAGCCAGTGAGACCCCTTCCAGTGTGTTGTACGGGGTTAGAGCTGATGGCTACCAGGGGGTGGGAAGCAAAGGGAGCGGGGCGGAGAAACATCCGCGTTGGACTTAAGCTTACCTGTGGGCATGGTTGCACCTGAGGCCCCCATCATGTGGTAACCCACCCCACGGCCATGACGGGATTCAGCCTGCAATCATTGAAATGGGGACCATGACCTAGGAATGTGATGATGACCATGGTGTGAGTGTTGTGAAGATGTCCGAGTCCCACTCGATCCCGCACAACTTGAAAGGTGCAGCAAGGGCATGATGTCCGCATAATTTTAGAGTGAGGCAACTTTGAAAATTGGCTCCCCAGGTAACGCTGGGTCTATTAGCATCACTGGAGACGCGGTCGCGTGTAAATATCCCGTGAATAGTGTCGTTAAGGCATAGAGTAGGAATGTAGAGTATGTGTTGTGTTTTGTGGAACCTTTTGTTTCCCCTCCCCAGATCACCGGAAGAGTGTTGGACAGGAGCGATGAACCAGAGGGTGGAGTGCAACTTCGCTCAGTGCTCTCATGTGATTAAATAAATAAAAAAAAGAATGATTGTTTAGGCGAGGATAAGGCCATAAGGGGGAAGTACGTTAAGCAGGATAGGTAAGTTAGCTGCGGCTCACTGCCCATTGCCTCTCCTGCTTTATTTCGTTAGGTTAAATAGGTGTGAGTCAGTCAGTGGTGAGGCTGGTACGGTAGCGCCTATGATATACCTTGCAGGAGCTGTGGTACCAGAGGAGGGGGCAGTGTTACGTCTGAAGGGGGTTAGGTTATGCATTCAAAGGGTAATTAGGATGTTTAATTAGGTATGCCATGCTGTTCGAGTTGTACCAGGATCTCGATGTAATAAGTAGCAATTCAGTGGCGATAAAATGTCGAGTACATGTCCATTTCTTTAAGGGGGAAATGATAATTGTCACGTAATTAGATAGGGAGACGGGTTAGGGTAAGTGTTTATGCGTATTCCCTTTTAGTATTTCCTGTAGGCTTGCCGTGACGTAACAGAATGGTGGGTGCTGCGGATGGCTCCGCCCCTTGATGACGATTGGCGGAAGGCGACAGGCAGAGGACCAGTGAGCGGTTCCGTTGGAAGTGACGAGGACTCTGGAGTATAAAAACGATTCTGGTTGGAAGGAGAAGAAAGAAGAGTAAGAAAGGAAAGCTCTCATCGAGGCAGGTCTCTCAGCACTCTCTTGGGTTGTGTTTGCTCGTTCCTCGATTCGTCGTGTCTCGTGGCCTTGCTGTGCCTCATGCCTCACCTTGTTTGGCTCTCGTGTTCTGCTGGCTCTGGGTATGGGACCGAACGGTGGGCAGACCTGCCTCCCTCTCCTGCTCGCATCTTGGCGCAAGTACTGGGCTTCCTGGCGGCTGTGAGCGGTCTTGGGCCCACACCAGGAGGTCGACACCACCAAGAACAACACCACGGTGATTGGTTGGAGCTCACAGGCCAAAAACCACAATTCTGCCGGGAAGGTTTGAGGGAACATCTGCACCACCGTGTCTCCTGCCCCTGACAGGCACAACGCCAACTCGTCCGGCACCAATCCAATGACTTTTGCATCGACACCACGGGCAAACCTGACGAACTAGCTACGTTGTGTGTGTGTGTGTGTGTGTGTGTGTGTGTGTGTGTGTGTGTGTGTGTGTGTGTGTGTGTGTGTGTGTGTGTGTGTGTGTGTGTGTGTGTGTGTGTGTGTGTGTGTGTGTGTGTGTGTGTGTACCTGGCGTCTTAGAGGGTCTGAGATTCGTATACCAATGAATTAATTCTTTACATTTTGCTGTATATCCATTGAAATTGTTTGTGTTTTCCCCCACGCCCAAATCCACACCACCTTTCGTCGAATCCTCCACGGATCCCTCCTCTTGCCGAGTCTTCTTATCGCTCTTGTGTAGAAAATAAACATTTTAAACTCGGTGAAAAGCGACTCGTGCCACCTTCCTCGTCCCGTTTGCTAGAGAGCGATCAAAACCGCCACCCTTGGGTTATAAAAATAAACCGCCTCCATCGTTTCGGCACATCCTACGTTGGCAGGACCGTTCAAGTCCCGTGGACGTCACAGTACCTTTCATTTATTGTGTCACCCATGTAATTTTTTTTGTGAAATATATACTAAAATGTCTACCAAAATATAACAATAAAATATAACCAATAAAAAACAAAATATGAATCTACTGCATTTATTTTTTATTTTAGGCCCTTTCAAAAAGGGAAAAATATGAAATTTCATGATTTTCAGGTCAAAAAAATCACATGTGGCTGACCTTCAAAATATACGTGCTTGGTATCAATGAAAGCTCCTTTCATGTACTATAACTGTACCAAATCTCATTAGTTTTATTGCAATCCTTCATATCCTACCAACTCCATCAATAAAGCTAAACAACACCAGTGCGTTAAATCTATTTATAGCACACAGTACATAACACCTTACAAAAAACGCAGCACAACGCAATGCAATGTCAGTGTGGCCAAGCCATTAGTCAAAATAACTGTTAATTTCCACTTGAAAGCTTCAAAGTGGATCCCTTCAAATGACCGATACATCACATATTACTGAAGTTATTCAGGCACTGATAATATTGTGCAAGTTTTGTTTAGACTCCAATGACATCAAAGTAATGCACACATTAGCTCAACTACTGATTCATAAAATAAAGACAGTATAATTTAGAAAGAATCAGACATGCATTTGAAAATTGCCCTTTGTATCCATTTATTGTATTAGTAATAACTTTATTACGAATAACTGTATTAGTAATAACTAGACACCTGGTAATTCATATTTTGGTAGACATTTTAGTATATTTTCCACAAAAAATTACATGGGTGACACAATAAATGAAAGGTACTTTTAACATGGGTCAAAGTTGCCCGTTTCAGTCGTGCTATTTTGATTTTTACCATTTTTGAGGGTGGCTGCAGGCCTCATTTTTTCTGCAATGTATCCGGCTTTATTTTTTCTTTAAAATACCATAAAAGTTGCATTAGGAAAAAAAAATTCATTGCTTTATCTCAAACAGATGCCAAAAAATGGGTGCTGAAATTGAAGGATAATTTGGGGGTCGTTTTTCTTCAACCAACCTTGACATGCTGTAGGGGTCATATCTCAAAACTCCTTGGAATACAGAACTAATATTTGAAATTTTATCTGTTCAATATTTGTCCAACCCACACAAAAAAATCATGAAAATCTGAGATGGTCGACCTGGAGGCATTTGTTGATTTGACACTGAATGACCCACAGAGAAAAGCCTCATGTATTCCGTGAAGCTCTTTTTCTCAAGGTGAACGGCTGTGTTTGAATAAAGTTGAGTCCTGTTCTGTCTCAGTCGTATGTGGGTGTGCCCGACAACTCTCCTCAGAGCCTCAGAAAATGAACAAAAAGCAAAACAAGACGCAGCTGTCTCAATGTGTATTAATGGGAGATTCATAAAAGGCAATTCCTGCTTTACAATGAAAATGCATTTTTAAACCATTCTGATTTGAAAAGACTCGAGATGATCCACACAGGCAAGAGTGATAGTTCCAGTGATAGATCCACTTAAAGTTACTAACTCAGATCAAATAGCACCTTTACAAACAGAACAAATAAGAGCAACAAGGATAGATCACAATGAGTAGGAGAATAATGGACAACAGAATGAAGAGGTGGAGGTCGACAATGAACAGCATCTGCTGGAAGATGAGCTGGCTAATAAAATGGAGGAAATCAAATGAATATCACTCAAGCTAAGACCACATCTCTACCGAATATACACCAACAAACAGTTTGGAATATAACTAATGAGAATAAACCAAGCAGTCACCCAAAATCACCTAATCCGAGAAATTAACGATGTGAGTTTTGCAGCAGCACTGCATGTCCAAGAGAAAATAACAGGTAAACAACAACACAAGAAATATATATCTGATAATGTGATCATAAATATAACACCGCCATGGAAACTGAGACTTGAGAAGCTGAGGGTGCAAGCAAACCAAATCGAACAATTGAAGAGGGGAAACAGAAATCCAAAGCTCAAGAAGAGAATTGGACAAATAAAAAATAAATACAACTTGGAAAATGATGGACTAGAACCTTTAGCTGCCCATAATAAACTCTAAATACAACAGATAGCATGAAAAATATGAAAAACTATAATGAGGCCAACAACAGAACAAATCAAAATCAGCAGTTTGAAAACAACCTGAAAACGTTCTTCCGCGGATGAGGAAAACAGAAACAAAATGTGACAACTCTCCCCCAAAAAAAGGAGGACTGAGAAGAATTCTGGAAAGGTATTTTTGAAGATGAAAAAGAAAACAACAATACAAGGAAGCATATTGGATACTACACTTGGAAAAGAAAAAGCAATATATCCACAGGAAATGCACCCAATGATAATTGCTCTAGCAACTACATGCTCTCTCCACCCTCACGATGCTCGAGCATTTAACAAACTCATCCAAGGGGAACAGCCATTAGATGAATGATTCACAGAAGGCACCACTCTTCTGATTCCTAAATCTGAAGAAACCCATCTACCCCACAAATATAGACCAATAACATGCCGAGCAACAACATTAAAAACTTTTAACAGGTATAATCACCAATGCAATTTACGACCACCTCACTCAACAAGAAGCTTTAGAGGCAGAGCAAAAAGGATGTAAGAAAGGATGCAATGGAACAATAGACCATTTCTTTATTCATCCTATATCAACCACATAGTGTCATGTTTTAGGGCAAATTATGTTGTAAATTTATCTGAGGAAGTACAAGGGTTATGGATGAAATCTCACCTGAGATGACGTCGACTCAATCCTAGCTGTTGTTGAATTGTTGAAGTCCTGCACTTGGTGTCGATCTTGGCTTGCCATGTTTTTTTTTTGTTTTTTTTTTCTTCTTCTTTGAATTATGAATCCCAACAGCCCAAACCTGATATCAAAAATAAATTTAAGTATCAAAAATAAATAAATAAAATAAATAAATTAAAGTTTTCTCCCAATACGTTTTAACATCATGGGATTATGTAAAATCTTGAATGACAACGATAACTGATGTTTCGGTTTCATGAACTGTAGCCTGTATCTTGGGTACATGGACCTTTATTAGCTCAATCCCCCCCCCCCCCGAGAGTGCAGGTGTGTGTGTGTGTGTGTGTGTGTGTGTGTGTGTGTGTGTGTGTGTGTGTGTGTGTGTGTGTGTGTGTGTGTGTGTGTGTGTGTGTGTGTCTGTCTCCAGGCCATACCATTTTTAATAATTGACCTTTATTCATCAAATTGCCAACAAACCTTTATTAGGAGACTTTGAAGAGAACAATAAAAACTTGAGTCAAAATGTGAAAGGGCAAAGTCATAGTGACTCTCCATAGCCACCATAAGCCTCGCCACAGCTGTAAAGTGTGAGACGCCCTGTATTTTTCTTTTAAATCACTTCCATGTTTCTTTATTTAGTCACCATTGAGCTTCACTGTGTTTGTTTAGGGCTCTAGGCCATAACATTATTACTAATCTATGGTTTTTTTTGTCCTTAATCAAATCTTTAACAAACCTTTATTTTGATTATATTGAGAACACAAATGAATAATATATATATATATATATATATATATATATATATATATATATATATATATATATATATATATATATATATATATATATATATATATATATACACACACATTTTTTTTTAACTCGTTTCCATCAAGTTTAGTTTGAGTACATGACGGACGTGGACGGGCTTTGTACTTTGCAATGCTTTCTTGTTTATCGATAATGATGTAATCTTTGGTGGATTTCTTGAGGTGAAAGAGCTCCCTTAAACATGACTGGGGCTGTAAAGGTTTTATTTATTTATTTTTTTTGCAAAATTGAGGTCATGGAAGAGTGCCATTCAGCGACGAGTTATCTAGTTCCTCTGTTTTCCTAGTCATTCCATTCTTTTTGTTGTGCCACTGAGGGGCAGATGAGGGTTATGTGTCATCACCATGACTTTGCCCTTTTGTATTTCCAATAAATTTTGATCTCCACCACCACAATTCAAAACTGTCAATCTTCTTATTTTCTGTCTTGTTCACTGTACATGACTCATATACACACATTGCAACTGGAAATACCTGAGTATTCCCGAGCCTCCTCTTGGTTTGCTTTGTCAGATCTTTATCTTTCCAAAGATTGAAAGCTCTTCAAATCAAAAGGCATGTCTGTTGGGATGAGAGGTTTTCTGGGAATGAAAACATCTTCTCCTTTGGCACTTCCAGTAATGACGGAAGTTGCTGATTTTGGAGGTTCTGGGCCAGAAAATGCAAAAAAAGTCTTGGTCATTGCAAAGAATACTTTGGGAAATGTAGTTCTGCAACAATCACACAAACATTACGTTAATATATGCCTGGTGTTGGCTTAATAGTTAGGGTGGTAGGCTTGGGATCCCAGGATCCTGAGTTGAAATCCCACTCAGACGTTGAATTAATACCAGGTGGGGTTGACTCTGCATGTCATCCTTCTGAGGTAGGCAAAATGAGTGCCAGCATGCTGGTATCCTGTGTCGGAGTGGCGACCCATCCAGGATTAGTGCCCAATAGCCAAGGAGACTGCTTCGTCAGCACCAATGCTCTGCACAGAGTATGGTCTCTGGATGGATGGATGGATTAAGTTGATCATTAAAATTCGACATATTTATGTAAACTAGCTCTTCCCAGGTTTAGGAGTTGAGAAATTACATAAAAGGAAATATCACAAAAATTAAAAGTCCTATACATCGCAAAAATGTGACGACTGGTGGTAAAGGTTGATTTTTATTTTTATTTTATTTTGTTTCTATTTTAGTCATGGCCTTAATATTTCCCTCCACCCACTAAGGAATGGAGTCGGGGATCATTTAATATTACTTTTCACATAGCTGCAAAGGCTTGGGCACAATAGGGCGATTTGAAACAAACAAACAAAAGATTTCAAAATATAAATATAAATTCCCTTAAAACACTGCATGGCACTCATTGATGAACCTTAAAGTTTTTTGAAGATCTGTTGCGCCACCTGAGAAAAATGGTCACACACCGACACACACAAACATCTCTCTTATAGTTACAGATTGTCTAGAAACATTTTTATGGTCATATCAAGTCGTCTTTTTTTGTTGTTTGTAGTACCGAGCATCTTTTTAGTTGTTTGTTCACCTTTCTCAGTTTGACTTGTCGCTTTGCCACAAGGAGTTTATGATCTGTCCCACAGTCTGTGCCTGGCAGAGAACCTCTCCATCTTCTATTGATTCGGATCAATCTGATTTTGATATCATAATGTAGTCGATCTGATTTCGACGTTTCCCATCAGTTGGAGTCCATGTTTGCAGTCGTTTGGGTGGTTTGAACCAGGTGTTTGCAATGACGCGATCATTCTCTGCCCAGAACTGCAGCATTCCCTTTCCTTAGCTCATTTTGAATCCCAAATTCTCATTCGTTCCTCTTTTTCCCACCTGTGGACCAAACTTCCACATTTTCTTCAATGTCATTCTTCCCTCAATGTCTTTAAGACAGCTGTTCACCACCATCTAGGATCATCCCCAATCCAAAGGTCAGGTCAGGTATGGGAGCATGTGCCAGAACAGCGCGTCGCTGCGTCCACTTTCCGCCGGTACTCCAGGGGCCTCCGTCTGGCCATCCCCCAGGCAGATGCCAGGCCCATCCCCATCTCCTTGAGATGATGGTCAACCTGCTGCAACCATGAGGCACGTGGTCAGCCCACTGGCCTCCTCCACTCATGAGACTCCCTCGCTGAGAGAATCTGGTGAGCAGGATCAGCATCAAGAAAACGAGCCACATGTCCATACAGCTGCAACTGACGCTCACGGAATATGCAGGTAACAAATCTCATCCGAGTCTCTCTCAGCAACCGCTCGTTGGACACAAAATCCGACCAGCGATAGCCAAGGATTCTCCGAAGACACCTGGTACCAAAGGAATTAAGTCACCGTCTCAGATCCTTGGTCAGAGTCCAAGTCTCGCACCCATAGAGCAAGACTGGAAGTACCAAGGACCTGAAGACTCGGACTTTCGTCCTCCCGCACAGGTACCGGCAGCGCCACACCCCATGATCCAGTGAATCCTTGACTCCCCAGGCCCGACCCAGACGTCTATTGACCTCTGACTCGCAGCCAGCAGAGACATGAATATCACTGCCAAGGTAAGTGAATCTCTCCACGACCTCAACATCCTCACCACAAACAGACACAGACAGGACAGCAGCATCCAAGATGTCACCGAAAGCCTGGATCTTAGTTTTGACCCAAGAAACCCGTAATCCCAGCGGCTCCGACTCCTCATTCAGCACCTCGAGGGCCCCCAAAAGGATGTCTAAAGTCTCCGCAAAGATGACTGCATCGTCTGCAAAATCAAGGTCCGAGATCTTGACATTCCCAAACGATGCACCGCAACTTGATCTCTCCGACATCCTCCCTAAAATCCAGTCCATACAAGTGCTGAAAAGTGTGGGGGCAAGTACACATCCCTGACGAACTCCAGTAACAACTGGAAATAAGTCAGAGGTGGTACCACCACACTTCACAGCACTCTCAGTACCAGAGTAGAGTTCAGACATCAGATCGATCAGTTTTGGTGGCACCCCACGAAGACCAAGAATCCTCCAGAGGACATCCCGATTCACTGAATCGAACGCTTTACAGAGATCAACATAGGCTGCAAGCAGCCCCTGCCGAAACTCTCGACTGCGTTCGGTGAGGACACGAAGGTCAAGGATACGGTCAATCGTTGACCTCTTTGGTGTAAAGCCTGACTGCTCTGGACGCTGGTGCTCAAGCAGATGGTGGCGAACCCTATCAAGAATTATCCGAGCAAAGACCTTGCCCGGCACTGAGAGCAGCGTCACCCCTCGGTAGTTGTTGCAGTCTTGGCGATCACCCTTCCCTTTCCAGAGAGGGACAACAAGGCCCCTCTTCCAGTCAGTTGGGATGATGCCTGTGTTCCAGGCAGAGCACAAAACTGCATGCAACGACACGAGTGCAGCATTTCCACCAGCCTTGAGAAGTTCGGCATGGATGCTACAGATCCTTGGAGCTTTGCCCCGTTTCAACTGGTTCACCGCAGCCCGTGTTTCCACAAGCGAAGGTGGACCACAGTTGATCCGAGGGTCAGCAACAGGGATTGTAACACCCTTGACGTCCAACTCGACAGCTGGGGGATCAGCCTGGTACAACCGCTCAAAGTAACCGGCCCAGCGGGCCTTCACTTCAGACTCCTCTGTCAAGAGCCTACCCCTCTCTGCTCGAACTGCAGTGCTCCGAGGGATGGGCTTGGATGAACGTAATGCTCGAATTCCCCTGTAAGCGGGACGAGAATCACCTGTCCACAGGTGATGCTCTACCCCCTCACAGATTCCTCGCACATAGGCCTCCTTGTCCACCCTCAGTGCACGTACAGTTTTACGCCTCAGGCAACATCAAGGACGGTGGTCTTGAAGGCGCTCCACAACTCTTCAGGACCCCCCAAAGCACCCAGACCCCCGAAGTGTCCACTCAGCCTGTTCGCAAACTCCTCAGCTACTCTCTCATCCCTGAGCTTGGCAACATCTAGCCTAGGCTGGGATGGTACCATTCTCCAGGATTTAAGGTGCAGCTTTAGAGTTGCGACAACAAGCCTGTGGTCAGTATTGAGGAACTGAGCACTCCGGTAGACCCTGCAGTTCTGGATCATCCTCCAATGACCGTCAATGAGGACATGGTCAATCTCCTTTGCCACACCACCAGCGTTGGAATACCAAGTCCAGCGATGATCTTGTGGGTGCTGAAACCATGAACCAGCCACCCTAAGTCCATGACTTCTTGCAAAGTCAAGGAACTTAGTGCTATTCTGGTTCATAGTTCCTGACCCATGGGGACCAACACATACCTCATAACCATCCCTATCAGTTCCAGTCGATGCATTGAAATCCCCCAAGACTAGAAGTGTATCTCGTCTGGGGCACTGATCAACCACAGACTCGAGTGTGGCATAGAATGCATCCTTCACGGTGAAATCACTCGCCTCAGTCGGAGCATAAACAGAGACCAGGGAAATGACACCGAAGGAGTGACAAATCCTTAATCTCATAATACGCTCGTTGACCGGTGTTACCTCAATTATAATTATAATGATAATTATCATTGGGGTCAGCTTATTGGACACAGCTACAGCAACTCCTTGGGTATGGTAACCATCAGAGCGACCAGACCAATAGTAGGTGTAACCACCCACCATTATCTCGCCGCAATCCGGTCTCCGAACCTCAGAGAGAGCTGCAATCCCGATGTCCAAACGCTTGAGCTCAGATGATAACAGAGACAGGTGATCATCCTCTCTTGGGGACAGGACATTCCAGGCACCCACCCGCCTCAGGTTAACCCAAGGAGACCGCCGTCTGGTGGACGACACCTCAGCACCACTCCGACACACTCTCCCGCAATCTGACCCAGGGATGTTACCCCGTGGTTTCCCTCCTATCATCAAAGATTGGGGGTCCCGAAGGCTTTGCCCCAATCCCGTCACGCGGTGAGCTGCCCTGCGAAGGGAAGCTGCACAGGAGGTACTCCCACGGAGTGGGTTTTCAGATTTTTTTGCGTTTTTGCATTTTGCGGAATGAAGGGTTTTACGGTGGCCGGAGTGCAAATCCTGCCACCAACCTCCTAATAAGAAGTAACCCAACTGCAGGAGGATGTCTGCAGACACAGTTGGGCACTAGATATGGATGGCCGTTGGCTCACAAGGAGCTCCTCCGCCCTTTGACAGGTTTTGTTTTTAATCCTGCTGGGTGTCCATATCCAAACACCCCCCTCACCAGAAAACCTGGTGGGGGAGACGGTTTAGTCGCCGACAACCCGACCATGGAACAGGTTAGTACAGGTTTACATGGTACCTGTAGCAGGTCACAGATCGAACCTGACCTGACAATCCAAAACCATGATCTTTTCTACCCTCGTTCACCACCCCCACCCAAAGCCATTCTCTTTCCAAATTTCCAGTTTTTCCCTCCTAAGAGTTTCCTTCTGTATTAATCTTGTCCTTTACTGCCCCTCCTCCCACCTTCCTCTCCACATCCATTATTTGTCCACGTATCCCTCTATATTGGCCCTCAACGTCCCCCTCTCTCTGTTGGTTTCCACCATCCCCCCCCCACCCCTGCTGTTCCTTTTGTGCTGTTGCATCCTGACCCATTCAGTGCTCTACCTCTTCCATGAGCCTTGACTATGTAGACCAAAAAAAATTCATGCTTTCCTGCAATCCCTGGTGCTCCTGCTTCTCTATTTTTTTGCATTCCAGCCTCCCATAATAATTAAAACATTTCCTTTCGGGACCTCTTCTCCAAGCTCGTAAAAATTTCCATAAAACTCCGCATTTTCTTTGTCTGCTGTAGAAGTTTGGGCATATATCTGAATATTGTCATAATGGTGGTGTTTTCTGGATATCCTTTCAACCTCACTGATATTAACCTATCATTGATTAGGTTGTGTCCCAGTACTGTGGAACCCCGACATTTGCTGATTCAACATTTGCGGACCCTGCGTATTCGAGGTTTCTAAAATGTTGACCTGCTTCTACATTCAGGGCTCTGTGATTCTGCTATTCCTGGTTTTTTTTGCGGTTGCATAAACCATCTCCCATGAGCCACACACATAAAACAGCTCTAAAACCATCTCCCACCAGCTGTGCATAAAGCAGCTCTCCCTCTTCTAGCCCTAACTGCTACACAGAAACCTGCAGCACTCAGCAAGGAGCTGTCTAGTTCCCATTTTTTTTCGCTCCGGCCCCTCCATCTTAACACATCAGCACCCTCACCAGCATCCTCTTCAGAGGAGTTCACTAGATTCTTACTCACCATCACTATCAAAATCACCACAAGTTGCATTTTTGTTTTGTTTTTTCAAGCTGTTTTCGAGATCAGATCCAAGAAGGCCGACTGGTGGCCATTTTATTTAAAAAAAAAAACAGAAACCCAATGTTGAACACGTCCTCAACCATTTCTCAGACATACATTTACTATTATTGTTCAAACTTGGCACACAGATAATAAATGACAGCTTACATATGCAGGTCATTTTTTTTCGAGATAGGGTCCAAGATGGCCGATCGGCAGCCGCTTTATTACTTAAACGTGTCCCCAGTCATTTCTCCGAAATGCATGATCCGATTTTGTTCGAACTTGACACAAGCACAGTACACAATGGCAGACACTTGCATCTAAATTTATTTTGCGATCTGATCAAAGATGGTTTACTGGTTGACTGGCGGCAATTTTAGTTGTAAAAAAAACCGATGTTGAACACATCCTCACCCATTTCTCGGACATGCATTTACTGACGTTGTTCAAACTTGGCACCCAGATAATGTTTTTTCTCACAATCATAATCTCTTAATTATATGGATAAATAGATTTTATGAAATGTTTGAGTAGTTTATTTTTACATGATTATTCAATAATTTGATTTGGAAAAAATATTTGTTTGCTGTGTCGCGTAGTTTCTTTCTCATCCTTAAGAGTTCACATTTTGATATCATGGAAGGCCAAAATGTTTGATTGGTAAATGTAAGTGGGAGAATTTGTCTAAATTTTATTGTGATCTGCAGTTTCTAATGCACACACAAATGTGTAGTTGTCATTGGAAATATTGCTTGTTACTGATTAAATATGTTCAAAAGAATGATGCTGTGTGCACGAAAAACTCATTATTTATTATTATCTTTGCAGGACAAGAGAAGCATGTTCAAAACTGGTTGTCTTCTTACAACAATTCTATTTCGAAATACGACACGAGGAGCAAGGACAGCTCTCAAAATTCATGTGAAGAGTACAAATTCAACTATTGTCCTGCTCAAAAGAGTCAGTACAAGTGCCATGTTGGTAAAAACTTGTTTCCACATTTATCACAACCGGATACACATAAGGTTGTTCACACCAATACAAAGCCACATAAGTGCTTAGTTTGCAAAAAGACCTTCTTAAGGTCAACATATTTGAAATTGCACCAGAAGATTCACACTGGAGAAACGTCAAACAAATGCTCTGTTTGTGATAAGGCCTTCTGCACGGAATATTATATGAAGATTCACCAGAGGATTCATTCGGAAGAAAATTGTTTTCGTTGCTCGATTTGTAACAAAAAATTCTCGACTTCTTCTTACGTGCAGAAGCATAAGATCACTTGCAGTGGTCGAAAGACATTGAGTTGTTCTTTTTGTAACAAGGCCTTAAGTTCATGTAACCTGCAGAAGCATAAGAAAATTTGCATTGGTGAAAAGCCGTGCAGTAGTTTTTTGTAACCATGCCTTCTCCAGTTCTTCTTGCATGCAGCAGCACGAGATAATCTGCAGTGGTGAAAAGACATTCACTTGCTCTTTTTGTAATAATAGTGGGGCAACTTAGCTAAATATAGCATAACAATTGTGCATTTTGTGAGGAAAGCACCAAATTTGGCACACTTTTAGCCTATCATATTATGAACAGATTTGGATATTGGGCCATCTCAAATTTTTTGATGGCAGTGGAAAATGGCTGCCACAGCCATCAGCGGCTGAATTTGAGATGGCCCAATATCCAAATCTGTTCATAATATGTTAGGCTACTAGTGTGCCAAATTTGGTGCTTTCCTCACAAAATGCACAATTGTTATGCTAAGTTGCCCCACTATAAGAGCTTCTCAAGTTTATCTTACCTGCAGAACCATGAGCTAATTTGCTGTGTCAAAAATACATTCAGTTGCTGTTTTTGTGAAAAAAGATTCTCGAGTTTTTCTTACCTGCAGAAGCATAAAGCGACTCACACTCGCGGGAACATTTTCGACGTCTCCACTTGTAAAAATGCCTTTTCAAGTTCATCTTACCCGAAATAAGATGAAGTGATTCATACTGTTGAGAACAATTTAAATTGCTCCTTTTGTAAAACGGCCTCAACTGTGTCTTGGCTGAATGGTGATGATGCTTTTCCGACTGAAGAGAAGACTTCAAATTGATCGGGTTTTACAGTCCCCTTTTCGTGATGTTTATCTTCTCTGTAGAAGCACAGAATGGGTTACATTGGTGAAAAGACATTCTGTTGCTATGTTTGTAAAATTGTCATCTTGAGTTTATTTTACCTGCAGAACCATAAGGTTATTCATTTTCGTAAAAAATATTTTTGATTCCTCCTTTTGTAAAATCTTCTCAAGTTCATCTAACCTAAAGAAAGATGAGGTGGTTTACACCGGTGTGAAGACTTTTAATTGTTGTATGTGTAAAAAGATCTCAACGAGTTCATCGTATCATAATATGAATTATTAATGCTGGTTATTATTATCACCAGCATTATTAATGCTGGTGAGAAGAAACTCAATTGCATTGTTTGTGAAAATGATTTCACGACTTCATCATTAAATGTGAAGATGCACAAAATGTTTCACGCGGACAAGAATACATTTGATTGTTCTGTTTTGAAAAAAAAACTTTTACTTCTTTGTCTTCTCAGAAGTTGGAATACATTATAACACTAGTGAGAAGGCATTCAATCACTCTGTTTGTCAATCACCATGTAAATGTTGTTTTGTTTGATGCAAATGTTTTTTTTACATTGTTATTGATCGAAATAAATGTGATATGCACAGATATCTTCAAGATCTGATCATATTTGAAGTTGCATTAAAAGGTTCACATGGATATGATTGACCTTTCTGAGGTGAAGTGCTCTTTGATTCCTGTGAAACGAACCCTTCACAATTTTAGGAGAAAACAGACATACTTTTAAAAGTGGAGGGTTACTCTTTTTTTATTTTATTCTTAAAACAGGTAAATCAAGATATTGTTACAGCCGGCGGGTCATCCCAGTTGCCTGGTCCGAAGGACGACCCTCCTTCACCTGTAATTGCTTGTGTCATAAATATCGATGTATTGTATCATATACTCGTAAACATCTCCCGTATTGATTTCGAATATAAATCTGTCTATTCATGTAAAGTAGATTAGCTCTATCATATTTCTTCTTTAGGTTGTTGTACAGGTTCATTAAAAACTTTGATAAGTTAAGAATTGATGTTCCTATATAAATGGGTTTATCCATTATAATGCTCTCTTTATTCATATGAACAGCACAAAACTTCTCATGAAAGACCTCCACTCTTTGAAAGCTGGGTTTATAACTTAATGTAGATGCCTGCTCACAAGATATCATGAGTCTTGTGTTTTACTGATTTTTTTCCATTTTCCATGGTCTTTCCAAACACAGCGTTGTTCATGAATTTATTAAAAATCTGATTGCTTCAGTTCTGTATCATCAAATATATGGGCTGCGCCTATTGGTCGACCGTCGGCAACCTTGCTCGGATCCCCCGGATTGGGCGAGAGAGATGTCAGGTCCTTGTGAACTCCGCCCACGTACATGCTGACACGTACGTGTGCAATGGAGGATGGTGGAAGGAAGCGAAAGCAGATGTTGTCGGTGTTGTTGTTATAAAAATCCTAACTATCAAAATAACTTTGCAGCGCATGAACATCCAATTCCCACTACACTAGGGACGGGACCCTAACTAGAAACACACATTTACCCATATAACTGAGCTATAGGGGATGGCTGTCTGTCTGTACAAGGCTTCCAAATTCGTAACAATAGTTTTAACTTGTTGTATTCATCACCAAGAGATAACAGAAATCACAAGGAGTACGTTTTTTGTATTACTTATTTGTGTATGATTGATCTTGATTTGGAAAACGGCATCGATCTTTTCGAGGATACTTACAAAATAGGTGTATCTCACAAACGGATGCTTCAAAGACTTATTTACATCTTTGAATTTTACATTTGAACCTGCTTTTGATATATTAATTACCACCTGATAAATGCTCACTACAGTATTCTGAATGTTGGTTTAATCGTTCCTTTGTATAGAATATGAGAATACACTGTTTACAAGGGTTAATTTTTTTACCATTTCTATTTGATGCTTGAGATGATGTCGATCTTAAAAAGTTTTTGATGTAAGCATAATGTGATTTTTCTCCAGATTCCTAGTAAAGAAGGCTGATTATTTGCTTTTCATCACTAGTCTAGGTATCTGAAATTTTTAATATTTCAACTTTGGATCCGTTAATCCATATACGTTAACAGGCGCACAATAAATTTTCTCAAATTTTGGGATATCTGTCAATGACATTGGGAACTTTAAACCTTTAACATTTAGGATATTCTCATTTATTTTATTTTTTTAATTATAATGAGATGCTCTTTCAGGATTACAATGTGGGGGATTATAGATGAGCAAGAACACACCATAGGAAACCCATTATCTTTATTTTGATTATTAACAACTGCTCTTTAAAGCTTTATCTCTGCTAAATTAATATACGACAAAGCATTAAGAGGGTCTGATTTCAAGATGTATATACCAAAAAAAGATTCTTCCATGATCAAATTCACTTCCTGTCATGTTATCATTAATATTTATTTCATACCTCTGAGGTTTATCAAAAACAACACAAACCAAGAAATCTTTGAATGATGTAATAAAGTGTGGAAGATTTGTTCTCATATAAACTTTTTTTTTTTTTTCAGCATCTTGTCTTCTCATATTAAATTTTATTCCCATATAAAACTTTAAAGGATTGATTTTTTTCCCCTCAGGGTGTTTTTAATTTGAGTTTCAACAAATTGTTTGAACATATCAATTGCCTCATATTTTGATGTTGGGTTGGTTTTGGTTGTTGCAACCAAAAAGTTTTAATTTTTAGATGACTTCGAATGCTTCATCAGTGTTTGTAACCACAAACTCAGGTGAGTTTTGTTCGTTTGCATGATTGGAGGTGTTTCTAAAATTTGTAATTTTTATTACAAACATCACAATACATTGTATTTACCATATTTATAGGACTAGTACATGCGCTCACGATATAAGCGACAGGAGTCGTCATGTTAATATCCTCTCTGGGGTATATAGATTAATTATAGTAGATCTTGGGTCATGCCTCAAGAACGTCGGGGGGTGTTTTCACTTACTAAGTTTCTTCTAGAGTGGCTTCAGCCTTCAAGCAAGCACTCCATTCAAAACCGTTAAAAATGAACAGCTGGCTTGGCAAGTGCAAGCGAGCTGCTTGGTAACTGAAAAACCCAGATTTCCTCCCTTTCAGTTTAGTGTTAAACAGCAGTATTGACTTTTAAAAAGGTAAAGCATATGCGTTTGTGGTGTATAATATTTTTACTTCCAGTAAGGGTTTTCCATGAAATGTCACGATAAGCTATTTGTACACATTAACATAACGTTCGTTGAAGGAGGGAAAACCCTGTGGAGAGGGGGGATGTAATTAATATTAATTTTTTTGGTCATAACATTAATGCTGTTATCATTGGTGGTAGTGTTACTTTTGTTATGAGAATCGGCCTTGTAAGAACGCCACCATTAGCTATCTTAACACGGACTTCCCCAAACATGGAATACCCCCTTGGAGAGAGGGGCCAATTAAGTCGTGACAACCTCTCCATCATGTGACCTTTAGTCCTTCTGTAAAGTTTGGTTGAGATTGGTTAAGTTGCGACTGAATGTATCGTGGTTAAAAAAAAACAAAAAAACAGACGGACACCAACTGGCATATTTTAGTATGATAGAAAAATGTGATTTTCCAGTACGTTTTAATCGATACTTTTTTGCTAAAAATAAAATTCTCAACTTTTAAAATTTTTTATTTTTTTGTCGTTAATAAATGATTCTTATATGACTGAAGATTTTGGGGATTATGATGGTATTTCCATTAGTGCAGAAGATAGCTATGATACTCAAAGCTTATATTCAAATGATAGTTGTGAAAGTAGTTTCATAGATTATGAAAATTATGATTTTGAAAAATATGATGGTGATGAAGAGGGTGAAGGAAATGTATAAAGGAGCTGATGGTTGTAAAGTGTGTTTTTCATACGTCTGTTAGTTATTTGTGTTTATTGTGTGAAAAGATGGGTTTTAAAAAAAAAATTATTGCATAAACAATTACATAACATGTATAAATTGTCAAAATGTTGCTGTTAAACCTAAATGTTATCTCTGATGTGGAGACTTGAATTTTCTGATAATTCCTTCAATAAATTAACAAATTGCCCAGCAGACTACAGTCCCATGCTTGAGAAGGACTTGGTGTGAGTCAACTCTTCTGTTGGCAAATTCATAATTAAAATAAATAACATTCAAATCAAATGGAAGACCAAATAAAATAGGTACTGCAATGGAGTCATCAGAAGGCACCCAAACAAGCAAAAACCAAAGATGAAGTTATCAGGAGGAATCTCTGCTACTCCTCCACCCTCAAACCCATCCAGGTGCAGCCAAGTGAACCTTATTCAAAAAGTATAGGACTCGGGTTTCAACTGCGACTCCTCTACCCTCAAACCCATCCAGGTTCAGCCAAGTGAGCCTTATTCAAAAAATAAAAAGAAGGCAGATTCAAAAAAATTAAATAATTCTGCTGGCACGATGCATCTGATGAGGTTGAAACTTAAAATACATCTTCCCATCAGGAATAGATCATAATTTTGTAGTTTCACGTCAATTGATGCAGCGATTCAAGAGAGAATTTTAAAAATATTTTCCTGCACTCCAATATGGCTGCCAAACAATGTGACCAATTAATTATTCATGAACACCCTGGTATCCCCAAGGCTTGGGGAATGTGTGAAGTTTTCCCTCGATCTGTCCAGTTATTTTGGAG
>NC_140977.1:45807047-45834547 GCF_056783735.1 Eptatretus burgeri | reverse complement strand
TCTCTCAGTCTTACTCACGTTGTTGTTCTTAATCTTCTTCTTGTGGACTTTTTTGTTTCACAGCCTACAGTTTTCATCGAAACTTCCTGAAACTTGGCATATATGTGTAAAAAATACCCTGCGCAGACAGTAACCATCTCTGATTTTGAAAATTCCTCCTAGAAAAAAAAAAAAGTTATGACGTCAAAATATCTCCGCTAATGGAAATCGCCGAAAAATTTATCTCCGAAACTAGGCAAGCTTTTTGAATTCTGTTTGTGGGAATCGAACAGGGCATTTGCAGAGATGAATTACCGCACAATATGATAAATCACTATGACGTCATATCAATTTTTATGACGTCATTCCTATTTTTTGTTTCACAACCCAGAGTTTTCATCGGATCTTCGTGAAACTTGCCATGTATATGCAGAAAGCCCACGTGCAGGCAGTAACCATCTCCGATTTTGGAAATTCTTCATAGAAAAAAAAGTTGACGTCATACACAGATGCCAACCCTCCCGATTTCATCGGGAGGCTTCCGAAAATTCATCCAAACTCCCGCCCTTACGATCACTATCCTTATCCTCCCGAAATTTTGATATTTTTGCACTGTTCACTAATCAGAATGTACTAGTATGAGAATTGAATGAAAAGCATCGTCTGCTACGTATAGCATGTGGTAACTCCATAACGTTCGCTGCTACCAAATTGTACGTAAAAAATTGCAAATTCAAATGAGGAGCAGCGAAACATTGGGTCTGGATCTCGCTTATGCGATCATGCACTGAGATTTAGTGCATGCGGTATGTGTGCAATACAGTGCATGCGGTATGTGTGCAATACAGTACATGCGGTATGTATGCACAGTGTATATGCATGCGATACGCTCACTGCATGCAGCTGGGCCCCGTACCAGCCCGGCGGTCGCGACCACCGTGCGGTGTTTAACAGCCGCTAGAGTTCTAAGAGTCGCGCTGCAGCTGTGGAACATCGACTTCGAAGTTACCGATGCTTCAAGCCCTCGATGTTGATTACGAAATGGCAGAAAAGAAGCTTACGAAGACCAAGAAATGGTCTCAGAAGTACAAGACCGAATACAGTCTCCAATACCCGTGTATTCGAAAGTCTGAAAGAGGAATTCATCATGCGTATTGTTCAGTATGCAGCGTTGATATTTCAGTTGAGCACGGAGGTCGCGATGATATTCGGAAGCACGTTGGAAGCAAACGGCACACAGACATTGCAAAGGAGAGATCTTCGAGCACGAGTACCGGTACACTTCTGAATTATTTCACCAAACAAGGGACAAGCGAGGAGGAGGATGTTACCCGAGCGGAACTTCTCTTTCGTGGATTTATTGTGGAACATAACTTGCCCATATCAGTCTCAGATCATGCTGGACCTCTATTTCAAAAGATGTTTCCAGATTCAAAAGTTGCTTCAAAGTATGGATGTGCAAGAACAAAAACTTCAGCAATAATTGGGGAGTTGTCAAATGTTACTGCTTCATCTATTGCCGATATTGCTAGACTAGCTCCATTTAGCCTAGCTACAGACGGTAGCAATGACAGTGGTGAGGCCCAGCTATATCCTGTCCTGATTTCGTACTATGACAACAGTGCTGGGATTGTGAAGCAAGGTTTGCTAAGTTTGCATGCGTGCAAACAAGATTCCACTGGAGAAAACATTTTCAAACTGCTTGATCATGAGTTCAGTGACAGGAAAATTCCGTGGGGAAATTGTGTTTCCTTTTGTGCTGATAATGCCTCTGTCATGGTGGGCAAGCACAAAGGAGTCGCTGCTTATATCCACAAACAAAATTCAGAGTGCTACATCATGGGATGCCCTTGCCATATGATGCACAATACGGCCAAGAAGGCGGCTCAGGCCATACCCATTGAATTAGATGACTTTCTCATCGATATTTACTACTACTTGGACAAAAGTAGTAAACGCGTCAAAGGAGTGAAAGCACTGCAAGAACTCTGTGATGCCCCGACACACAAGATTCTGAAGCATGTCGCAACAAGGTGGCTGTCCCTTGGTCAGTGCCTAGACAGGCTGATTGAACAGTGGGAGCCACTTCGCCTCTTCTTCAAAGAAGAAGTACGAAGAAAAATGCAACCAACTGTAGCCAAGACTAACAACGAGCAAGAAGGACGGCACTGTATCTACTGCCAGTACTGGCACTGCAGGATCAAGCACTAGTGGAGCAGCATTCACCACTACCACTGCAGTATCTGCTGCGAAGAAGACAGCAGGGACAGCACCAAAACCAATGCTGAGAGCAGGTTGCATCACCGGCCCTTCATCACGTTCATCTACAAAGCAGATCCCTTCAGAGTCGAGAAAGACTGTGATAGTCCCATCTACAGGCAAAGAAGGACCCAAGTTAAGTTCTGCTTTTGCCAAATCACTTGATAGAAGCTCAGCAAAACCTTCGAATCAGAGGTCTTCTTCCTTGGCTGCACCTACCTCAAGCTCTCTCCTCAAACGTAAAATTGGATCTGGTACTACGAGTCTGACCTCTTCTGCTGGCAGTAAACGCAAGTGTGATCGCCCTGCGGCTAAGTGTACTACGAGTTCTACAACTAAAAGCGCATCTTCCTCAAACACTGTGCAGGAATCTAGAGAAAAACGTGTCAACAGGATGTTCTTGTCTCCACAAACAAAACTCTATTGTTTCTTCCTTCGATATGCTAACAAGCTTTTTGAGAAGGGGAATCTTCTGCTCCAAAGAGACGAACCCTGTATTCATCTCCTGCACGGAGAATTGAATGGTCTTCTGAAGGATATCTTCGTACGGTTTTTGAAACCATCGGTGTCATCGGTTGCTCTGGTAAATGTACCCTTCTCTGACAGAAATCATCAGAAGAATGATGAGGACCTCATGATTGGGAACGATGCCAAACTGTATATAAGGGAACAAAGGAGTCTCAAGAAATCCACCTTCACTCTGAGTGAGTCAGACATCCAAGGTTTCTTCAGTGCAGTTCGCTCATATTATGTGAAAGCCTGCAATTAAATCTTCAAAACCTGGCCGCTAGATGATGAATTAGCCAAGCATGCTCAGGTGCTGGATGTTAAGCTACACCAAGAAGTGGGGTTTGACTGTGTGGAGTTTTTCATCAAGAAATTCCCGTCTGTTCAGTGGCGGTGATAGTGACATAGACAGTCTTGAGAGTGAATTCGCTCACTACCAGGCAGACGCCTCCATAGCTACAATTGCTACTGAGACAGTGAGAGTGGATGAGCAGTGGCATCGGATTTCACAGCTCACAGATCCCTGCACTGGTGCCAAGAAGTATCCTAATTTGAGCAAAGTGATGAAGGGAATCTTGGTCATTCCTCATTCGAACGCATCATGTGAGCGGGCACTCAGTCTTGTACGGAAGAATCATACTGAATTTCGTCCCAATTCGAGTGTCAAAACCCTGGAAGCTCTCTTAATTGAAAAACTAGCTCATAGCACCCCTTGCTACCAGAGAGAATACAGCAAAGACATAATCAGAAGGGCTAAAAGAGCCACACAGCTGTCACTCAGCAAAGCTGCCATGGAAAAAGCAAGCAGCAGTAGTACCAGCCAGTAAGGTAAGAAAAATATTGCTTCTTTTGTGCTTTTTGTTAATCTTTGATTGTCCCCTAACTTAGTAATATTAACATACATGTAACATTAAAAAGTGCACAATATTCCCCTTTTTTTGTTCAAAAAGTGGGAATTCTTAACATGTTAAATGCTCCAAAATAGGGCTCAGAGGGCACTAGAGAGTGTCTAGAACCCCAGAGCTTCCAGGGCCCTAAGGCGGGCCCTGGACCCCGCCGCAAGGGTCGAGCACTCAGCGCTCGAGATGTGCGCTTCGCGCACATTATTTGGTGTCGGTTGCAAATCCTCCCTAATTCTGATTTCCAAAAGTTGGCATCTCTGCGTCATAATATCGCCGCTAATGGAAATCGCCTATACCATTATCTCCGAAACTAGGCAAGCTGTTTGAATTTTGTTTGCAGGAATCAAGCCGGGCATTAGCACAGATAATTTATCGTAAACCTGAAACATCACAATGACGTCATATTCGTTTTTTTATGACGTCATCATTAAGAGGACGAGGTTCTTAGCTCATTTGAGCTTGTTAGGCCTTTTTTTTACATGCTTGAGAGATGAGATACTTTTGACACCTTAAACACTAACTACTCTTGGAATGTACCTTTTAGAATTTAGACCATCTAGAACCTTTTCTGCAAACACCAAACAAACATCTATAGTCTTGTTGCGAAACCCAGACTCTACCTTTTTTCAGCAAGTAATGCACAAACTCGACCCACCAGAGTGTGGGTGCTCTACTATCGAATATCTTACCTGTCACAGGGTAGGGGTAGGAGTCAGGATAGAGGCGTTTGGGGTGGGAGGAGGGAGGGGAAGGGGTGGGTTGGGGTGGGAAGAGAGAGGGGAGGCATGGGGTGGGAGGGAGGGGAAGGGTGGGAGAAGGGAGGGCAAGGAGGCAGGGGAGGGGTGGGATGAGGGATGGCAAGGGCTGGATGGGAGGGAGGAGGCAGGGAGGGGTGGGATGATGAAGGGGGGCAGGATGGCACGAAAGAGGGGAAGCGGTGAGGTGGGAGTCTGGAGGGAGGGGAGTGGGCTGGGAGAAGGAAGGGTTAGGATGAGGGAGGTGAAGGTGTTGGAGTCGGGACCAGGCATTGCTGGGTCCTTTGCTAGTCTATAGTATAAGAGAGGTGTGTGTGTCGCCATTTTTCTCAGAGCTGGCTAAACAGATCTCAGTCAAACTTTCAGAGGTTCATCAGTGCGAGCCTGAGAGCATTTTAGGCAAAAATAAATTTGAAAGTTTTGAAAACAAAAGTTAGATTTTTTTTTAAACTACTCTTTTATGCCTAGAAGCCTTTGCAGCAATGTGAAACGTAATTTTCTTGAGGATCGGCGACGGAGGGTTTCGCACCCCACTCCGGACACCAAATGTTGACGATTCGGCGTCACTTAACAGCACCACCATCTCAGGGGTTATAACACCGGCTAGTTCGGCACAGGTCTCGGGTCACGTGCCTCAGATCACGATACCAAAGTACACCTGGGCCGTACCAGTTGGGGATATAGATCCTGGCTCCAGACTGGGTTTGTCAGTGACCGAGCAAAGTCTGCCAGTCTGTAGCCCGTTTGGTTTTAAATACAAATTGAGCGCTTGTTCCTCGGCGTGGCACGAATAAATTCAAGGTGGCAACTTTCGTATAACTCAGCCAGATATATTGGGGACACATCGGAGAACACGACACAAGCAAAGCATTCACGAACGTTATAATTAATCTATAACCCGCTCTTAACTAAGGAGCTACGGATACGGGTTTCGAAGGGAGCCCCAGCAAAATAAACCTTAGGCCTGGACAACATGCAGACAAGACACGGAGTACTTGGTGATGCCTCATGGACGAGAGGAAAAGTGTCGAAGGCACGAATGCGGCTCGCGACAAGCCGATGTCAACGGATTTGAGCGCCCAAGCTCGAGCATGCAGCGTGGCAAAATGGCGCTTGTACTTCTATAAATCGGCACCACTCGCACACGCAGTGTGGCAAGATGGCGCTCGTTCTCTTATCGGCACCGCTTGCGCACGCAGCGTGGCAAGATGGCGCTCATTCTCTTATCGGCACCGCTTGCGCACGCAGCCTCGGCGCGTCCAGCCCCCGTAAGGTCGACGGCACAAGACAGTCAGATCTATGGTGGGTCCCAGCTGGTTTCTCACAAGGTCCAGTATGCGAATCTAGGCCTGGCCCATACACCAGACTAGGCCAAATCTTGGTGTTGGACTCTGAATGCTGGGTCCATGGCTGAGGAGGAACAGCCGGCCAAACCACTCTTCACAAAGCAGATCCCCGACCGACCAAACAGTTCCTCTCGAAGCAGATCGCCGACCGACACTGGGCAGTTCTCATACAGCAGATCGCAGACAGTCCTCATGCAGTTCCTCTTGCCTTTCGGGGCGGGCCTTTCTCACGAAGCAGATCGCAGACTCAACACAGCAGCCAGTTCCTCTTGCCTTTTTGAGGCGGGCCTTATGGACCACCTCCGGGGATACGTGATTGGTCCATCCTTTGAGTTTGCAGCCGCTCTCCGCCAATGGGTTGCTGACACATATCGTTGACTGACTCTGTTAGAGCGCTGGGCGGGGGCTGGTTCGGAAGGGGGAAGGAAGAAAAATAACGGCGCCTCTCGGTACACCACCACTGTATGAACACTGGACAGCCTGCTACACCTCCCGACACACATGTACCGTCCGATTACACTGAACAACAAATTTCAAAAAAATTTTTTTACTGGAGATGTGTAAAGTGATTAAGACTAATTTGGGTACGCTGATTTCAAAAATCATAACCGTTTTGCTGTATCACGTCAGGATTTTCAGGAACAGAAATATTCCCATTGCCTAGAAGTCAGGATTTCAATGAAATTTACATATGTCTTTAACATGTCTATTTCGTACAATTGTTGTTAACTTGTGTTATATTTCTTTCTTTCAGATAAAGATGAGTAGGCGTTCCTGTACCAATCATCCTGACAACTTCTGTTATGTCTGTGGTCGGTATACCAAAAAAGATCAACAGCGAAGTATATCTACAGCAGTGAAAATGAAGGCCGCCTACTTTCACTACTTCGGGTGTAAGGTGGGGGACCAAGAACAGAGCTGGGCACCACACATCTGCTGCACAAGCTGTCACACAACCTTGACTCAGTGGTTGGTGGGCAAGCGCGCGAGCATGCCATTTGCGGTGCCCATGATATGGCGTGAGCCGCAGAATCATCATGATGATTGTTATTTCTGCTGCACAAGCATCGCCGGCTTCAACAAGAAGAATAAAGGTCACATCAAGTACGCTGACTGCGTCTCTGCTCGTAAACCTGTGCCTCATGATGACGAGAACCCCGTTCCAACACCTCCAGCTGATCAGAACATAGCTGTAAGCAGTGGTGAAGAGGATGGTGATGATGAACCTTTTGAACCCGACACTCAAGAATCACACCTTCTGAACCAGGGAGACTTAAATGATCTTGTAAGAGATCTCTCGCTGTCAAAGGCGAAGGCAGAGCTGCTTGGATCAAGGCTGCAGCAGTGGAATCTACTTGAACCTAACACCAAGATATCCTTGTTCAGAGCACGTCACAGAGACATGGCTGAGTTCTTTGAGATGGAAGACACGATGACATTCTGCAGTGACATCAACGGTCTGTTGAAAGAACTTGGGTGTGATCACGATCCTGCAGACTGGCGCCTCTTCATCGACTCGGAGAAGAACAGCTTGAAGGCTGTTTTGCTCCACAATGGCAACGAGAAACCATCAGTCCCACTGGCTCACGCGTTCGGCATGACAGAGACCTATGAGACTATGCGGCAGCTGCTTGATTCCATCAAGTACAATGACTTCAACTGGCACATCTGCGGAGACTTGAAAGTGGTGGCGCTGTTGTTAGGGCTGCAGTCAGGCTACACGAAATACATGTGCTTCCTTTGTCTCTGGGATAGCAGAGACGACAAGAATCACTGGACGAAGAAAGATTGGGAAGAGCGAAAAGAGCATGTACCTGGTCGACACGTGAAGCATGTCGCCCTTGTCGACCCAGCCAAGGTTTTCCTTCCACCACTCCACATAAAGCTCGGCTTGATGAAAAGTTTTGTACGGGCAATGGATCTGAATGGGCGTGGGTTTTTATACCTCAAGGAAAAGTTTGGCAACACCTTGTCGGAGGCCAAGATCAAGGCTGGTGTCTTTGTTGGACCGCAAATCCGACAGATTATGAAGGACGAAACTTTTCCGACAACTCTAAACCCCAAAGAGCTGGCAGCATGGAGGAGCTTCAAAGCTGTGACGGACAACTTCTTGGGGAACGAGCGCGCGGACAACTATGAAGAAATAGTGCAGCAGCTGCTGGAGTCCTTCAGGAAACTTGGCTCCAGGATGTCCCTGAAAATCCATTTCCTACACCAGCACCTGAACTTCTTCCCTGACAACTTGGGAGCAGTCTCGGACGAGCACGGCGAGCGATTCCACCAAGAGATTTCACTCATGGAGACGCGTTACCAAGGGCGGCACAACCCGAACATGATGGGCGATTTCTGCTGGTTCCTGCATCGTGAAACTGACACAGAGCAGCACAAACGCAAAGCCAAATGCCTAAAGCATTTTTAATTACATTCTAGTGGAGTTTTTCTGTAATTTCTATAATTTTGAAGCATTCATGATGAAATAAATGAATAAATGAATTTTTGTAAATTTCATTGAAATCCTGACTTCTAGGCAATGGGAATATTTCTGTTACTGAAAATCCTGACGTGATACAGCAAAACGGTTATGATTTTTGAAAACAGCGTACCCAAATTAGTCTAAATCACTTTACACATCTCCAGTAAAAAATTTTTGTTGTTCAGTGTTACCAAACAACCTGGCTAAACATGCATTTTAAGGGGGGATCTGGGCTCATCCTATATTTAATAACCCACTAAGGGCCCATTTCCACAACAATATTCAATGAACCACGACCTCATTCTTTAGTGGGTGAAGGGAAGTGTTTTAGGCACACACAACAAAAATGGGGAAAAAAAACATTGATTTCTTCATAATGCCAACAGGATAAGAGCAGCACCGGGCAATATCGGGTACTCCTGTTAGTACTATACAGTATATACTTAAAAGCTAAACATAACCCTTCCTATAATTCATAACCGGTGTTTGTGTGTTTGTTTCTTTGTGGCTTTGTTTGTCGCGCTACTACTACTACAGTTCTGGGTTATTTACATCTGGACTTGCGACATATGATCAGCATGACCCCAATTAATGTACAAGAGTGTTTTTATCTCTGCCTGTGGTCTTGGAGATTGGGGGGGGGGGGGGGATGATGCAAATTCTCTATGTAAATGTGAATCATGTCACGCTGCCTCCAGGTGGGGGAGGTTATTACAAGTCCCACCATTTACAGGACAGTATTCCTGTCCCCACGTTTTCCAGTCAATGAGGTGTTTTGAATTATAAACAGTCGGTATGTTTTTTACTTCATGCATGTAACCTGGGTTATTTTTTTTTGTTTGTGTATATTGAGCTGTCAGTTGCCTATACACCGTCCAAATAAAGGTATGCGTCAGAAGGATGTGTTGCATGCTTGGAACAAGATCGCCCGTTGGGCAGGTACTCTGCTCGTATTAAGAAACCAGTATGAAAGCCCGTCAAAAACAACGGGTTGGAATTATTTTATTTGAAATATTCAAGGAGACTGGAAGATATGATGTTTCAATTCGTAGCAAGAAAAAGCGTGATTTTAAAACACATGTGCAAATGTGACCCTATTTTCTTTATCTTCTGGGACGTTTCATTTTTACGGTACAGCTTCGTGAGGGTGCCAAATGCTGAAGCCTCGGCCTAACATCAGGTGAGCTCATATCTTCTTTATTTATTGGACATCCTACATATGTAAATGAACACTGGTTTTACTCTGCACATGTTGCACATCATGTGCAGTGAATTTCACCTCCCTGTGCCTTGTATTTATTATTTTTTAAAACGTTTCTGTACACCGCCGTTGAGACCCGGTTTGCAAGTGATCTTCTGCAATTCCAATGGAAGAGACATAATTACTCTTTTATGAAAAATGTTTTTCGAGTCTTTTTTTATCCTGAAAAATAGTCCGTAGTGAACAAACAGTCGTGTTAAAAAGATTGGCCTTTAAAATCCTACGTGAATCGTCCTTATGAAGGGGGACAGAGAAATACACAAATAAACACTGTGTTTTGTATGGGTAGGTGACGAGGTTTATGAAATGTGTATGTGCTTAATTTTCCCCAGGGATCCACAACTGTCACAATATATAGTAAATTCCATTTAGTGATGTACATGTATTTGTGGACTCGGGGGTTAGGAGGGGCCTTGTGGACGTGGGGTATGGCCAGGTGGGACTTGAGGACTTGAAGAAAGGGAATGGAGAGGACAGAGTTCGGGTAGGGTGGGAGAGGGGACAGAGTTGGGAGTGAGAGATTATGATTGAGGACTTGGTTGGTGCAAATGGGGTGAAAACACTTGGGGCAGGGAGGAGGTTGGGTGGGGGCAGTTGAGGACTTTAAGTCACATTTTCTGTTGCACGTAATCTCCGCGGTTGCCTTCTATTATGCTTGGGAACTAATTAACCAATTCCCTTACAACAGCCTCATGGAACCGGCTTATCTATCAGTGCTTGCGTGAACAAGCGACGTGCACAGAGCAAAATCAGGTGTTGGCCACCATAGACGACAACAGAAAACGTACACTTATTACCGAGGCTACGCATGAGAGTTGTTTTCAGAAAAGGAAGACGGGGGAGGATGGCAAGTGATACTGGAGGAAAGGAATTTAGCAGAACAGAAGGGATGAAGGGTCAAAATATCTCCCATATTTGCGTACATAATAAATAAATGTTCCAAACGAATCTGCTGCCATGTTGTTACGGTTTCGTTGTGGTTATCATTTTATATTGGTATACCTTGTGAACGACAATTTCCCCCAAAGTAGAAAATGAGATTTCGCTCCAGGATCATATTCTCGGTGTATCTTTGAGCTCGGCTTGTACAACCTCCCTCCCTCCTTTTCACCTCTTGCTCCGTGAAAGTGAAACAAGAGGGGTTGATTTTAAAGGATGTGTTAATTTGGGGAAGTGACACTTGAATAACAATAGTTCACCTAAATTATTTTAATATCCATTGGTATGACAGAAATTCCCTTTATTTTTGTAGTTGGGAAGAGATAAACACAAACCAACGGAGTTAGTTCTGTAACAACGTGTTGACGGTCATGGACCGAGACCCCCCGAGCTGCGCTCACGATCCCAACTACTCGGACTCCAAGTCGAGCTCTGATGGAGGGACCAGAGGGGGTCCGGGAGGAGCTGCTGGGATCTGCGGGTTCAGGATCCTGGACGTTCAGAACCTTCGTGATGGAGGGGACGGGACGGACCAGGAACCCGGTACGGGGTTCTCTCATGACGGAGAAACCACGTTGATGAATATCTCGGAGAGTAAATAAAGGAAGAGTTTAACACGAGTTTGTTTTAAAGTAAAATCTCCGAGTGTGATCTTTGTTTAAAACGGGTTTTGTTTCTCCACAGATCCGATAGTGGTGGTGAAGGTGGAACCTGAACCTACAGGTGTTTTTCCCTCACAAGGTAACGATCTATAATAACAATGTACAAGTTGAAGATAACGATGCTGGATGATGGGAATGACCTGACGGGTTGTGGTGAGTTTGGTTTCTGACTCCATTGATGTTGTTATAGATTTAAATGAGGAGCTGAAGGTGAAACTTGAACTTGGGGAGAATTGTTCTTCACAAGGCGAGTCCAGCACGACGTTTAACCATTTATTCACAGAATTTAAATTAACTTTTCTATTTCTTATTTTATAAACGATAAAACTATAAATTCCCACAAGATGTACTCGGTATTTTAAACCCTCCACGGCCCCGACGTCCGTCCATTTCTCCACAGAGGAAACGGGTCGAGTGAGCCCCAGAGGTTTCCATGGTAACGTTCCTCCGATGTTGGACGTCACTCGTGTGAAGGAAGAGCCGGGTGAAGATTCCCTCTCAACAGAAGGTGAGTGATGAATGAAACTGAATCATTCCCAAGTGATTTAAACCAAATTAATGTTTTGTAACTCACTCCCTTTGTTGTATTTAATTTTGTCTAAAACATTGCAGACGTGTAAAGCCTCGTTTTTGTGAAGCCCATTTGATGCTACACAACACTTTCTACTTGTAGTTTGTGTTGAGATATTTGATGAACAAAATAAGTTTTATTTCTTGTCCCTGGATTTTTAATGTGAATTTCTAGTGTGCATTCTTAATTTTGTCTCCTTTTCTTTCTCATTTTGGATTATTGTCCTCTTTTGATACCCTGTTACATGAATGGTGAGGTAATAATCCTGAACTGATTCAACCTCAGAAAATGTATTCTTGAATATAAATCTATTTTCATGAAGGTAAAGCTGGGATTCCTTTCACAAACCATTCAGATATTAATGATGTTTGATTCTTTGTTTTGTTATGAACTTACTTCCTCACTTTATGAAAAATCATATAGCAGCCTCGATGATACCGACATTATAATGCTCTAAAATGAAAGAGAGATTGCTTCTCATCAACAAAGATGATTGAGGTTTAAATATTAATTTTTATAGCCTGTCTCTCAACAGGCTTCAGTGAATCGTTCTCCGCAGCCTTGGCACAAAGGAGCAGTAATAAGCACTCTTTGTAAGGCCAAAAAAAAAAAAAAATGTTGCATTGGCGTAACGGGTCACTGAAAAATAGGGTAGGTCGGTCGGGATCTTTTTTTTTTTTTTTTTTTTTTTTCCTAATAAATCCCTCCCAAAATCTCCCCCGGCTCGAGTACCACCCTTTTTGTCGGCGGGTTCTGTCCGAAACACTTCCGGGTTTTTGCGATCGCGATCGCAATCAACAAGATACTTGAAAACGATAGCAAAACAACAAAAATAGCAATAAAATAGGGTCGGCAAAATTTTTCGATAGCAAAAAAACAAAAAAAAAACGTAGGGTCGGCGGAATTTTTAGGGTCGGGCGGGTTACGCCAATGCAACATTTTTTTTTTTTTGGCCTAAGCATTGTGATAAGATACTCCTCTCTAAATCATCTTTCATAGCTCTAAATAGCTAAATCATTTTGATTCTGTCAACCTCGCGAGCAACACTTTACGGCGATTCTTCACCTTTAAACTCCAACACAGGAAGAGATGTTATAAAATTAAACAAGAATGGATACGTATAATAATCCAACGATTGCATCCAACATAACAAATGTAACTATTTATCATTAATATGCCAATACTCTTTTTGAAGATATTAGTCCGGGAGCCAACCGATCAAAATTAAAAAAAAATTGCCCGGTCTGCTATAAAATTTTTGTGTTGATTTTCATAAAGAGACACCCTTTGAGTATATGAAAACCAATGTTGGCAATGGTGAAACTCTTGCGCAACAACACAGTCAACACTTTTGCGAGCCCCCTCTGATAACAAAATGTTGGCAAAAGCGAAGATGTAGGATGGGGGTAGGGGTAATTCATATTGTCCTAAAATCATAACCACTAAACCTATATACACAAATGACCCCTCATATTAAAGAGGAGTTCATTTCCTATATCACAATTGGTGTAGATTTAACCTACCTTCAATTGACAAGGTTATATGTCAAACAACAAAAGATTTATGTAACTCAGAAATGCTTGACTATCAATGGGGTCAGGAACAAGAACATACTTTTACATGCCATGGTTTTAAGGAAGATAAAATTAGAAATGGATTAACACAATATTGTGACATGAAACATCCTCTTCAGAGGAAGAGTCACTCTCTGAAACAACTCCACCACATGAACCTCTCTGACCAAGGCATATGCATGTCACTCAGCAAGGCACAGCAGCCTTTTTGCATGAACATCGTTTCAGACATTTGGATAATTTGCACATGCAAGACACCGTTTTGTCTATGTTTGGCTTGGCTGGCTTAGACATGAGAATTGGGACCAGTTTTCCATTGATAAGGGTTCTGCCAAATGTTGTGGCTGGGGAAGTGCTCGGTCACTGAGATGTGCACGTCTATACAGAAGCAATTGATACAATGCTCTTAAAACAAGGAAGTAAAACGCATCTTCTGTTGCTGGCAGTGACCTAAGGTCTAATTTTGAAGAGACAAACATATGCTGCCTGAGGGTATCCAAACAGCTGAACCCTTTTTGGCCATGCAGAGCAGTCCAGTATACTCTGGCCTCATCAATGACACATTCTGTTGCTGCCATTTCACTATCTCTTCCAAAATCAACAAGGTGGGGAAGGTTTCCTATCAGTCCCAGAGAAACCTGTGCCGCTCTTCTTTTCACAGGAACACAGGCATCATCCCAACTGACTGGAAGAGGGGCCTTGTTGTCCCTCTCTGGAAAGGGAAGGGTGATCGCCAAGACTGCAAAAACTACCGAGGGGTGACGCTGCTCTCAGTGCCGGGCAAGGTCTTTGCTCGGATAATTCTTGATAGGGTTTGCCACCATCTGCTTGAGCACCAGCGTCCAGAGCAGTCAGGCTTTACACCAAAGAGGTCAACGATTTACCGTATCCTTGCACTTCGTGTCCTCACCGAACACAGACGAGAGTTTCGGCAGGGGCTGCTTGCAGCCTATGTTGATCTCTGTAAAGCGTTCGATTCAGTGAATCGGGATGTCCTCTGGAGGATTCTTGGTCTTCGTGGGGTGCCACCGAAACTGATCGATCTGATGTCTGAACTCTACTCTGGTACTGAGAGTGCTGTGAAGTGTGGTGGTACCATCTCTGACTTATTTCCAGTTGTTACTGGAGTTCGTCAGGGATGTGTACTTGCCCCCACACTTTTCAGCACTTGTATGGACTGGATTCTAGGGAGGATGTCGGAGAGATCAAGTTGCGGTGCATCGTTTGGCAATGTCAAGATCTCAGACCTTGATTTTGCAGATGATGCAGTCATCTTTGCGGAGACTTTAGACATCCTCTTGGGGGCCCTCGAGGTGCTGAATGAGGAGTCGGAGCCGTTGGGATTACGGATTTCTTGGGTCAAAACTAAGATCCAGGCTTTCGGTGACATCTTGGATGCTGCTGTCCTGTCTGTGTCTGTTTGTGGTGAGGATGTTGAGGTCGTGGAGAGATTCACTTACCTTGGCAGTGATATTCATGTCTCCGCAGGTTGTGAGCCGGAGGTCAATAGACGTCTGGGTCGGGCCTGGGGAGTCATGGATTCACTGGATCATGGGGTGTGGCGCTGCCGGTACCTGTGCGGGAGGACGAAAGTCTGAGTCTTCAGGTCCTTGGTACTTCCAGTCTTGCTCTATGGGTGCGAGACTTGGACTTTGACCAAGGATCTGAGACGGAGACTTAATTCCTTTGGTACCAGGTCTCTTCGGAGAATCCTTGGCTATCGCTGGTCGGATTTTGTGTCCAACGAGCGGTTGCTGAGAGAGACTCGGATGAGATTTGTTACCTGCATAGTCCGTGAGCGTCAGCTGCGGCTGTATGGACATGTGGCTCGTTTTCCTGACGCTGATCCTGCTCACCAGATTCTCTCAGCGAGGGAGTCTCATGAGTGGGAGGCCAGTGGGCCGACCACGTGCCTCATGGTTGCAGCAGGTTGACCATCATCTCAAGGAGATGGGGATGGGCCTGGCATCTGCCTGGGGGATGGCCAGACGGAGGCCCCTGGAGTACCGGCGGAAAGTGGACGCAGCGACGCGCTGTTCTGGCACATGCTCCCATACCTGACCTGACCTCTTCTTTTCCCCTTCTGAATGGGTAGCTCACTGTGTCACATCCACACAACACATATGTGCACAGAAGTGTAGCTGCGACATCAAGAGGATTTTCTGGTACTTCTTGCTCAACACTTCTACCAGCTCATGAATAGGTAGGTATTGATTCTGCCGTTGTATCCAGAGTTCTTGCAATGTGTTCAAGCAGCAGAAGTGATATATACACAGCATAATTATGTCTGTATCTGTTGCATGCACAACAGCTCGATGGTGATCAAGATATTCCACACAATACGCAAGATGAGCAATAATCCTTGTGTCTGCCTCTTCATGTTCTTCACAAGGTAAGTCCAGAACTGAACTTGATGCTGATGTGATGGAAAGAGTGTGACCTTTGTTTTCCATCATACTACCAAGAATGATGGTCACTCCATCCGGAATAGCTTCAGGACTCTCACAAAGGGAAGTGCCAATGAAGTTCTGAAGATTTCCTTTATTTCTTGGATTCTTCATGAATAAATTCCAGTCCGGAATTTCTAGACTCTTGGATGGTGAGAATTGTCTTGCCTGGTCTGTCTGGTTTCTCCTCTGCTGCTCATCACCCTTCAAAGTATGGCTATCATCAAAATCATACTGATCACCAATGATGTTGACACAGTTGCACATTTCAGGTTTCAACTGCAGGATACACCTGCTTGCGAAGATACAGCTGGGGAAGTTCACCAAATGTTTTCGCACCCATTTTTTGGTATTTATTTACAAATGCCATTGTGTCTACCAGATAAACTGTGTATAGGTCACTCTGTGGTAATGATGGCAGCTGTAAAACAACATCCTGCTCAGCTTCAGCAATTAGCACTGCCACGAAATCAGACTCGTTGCCTTTGCGCATTACAACCCCCTGTGCTAAGCGTGGATCAACCTCAAACAGGGATGATGGATAGTCTGTCCACTCATGGGAAAATGCAATCTGTCTTGTGACTGGGTCGGCATCTCGATAGAAACACAGCACACGTGTAGTTGCAGTCTCATCTTGATAGATCCTGATTAAACTCTGTTTCCTTGATGGTTTTGATTTCTTCTGTGAGGAGAAAGTTACCAGCTTCAGTGGTTCAATCTTAATAGAGACCACCTCTTCTGCTTTCATAATGGCTTCCATGCCCTTAGCTTGAGCATGGACCAAGTCTTTTGAAGCAGCCTTCTCACTAGTTGCTCTATTGAGCAGAACCACTTGGTTGTTACACTGGAATGGGTTTATCATCTGCTGGCATATCACTTTCTTGATCTCCTCAACATGCATATGTTCTTCTGTTGCCTGCTTCTGTGTTTCTCCATGATGAGTAGATTCCTGTTGGCCTAGATTAGCCATAGACTTTATGTTCTCTGATACAGCTGTGAGAAATGGTGCTGTTTTCACATATTTATCTCGAGCAGCTGGTGCCTGAGATATGCGTTTGAACAGAGATGTCTTCCCTTCATTGTTGTATGTCTGCTCCAGGGCCATGTCACTCCAAACACCATTGAATTTTCCTTTGGAAGAGTGAACTGTGAAGTACCCAACCTGGATCCAGCAAACCTTAACCGAACTGTGTTCAATAGAGTAAGAGGATTTTGGGGGTAGGGGTAACTTTGGTTGACAAAAATGTTAATTTTCTCTTTAAAAATTGATAGAACTCAATCAAATTTGCTGTTTTAATTAGCCATGGATACCATGTTCATATCACATTAAGAGAAATTAGTATTCTAATGCAGCATCTGCCTATGATAAGAAAAGTTCTAAAGGCCATCTTCAAAAAACGTTATTTTTAAGGCATTTTTCACAAAATTATGTACTTTTACGAGGTTTACTTTCACAAAGGCAATTTTTTTTGTCATTTTACAATGCACTGATTGAATTCTTACATTTAGTTCACATTTATTTTTCATGAATGTGATTTTTTAATTTTTTTAGAAATTTTATTGACAATTGCTGTTTTATCAAATTTTTCAAATCTTCCTCAAACAAAAACGGCCGCCAAAATTTTTCGCAAGAGCTTATGAATTGCCAACATTGGTTTTCATGAACTGCAAACATATATCTAAACATCCTGGGGGTGTAAAATTTTATAGCAGAGGCTGTAAGGTCCAACCCTAAAACAGCCTCGTACACAGGTTGGCTCCCGGACTATATCCCTTTTTTGTTTGATCTTCACTGGGTTCTTTTCAACAGAACTTCTCCTTCACGTGATCCTATGGTCCCAGGTTCAAGTCTCAATGTGCAGAACTGTTTTAACTTTTTGATTGTTACCCCATGTATGCAAAATGAAAAGCGAGGTTTAGCAATTGGTTCACTTCTGTCTGTCTAAATGTTAGCTAATGTTCGAGGAGAAACTTGATTTCAATTGAGTGTTATATTTTGAACATGAATCAGAAAACAAACCTGCAATTTCGCAGTACTTTGTCTGAATTTGGCCCAATCGCACACATGCAGATTGCACACATGGAGTAAGATATTGCGCACACTGCCTGGCAGTCAAGCAAAATTCAAAATTTTTCCAAACAGGAAACTTACTGTTTTTAAGGACATCATAATGGATGCATACAACAATCACAAATAGCTAATATTGTTGCGGATTTGGAAGCCTTGTGCACACAGACAGACAGCCGTCCTCGTTGCTTAGTTATTTTGATAAGTATGTGTTTCTAGTTAGAATCCATCCCCCAGTCTAATGGGAATTAAATGTTCATGCGCTGTGGAGTTATTTTGATAGTTAGGATTTTTACATCAACGATAACAACACCTTCGCTCCATCCTGACGCCATAACGCTCGTGGAATTCTTCGCGCTCGCCAGCAAGCGCGCGTGTGGGCGGAGCCTAACATAGGCATGGCGTCCCTCTAAGCCATTCGGCAAGGAGCGAGCGTCTCACCCTCCCCGTTTCCGACTCGGCACCAGCGCCATTAGGCACGTGACCAGAGCTGAGGAAGTGGGCGGAGCCTCCGTCGCTTTGGCTCGAAGCTCCAGCCAATGAGCGGAGGGCGAGCACTACATGCGCGCCTCAGCCAATGGGGAGGCCGCCACGAGTCGCGTGAGACCCCCTCGTCCAATCGGGAGGCCAGTGGTTGGGAAGAGAAGCCCCTCCCTGGAACGACAAGAGATAGACGGGACGGCGCGGGGTCCGCAGCTGCTGGTCTCGTGTCGCTGCTGGTCTTCTGGATCTCGTCCCGTCGCCATTGTCTGCTCTCATCTCGTCCTGTAACTGGAGTCTGGTTCTCTGTCAGCTCGAGGACGTCTGGTCTGCTTGAGCGCGGAACGCATCTCGCTGGCGCTGGACTGGTCGCATCTCAACGCCGGTCTGGTTCGCTCGTCTCGTCGTAGACCGCACAAGGCGGGAAGGTCCCTTTCGTTTCTTTTGGGTGTGCGTCTGTCTGTGGGCCCGTCTTTAAGTAGGAACGGTGAAGTGCTTTTTGCCTTGTACATACTGCATTTCTTATAATCGGATAACTCTGCTCCTTGCATGCTCCCCCTGCCCCCCATTATAAATAAATCCCCTGTTAAATGTTTCAGCTCGTTTTTGTGTTTCTTTCATTGGCTTAGCATGGTGCGTGTTGGGAAATTTGGGAAGCGGCAAATTGGACATTTGGACCGACGGGACCTCGGTCACCATCCACTCGGGTTACGCATGGCTCGAGCACGCATACGGCTCGTCCCGTTTGAGCTCCGTCGAGGGTGTGAATACTCGGTAGTTCGCCACGTGGGCCTTCTAGGTATTTTGAAGTTTGGCAAATAACCCTGTACCACGTGGTTGATTTATTGACTAATCACGGTCCTGTTTGGGACCCGTACCTTTCTGAAAACTCCGAAAGGTACGATATAGATTCCGGGTGTTCGGTAGAGTCGACCCTACTGCTCCACCTAGCGGTCGTGCTCGCAACCGACGCCCGGCTCCACAACAATATCGCGTGTTTGATCATATGATTTAATAGACACTGGAGAAATTGGAAATTACGAAATTATATATATGCCTTTAAACCTGTTTAAACCTTTATTTAAATATTAACCATATATTTGAACACTGGATAGGCTAACCCCCGCTCTAGCAGGGAAAATGGCCTTAAAATGCCGTGTGTGTGTGTGTGTGTGTGTGTGTGTGTGTGTGTGTGTGTGTGTGTGTGTGTGTGTGTGTGTGTGTGTGTGTGTGTGTGTGTGTGTGTGTGTGTGTGTGTGTGTGTGTGTGTGTGCGTGCGCGCGTGTGCGCGCGTGTGTGTGCGCGCGCATATTTGAACACTGTATAACACAAATCGCCTTCACATTACTTCCAAGATCCATGCAATATATTGATATATAGCATTAAAGGGTGTTGCATGTCAAATAGTCCATTGTCGTGGGTGAAAAAGATTGTCCTGGACTTCGAGAAAAATCGATGGCAGCCAGAAATAAACACATTACAATTGAAACAGTAAAAAAACACATTAAATGTCATTGCCCCCTTTTGTTTTAGTTATTTTGCGATGTGGAGTTAAAGGGCTAGCCCATATTTATATACAACTAGAATGGCTGCCAGTCTACCAGTCGGCCATCTTTGATCAGATTTGATCTCATGGGGATGGGCCGGGCATCTGCCTGGTTGGTGGTTGGCCAGACGGAGGCCCTTGGAGTACCGGCGGAAAGTGGACGCAGCGACACACTGCTCTGGCGCATGCTCCCAGAACTGACCTGATGACCTCACCGGTTTTGTCACACCGCTTCATCTGTGGATCTTTTACCAACACCTCGGTGCCGACACGAAGAGGTATGAGAGGTTTGGACGATTGGTCGTAATGCGCGCTAGCTTTTGCCTACACCTCAGCAGTTTTAGCATCATACTCACCAGCAGCCATCTTCCACTGGTGAGATCGCACGTTGATGTCCAGGAACATCAGTTCATGTTAAATGCCCGAAGAGGATCTGAGCCGGTGAACGTCCAGAGGTGCGTGGTGTGTTACTGTTGTGGGGCCGGGTCTCCGTGGCGAACACGACCGCAAGAGGGAGCAGTAGAGTCGGCTCCACTGAACACCTGGAATTTAGGTCGTACCTTTCAGATAAATCCGAAAGGTCACGGGTCCCTTATCGGACCGAAGATCGCCAATAGGTCGACCACATGGGATCGGGTCAATTGCCAATTTCAATATATCTAAATACCCACGTCGTCCAAACTACCGGGGAAATTCACCCTCGGCAGGATCTGCACGATCCGGGCCGTTACCGAGCCGGATCCGAGTCGTACCCCGAGTGGAGAGTACCAGAACCCTGCTGGCCAATTGCACGATTACGGCAACAATGAGGCCTAATTCCCGTTCGCAGCGCGGCAAACCAATGATAGAAATGACAAAGAATGAGCTGGTACATTCAACAAGAGGGGAATTTATTCACAATAATCGGGGGATGAGGGGAGTACAGAAGGGCAGAGTTATCCGAATAAAGAAAGGTATCAAATATACAAGCAATTCCTTAAACCATTCTACTTGGAGACAGGGCCCACGGACACACACACGTCCACACAAATACCCAGAAAGAGATGGACCTCGAGGTCTTTATTGCCCCTTCAGCTCGGAGGGAAGATGAGCTGAGGGAAGAGAACGTGCTGGCTATCTGGCCGCGTTCACACGGCTCGACGTCCGCACCTTCCAAAGCACCAGTCACCAAAGAACGGACCAGGGCAGCCGAACCCAGAGGAGGCGAGATGAGGTGATCTCCCGTGATGAGATGGTCGACTGCTTGTCGTAATGCGCCAGACGAGATTCCTCGGATGTGCGTGATGTAGTCAGCCGCAGACCCAGACAGAAGTGCGCTCGAGCAGACGGGACCAATTCTCAATTCTCCTTTGTCGTCCTTTTGGGGCGCGGTCCGCTCCCTCGTCGCCTGCTCCCATTGGGTGGACGGCATGTCGCGGCTCCCCCTTCTTGTAAAGGACCGCCCCGGCTTTTGGCCCACTCGTCGCCCATTGGGCGGAAAATGACGCATACCCTTATTTGGCGCCAAGCCAGAACGAAATGCTTCGTGACCATATTCGGTACGAAATCCACACCGCCAGGGATATGGAATTCCGCCCACGCACACGCCCGCATGCTGGCAAGCGCGCGAAAAATGCCGCGATTAGAGTGCTGTTGTAAAAGCGAAGATGGGTGTTGTTGTCGTTGTTGTTGGTGATGTAAAAATCCTATCTATAAAATATCTGCGCAGCGCATGTACACTTAATCACCCATTAAACATAGGATGGGACTCTACCTAGAAACACATACTTACCGATATAACTGATCTATAAGGACTCTGGCTGTTGTGTGCGATGGGTTCCAAATTCGTAACATTACGACATTCAAGCCATGGCAAAATGCGTCATCGAGAATACTGTTGTATGTAGTCTTAGCAACCAGTGTCTTAATGGCTTTGACTGCTGCTTCTACATGTGTATTCGAGCATGGAAAGTGTGGTGTGAAAAAGTCATGGTTAACTCCCCAACGGTCCATGAATTTCCAGAATTCATAGGATGCAAACTGTGTGCTGCAATCAGTGTGAAGACGAACTGGGATACCCAGGTCCACAAAGAATGACCGTAGAGCTCGGATGATGTTACATTATGTGGGGTCACGCAAGAATAGATTGATGCAAGGCCACCCAGAGAGTGGGTCGACTTTAACCAGATTAGATTTTCCTGCGTGGGAAAACAAATTGGCATATACCTCCTCGAATACCCGTTGCAGTGCTGTATCACTCATTTGCGGTTCCTTCTGTGGTGGAAATTTACAAAAAAAGAAAACACTTTATCATCTAATGGATTGTTTATTGTACAAACACACGTGTGGGAGAAAAGCTTGTCTCAAGAGTACAAGTAGATCTCTGACTGAGCCAGAATACATGGTCTTTTATTTGATTGAAAAATAGGGAGGGGTCAGAGCATCAAACGGTACTGTTTAATCAATACCAAACTACAAGAAAGCTTTGTTAAACAAGAGGTCTTTCAAAGCAAAGAGAAAAACAATTTTGTACATAATATAACAAGATAACTCGGTGAAAGAATGCGTGTCTTGCTTCAGGGCATGCGTGCACAGAAAAACTTTTATTTACATAGGCAATGATAAACATTCAGCACAGCAGGCCGGTGGAGCATCTGTTAACACAGTTAAGGTATAGCTTTGCAATACAATGAGGAGTCCATAGCTTCAGCAGTCCGATGAGACTCCCGTTTTACAATCTAAATACGATATAACTTTGAAATACAATGAGGACGCCAAGTCAATGAGACTTGTGTTTATACAAACTTTGCAGTACATTGAGAAGGCAGAGTTCGTAATATTTGTGTTCATATAACTTTGCAATTGAATGAGAAAGCAGAGTTAATGAGACTTTGCAATGTCTCTGGTGCCTGGCTCACTTGCACCAACCAAAGCAGCTGGGTCATTCCGTGTCAAATCAGCCAAAAAAAAAAGAAATTCTGTGGTGACCCCCTCAGATTTTCCTGAAAAAATTCTCAAAGCTACCTTAACATATATGAGGAAGGTTTGCCAAGTTATTGCTCAAAATTCCAAGTAGTGTCCGAGATATGGCCCTACAAACACCCTAGGGGTGTTTCAATTCTGGCAGTCGTGAGTTGCAGATTTGTATCTGAAGCATTTTTGGAGGGCTCTAAATTCCAGAGTTTTACAGAGTTCTGAAAATTCACGCAAATGTTGTCTATTAAGGAGGCTTTCAGAATTTGCATAAAAAAATGTTCTTCTTAAAATACTTTTTAAGATAAGTACTCTCAAAAGTAGTGATTTGTAACATGCAGTCAAAAAATTTGAGTTTTAAAATTGCTGCCAACAGTCAGTTTATTCATCATGAAGAATTTTGTTGCCTGATTTACATAATCTAGTGACTTGATCATTTACACAAGAAAACTGAAACCTTTTGGAGCAAAATCTTGGGTGCCATAGGTGTCTGAACTTTGCTCGACTCAACGACACTGAAATTTACCCCGGTTTTACCCCAAGTGTTCACCATGTTGACAGTTACACAGCTCTTTTAAATTTTTGTCGCTTAAAGACACATACATAGGCAAACTGTGGTAGAAAATTCAAGAGTTGTTCTCAATCCCTTCTATTTTTAAACAATTTTTTTTTAATGCATCAATTTCTAATGATTCTGCAGTACCAAAAGCTACTTTTTTTAAAATAATTTTTTTACAAACAAACATAAAGATATTGTAAGGAAGTATGACTTAAGTGGAATCTAACAATATATAGATCAGTTTAGTAAAACTTAAAGAAGTGTACCAAAATAATTTCCAAAGTTAGGCATGAAGTACAACTCTATCTTATTTCGGCTTTAACCTAATACACAGCCCTGAAGTAACTGCCAATACTCATTGTTACATTTTATTATATCCTGGCAATTATAAAACTAATCACTGTTCACTTTGTACAATGGATTCAATTACATTTGTTGAAACAATTTGATATGAAATTATGAAAAAAAAGTTGAATCAGATATTGTACCTACATTTACAAATGGATGTAGACTTTCGTACAATGTACACTAAGTATATTGTTGCGAATTCGCGCCTGCCGGCGTGCGATCAGCCACGTGACTCGAATCGTGGCACGTCGCCCACCGGACGGACAATTCTGTCGTGACCCTCCGGGAACTATCGCCCGGAGCCAGTCACGGTTGGGCCTTTCGACCTCACCACGATCGTGCCAATCGGCCACCCGCGTAGGATAGGATGGTTCGCCAAACTCGACCTACTTAAGTACCCACACGGATGGTAGACCGGGCGATCGTACCTCGCCGCAGGCCGACTCCGGACACGAACCGCTTAAGCGGTCTATTCCGTGCTATCGGGATAACCGAGCGGTGTTATCGTCGGCCTCGACGGTTCCGATTAATTATCGGGCGTATTAAGCCCACGACGAACCCGTTACGTGAAGCAAGATGGAGATTCAACAAAGGGAGGGACACAGCGAAATGGGGAACAAGTTCACACAAGCACTTTATTCACACAGACACATAAACAAAGCACACATATACAGCCAAACAGAATCAGAAATGCACCTAAAGCATATGCAAGAAGAAAACAATAAAAGCAACGACGACGCAGAGCTACAACCAACTACGCGAACACACGGCAACACTTATACAGTTTTACTTCACAAGACACGGCGCTACAAGTTCCACACAAAAAACCCCGAAAAGAAATAGAAGTGGTCACTTCCCTGTGCGCGCACAGAGTCCTTCTCCGCGCCCTCAGCTCCCGCTCCTCCGGCGTTGTCGGCGAGCTCGTGCTTCGTGCCGGCACGTGTCGCCGTTCGACGCCACGGACCGCGGTTTTGGGGAATGAACGGGGTTTTCAGCGCTTTCTCAGTGCGGACGGGGGGGGGGGGGAGGGGGAAGAAATCGTCGACACTCGGGGTCGAGAGGGAGAGGAAATGGCGGACGCTCCGTCCCACCAGCGGGGTCTCGGGACCACACCGACTCCGGCGAACCCTCGGACAAGAACCCTTGAACAGGAGCTTTCTCTCTCTGTCTGTCTGTCTGTCTCTCTCTCTCTCTCTCTCTCTCTCTCTCTCTCTCTCTCTCTCTCTCTCTCTCTCTCTCTCTCTCTCTCTCTCTCTCTCTCTCTTCACACCGTCGTTTGTCCAAAAGGTCCAAGGCTCATCAGGATCAAGGGCTCCGCAGGGATCAACAGGCTGGCAGGAACAACAACAACCCACCTTCGCAGAGCCATCCCTTTTTATATCGCGGGGCTCCGCCCCGTTCTTTGCTCCAACCCCCCTTCGAGGCGCTTCGAGAAAGGTCTCGAAGAGGGGCGTTCCTCCTCCCTGGCCGTGTCACACCGTGCATCCACCAATCGGGCGCCAGCTGCCCCCACCCCGCTTCTCCTCCCTCACACCAAGTGCGGATAAGAATGGCGTGAAAAACAGGCAGGAAAAGCCCACCGAGCCCCTTGTTGGTTTTTGTTTGAAGTAAAAGATAGAAAAAGAAAAACGACTGACTCAAAGCGTCGCAGCCCGAATGAATCACATTTATTCCCTCTGAACAACGGGTTTGGGGCTAACTACACATGTACTTAAGAGATACCTCACCTACGGGACCTGAATGGTGGTTTGCGAATTTCCACAGCCGTAACAATATAAACAATTAGATATGAAAATGAATATTTATAATCTTTAGCAAAATGATCACATTATGTGTCTTAATTTGTAGTTGAGATTGGTGGCGGCCTTAAACTAAAATATCCTTTTTAAAAAATGTGAGCCAAATTAAAGCAACCACATATTTGTTCTGACCAAAAAACACAACAATTTGATCATTGTGGTGCCAACTTATGAATGTTTGGCATGGCTTCCACTTCAAAAGCACACCTATTGCTTTTATTCTACATCTTTCATCGAACATGTTTTTTTTGAATAGTGGGCCTTTATAAAAATCGTTTAAAATAGAAGGGATTGAGAACAACTGAAACTCTTGAATTTTCCACCACAGTTTGACTATGTATGTGTCTTTAAGTGACAAAAATTTAAAAGAGCTGTGTAACTGTCAACATGGTGAACAATTGGGGTAAAACCAGGGTAAAATTCAGTGTCGTTGAGTCTGGAGAAAAGTTCAGACACCTATAGCACCCAAGATTTTGCTCCAAAAGGTTTCAGTTTTCTTGTGTAAATAATCCAGTCACTAGATTATGTAAATCAGGCAACAAAATTCTTCATGATGAATAAACTGACTGTTGGCAGCAATTTGAAAACTCGAATTTTTCTGACTGCATGTTACAAATCACTACTTTTGAGAGTACTTATCTTAAAAAGTATTTTAGGAAGAACATTTTTATGTCAGATTCTGAAAGCCTCACTAATAGACACCATTTGTGTGAATTTTCAGAACTCTGTTTGTAAAACTCTGGAATTTAGAGCCCTCCAAAAATGCTTCAGATACAAATCTGCAACTCGCGACTGCCAGAATTGAATCACCCCTAGGGTGTTTGTAGGGCCATATCTCGGACACTACTTGGAATTTTGAGCTATAACTTGGCAAACCTTCCTCATATATGTGAAGGTAGCTTTGAGAATTTTTTCACAAAAATCTGAGGGGTCACCGCAACTCCAGGCTGAAATGACACCGAATGAGCCAGCTTTAATTTAACTTGCCAACCAAGTGAAATGAAGAAAAAAATATTATATTGTTACACAGTTAACTAACACTATATATATTCATTATAAAACAACCATCAGTATGCAATGATCCATTATTAAGTATACTTTAAAACATCAGAGCAGCAAACATAACAGAGGGGTACATATTTCATTTTAACTGAGCATGGACTAATAACAAGATCTTTCACCAAGCTCAGATGTGCTTGGGCCAGTTTGGGGATTATATTGTTGTTGCCACAGGTACCGAGTGTATTATGAGGGGGTTAATCCTCGCTTCTCCGTGGAAGAGCCGAACCTGGGGCCACCGCTCACAGTTAACTTTGTGGTACGGTGGGTTGCTTTACAACCACAAACGCCAATCAGTTAACCACGAGTTCCAGTGTCCACCATATAATTTGCCGTTTAACTAGAGGTCACGTGTTCCTGAACGGGGAGCGCTCCCTCAGCAATGCACCAATCTTATCTTGATTATATCTTAAGTAGAGCAACCGAGCGTTTACCGCTGGTGCTTGCCGACTATGACAGGTTAATTATTTTGGGAACTACCTCCCAGTCTTTCTAGGTTCAGACAATGCTGTATCAATGGAAGGAAAGGACAAGCACGGACAGGTTGAAATGTCAACAAGAAAAAATAAATAAACTGAAGAATTTTTTTTATTTCCTTGCAGTGAAAATAGGTAAATTCAAATCAATCAAAATTATTTCAAACAAATAAAGAATTCAACAGACATTGATAGAAAAATAGACAAAGAGCAGATGCTTATCACTAAGCCTTATTTAACAACTAAACACGAGACAAGGGTACCCAGCAGATCATTCAGGGGGGAAAGAAATCCGGTCTCGGCTTACCAAGGCAGAAGTCATCGTGCGTTAAATGTTCCAAAATGTGTGAGCATACCTTTTTCGCTGCCAACGCCCTGCCTCGCCATGTACTCAGCCGCAAATAGGCTCAAACACCAATTGACGTTACCTCGTCACCACCAGGAACCAGGAATATCAAGAATCAGGTCCTAGCAGAACCAGCAGGAACAGTCCAACCATCACCCACCGTCAGGAACAGCTCACCAAATGTCACCAGCG
>NC_140977.1:45537047-45802047 GCF_056783735.1 Eptatretus burgeri | reverse complement strand
TTGGTACCATTGGCGTTATGGTACAGCAACTAAGAAGTGTGTACAGCCATGTTCATTTATGAAACCCATTTCATCCGCAAGGGAAACAGCAAGACCGGCAGCAATGCTCCTCCGTTTTCTGTCATGATCTGTTCTGTTCGAGCTCTGCTGGTCACCATGAGAGCCGCCTTTTCTACGTCACTGATGAGAACACTGGCACACGCTTCCTTGTTGATACTGGGGCTGAAGTGAGCATGTTGTCATGCACAACAGAAAAGAAGACTCGGTCTAACAACACAGCGCCACAACTTCAAGCAGTTAACCACTCACCTATTGCCACCAACAGAGAGAAATCTTTGACGCTTGATTTGGGACTGCGTCGAGTTTTTTGCTGGGTATTTATCGTCGCTGAACTGCCCACACCCATCATCGGAAATTATTTTCTCAATCAGTTTGGTTTGTTAGTGGATGTGAAACATTGTCGGCTTATTGACACCGCGACCAACCTTTGCTGTGAGAGGGATAGATTTGCAGGCATCAACCATCAGTCCCATATATGTGAAGAGTACCAACGCCTCACAATTTACTACCCTCCTCCATGAATACCCCAGCATAACTCGACCAGTGTACAGTGATGTGGCAGTCAAACACTCCATCACATAGAGACTTGAGGCCCACCTGCAACAGTGAAACCTCGCCGCCTAGCATCTGATCATCAGTCAATGGCCAGGGCAGAGTTCGACCATGTGCTTCAGCTCATTATTATCCACCTATCTAGCAGTAACTGGTCCTCCCCCTCACACATGGTCTCAAAGAATACACCCGGAGACTGCCAGCCTTGTGGAGATTATCGGGCACTCATCAGGGCCACTGTGCCTGATAGCTATCTGGTGCCACACCTCCAAGACTTCTCTTCTTCTCTGCAAGGTGCTCGAGTTTTCTCTAAAGTCGATTTGGTTGGAGCGTACCATCAAATACCTGTCGAGCCTGATTATATCTGTAAGACAGCTATAACCACACCATTTGGACTTTTTGAATTTGTTTGAATGCATTCAATCTACGTAATGCAGCTCAGACGTTTCAACGTTTCATAGACTACGTCACTTGAGGATTGCCCTTCGTTTACGCCTATCTTTATGACCTCTTGGTGGCTAGCTGTACACAAGACGAGCATGAAACACACCTGAGACAGCTATTCGACCGGATGGCTCAGTATGGTGTGGTGATCAACCCAGCCAAGTGTAAGTTGGGAGTGTCAACACTTACCTTCCTGGATCTTGTAGTGGATGAGCAGGGAATACGTCCTCAACCAGATAAAGTGAAGAGCATCTGTGATTTCCTAACACCTACATCGCTCTGCAGTTTGAAAGAATTCTATGCCTGGTAAACTTTTACTGCCATTTCATTCCTAACTACGCTGACACGCTTCAACCCCTCACTGATGTGCTCAGGGATAAGAAGAGGAAGAACCAGCCTATCACCCTTCGTGAGCGAGAGCTTTCAGCCCTTGAAAAGGTGAAAGTTAAATTGGCTGAAACTGTCCTCCTTGTCCATCCCAAGCCAGACGCTTTGTTATGCCTCATGACTGATGCATCAGATGTGGGCGTAGGTGGCGTAATGCAACAGTTGGTCGACAGAGAATGGCAGCCACTCTCGTTCTTCTCAAAGCGACTACAGCTGGCAGAGACTCGCTGCAGTACTTTTGGTCTGGAGTTATAAGCCATGTATCTCAGCGTCAAGCACTTCAGACATTTCCTGGAAGGAAGAACTTTCATCATCTACACCGACCACAAACCTTTGGTGTATGCCTTACTCTCAAAGCCCAATCATCACTCCCCAAGGGAGATTCGTCATCTCGACTACATATCCCAGTTCACGACAGACATCAGGCACATGAATGGACTTTATAATGTGGTAGCTGATGCACTCTCACATTCACACAGTGATGTGCTTCACACTTATTCCTCCATCGATTACAACCAGTTAGCAGCTGATCAGGAGAATTATGTGGAGCTTCGTGAGCTATGAGATTCATCTTCACTGTCGTTTCGGCAAGTACCACTCCCTGTTTCAGATGGATAAATCTGGTGTGATATCTCAACAAGCCACAAACGACCTTTTGTGCCTAAAAAACACCAACGTGGAATCTTCGATGCACTCCACTGTTTGTCGCACCCTGGCATCAGATCCACTCAGAAGTTGATATCAGCACATTTCATTTGGCCAGGTGTTAACAGGGATACTCATGAGTGGGCAAGGAATTGCATTTCATATCAGAAAGCTAAGGTCCATTGCCATGTCAATTCTCATTTAGGTACTTTTGCTATGCCAGAGGTGAGATTCGAGCACATTCACATTGTTCTCATAGGACCAATACCTCCATCAAATGAGTAAAGTTACATGCTCACCTGTATTGTTCGCTATACCAGATGGCCTGATGCTATTCCTCTACATGACATATCAGTAGAGACAGTCGCTTGAGCACTAATATGCCATTGGATTTCAAAGTATGCCGCGCCATCTACCATCACTGCAGATAAGGGCCAGCAATTTGAGTCCCACCTGTTCACCGAGTTGAGGAGCCTCTTGGGATGCAATCGCGTTTGGACAACGGCTTATCACCCAGCAGCCAATGGCATGGTTTAACGTTTCCATCAGTATTTGAAGACAGCTTTGAAAGCCCAATAAGACCCAAGTCAGTGGTACGAATATCTCCCTCTTGTTCTACTGGGCATTCACACTACCATCAAGAACGGTCTAGGATGTACTCCAGCAGAAATTGGTTATAGGACCATCCTGAAACTACCAGGACAAATGGTTGCACCTCGTCACCCTACTACATTACTGGATCCATCCAGTAATGTACATCGACTGCAAGAGCACATGTCCAATCCTTCGCTAGTTACGACACAATCACAACGACCCACAACCCAAGTTCCAAGAGGTCTTTTGAACTGTACACACATTTTTGTTCGATGTGATACTTGCTGTCTGCAAACCACTACAATCACCATAATCAGGACCTTTTAGAATTCTACGCAGACCTTCCAAGTGTTTCATTATTGACATGCAGGGCAAATGAGAGAATGTCAGCATTAATCGCCTGAAAGAACGAGAAGGTGATTATCACCTGAAAGAACACCTATAATTATTAAACTAGGTGATTATACCTCAAAGCCAAAATCAGCTGGAGAGAAGCACCATTTTTAATATTCTAGTTATTACAATAACTTTGAGTTATTGGTGTATGTTCCTGAGATCAAATATAATACTTGTCTTTATTAAACAAACCTGCATTAATAGGATGACAATAAACTTGGGTGAGGATTTAGAATAATTTTTTTTGTTTTGTTATTAATTCTACTCAAGGATAACAATTTGTTTTATTTTACGGAATTGGATGTAGAGTTGCGTTATTCAGTAACATGCATTCATAATGAAGACCATGCATTCTACTTTTTTCCGTGAGACAAATTTACTGAAATTGTACTGCAAAGAACAGCAAAAATATAGGATAATTAAAAAAAAAACATAAACGTGTTTTTGTCTTCTTATTTCTTATGTTGCAGAGACTTCTGTGGAGCTTCCTGTAAAATTGAGTTCAAGTCCGGCTTGGACATTTTCACGCAACAGGATATTGAAAACAAACATGGATAAGCGAAGAACCTCATTTGCTCGGAAGAAATGCAAAATGAATCACATTGGTGATAATGGACAGCAAGGTGCTGTTTTTGAAAAAGCCTTCACAAGTTCTGCATCTACCTTAAAGATACCTAAGACAACTCAAAGTGATGAAAAGCTCCACAAGTGTTCTCTTTGTGAAAAATCCTTTACAACTCCTTCTTATCTTAAGCTACATGAAATGATTCACCCTGACAATAAGCCATATAAATGTTCTTTCTGCAAAAGAGGATTTCAAACTTCAACTCTGCAAAGCATACACGAGATTAGTCACACCGTTGAAAAGTCACACAAGTGTACCATTTGTAGTAAAGCCTTCACTACTTCATTTGCATTGAGGACACATGAACCGATTCATGTGACAGAAACACCACACAAATGTTCTGTCTGTCAAAAGACTTTTCTGTCTCCATCACACTTGAAGAAACATGGGTTGACTCACATTGCAAAAAAGCCACACAAGTGTTTTGTTTGTAAAAAATCCTTCATGTCCTCATACGACCTAAAGAAACATGATTTTGTTCACAGGGGAGAAAAGCCGCACAAATGTTCTCTTTGTAAAAAATCCTTCATGTCGTCATATGACCTACAGAGACACGATTTTGTTCACAGGGGACAAAAGCCGCACAAATGTTCGCTTTGTCAAAAATCCTTCATTTCATCATACAATTTAAACAGACATGAATTTATTCACAGAGGAGAAAAGACCCACAAATGTTCTGTTTGTCAAGAATCCTTCATATCTTTTTCCGAACTAAAGAGACATGATTTGATTCACAGTGGGGAAGAACTGCACAAATGTTCTGTTTGTGAGAAATTATTTACATGTTCATCCTATCTCAAGATACATGAGATGACTCACACGGAAGAAAAGCCACACAAATGTTCTATTTGTGAAAAGTCCTTCATCACCAGTTCTAAACTAAAGAGACATGATTTCATTCACAGTGGGGCAAAGCCACACAAATGTTCTGTTTGTCAGAAATCCTTCATCCACTCATATGATCTAAAGAGACATCATTTCATTCACAGTGGGGAAAAGCCACACAAATGTTCTGTTTGTGAAAAATCCTTCATCTACTCATCCGAACTAAAGAGGCATGATTTCATTCACAGTGGGCAAAAGACACACAAATGTTCTATTTGTGAAAAATCCTTCATATGCAGATCCGAACTAAAGAGACATGATTTCGTTCATCACAAAGTAGAAAAGCCACACAAATGTTCTCTTTGTCAAAAATCCTTCATGTTCTTGTACGATCTAAAGAGACATGATTTTGTTCACAGTGGACAAAAGCCACACAAATGTTCTCTTTGTCAAAAATCCTTCATATCCTCATCTAATTTAAACAGACATGAATTCATTCACAAAGGAGAAAAGGCACACAGATGTTCTATTTGCCAGGAATCCTTCATGTCCTTGTCTGAACTAAAGAACCATGATTTGATTCACAGTGCCGAAAAACCGCACAAATGTCCCGTTTGTGAGAAATCCTTTACATCTTCGTCCTACCTCAAGATTCATGAGATGATTCACAGGGAAGAAAAGCCACACAAATGTTCTGTTTGTCAAAAGTCCTTCATCACCAGTTCTAAACTAAAGAGACATGATTTCATTCACACTGGGGAAAAGCCACACAAATGTTCTGTTTGTCAAAAATCCTTCATGCACTCATACGATCTAAAGAGACATGATTTCATTCACAGTGGGGAAAAGCCACACAAATGTTCTGTTTGTAAAAAATCCTTTATATGCAGATCTGAGCGAAAGAGACATGATTTTGTTCATCACAAAGGAGAAAAGCTGCACAACTGATCCATTTGTCAAAAATATTTTATGTCACCATCCGAACTGAAGATTATTTGAATCACAGGGAAGAAAAGCTGCACAATTGTTCTGTTTGTCAAAAATCCTTGGTATCCTCATATGACGTGAAGAGACGTGATTTCATTCATAGGGAAGAAAAGCTCCACACATTGTGTTTGTGAATGGACTTTCAAAACCTCAGTATATTTGAAGACACTTGAAAATATTCATGAGGATGTAAAGTCACATCTGTTATCCTTGTCAGAAAGGCTTGATATGAAATATTTCACAGGGGAGAAAAACTACTCGAATGCTCTTTTTAGAACAAAGCCTTCACATCTGCATATTGCCTCAAGAAACATGAAATGATTCACGTGGGTGAAAATCCCATCAAGTGTTCCATTTAAGATAAAGAGCTCTCAACTTTGCATAGTTTGGTTGGGTTTGAGGACCGAAAAGCAGAGCAAGAAGAGGGGAGGGCCAAAATATGAAGTGACAAATCTAATTGCTAATAAGAGCAATCGTCCGAAGGCAGACTTGCCTCTGAGCATGGTTTCAAATCTCAAGCCAGATATAAACTGCAATCGTAGTATTTTGCATGCACGTCGATTTTTCAATGTTTGCTCCGTCCCTCGGATGGATATTGAATTGGGTTTCTTGTTTGCCAGCACGAGTTGGTGGATGTCAAAGATCCCACGTTGTCCTGTGCGAAGAGGCGGTGAGCTATTGCTGGCACCATCAACAAACTACAAATTCTTGCACTTTCATTCGAGTATCCAGTGTCAGTGGTGACCCATCGAGGTTGTAACCCAGAGTAGCTTAGCCAAAGACACTGCCTCGATAACCATGTGCACATAATGGTGCAACGAGGAAATTAAGATGTAGAAACATTATGTGAGGATATTAAAAGTCACACAAGATGTATTCCCAAATAATGTTATAACTTTTATAATTCTCATCAGTTGTGTGTAACTATATTCACCCCTGCAAGTGATCACATCAGTCTTGGCAGGAAACGAACAGGAAGGACTGGCTTTGCAACCACACACTTGCTCTGTATCTTATGTTATGGACCAGTATGTTAATTTAATTGTGCTTGGAAAGGTTACATTTGCATTTAAGTTTCCTGTTTTGTAACAAGAACAACATGAGAAGTTCAAAGGCAACTACATTTGGGGAACAGAAAAAAAGAGAGGAGGAAACAGGTGTTGGGACATCTCTTGAGCTGCCACCCTCTGTTTTGATGAGTGCACATCATTTTAAAACTGACAGGCACAGTGAAGGACATATTAGGGTCTTCTGTATGCAAACCTGTGAAGGTTTAATGACTCATCGATCCCTTTACCACAACATTAATCCCTGTGCTATAGTGTGTGGGGATTCAGCTTCTCTTCTTCTGTCTATCCTTTGAGGTATTCCTATCTGCTGAACTCGCTCAACTATTAGCTGGACCTGCCTGTTGGACATTACACTTCACTTACTGTATCGGTGACTATATAATAGCTGCTGCTTGTATTATCTCATTGGCACCAGCTTTGGGATTTACACACCATTTTGAGAAGGCACTCGGCATGTTGACTGCTCTGTACTCTCGGAGCTTATTCATCCCTCAAACCTCTCTGTCCTTCAAACAAGTCATCCTTTTCACCTCTTCCTTTTCTTTCACGGAGTTCCCATCTTCATCATCTGTGGTGCACCTGTTACGGCAGAATCCGGTTCTCCTCGACGCTTCAGTGAATTGGGGATTCACCTTTCTGAGAACTTATAAAACCTGACTACCTGTATTGGCTTCACCATTTGTGCACACCCTCCGGAATTTGAACATTCCAACGGGGCTCACCACTGAATTTTCACCCATTTATCACCCGTTGTGTTTAATGTGAGAACTGCTTGACTAAGTCATGATTTTTCATATAGCTGCATTGCTTTGTGTGATGTTCATACTTATTTAATTTGGGGATTCCAAGGAAAGTCATTTATTGATGCATTTAATTAATATTATTTTGCTAAAGATAGACATTTGGAATTATTAAATATTTCTTGTACCTTTACCCTTCTGTCTTGTGTCTTATGTTGGTTTCACCCAAAAACAACGCTAAGGGCACATCAGTGTCTTTATTTTCTGCCATGACACCCTCCAGGTTTACCGGTGAACTCGCTGTCGTGCCCTGAGGTTGACTTGTAACAGACATTGGGGGCTCGTTAGGGATGTGAAACCAAATTGCCACGAAGAATATATTCATTAGAAGAAAACCAGGTGAAGCCAACAAATATTCATAATGCTGTTTGTTGTGAAGAAGTTTGTTGAGTCAGAAGATGAGGAACAACTTGATATGTTAGTAAAAATAAAATCCGAGCTTCATGAATTGGCTAAATATTGTAAAACCTTGAGGTTATACCAACTCTAAAGATAGCTGAAGTTCTGTCATTGGTGGTAAACCATTTGGTTGAGGAGAAGCTTTTAGATGAATTGGCATTCCAATTAACGGATGAGAAGTCTAAAACGATTGAATTGCGATAATTGGAGCTGCAGTTGAAAGAACTGGAGATTCTGAAAAGAGGCTCAAAGAACTGGAGATGCAGAGCCAAGAGAAAGAAAGGGAATGCAAGCTTAAAGATTGAGAGATTCAGGAAGGAGAAAGATTTAAAGCACGGGAGATTTAGGGAGAGTTTAAAGTAAGGGAATTAGAATTACAGAGGATAAATAGAACCACATCATCTCAATTCTCTTGGTCGACGAATCAGAACTCTTGGTACATTACCAGGTATGTGAGGCTTGTCCCCACCCACCCGATCCCCTACAATGAGAGATAAGTGAATATATACTTATTTCACTTTGAAAAATTGACACAAACCTTGGGTTGGCCTAAGGAATCTTGGACTATGTTAGTGCAAAGTGTTTTCATCAGCAAAGCTCAAGATATTTACTCTGCTTTATCCACTGACCAGTACTCGTTGTATCACGAGGTAAAAAGAGCATTTCTTAAAGCCAATGAACTGGTCCCAGAGGTTTACAGGCAGAAGTTCAGGCAGTGGAAGATGAAAGACAGTGAAACACTTGTGGAATTTGCTCAGGAAAAAAAGAGACTTTTTTTTTTTTAATAGTTGGTATATTTCCAAAGAAATTGTGAAAGACTGACAGATTACGGCAGTTGATTGCGTTGAGGAGTTTAAGCAGTGTGTGCATTGTGACATTAGGATGCATTTGGACGAACAAAAGGTGGAGTTGTTGCACACCGCAGCAACTATAGTTGATGATTATGCTCTGACTCACAAAAGATATCTCCCCAAACCGGATTTTCTAACCCAAAGCAACCTAGGGAGCGAGAATAAACCAAGTGAGGGAAACAGACCCTTCTTTAAAGTTCCTCCAGAAGACTCTCATGCCAAATTTGATTATTTTAATCCTGCCGACTGGAAGTTACATTTTCCTGTTGGTCATAAACCGACAACTGAATTTTCATCAAGGCTTACTTGTAGTTATTGCAAGAGGAGAGGACACCTACTCTCTCTGTCTCATATTTTGGAGAGAATAAACTGAAGTGATTGTTAGCCAAAGAGACTCCAACTATACTTACGGATGGTCAAAACCATCCTTTGTGGGTAGTGACTGTTGAAGTGATGCCAGATCTGGATGTTACTGATGAGTTACAAAATCCTCTGTCATGAAAGGTTTATATATCAGCTGTATGCGACACCACCAAGCAGCAAGCAACCTGTTTAAATATTGAGGAACACGGGGCCATCTCTGTCTTTGATGCGCAATCTGAGAAGACTACAACTGGTGCCAGTGTATTGTTCCAAGGTGTTTGTGGTTTTGGTAATGGACTTCTTCAGGTAGTTCACCTAAAGTCTGAGTTGGTGTCAGGACCTGTTCCTGAAGGCTTACATTCCACTCTTCCTGTAAAAAGAGTATTTTATTATCAGAAAAGGCTTAGCAGGTGCTAGTCTCGGTTAACTCCCAGTTTGTTGAAAAGCTGAGTGCTGAGTGGAACGCATAGAAGTGAGAGTAGGAGATTCCCCTCTTTCATGAGAGAGAAGTAGATAAATATTTCTCTCACTTTGAGAAAGTGCAGTGACTTGTTCCAAGTCGAGATGGTGCTGTGATTAGAGTAGAGTGAAAAAGGATATGGACTCAGATCCCAAACACACTTTAAAGAATGCTTTTATGGGCCAGGTTCGTGATGACTTTGATACTCGTGAAACTAGTGATGGTCATCGTCTTTGACCAGAAGACAAATCTGATGGCCAATCAGAAAAGTCTGGTCTCACACGTGCAAGACTGGCTGTACCGACCTGGTGTATTATGACAGAGGTACATTCCCAGAGGAACATGATGCCACATCAGTAAAACAGCACCCTACAGGTTGAACCCTGTTAAGTTGACACCTCTTCATATGGAGTTTGAATACATGTTTGAGAATGATATTGTTAAACTGAGTGACAGTGATTGGAGTTCAATTGGATTTGAGTGACAGTTTCCATTATTGCACCGATTTATAACAGGTCAATGTGTTGTGTCAAGAACTGCCTCTTATCCAATCCCTAGGATTGATGATTGCATTGACAGGATTGGTCATGCCTAGTTTGTGAGCAAGTTTGACTTCTTGAAGGGGTACTGGCAGATTCCGATTACTGAACGAGCAAAGAAAAGCTGTGGTTTTGTGACATCAAATGGACTTTTCAATGTGTAATTTTGTTTGTTTGTTTGTTTGTTTTTTTAATAGAATGTCGAGGCTCGTATGAGTGCAAACACTCAGAATGTACAACACGGGGAGCAGGAGATTCGAGAGGCGGGAGAGGGAAGGACAAAACAGTGAGGAACAGAGATGTGAGGAGATCTGTGGAAGGGAGAGGGATGGGGCTGGGTTACACAGGGTAAATAACATGCATACGTCAGGGACTTTCAGGTCCTTACACAACAGGGACTTTCAGGAAGGAAAGCAGGGTATTTGAAGGACATGGGTTTGGGGTGGATTAACGGGGATGGAAAAGATTGAGGTTTTGGATTGGGAAAGACAAGAGATGGTGGTGAACAGCTTTGTTGATGACTTGGAGGGGAAGAGTGGAATTGAGAGTGTCGGAGTTTGTTCAAAATGTGGGAAAAAAGAGGAATGAAAGAGTGAAGGTGAGCAGTGATTCATGATTTTGGTAGTTTTACTAGAAGGGGGTTGCTGGTGGACCTTGAGCGCCCTGTGGAAATATGGGGGGGGGGGGTGGCAAGGCCGGGGAGGATGGTAGAAGACAGAAAGACCACTGACCTGCCTGCGGTGAGGGAGTGAGAGACCTAAAGACTCAGCCTCATCGCGGGAGATACCAATTATCCTAAATGCCTTGGTTTCCACAGCCTTAAGCCGAGATAGGTGAGAAGCAGAAGCACCAGCCCAGAGGGGAAATCAGTACTCCATCATGCTGCAGACGAAAGCTTTGCACATAGCCAGGAGCTCAGGTGTGCCAAGGAACTTTGCACGACGGAGGATGCCCAGTCGGCGACTGGCTTTGGAGTCTGGCTTGGAAATGTATCTTTCCCCGGAAAGATCATGGCAGACAGTGAGACCTAAAAGCTTGAATGAAAGGACTTCTTCAAGAGGATTGTTGAGAAAGTAGATGGGGGGGGGGGGTTCCAGACGGTCCTTTCAGAGAGACATAGAGTGTGAGATGTGAGATTTGTCAGGGTTGAAACATATTCCATGTGTTGGACCAGCTTGTAATTTTAGCAGATCTGCAGAGAATGAAGAGGCTGCTGCTTACCAATCTGAGGGATGACGGATGGTACGGCAGAGGGTGGGGTCATCAGCAAAGAGATAAAGAGGATAGTTCTTCCTTTTGGCCTAAATAATGGCCCCACTACATTTCAACACCTCGTCAATGACCTTTCCTTGGATCTTGAGGGGGTAGAGACATACATTGTGATGTTATCATCCATTCCATGACTTGGGACGCCTTTTTACAGCCTTACTAATGCCAAACTGACCATAAATCTGTTTAAATCTCAATTTGCTAAAGCACATGTTGTATTATTCAGTCATGTTGTTGGTCAAGGTCAGGTACAGGCAGTGAAAGTGAAAGAGGGAGCCATTGATAGCTTGACAGCACCTTCAGGTAAATAGGACCTCATGAGATTCCTGGGTTTCAGAGATTTTGCAAAAACTTCTCTGACGTCGTCATACCTTTGAATAATCTGCTCAAGAAAATGGCAAATGTCAGTTGGCATTCGACAAAGTTGAAGCCATACTTATGACTTCTCTCATTCTTGTAGCCCTAAATTTTCAGAAAAACTTTTTATAATCGTGATTGATGTTCGTGATATGGGGGATGGGACTGATTTGCTCCAGGAAAATGCTGTGGGTATCGATTCCTAAAATTCCTAAATCTAAAAATTCCAGAAAATCGCAATGGTCATTACGTCAACTGTGTGACGTAATCAAGGGAAAGATTGTCTCAGCACGCAATGGATAATGGCCGCACAACGTGCTTCAGCTCCTCAGAAAATGAATTTGATGAATAATTTTCTGATCAAGAATCCTCAGATGAGGTTGAAGACTGAAGGTGACTTAGGCTGGAATTTGTAATTAGTTCAGGATTTCAGCAATAACTCGCCAACTCCACAAAAGACAGTAGGATTTTTAACGTCCATTAATGCTCGAAGACGAGACACCCAACTTAAGAAATATTTGTGCAAATCCACTGAGGGATATCCCTCTCATCACTCCCAAGGTGTGATGGTCTCAACAGCTGTGGCAAGGTCATTCGAAAGGTCCTTTAAGTGCAAAATTTGACAATTCACCACTCCATCCCTTATTAATGATTATCTAACAATTTTTCTTGATATATTTCATGACTTGATCAACATTAAAATCAAAATGTTGTAATGTTGACAAAATATATTATTTTGATTCAAATAGACATAATTTATTAAACCAAATTTTACACGTTTTTGTTGAAAGTTTTTGTAAAATGTGGCATTTAACTGGCAAGTATCCATTGGTTTTACCTCTCAATGAATAAAATACATGGATGCTATTGACTATCATTTCATTTCACTAAATCAATCTCTTTGTAACTATGCTCAAGCAAAGACAAAATTAATATGTTAGGATGATGTTGCAAGATTTCAACATTAATACGACTTGCGAATGTCATGCACCATATATGCACACCATTTAAAACCATTGCCTTGGAATAACCCAGTAGTATATGAGGTACTTCCTAAAAAAAAAAAAACGTACGTTCCAACATATAATGACTAAACAATCAGTAGATCTCAGCATCTCGAGAGTTGTACATTTTTGATTTAATAACAATTGAATGTTCATTGATGTCCCAAAAATATAGGGTGTCCCAAAAAAATATACAACTTTTAAAATGCTTTGTTTGATCCTAAAAAAGCAGTAATTTTGTCACTAATGTTTCATTTCTTGTTGCAGAGACCCTGAAGTTTATTTTGATACCAAGCAAGAGCCAGAAAAAATGTCAAGACTACCGTACAACAACGGACGAAAATTGTTGAACTTTGGCACCAGACGAAAAGTGTCATACAGGTGCGACGTCTTTACTCGAGACATTTCGGTATCCACTTGCGCCATGCACCAAACTTTCGGACAATAAAGTGCACCATCGCAAAGTTTACCAATGTGGGAACCATCTGTGACCTTCACAAGGGTCACAGTGGTCGGAAGAGGATAGGTTGTAGTGAAGAAAATGTGGAAATGGTGAGACAGGCGGTCGTTCAGAGTCCAAAAAAATCGATTCGACGATTTTTTGCCGAGACAAACATTCATAAGAGCACCGTACAGAGGATCCTTCGCCAAGACATTCATGCCTTTCCATACAAAATTCAAACGGAAGCGGTGCTTACTGATCAACAGAAATGCAAGTGACTAGACTTTGCAAATTGGTTCTCAGGAAAGTTGGAGGAAGATGCAGACTTCCTCAAAAAACTTCACATGACAGACGAATGCCATGCTCACTTGTCCGGGAAGGTAAACAAGCAAAACTTTCGGTACTGGGGAACTGAAAATCCTAGTAATGCATCAACTGAACTGGTGCCTCGATCTGTTCTCAAAGTCACCATGTGGGTGGCGGTTGGTTGGTATGGGATAATTGGTCCATACTTCTTTGAAGATGACCAGGGATGCACTTGCATGGTAAACCAGAGGAACTATCGTGAAATGATTCAGGAATTATATCTGCCTGAGCTACGTACTCAGGCCCGTAGGAGAAACAACCTGATCCAGATGAGAACCCAGTGGTTCCAGCAGGATGGGGCACCGCCCCATACAGCCAGGGAAACAAGGCGTTTTCTCAACCAACATTTTTAGGGCCGCTTTATCTCCCTCTACGAAGATGTTGAGTGGCCACCGTTTTCCCCTGACCTTACTCCTCCAGACTTCTACTTGTGGGGGTATCTCAAGGACAGGATCTATGGAAACCCTAGGCCTCAGACTCTTGATCAGCTGAAGGAAAACATCCACCGAGAAATCCAGAACATTCCTCAGGAAACGTTTCCCAAAGTGATGGAGAACATGACAACGTGTTTGCAGGCAGTGATCGGACAACGTGGAGCCTACGTCGAACATGTGGTCTAAAAGAAAACGACGATTCTATACCAAAATTTAAATTTTGGTGACAATTTTGACATTGGTCCAATAAACTTCAACCTTTCACCTTTCTATCCAGCCATATATCTTTTTAAAAATATATTTGTTATGACCATCCTCTTTGCAGATGAAAAGTTGTATATTTTTTTGGGACACCCTGTATACGATATACAGTATCTGCTGTAATTATCTGACTCGTGTCATTCTTTCATATCACAAAGCAAGTTAAACAGCATATCAGTCTGAATCATTGCCATCTTGGAAAGTGAAGCAGTTGAAGCATGATCTAACAACACATGAACTTGCAGGAATGCATTTCAGTTTGATCATTGTGCAGGAGCAAGTTGCTCTTGGCAATTTGTTCTGCATTTGCTGTGTTTAAGATCTTTGAAAGTCTTTGGTATTGATGATTCATCAGCACTGACTCCAGTAGTCAAGTCTCAGCTACTTTTCCTCTCAAGTCCACAGGAGATGGGATCGTTGGCCTTGCCTCTGTGGAATTGTACCATATCGTTGCTTGTTCGTGAGCACGATGAATACGTTTGCGATGGGTGGCTGACCTTTGGACCCTTGTCGCAGCTTTAATGGAGTCTTTAAAAGGAAGTAAAAAGACTGCCGAGTCAAAAGAGTCCGAGGGGTTGTGCGAGTTCGGAGGATTGAAGGAGTGTCGAGGTCGTCCTGCCAGCGTCTCTTCATCCTGTGCCTGTTCGTCCTGCCTACCTGCCTCTGCCAATTTTGCCATTCCTGCCTTGCCGCGTTTCATCGACCTGCCCATGTGCCTTCGTCTCATCGTCCTGGTCTTGGTCTCCCCATCGTCTGCTCACTTCATCGTCGTCGTCCTCATCCGTCCCTCATCGCATGCTCGTCTCCACTGCCGCCAGAGCTGAGTTCCCCGGTTTTTGTTCCCTTTCCCGATTGTGACTGAGTATGGAGTGAGGCACCTTAGTTTCTTTAGATTCATTTTTATTCTCATTGTGTGTAATTATTTATTAATTCCATCCCCTTCCTCCCAACCCACCGATGTCTCCTCGCGATTACATAATCCCTGGGGTTTTTTTATTGTTTGTGGTATGGGAAATATACTCGTTGGTTTTCCCACAACTAAGCTTCTCGCATGTCTCCTCACGACCCGCATGCGCGTTGTCCGCCATTAATTCGGAACGTCTCCTCAGGAGTTGAGCCAATCGGGACATCGTGGTACTTTAACCTTCTGCTGCAACAAGTTTGACGTGAGTTGAGCTGCAATACTTAAAAGCTAAACAGGTTATTCAGAAATGACAATTTATTCTATGGGTATGCGCTTTTTTCCCCCCGGTGGGTCCACAACCGTCATGATATATATCCCATTTAATAATGTACATGTATTTGTGGACTTGGGGTTAAGAGGGGGCTTTGTGGACTGAGTTAGGGCGGGTGGGAGTTGCGGATTTGAAGAAGAAATGGGAAGGAGAGGCTGAGAGTTGTTTTGAGAAAAGGAAGACGGGGGAGGATGGCAAGTGGTACTGGAGGGAAAGGAATTTAGGAGAACTGAAGGGATGAGGGGGTCAAACAAATAAATAAATGTCCCTCACGAATTTTCTGTGATGGTGTTATTTCCTTTTGTGGGTGACATTTAATTATGTATATTACACATATTACTGTCCTTTCCTTTGTGAACTATATTATCCCAAAAACAATAAACGAGGTTTCACGACATGATTTCATTCTCGGTGTATATTTGAGCTCGGCTTGAACATCCTCCCTCCCATTTCACCTCTTGCTTCGTGAACGTGAAACAAGAGTGGATGAGATATAAGATGTGTTCATTTGGGGAAGTGACATGTGTATAACAACAGTACAATAGTTCACCTGAATTATTTTCATATCCACCGGTATGATAGAAATTTCCGTTAATTTTGAAGTTGGGAAGAGATAAACAAAAACCAACGGAGTCAGTTCTGAAACTCGTGTTGATGGTCATAGACCGAGACCCCCGAGCTGCACTCACGATCCCAGCTCTGTTGAAGGTTCAAGAAGTCAGAAATGAACACTAATAATATTACAATATCCAACAAGCTCCTCTGACTCCAAGTCGGGTTCTGATGGAAGGAACAGAGGGGGTCCAGGAGGGGCTGCTGGGATCTGCGGGTTCAGGATCCTGGACGTTCAGAACCTTCGTGATTGAGGGGACGGGACGGACCAGGAACCCGGTACGGGGTTCTCTCATGATGGACAAACCACGTTGATGAATATCTCGGAGAGTAAATAAAGGAAGAGTTTAACACGAGTTTGTTTTAAAGTAAAATCTCCGAGTGTGATCTTTGTTTAAAACGGGTTTTGTTTCTCCACAGATCCGATAGTGGTGGTGAAGGTGGAACCTGAACCTACAGGTGTTTTTCCCTCACAAGGTAACGATCTATAATAACAATGTACAAGTTGAAGATAACGATGCTGGATGATGGGAATGACCTGACGGGTTGTGGTGAGTTTGGTTTCAGACTCGATCGATGTTGTTATAGATTTAAATGAGGAGCTGAAGGTGAAACTTGAACTTGGGGAGAATTGTTCTTCACAAGGCGAGTCCAGCACGACGTTTAACCATTTCTTCACAGGATTTAAATTAACTTTTCAATTTATTATTTTATAAACGATAAAACTGTATAAATTACCTCAAGATGTTCTCGGTATTTTAAACCCTCCACGGCCCCGACGTCCGTCCATTTCTCCACAGATGAAACGGGTCGAGTGAGCCCCGGAGGTTTCCATGGTAACGTTCCTCCGATGTTGGACGTCACTCGTGTGAAGGAAGAGCCGGGTGAAGATTCCCTCTCAGCAGAAGGTGAGCGATGAATGAAACTCTGAATCATTCCCAAGTGATTTTTTAACCAAATTAATGTTTTATAACTCACTCCCTTTGTTTCATTTAATTTTGCCGAAAACATTGTTGAAGAGTACAGCATCGTTTTTCTGAAGCTCAGTTGATGTTCGAGCTCTTTGTACTTGTAGTTTCTGTCGAGATATTTGATGAACAAAATAAGTTTCATTTCTTGTCCCTGGATTTCTGAATGTGAATTCCTCATGTGGATTCTTAATTTTGTCTCCTTTTCTTTCCTATTTCGGATTATTATCCTCTCTTGATACCCTGTTACATGAATGGTGAGGTAATAAACCACAACCGCTTCTTCATTCAACCTCAAAAATATTTTCTTGAATAAAAATTTTTTATGAAGATTTCATTTCACAAACCATTCAGATATTAATGGATGTTTGTTTCTTTGTTACCTCTTCCCACCAAAGGTGGACAGAGGCTATGTTTTCACCCTGGTCTGTTTGTCTGCATGCATGATATATTCTGTTCTGGGTGGATTTGGATGAAATTTGATGGAGAATTTGGGTGTGTGACATGAAAGAATTGATTAGATTTTGGTGAATATCTGGAAACTATAATTTTTTAATTGATTCTTCATCATTGAGAGATGGGGCTAAAAAAGATATCTTGCACGATATGTCAAAAAGTTGTGAACGGATTCGGAGGAAAATTGGTGGTTGAGTTGCTTAAGTGACAAAAACAAGCCGATCAAATTTTGGTTCAGGTCCGAAACCAGATCCGGCCTCGCAATGGGATACAAAATGTAAACTAATCGGCCTGGTGGAGGTATTCACTCTTCCGAGTGCCTTTCTCGTTTTGTTGTGAACTTAGTAACTTAATGAAAAATCAGAAAGTAGTTTAGATGACACGAACATCATAATGCTCTAAAATGGAGAGATTGCTTCTCATCATCAAAGATGATTGAAGTTTTATTTTTTTTAGCCTGTCTCTCAATAGACTTCCTTGAATCATTTCCCACAGCATTGGCACAAAAGAACAACAATAAGCACTCTTTGTGAACGTTGAAGTAAGATGCAGTTCTCTGTCAATTATCTTTCACTAAATCATCTTGATTGCTATCTTCTAATAAAGACCAGTCTCATTGCCATTTTAAACCTGATCTGATGACTATTATGTCGTGAGCCTGCTGCACCTCTCCTTCAAGAACTCCAGAAGTGCACTCATGTTGATATTGTCACTCTTTCCCTCAATTTAAGATTCTTCACCATAGAGAGATGGGGCCAAACATAATATATAGCATGAGATTTACAAAAAATTTGGTGCCTGATATGTTCTACTGGATCAGGCATTGTGTGGCGAAGTTATGCGCTCTACTGAGTACCCTTCTAGTTTAATGTTTAACTTGGATAGTTTGAAGGAGAGATCAGGAATATTATGGGAGGGTATGAGGGGTGGTTTTCTTCCATTCCAAAGGGATTAAAAATATAAAAAGAAGTGAATGACACACTCAAATTCAAAGCAGAACTAAGAGGAATTAATTGGTTATTGATACTTTGAATTTAATTCGTATTGGCTACCAATAAAATGTATTGGTCAAATCTGTGGTAATTACCTCCCAGTCTATCTCGGTTCGAACAATGCTAGACCAATAGAAGGAAAGGACAAACACGGACAGGTTGGAAATCGACAAATAATTTATTAATAAAATAAATAAATAAAAAGAACTTTTTCTTTGCTGAGGTATATAAAGAACTTCAAAGCAAATCAATCAAAATGCCAGAGAGACAAAGAAAGAGACAAAGAGACAAAGAGCAGATGCTTATCGGGGGTTGACTTACAGCGAAACGCAGACAAGGGTACCCAGCAGATCATTCAGGGGGAGGGGAGGGGAAGAATCGTCTCGCTCGCCAGAAAGACGCCCATGAGGCAAAAACGTTCTGAAATGCGTGCGTGCGTGCGTGTCACGTCCATCGCCAGGACCAGCTTTGTCATACAGCCTCTCATGGGGCAGCCTTGATAGTCCAGTCGCTTAGGGTAAAAACATTTACTGACTGGACAAAAGCACCAAACTTGGTACAGGGCTTCTATATGATGTACTAAACAATTCTGGAAGGGGAGCCAAGCACAAAAATTGCATTGGCAGCTTTCATAGGCCTTTGAATTTTTGTGTTTAGCCACGCCCAAAAATGCTCCTCTTGTTGCGGAGGAACCACTGGAATGCGGACAAAATGGCGGCACTGGCAGCAGTAAGTGTGTTTTTAATTTGTAATCTGCTCGGAAATTTGTCTTTTCAGTCATTTGTTCTCATTGATATGACAAAGAAAGCATACTACTAAATAAAGGAGAGATAATAGGCATCATGTGTGATATTGTGGAGTGAATTTTGACATGATTGGAGAATAAAATCGATCGTCAATTGCTGATCCGGTTTGACCTTGGAGGAAGACGATCGATCAATCGTCATCGATGATGATGATAAGGCCAGGAGGAGGGCTGGGTCGGTTTGCCTTCATTTTTGTGTTCAATCAGATGAGAGAGAACATAAGCCTTTTTATGTAGTTGAACGTTTTATGATGGGGATAATTCTCAGCAGGAGGGGAGGGGTGTAGTAAAGAAGGGCAAGAAGCCAAAAAAAGGGCAAGAAGGGGAGTGACCCCCACGACACAGAGAGTGTGCCAGTGCAGAGACCTTTTTTGAAGTCTTTTTATAATTACCTGGCCTATAAATATGCCACAGAGTTGAAACTTCCATCAAATAAAGGTTATCCTAGACCTTTATTTCGCTGTAAAACAGCTTTTTATGATATTGTGACGTCCACGGGACTTGAACAGTCCCGCCAATGTAGAATGAGCCGAAACGATGAAGGCGGTTTATTTATTTATAACCCAAACATGGCGGTTCTAATCGCTCTACCGCAAACGGGACGAGGAAGGTGGCACGAGTCACTTTTCACTGAGTTGATGATGTTTATTTGTTTTTATTATTATCAGAAATAACAAGACTCGGCAAGAAGAGGGATCCGGGGCGATTCGACGGGATGGTGTGGGATCGGGCGTGGGGAAAAACACAGACAATTCCAATGAATATACAGTTCTCAATCCCTCTAAGGCGCCAAGCACACACACACACACGCACACACACACACACACACACACACACACACACAAAACGTAGCTATTTCTGGTGGTCAGGCTGGACCATGGTGTGGACGCAACTGTCCCTGGATCGGCGTCGGACGAGCCGGCCTTGCTCTCGCCAGGGGGGGCAGGAGAAACCGTGGTGCTGTCGACCTCCTGGTCCTGGCCAAAGTCCGCCCACAGCCGCCAGGGAACCAGCTCCGGCGCCAAGCCGCGAGCAGGAGAGGGAGGCAGGTCCGCCCGCCGCCCGACCCCGCACTCCGAGTCAGCAGAACCCCAGAGCCAACCGAGGTGAGGCACAAGGCTCGGCAAGGCTCCCAGACATGATCAAGAGCACGATCGACTCAGCACAGCAGCCAGGACGCTCTCTGCCGCCACAGCTTCCACACCAAAAAAACACGATCTTTTGGTTGTAATCTTCTTCTTCTTCCTTTTCGACCCCGAACAGAACCTTTTTATCCTTCTGTCCTCGTCACTTCAATCGAGCCGTTTATTGGCCCACCGCCATTGCCTTCCGCCAATCGTGATCACGGGGCAGAGCCATCCGCTGCACTGTCCTGTGACGTCACGGCCAGTCTTCAGAGAATACCAAAAGGGGTTTACACAGACACACTTACCCTATCCCGTGTCCCTATCTAATTACGTGACATTTATCATTTCCCCCTTGAAGAAATGAACATTTACGAGACAACTTATCACCACTGAATTGCAACTTATTACATCGAGATCCTGGTAAACTCGAACAGCATGGCATACCTAATTAAACATCCTAATTACCCTGTGAATGCATACCCCCCCTCAAACGTAACACTGCCCCCTCCTCTGGTACCGCAGCTCCTGCAAGGTATATCACAGGCGCTACCGTACCAGCCTTAACACTTACTGACTCACACCTAATTAACCTAACGAAATAAAGTAGGAGGGGCAATGGGCAGCGAGTCGCAGCTAACTTACCTATCCTGCTTAATGTACTACCCCCTTATGGCCTTATCCTCGCCTAAACAATCATTCGTTTTTTTTCATTTTATTTTATTTCATGAGAGCACTGAGCGAAGTTGCACTCCATCTTCTAGATCATCGCTCTTGCCCAGCACTCTTCCAGTGATCTGGGGAGGGGAAACAAAAGGTTCCACAAAAACACAACACTTATACTTTATATTCCTACTCTAAGCCTTAACGACACTATTCACAGGATATTTACACTTGACCGCCTCCCCCAGTGGATGTTAATAGACCCAGCGTTACCTGGGGAGCCAATTTTCAAATTTGCTTGCCCCAAAATTATGCGGACATCATGCCCTTGCTGCACATGTCAAGTTGTGCGGGATCGGGTGGGACTCACACATCTTCACAACACTCACACCATGGTCATCATCACATTTCTAGGTCATGGTCCTCATTTTAATCATGCAGGCTGAATCCCGTCGTGGCCGTGGGGTGGGTTACCACAAGATGATGGGGGCATCTCAGGTGCAACCATGCCCACAGGTAAGCTTTAGTCCAACCCGGACGTTTCTCCGCCCCGCTCCCTTTGATTCCCTCCCCCCTGGTAGCCATCAGCTCTAATCCCGTACAACACTCTGGAAGGGGTCTCACTGACTCCTCTGGCCTTCCTGGGTCGCCAAGGTCCTACCCGCCTTGGTCGCCCAACCAGACCCTCTCCCAGTTGCCTCCAGACACTGTCACCATTAGCCACCAGGTGGTGAATCGCCTTGAAGGGGGTCGCAATTCCCGCTCACCGTGAGCTTCAGCAATCCCTGTGGACAAGCACATCATCCCCACCCACAAAACCCACATGACTCCCCCACCCCATCGGCCTTACATGTGACACCTGCATTTCTCACACTTCACCGACCATGACCTTCCCTGTTACCACACCATGCCCAATAAAAAAAAACAATGTGTGCACCATACATTTCACTTCTCTTCACTTAAAACAACTCACACAGCACTTCTCACTCGATCCACGCACCAGCCATTGGACAGCCACTCGTGCCCGCTTTGTTACCAATTACCCATTGTCCCTATTGTCACTCTAAAACCCAGCAGAACTTACAAACCCATGCCAATTTTTCCACAATTCACTTTTTTCACCAAAGGAGGGCACTTCGCCACAATCTCACCAGCCGAGCATGGCCCTATATGCTCAGCCCAATCTAGTCTCCCCGACCCCCGACTGATTTCCGGACCCGACCTATGAAAGGGCATCTCGGATAGACCTGGCGGTTCAGCAGGAGGATTCACCCTCTCCGAGTCTAAAAGTCTATTGGAAGGTCCCTCCATCGCCGGGTACCGGCAATATCGTTGCATGTGTCCTCTTCGCCCGCACCGGAAACAACTCCCCATAAAAGGCCCCCGTCTGTATCGGTGTAATGTCTCTCCCGGTTCCGGACCCCCTCGGCCATAATCGAATTGCTCTATTGGCTGGGCTGGACCCCGCCGCTTTGGCGCACCAACTACCGAATTACCCCTTATCAAACTTAACAGTTTCTGGCAGATTTCCTGTAACATTTGGGTAATGCCAATTTCTCCCAGCCCCCCTCCTTGATCCTGGATCTCCGCCTGTCGGACCGTCACCGATGGCCTCTCGGGCACCCGACCCGGCCGACTCCACGAGGCCAGCCTGGCCGCGCACTCGGCCGCTCGGTGAACGGTGGGTGGATCCTGTAACTCCACTAGCGCTCGGACCTCAGGGTCAGGAAGAGCAGCTAAAAATTTCTCTAGTGCCAGTCTGTCCCATGCCTCCACTGTAAGGTCCCGATACGCGATCCTGACTGATTGGTAAATGTCCTGTATCAGCTCCTGCACTGTCTCACCCTGCTTTAATCTGTGGTGCTGGAGCTGGGCCCGCACCAGATCACAGTTTGCCGCGAACCCAAACCGACGGCTCAACGCCTCGCAAATGTGGGAGCTGGTCAACATCCCCTCCGCGATCACGTTTAACACGTCTGCGGCTGGTCCCCGCAGCGTTGCCACCAAATTCCCTGTACGTTCCCACTCATTCCACCCGTTTAGTCGGGAAATGCACTCAAATTGCGTCAGAAAAGCTTCAACGCTCCCTGACCCGTCGAAATTTACCAGGGGGATCACTTTTACGGTGGCCCGCTTCTCAGTTTCTCCCTTGTCCGAATCCAGCCCAGGGATCAAACACCCTTGTGGCTGCGTATCCAATTTCGGAGCCCACTGTGGTCAAAGATGTTTTGTGGTGAGGGTCTCATGGGTCAATTTTGCCTCCTGTTCCAAACGTTGAATGGACCGATTCACCTCTTCCTGCAGGATATTCTGGGCCCGCACAACCTCCTCCAATGCTCCGTCGCGAGTTTGTAGCTGCTCCTCAACCAACCCGGACACTCTACTTACAAAAGACGGCTCTACCAGGCCTTTTTCCAAGACTTCATCTTGGCTCATAATTTTATCTTGTTCGTCCAAACGAGCCTCCAATCCTTTTACCTCCTCCGCCAAATTCATCCCTTGCTTCTTCAACTCTCCCCACTCTTCAACTTGCAGCTGCATTCGAGCATCCACACAGGCACGATGACGTTCCAGGTTTCATCCACTTTATCGACCCGAATGTTCGTGGCATCAATTTTATCTACCAATTTTTTCCGTATATTTTCCCCCTCCAATGTAATTTCTACCTTTGTTTCCTCCAATCTATCCTCGAATTTACTTTGTATTTCCCCCAATTTAACATCCACACACTCCTGCATCTCATTTTTCATTTTCTCCATCTTTTCCCCCAATTCATCCCTCATTAAATCAATCCGTGCACCCAACTGTTCCCCCATTACCCCCAATTGATCTGTCATTTCTGCCCCCTGTGCCGTCATTTTTGCCATTTGTGCTGTCATTTCTGCCCTCTGTGCCGTCATTTCTGCCCTCTGTGCCGTCATTTCTGCCCTCTGTGTCACGAATTGATTTTCCATTTGTGCCGTCATTTCTGCCCTCTGCGTCACGAATTGATTTTCCATTTGTGCCGTCATTTCTGCCCCCTGTGCCGTCATTTCTGCCCTCTGTGTCACGAATTTATTTTCCATTTGTGCCGTCATTTCTGCCCTCTGTGTCACGAATTGATTTGCCATTTGTACCGTCATGTCCGCTATTAAACGTTCCAACAGTGTGTGGATCGTCATCGCACCGGTTTCCGGCGCTGCCGGCCCCGTTACGGGCGATGAAGCACGGTCCACGCTCGGAATGGGGGAGGTTCCAACCCTACCCCCGTCTCTCCCTTCTTCCCCCGACTCGCTGCCAGACACGTGGCCTTCCTCTTCAAACATCTGCACATCCGCCATGGTGCAGAAGTCCCGTTTGCCGCCAATTAATTTAAATTTGAAGAATCCCGCCAAAATTTTTCCGTGCTCGCGTGCTTTTCTGAAGTAATTTTATATTCCAATTCGTGGCGAGATTTTAATCTTGGTATGTTCTCCCGATACCAATTATAATTTAGAGGGGTTCGAACATCCCACTCCTGACACCAATGTGACGTCCACGGGACTTGAACAGTCCCGCCAACGTAGAATGAGCCGAAACGATGGAGGCGGTTTATTTATTTATAACCCAAACATGGCGGTTCTAATCGCTCTACCGCAAACGGGACGAGGAAGGTGGCACGAGTCACTTTTCACTGAGTTGATGATGTTTATTTGTTTTTATTATTATCAGAAATAACAAGACTCGGCAAGTAGAGGGATCCGGGGCGATTCGACGGGATGGTGTGGGATTGGGCGTGGGGAAAAACACAGACAATTCTAATGAATATACAGTTCTCAATCCCTCGAAGGCGCCAAGCACACACACACACACACACACACACACACACACACACACACACACACACACACACACACACACACACACACACACACACACACAACGTAGCTATTTCTGGTGGTCAGGCTGGACCGTGGTGTGGACGCAACTGTCCCTGGATCGGCGTCGGACGAGCCGGCCTTGCTCTCGCCAGGGGGGGGGGGCAGGAGAATCCGCGGTGCTGTCGACCTCCTGGTCCTGGCCCAAGTCTGCCCACAGCCGCCAGGGAACCAGCTCCGGCGCCAAGCCGTGAGCAGGAGAGGGAGGCAGGTCCGCCCGCCGCCCGACCCCGCACTCCGAGTCAGCAGAACCCCAGAGCCAACCGAGGTGAGGCATGAAGCTCGGCAAGGCTCCCAGACACGATCAAGAGCACGATCGACTCAGCACAGCAGCCAGGACGCTCTCTGCCACCACAGCTTCCACACCAAAAAAGCACGATCTTTTGGTTGTAATCTTCTTCTTCTTCCTTTTCGACCCCGAACAGAACCTTTTTATCCTTCTGTCCTCGTCACTTCAATCGAGCCGTTTATTGGCCCACCGCCATCGCCTTCCGCCAATCGTGATCACGGGGCGGAGCCATCCGCTGCACTGTCCTGTGACGTCACGGCCAGTCTTCAGGGAATACCAAAAGGGGTTTACGCAGACACACTTACCCTATCCCGTGTCCCTATCTAATTACGTGACATTTATCATTTCCCCCTTGAAGAAATGAACATTTACTAGACAACTTATCACCACTGAATTGCTACTTATTACATCGAGATCCTGGTAAACTCGAACAGCATGGCATACCTAATGAAACATCCTAATTACCCTTTGAATGCATACCCCCCCCCCTCAAACGTAACAATATAATAGCCTATTTATTCCTGAGAGGGAGCAGCAATCCTATTTTCATGCCCTGAGGGCCCAATCAAAACAGAAAGTGTACCAGTGCTGAGACTTTTAATTTGACATGATTTCACCTTATCAATTTGCTGATTTTATCACTTTCGACCATTTTGTGAATGATTATTATCGAATCTAATGGCTAAGCAATATTTTATGAAAAGTCAGTTCTGCGCATATACAAATAGAATCAATCACAATAAATAACAAGCATGGTGATTTAAAATAGTTTGTAAATTTTGTGCTCTAATTTTTTAACCAACTTTTGATTTTTTTTTCAATTCTACTTGAAAGTGTGACTTTAAATAATTTCAGCTCGGTTATAAATACTATAATTTCAATTATACCAAGTTAATTCCTATTTTTTTTTTTTCAAAAATTCCTACATTTTTGTGTCGGGGAGTCCTTCCTGATGACAAAATCAGCCTGTTGGCATAATTAGGGCTTGCTGGATATATATTTTGACAATATCCTAATTTAGTCCCAATAGGTACAGATACAGACGACTCCTTTATTATAACTCTTCTTATTTCCAGGTCGCGTGCTGGGTTGATTGGGACCTTTGTGTCCTTTGCCAGTCACTATCTGCAGAGGAATTACGTTGTCCCCTCAATTCCAACTCATGGGATGGAAATGGTGCAGCATACACCAATTTTCTTCAGAACGTTGGGCTGTTCCAGGAAATGAATGCACTTCCCATCAATGTGGGGTATGGTAGTTCTGGGACAGCAGAGTGTTTCATCCAAAACAAGGCTCGTTGGCACAAATCTTGCCATGACAAATTCATGCCATGACATGACGAAACTTGATCGTGTTTGAAGGAAAATTCAAAAAGAGCCCCGTCCAGATTGACAGGTAGGTGCGCTCACCAATGGTTATATCCTGAGATGACTTTCATCTTACAACATCACGATGCAATATCTCACTCGGAGATGCCAGGTGTAACTCCGCATGTTGTCGGCTGGGATCTTCCCGCATTCGTCTTTCACGACACGTTGGCGAATGATCCGATTTGTGGTTTCCCATATGCGTCTCGCGAGGGGACTGGAAAAGGAACCTACTGTCGCCGAGATTCGACGACTCATCCCGATCTCAGGGGTCGTACCTAGTTTGTATGGTGTACAATAACCCATCTTTACCCATTAATTATCATTTACGTTTATCAGGTCCCGGCCCATTTAACTTGAGAGAATTGATCCAGGACATGGTACTGAAGTGGGAAAACTGGGGGTTTATGCAGGTTTGTAATGTGATTTGAAGATATTTTGCCATTTCTGTTGTATATAAAACATAGATGAAACATATTGCATAATTTGTGACAGCGTATTTAGATACAGCGATGCATCTACTCCGAAAACACAGTGTCATTTTTAACATTTGGGGTGTTCCATGTCAAGTGTACACATTTTTCTGCGAAATTTTGACACATCATCTCAGATTTCACTATTTTTTTTGTGCAAGTGTTTATATCAACGGTAAAACATTATGTGTCAATTTTTAGACCTGGGGGCCCATCGGGGCCCATTTTAGCCCCCCCCCCCAAATTTGGGCATCCCCGGTTGGCTCACAATCTTCCAGTGGCCATATCACAGGTTGTAGTGGTCCGATTTGGATGATCTTGGTATCAAAATGCTCGTAAAAGTGAGATCTTTCGAATCGCGTAAAGTAAAATCACTCCAAAACAGTAATTCAAAAAGTTATAGTTTGGAGCGCCCTTTGACCTTGCCCCCCCCCCCCCAGCCAAACCGATGATCCCGATTTTTTTTCGTGTCAGAATACCCCTTCATATACTCCAACACCTCAGCATAAATTAGAATGGGATCTCAATGGGTTAAAGTGATGATGCTTTTATTGTTCGGGGTCCACTTATCACTAATTCTTGATTCGACATTGGGCGACGTTTGCCGTCATCGTTCCAATGACATCACCTGCTGGCAGGCGACTTTGTGTCTGAAATTGACAATCATCATCTCTGGTCTAATATATATATATATATATATATATAAATATATATATATATATTTATATATATATATATATATATATATATATATATATATATATATATATATATATATATATATATATATATATATATATATATATATATATATATATATATACATATATATATATGTTGCATCATTTGCGAAAAATTATTGTCTATTGATTTTTAAGTGTACATTTTTTGTATAAGCATCATCGAATTAAGTTATAAATAGCCTAATCTCAGTTTTTGCATATTTTGCAGTAAGCATGGCGACTGAAGATCGAAAGGAGTTCCGAAAATACTGTTGCGATCCGTTCAGCTGCCATAAAACGAAACAACGAAAAGATCTTCGCAATGTGTCAAATGATATGTTGATGAAATTTTCTTCAAAGGTGAAAAAAGATGACAGACTTTGTACTTCGTGCAGAAAAAAACTTTCTCAGTTGTCACCAGAGTGTATTGAAGAATCATCTTCGACCAGTTCGAAATTATCATCAGATGGTAGTATCGAAGCCATTGCAGAATCTATTTCGACAGATGAGGACGAGGAGGTTTTTGAGTGAGAAGCAGAAGTTGACCTATTAAACCAGTCGTTATCGATGATAGGTGAAAGCACATTCGACAAACGAAAGGCGGAAAGGAACCCAGGGTACGTTCCTGAAAAGCGAAGTAAAGTGGAAGATTCTGTGCGAAAGAAATCAGAACTAGTTGCTGGACCAAGCACTGCGGAGAAAACACAAAATACAGCATCAAAATGTGGACAAAATTCAAAAGCGCCTGGTACTAAACAATCTCAAGGAAGTTTCAGAAATTCAAAGAGAAGAACCCTGGCTTGGAAGTTGGATTCGCGAAGTTCGTCATGCTCCGTCCCTCGGAGTGTGTCCTGGCCGGTTCAGGCGGTACACACAGTGTATCTGTATGTACGATACATCAAAATGTGAAACTCATGACGTTTGATTCCAAAATGCCACAGAGGGCCGAACTTCCTAGCTATCATCATGTGATAGCACGCATAGTTTATAACCCAGCACAAGCGGCATGTTATTTCAGAACTTGTCAAAGTTGCCCATCAATTGAAGACTTCAAACCCGAGCTACTGAGTGCTTATGAACTAGAGGATATTGATGAAATTCAGTTTAAACGGTGGACATCCACCGACAGATCTGAACTGAGCTCCATAGTCCTGCCTTTGGAAGAATTCATTCATCAATTCTATGAATGCGCGGTGAAATTAGTGAGACACGACTTCGTTGCCAAGGCCCAATCTCAGTTTGTGAAAAATAAGAAAGACGAAATCGGTGAAGGAGAATTTGTCATTATTGGAGACTTCTCAGAGAACTATTCGTTTGTCGTACAGGATGCGGCCCAAAGATTCCATTTGAACTGCTGTCAAGCAACAATTCACCCCTGGGTTTACTATTTCAAATCGGACGATGGCAAATTAAACCACGATTCATTCACGATTCTATCAGAATGCAATACTCACGACGTTGTCTCAGTCCACCTCTTCCAAAGAATGCTCATTGAACACTTGAAATCTAGCTTTGGAAATGTAAAGAAACTTTACTATTTCTCAGATGGTTGTGCTGGCCAATGTAAGAATTGCAAAGCCTTCATAAACCTATGTCGTCACAAATCAGAGTATGGTATTGAGGCAGAATGACATTTTTTTGCTGCAAGTCATGGCAAGGGCCCTTCAGATGTCATGGGAGGTACAGTCAAACGAGAAGCAACACGTGAGAGCCTGCATAGACCTTACGACAGTGAAATTATTTCTCCAAAAGATCTTTTCACCTTTGCTGAAAATGGTTTGAATGAAATGAAGTTCGGTTACGGGATCCAAGAGGCGTATGACGAGGAAGAAAGAAATCTGGAAGAAAGGTTATAAATGGCCAAAACCATAGCTGGAACTCAAAAACTTCATGCTTTCATCGCTATTTCTGAAACTGCTCTTGAAGTACGCGAATTCAGCCTTAGCGAGGAACACCGTATTGAGTCAGCTATTTCAAAATCGACACCAACTTTTAACGGGAAACTCTCAGGTTATGTCAGTGCACTATGATGGAAAATGGTGGCTTGCCTGCATCATGGAAGCCTTTCCGGACACTCATGAAGTGAAAGTGAATTTTCTTCATCCAAACAGGCCCGCAAATAGTTTCTTTTTTTCCTGACATTGAAGATCACTGCATTTTAGACATTTCTGATATACTTCTTTCCGTAGAACCAAAAACTGCGACAGGTAGAGCCTACACAATCAGTAAAAAAGAAACACAGCTGTCAAATAAAGCATTGGTTGGCAAAAAATCTTGACTATAATATGCTTAGGAAAAACTCTTACTCAAACTAGTAGCGCTTCCAGTTCCTGCATGTGCATGTGGAACATTTATGTACAATATACTGATATAGTGTATTGGAAATCTTGTGTTCAAATATTGTGCTATGTATTGTGGCGTATTGTGTGTCCAGCACCCGAGTCCCCCAACATAAATCTTTGCCATGCGTGAACCCATTGGGATCCCATTTTCATTTATGCTGAGGTGTTGGAGTATATGAAGGGGTATTGTTATACCAAAAAATCGGGACCATCGGTTTGGCTGGGGAGCGGGGGCCCAAGGTCAAAGGGCACCCCAAACTATAACTTTTTGAATTACTGTTTCGGAATGATTTTACTTTACGCGATTGGAAAGATCTGGCTTTTACGAGCATTTTGATACCAACATCAGCCAAATCAGACCACTACAACCTGTGATATGGCCTCTGGAAGATTGTGGGGCAGCCGGGGGCACCCAAATTTGGGGGGCCCTAAAATGGGCCCCGATGGGCCCACAGGTCTAAAAGTTGGTATTTTGAGTTTTTTTCACCCAAGTGAATAAATGACCAACATATGGGGAGAAAATGAGGTATTAGTGTCGGGAGGGCGTGTACACTTGACATGGAATGCCCCGTTTTTGACCTTGACCTTGACCTTCATGGGTGACCTCGACTTGGGCTCCCCTTCTGAAAATGCAGGTTATGGTCCAAGTATGCTGTGTAGCAAGCTTGTTGATGGTATCTAATAGGTAAAGGTTTTGGCGAGATTTTTACGGTCCTGACCATTCCCATGGTACTAACGTGGGAAAACCAGCTTTTTATGCCACTAAGGAATACGATTTGAATATATTTCGACATTAGTGATCCGTATAGAATGCAAATGAGGGCGACTAACTGATTTGGAACAGAGTATTTTGATAGAGCGAGGTGTGCTCTCTGGAAATACAGAAAATGTCATTTTTGAACTTTTGAACTTGACCTTGACCTTCATGGGTGACCTTGACCTTGGCTCCCCTTCCAAAATTAGATCTTATTGGCCAAGGAAGTTGTGTACCAAATTTGGTGCTTTTGTCCAGTCAGTAAATGTTTTGTCGAATTTCTACCTTAAAGGCCCAGTCACACCTTGACGTTTTAGCCAGCTTTTGCCGATTTTTGGAAAATTTGTCTAAAACGCTGGTACACGTCGAATACGTTATGGATAAGTTTTGATAACATTGAGAGCACGCTGAAAAACACTGCCATACGTCGTTGTACGCTGGCTTTAAACATTGTACTTTTCGGTTGTCCTCAAATTTTCCATGCTTGAAATTTTTAGACTTATGCCAGCGTATGACTCATACGTTCCGCATAACGCTGGCCATAAGTTGTAGGCACGTTACGCGATCGTTGACACACGTCGACACACGTTACTTGTAAGTTACTCATAAGTTGAAAGACGTCGAGGTAATGTTTAGCGTATCCGAAACTTATTTCTAACCTATGAGTTGCGTGTTGTACTCACGTTACGCGATCGGTGACACACATCGACACACGTTACTTGTAAGGTGCTCATAAGTCGAAACACATCAAGGTAATGGTTAGCGTCAGTGTTCCAGACTCCCTGTTTTTTTTTTCCTTCCTTCCTTCGGTATGATGGTGATTTTGACACTTCGATTTCTAGTGCGGTTATAATATAATATAATTAATAGGCAGCCGCTCAACGATTTAAATCATAACCGCACTGTACACTGAACACCGTCATACCGAAGAAAAAAAAAAACGGGAGTCTGGATCACTGACGCTAACCATTACCTTGACGTGTTTCGACTTATGAGTACCTTACAAGTAACGTGTGTCGATGTGTGTCAACGATTGCATATCGTGCGTACAACTTATTCCCATCGCATGCGGAACGTGTGTCATACGGCAGGTACGTCGTAAAATTTTCAACATGTTTAAAATTACAAGACGTACTCTACTTACTACGACGTATGATAGCGTACTTTAGCGTTCTATTCACGCATACCAAACTTACCCATACCGTATTCGACGTGCGCCAGCGTTTTAGATGCATTTTTCAGAGGTCAGCATATGCTGGCAAGATCGCCAAGGTGTGACTGCGATGTTGACACTTCCATTTCTGCGGCGGTTATGATTTGAATCGTTGTGCGGCAGCCTTTTCATAACCTACGCCACGTCATCATCGGCGATGCGTGCAGCGCGCTATGCCTAAGTGAGACTATCGTTGGGCATAGGTTGTGAAAGCCGACAACAGGTTCAGCATTCGTTGGTATAAGTTATCTATAACACAACGAAACGTTCTGTGTCCGTTACTAATACGTTATGCATAAGACCAAGTGGTTATGACTACGTCCGAATCTTTAAAAAAACATCAAAAGTTCAACGTAAGCCAGCGTTTTACATACATTTTAATACGTTGCCATTGCTGGCTAAAACGTCAAGGTGTGACTGGGCCTTAAGCGACCGGACTATGAACACCAGTCGAAGTCTGGAGGGCACCGAGATAGAGATAGTCCGTCGCAGGTTTCGACCCTGGTGTTTGTTGGTGAACGACCCGTGCCTCACTTGTTGGCGGCTTTGTTCACACCCGCACGCGCACCACATGCTCGCTTCCCGAAGCTCTGGGCAGGACGAACCGTCTCGCTGTTGGCGCTGGCCAGACACCCACACGCACGCTCCCTTCTCCTCTTCTGCACGCTTACACGCGCTTCTTGCTTGCTTCTGTCTCGTACCTCTTTCGTTCACGCTTTTTTTATTATTATCTCAGAACGTATCTCTTTCTCTTCAGAACGTATTGCTTTCGCTATCTCCTCACAGAACATCTCTCTCGCTTCAGAATGTCCCTCTTTCGCATTTTCCTCTCAGAACGTCTCTCCTCACAGAACGTCTTTTTATATCTTCGGGGCGTCTCTGCGGGTCCAACCCACCCCATGCTCACTCCGCCCCACTGGCGCACGGTTACCATGATGACCCGTGTGCTCTCAAAAAAGGTGGGCGTCGGAGCTCACGGAAGATCGCTGCTGAGGAAATATAAGGGTGGGCTTCAGAGCTCATGAAAGAAATGTGTGTGAACGTGTCTGTCGTAAAGAAAAAAGCTTCCCCATAAGAGAGGGGATCTATCCTTTACCCTTCTCAATGCATCACATTTAAGATCCCATTAGACATGGGAATGGGGCTAATCTGAACATGCATTTAAGGAAATAACTGTCTGAGGAACTGGATGTGTGGAGGCATTCATCAGACCGGATTCTGAAATCCGTAACAATATCTTTGTTGGGCAGAAATAAAATGATAAACTTCTCTCAACATCCTTCTCTGAGTGTCTCCTGAACCACATTATGTATTATTTTTAAATTGTTGTGAATTGTTTTCCCATTAATTATTTGACATCCTATCAAAAATTTTTGTCCATTCAAGGCTATTCATTTTGTCAAGATATTTGAATTCAAAAGCATTTAAATTTCTTTGTTTATGTGTTTTCTGTACTATTGATTTTGTTGTATCTTCAGTTTTTTTTAATGCTTTTCATGTTTGTTATGTTTTACCATTTACATACCAAGACTGATTTTTCTCCACTCCATCGTTTGGTTTTTAGTCAATACTATGGGTTTTTTTTCTACTTCCACTCATTGTGCTGGCATCATTTCATGCTTTGAACTGGCTATGAACAACAGTGTATCGCCACTGCCAGTGAGTTGGGAGGGTGGGCGGGGGGGGGCACCGCTGATGCAATACCCTTATTACCAGTTCACTGGTACTCATTTTGCCGACTTCAGAACGATGACAGGCTGAGTCAACTCCACCTGGTGTTAATTCAGTGACCAAAGCGGCTTGAACTCAGGATCCTAAGATCCCAAGCCCATCACCCTCACCACTAAGCCAACACCAGACTTCCTCAGTACTATAAAATCCACTTGTATACTCTACTGGTCAAAAGTTTGAGAACACCCCCATTTTTCAGTTTTTCCTGAAATTTAAGCAGTTCAAGTCCAGTGTTCCTGAAATGGTTCAAAGCTAGGCGGTAAAACTGCCAGAGGTTAAAAAACAATTAAGGTTGCCAAAAACTGAAAAATAATGTAACTTTCAGAGTTGTTAAAAAAGGCCCTTTTCAGGGAACAAGTAATGGGATCGCAACTGCAGCTGTTCCACAGCAATGGAAGTAAATTAAGCCTTGAAAGTTAATGCAAACAATTCCTACAGGTGTCCCAACTTTTGTTCATTAGTTACAAACCCTCTGTCTGTAGAAAAGCAGTGTTGGAACAGACTGTGTTACTGCACCCTCTGAAGCATTATTTGGATAGTATTGTATTTCAGGAAGTAGTATTGTTACGAATTTGGAAGCCTTGTGCACACAGACAGACAGACGTCCTTGTAGCTTAGTTATTTCGATAAGTATGTGTTTCGTGTTAGAATCCATCCCCTAGTCTAATGGGAATTAAATGTTCATGCGCTGCGGAGTGATTTCGATAGTGATAGGATTTTTACGTCAACGACAACAACACCTTCGCTCCATCCTGATGCCATAACGCTCGTGGCATTCCTCGCGCACTCGCCAGCAAGCATGCGCGTGGGCGGAGCCTAACATAGGCATGGCGGCCCTCTAAGCCAATCGGCAAGGAGCGGGCGTCTCACCCGCCCCGTTTCCGACTCAGCACCAGAGCCATTTGGCACGCGGCCGGAGGCGAGGAGGTGGGCGGAGCCTCCGTCGCTTTGGCTCGAAGCTCCAGCCAATGAGCGGAGGGCGAGCACTACACGCACGCCTCAGCCAATAGGGAGGCCGCCACGAGTCGCGTGAGAACCTCTCGTCCAATCAGGAGGCGAGTGGTGAGAAGAAGATGCCCCTCCTCCAGAAAAGATATAGATGGGACGGCGCGGTGTCCGCAGCTTCTGGTCTCGTGTCGCTGCTGGTCTTCTGGCTCTCGTCTCGTCGCCGACGTTGAATTGCATCTGGTCTGCTGGAGCGCAGGTCGCATCTCGATGCTGCTCCGGTCTGCTGGAGCGCGGGTTGCATCTCGATGCTGCTCTGGTCTGCTGGAGCACGGGTCGCATCTCAACGCTGCTCTGGTCTGCTGGAGCGCGGGTCGCATCTCGACGCTGCTCTGGTCTGCTGGAGCACGGGTTGTATCTCGACGCTGCTCTGGTATGCTAGAGCGCGGGTCGCATCTCGTCGACGCTGGTCGCCTCTCATCGATGCTGGGCTGGTTGCATCTTGCTGGCGCTGGGCTGGTCACATCTCGACGCCGGTCTGGTTCGCTCATCTTGGCCAAACCGCCCGAGGCGGGAAGGTCCATATTTCTTTCTGGGTATCTGTGTGTGTGTGTCCGTGGGGCCCCGTCTTTAAGTAGAAACTGGATAAGTGCTTTTGCTTGTACATTGCATTTCATTTCTTATAATCGGAAAATTCTGCTATTTGCGTGTGCTGCCCTGCCCCCCCTCCCCCCCTCCCATTATAAATAAATCCCCTGTTAAATATTTCAGCTCGTTTCTCTGTTTCTTTCATTGGCTTAGCACGGTGCGTGTTGGGAAATTTGGGAAGCGGCAAATTGTACATTTGGACCGACGGGACCTCGGTAACCATCCGCTCAGGTTGCGCACGGGTCGAGCACGCATACGGCTCGTCCCGTCCGAGTGCCGTCGAGGGTGTGATTCCTCGGAGGCTCGCCACGTGGGGCTCTAGGTATTTTGAAGTTTGGCAAATAACCCTGTCCCACATGGTTGATTTATTGACGATTCATGGTCCTGTAAGGGACCCGTACCTTTCTGAAAACTCCAAAAGTTATGATATAGATTCCGGGTGTTTGGTAGAGTTGACCCTATTGCTCCACCTAGCTGTCGTGCTCACAACCGACGCCCGGCTCCACAACAATATATTGCTATCACAATGGTGAGAAAAAGACAATTAACAAATGAAGGCAGACAGACTATTAAAACCCTTAAAAGTGTCGGTCTTTCCTTTAGAGAAATTGCAAAGAAGCCAAGGTGTCAGTGAGTACAGTTTCCTGCACCATCAAAAGGCACTTGGAAACTGTTGGAAACTCTGACAGGAAGAGGTCTGGCAGACCCAAAGCCACAACACAATCAGAAGACAAGTTTCTGAGAGTCAACAGCTTGCGTGATAGGTGGTTCACAGGACAGTAGCTTCAAGCACAGCTTAACACTGGTCGAAGTGAGGAAGTCTCAGTTTAAACTGTGAAGAGAAGACTTCAAGCTGCAGGGTTGACAAGTCGAGTGGCAGGAAGAAAGCCATTGCTAAGATGGCAAAATAAGAAAAAGAGGCTTGCCTGGGCCATGAAGCACCACCAGTGTACTACTGAAAACTGGAAGAAGGTCTTATGGACCGATAAATCAAAATTTGACACCCACTGTCAAACATGGAGGAGGAAGTGTGATGATCTGGGGCTATTTTACTGGATCCAGAGTCGGCGACTTGCACAGAGTGACTGGCACCCTGAACCAAAAGGGCTACCACAGCATTTTGCAGCGCCATGCAATACCCTCTGGTCTACACCTAGTTGGTCAGGGGTTCATCCTTCAGCAAGATAATGACCCATAACATACCTCCAGGCTATGTCAGAACTACCTTAGAAGAAAAGAACAAGATGGTAGGCTTCAAATCATGGAATAGCCAGCACAGTCTCCAGACTTAAACCACATCGAGCTGGTTTGGGATGAACTGAACAGAAGGGTGAAAGCAAAGCAACCGATAAGTGCAACACATTTGTGGGAACTTCTGCAACAGTGTTGGGAAGAACTTTCCGAACAATATTTGATTTCCATTGCAGAAAGAATGGCACGAGTATGTTTGGTTGTTTTATCTGCAAAAGGTGGCTACTTTGATGAGTCAAAATTTAGATTAAATTTTGTTCAACAAAACGATTCCATGATTTCTTTTTATCTGCAATTGTTTATTTGTTCTATGCTTTAATTTCAGAGTACATTGAAACATTAAACTGCTTAAATTTCAGTAAAAACTGGAAAAATGGGGGAGTTCCAAAACTTTTGACCAGTAGGGTATGCATTTATTTATATTTTAAAAGATGGATGAGGAAAGGGAAAAAGTGAGGGCCATGGGTTTTCATCTTGCTTAATAAACAAGGATGGATGATATTTGCAGGGATCGAGCGCATGGAGAGTGGTAGTGGTGGAGGGTGAGGGGGTAGGTGTATGAATGGAGGAGAGAACCCCCCTCCCCTCTTCTCAGGAGTAAGAAAATGTTGGTTTTGGGATTAGAGGAAGATTTTAGGGACAGAGCATGAGGTCGTTTTAAATGCCATTTGTCCTTTAGCCAAAATTTCCCTCATACTGCTGAAGAGTAGCGTTAAACGATTGATGTGCATTCATAATAAAGACAATGCATTATACTTTTTCTGAGACAATTCCACAGAAATTGTGCTGCAAATAATAGTGAAAAGATAGGATAATTTTTAAAAAACATAAACATGTTTTTGTCTACTTTTTCTTTCTTATGTTGCAGAGACATCTGTGAAGTATCCTGGAAATTTGAATTCAAGTCTGGCTCTGTCGTTTTCATGCAACAAGGTATTAAAAAGAAATATGGACAAGAGAAGGAGAACCTCATTTGCTCTGAAGAAATGTAAAATGAATCACATTGGTGAGAATGGACAGCAAGGTGCTGTTTTTGAAAAAGCCTTGACAAGGTCTGGATCTACCTTAATGATACATGAGACCACTCAAATTGATGAAAATGTCAACAAGTGTTCTCTTTGTGAAAAATCCTTTACAACTTCCTCTTATCTAAAGCGACATAAGATGATTCACACTGAAGATAAACCACACAGATGGTCTTTCTGCAAAAGAGGATTTCAAGCTTCAACTACGCAAAGCAGACATGAGATGATTCACACAGGTGAAAAGCCACACAAGTGTACTGTTTGTAGTAAAGCGTTCACTACTTCATTTGCATTAAGAACACATGAAATGATTCACATGACAGACACGCCACACAAATGTTCTGTTTGTCAAAAATCTTTTATGTCCCCATCACACTTGAAAAAGCATGAAATGATTCACATGGCAGAAAAGCCGCACAAATGTTCCATTTGTCAAGAATCCTTTATATCCCAATCCAAACTAAAGAGACATGATTTGATTCACAGTGGAGAAAAATCACACAAATGTTCCGTTTGTGAGAAATCCTTTACATCTTCATCCTACATTAAGATACATGAGATGATTCACAAAGGACAAAAGCCACACAACTGTTCTATTTGTCAAAAATCCTTCACATGCAGATCCAAACTAAAGAGACATGGTTTCAGTCACAGTGGGGAAAAGCCACACAAATGTTCTCTTTGTCAAAAATCATTCCCTGACTCCTCCGAACTAAAGAGACATGAATTAATTCACAGGGGAGAAAAGCGGCACAAATGTTCTCTTTGTCAAAAATCCTTCATATCCTCATCCAATTTAAACAGACATAAATTCATGCACAAAGGCGAAAGGTCACACAAATGTTCTCTTTGTCCGAAATCCTTCAAAACCTCATACGACCTCAATAAACATTATTTCATTCACAAAGGAGAAAAGCCACACAAATGTACTGTTTGTCAAAAATCCTTCATATCCCCATCTGAACTAAAGAGACACGATTTCATTCACAAAGGAGAAAAGCCGCACAAATGTTCTGTTTGTGAGAAATCCTTCATATCGTCGTCTGAACTAAAAAGTCATGAATTGATTCACAAAGGAGAGAAGCCGCACAAATGTTCCGTCTGTGAGAAATCCTTTAGATCTTCTTCATACCGCAAGATACATGAGATGATTCACAGGGGAGAAAAGCCACACAAATGTTCTGTTTGTCAAAAATCCTTCATAACCAGTTCTAAACTAAAGAAACATGTTTTCATTCACAGTGGGGAAAAGCCACACAAATGTTCTGTTTGTCAAAAATCATTCACATGCAGATCTGCCCTAAAGAGACATTATTTCATTCACAGTGGGGAAAAGCCATACAAATGTTCTCTTTGTCAAAAATCATTCACTGACTCATCCGAACTAAAGAGACATGATTTAATCCACAGGGGAGAAAAGCGGCACAAATGTTCTCTTTGTCAAAAATCCTTCATATCCTCATCCAATTTAAACAGACATAAATTCATGCACAAAGGAGAAAGGCCACACAAATGTTCTCTTTGTCAAAAATCCTTCAAAACCTCATACGACCTAAAGAAACATTACTTCCTTCACAAAGGAGAAAAGCCACACAAATGTTCTGTTTGTGAAGAATGTTTCATATCCACATCTAAACTAAAGAGACATTATTTGATTCACAGTGGAGAAAAGTCGTACAAATGTTCTATCTGTGAAAACTCCTTCAGATCTTCATCCTACCTGAAGATACATGAGATGATTCATAGGGGAGAAAAGCCACACAAATGTTCAGTTTGTCAAAAATCCTTCATAACCCCATCTGAACTAAGAAGACATGATTTTGTTCATAGTGGGGAAAAGCCACACAAATGTTCTGTATGTGAAAAATCGTTTGTATTCCCATCCCACCTCAAGATACATGAGATGATTCACTGGGGAGAAAAACCACACAAATGTTCTGTTTGTCAAAAATCCTTCACATCGTCATATGAACTAAAGAGACATGATTTTGTTCACAGTGGGAAAAAGCCACACAAATGTTCTGTTTGTCAAAAGTCTTAAAATGCAGATCTTAACTGAAGATCCTTCATTTCATTCGCAGGGTAGAAAAGCTGCACAAATGTTCTTTTTGTGAAAAATCCTTTGTATCGTCTTATCTCCTTAAAAGACATGATTTCATTCACAGGGAAGAAAAGTCACACAAATATTCTGTTTGTGAACAGACTTTCAAAACATCAGCACATTTTAAAATGCATGAAAATATTCTATGAGAATGGAAAGGCACATTTGTGTAATTGTAAGAAATCCTTGACATGAAAAACATGAAATGATTCACAAAGGAGAAAAGCCAATTAAATGCAACAAAGCCTTCACATTTACATAATATCTAAAGAAATATGAAATGTCTCTCATGGGTGAAAATCCCAACAAGTGTTCCGTTTGTGATAAAGTTTTCACAATTTTGTATGACTTAACAAGAATGATCGCACTGTGGTTACAACCTTTGAAGCAAAAATGAAAACTCGAATAGTGCACAATCAGCAGAGGCCCACCGGCCTGATGCCTTAGGCCCACAAGAAAACCAAGGTGGTGGCCAAATCATTTTGTCTGAGTGCTGTTGTGGGTGGAGTCAAGTGACAGATGTGGGCGTGGTTCGCCTCTTGTCGACCTGTGACATGTCACAGGTAAAAACACGAGTTTAATCGCACTATGAAATCATCACCTCATTTGCATCTCAAATGAACAAATACATCACAGAAGATAAAAGAAAAAGACATTGCCTGGCAAGCCAGACTCCATCCAGCTCAAGATCAGGAGTAAATGACCCCAGAATATGTAATTGAACAGAAATAAAGCTGACTGGAAAAGATAATATAATTGGACATCACTGTGAGTTATTTATTGTATCTTGTACTTGCAAGGTTACCCGGCATTACCCGATGGCTACCTGACGTTGCTTGGTGCTGTTCTATCCCTGTTGGCATTTTGAAGAAATCAATGTTACTTTTTTCTATATTTTTTGTGGGTGCCTAAAACACTTTCCTATAACCACTAAGGAATGGGATCAGGAATCATTTAATATTACCTTTCAAGTGGCTACAAAGGTTTCGGCATTATAGACCGATTTTTTTTTTTAATCTTTTTTTTCAAATTATAATTTTTTTTGCTTTAAACACTCCCAAACACTCACTGACGAACCTCTGAAAGTTTGACAAAGATCTGTTGAGCCATCTTTGAGAGAAATTATAACAGACAGACAGACAGACAAATGGTTATCTTACAGTTTTGATTCAAAACTTGGCTGTTGGAAGAATGGGATGGAGGAGAAAAAGGCACTCAATATGACTGGGGCAACAGGTGGTCAATGCAATGAATGAACATGAAAAACAGAACAGCAAAACCAAGATACAAACTTGCATCCAAGAAGGAGGGATTTAAAGAGGGTTAATGGTGATAGGAAATATTGTGGTTTGTAATGAAAGAATATATTAGGTGAGCTGTGAACTGCTGGCTCGAAGCTCTGGCAGGAAGAGTGGGTTAAACCAACTCAAGAAAATGGTTCCATTGGGGTGCAAAAGATGATGAAATTTGTGGAAGTGAGCAGTCAGCCTTGGTTTTTGAAGGCAGACAAAAATTTTGTTTGTTTGAGACAAAGATTCTTTGAGACAAAGCTCGATTCTGGAAGGCAGCAGACAAAGATGTGTACATCCTTCTAAGTTTTGGTGGGTTTGAGGGCTGAAAAGCGGAGCAAGAAAGACAGGAGAAAATAAGAGGTGACAAATTTAATTGTGATGGAAGAGCAGTAGGCCTTATGCAGACTTGCCTCTAAGCTGTCGAGCCTTTGTTCAAATCTCAACCCAGCTATAAATTTCCATCCTGGTATTTGGCATGCATGTCGATTCTTGATTGGGATTTCTTGGGGGTAATAAATGCCTAATATAGTGAAGTTATTCATATATTATGTGTTTTGAATAAGCGTGGGGTAATTAAATGACATTTTAGTAATGTGTCGATAATTTGAACAGTTAGAAACATAAAACCCCACCCCATTGTGTCTAAATACATCATCCCTGCGAGCCCTTATTTAAAGCCCTTATCCTCAATTTCAGTCCTAAATGTTCCCTTCTAACTTTGCATTGGGCTATTTCAAGAAGTTTAGGTAATGCACGTTGTCTCAGCAGGACATTTATGTCACATATATCTGCCATGGTGTCGCCCTGCATCAGGGAACCGTGACTCGAGGGAGAAAGGAGTTTGCCCCACCCACCGGTCGGGGCATGGACCAATGCTAGAGGAGAGGGGAGGGGAGTAAATCGTCAATGACGTTGGTGAGTCAGTTTATGAAGGTGGGAGCCACCAAAGATTAGAGCCAGACTAGGCGTTCTTACAAGAACTTACTGTGTTTGGCCAAGTAACTCTTGCCTGTGATTTTCCCCTGTCTTCTGTCATGTGTCTAAGGCCTTGAGGCACAAGTTAATTTAAAATATGGCATCCGTCACTTCATCTGTTTTTGGGTGCGTATGTTGGGTAACTCGAGGTTAGTTTATTAGAAATTGGATCCATATTTTTATTTTTTATTTATTGCTTGCTTCTTGTACATTCCTGACCCTGTTGTTAATACAATTTACAAACCTGATGGGGTCTCTGGGTGCATTCTTTTTATTCTGACAGTCTCATCTGGTGGTTCTGTAAATCCTGTTGAAGGTAAATTGGTTGCAGTCCCCTGTGCTGTCGGTCATGGTTTCCTCGGCTTCATAAGATCGACCACATGGACACTGATTGACGCAGCACTTACTCGCTTCATGGACCTCAAATCTGTATGGTAGTGTGGCTTTGGATGCAAGGATCTGGCAGAGTCCAAGAGTTACTGCACTTTTCATAACATGTCTGGGGCCAAGAGGTTTGAGGATTATTTCTGAATCAGAATTTTGTGCTGATTATGAAAACCGAGTTCTTAATCACTGCAGCTCGCTTTTTTTTTTTGTTGTTTTTTTTTTGGTGAAAAACGCGATTTTGTTCTTTTTTTCACCCAAAGATATCAAAAAAATCGTTTTTAACTCACAGTTATATAAACACCAACACTTCACGTGTGTGTGGGGCATGAAAATGAAGCCCATATCTTTGTGGACACGGGTAAACATAAAGATATTAGGAATGGGACATGATTATCGGAAACAAATTTGTCTCCAATTTGAGAGAAAGACTGCTACGATTTGCATAATGTGTGACATGAATCACCCAACAGGTGTCTTATTATCACCATTAACTGTGTATTATATCAGTAAAAATCTGGCAAATGTACACATTTAAACCACATTGCAAACACAAATGCAAAATGCTCATTTAAACCAAAAATTGTTCTGGCAATAAGGTTATTGTGGATAAAATGTACACAATGTTTCCCGTACCCTAATTTTAACAAAAACTGGACATTTTTCACTGTGTCCATATTGCAGTGATTGTTAATGAGCTACAAGCGAACAGTTGGTGTTTTTTGAAAACATGTAATTTCTCACATTTATCGAGATGTATGTGGAACATAATTATGGCCTTCCAGAGCATAATTAACCCTCATTTTGTATTTTTAGATGATGGCGGAATGGGAGACAAATCGTACTTGCATCCTGCATACAGGAAGGTTGATGAAGGAGGACACCGATTCATTTTATCACAAACCATGGGAGAATGTGTTAGCTGTGGAAGGAAATCCATGCGTCTACGCTCAGTGGGAGCTCAAAAATATGCATCAGTGTGCAGAGGGCCGATCCAAGCACGATAACTGGTATATAGGATATCGCAGCTCCTGTGATAAGAATTTCACTTCGGTTCCAAAACTTGGACGGAAACCAGCCGACATCAACCCAGAAACAACTGAGCAATCCCTTGAAAGGGTACGATCTCAAGTTCCTCATCTGGAAACTACATCATCTGGGGTATCTCAGACTCAGGGTCAGGTTTGGGAGCATTCGCCAGAACAGCGCGTCGCTGCGTCCACTTTCCACCGGTACTCCAGGGGGCTCCATCTGGCCATCCCCCAGGCAGATGCCAGGCCCATCCCCATCTCCTTGAGATGATGGTCAACCTGCTGCAATCACGAGGAACGTGGTCGGCCCACTGGCCTCCTCCACTCATGAGACTCCCTCACTGAGAGAATCTGGTGAGCAGGATCAGCGTCAGGAAAACGAGCCACATGTCCATACAGCCGCAACTGACGCTCACGGACTATGCAGGTAACAAATCTCATCCGAGTCTCTCTCAGCAACCGCTCGTTTGGCACAACATCCGACCAGCGATAGCCAAGGATTCTCCGAAGAGACCTGGTACCAAAGGAATTAAGTCTCCGTCTCAGATCCTTGGTCAGAGTCCAAGTCTCGCATCCATAGAGCAAGACTGGAAGTACCAAGGACCTGAAGACGCAGACTTTCGTCCTCCCACACAGGTACCGGCAGCGCCACACCCCATGATCCAGTGAATCCATGACTCCCCAGGCTCGACCCAGACGTCTATTGACCTCTGACTCACAGCCAGCAGAGACATGAATATCACTGCCAAGGTAAGTGAATCTCTCCACGACCTCAACATCCTCACCACAAACAGACACAGACAGGACAGCAGCATCCAAGATGTCAACGAAAGCCTGGATCTTAGTTTTGACCCAAGAAACCCGTAATCCCAGCGGCTCCGACTCCTCATTCAGCACCTCGAGGGCCCCCAAAATGATGTCTAAAGTCTCCGCAAAGATGACTGCATCATCTGCAAATTCAAGGTCCGAGATCTTGACATTCCCAAACGATGCACCGCAGCTTGATCTCTCTGACATCCTCCCGAAAATCCAGTCCATACAAGTGCTGAAAAGTGTGGGGGCCAGTACACACCCCTGACGAACTCCAGTAACAACTGGAAATAAGTCAGAGATGGTACCACCACACTTCACAGCACTCTCAGTACCAGAGTAGAGTTCAGACATCAGATCGATCAGTTTTGGTGGCACCCCACGAAGACCAAGAATCCTCCAGAGGATTATCCCGATTCACTGAATCGAACGCTTTACAGAGATCAACATAGGCTGCAAGCAGCCCCTGGCGAAACTCTCGTCTGCATTCGGTGAGGACACGAAGAGCAAGGATACGGTCAATCGTTGACCTCTTTGGGGTAAAGCCTGACTGCTCTGGACGCTGGTGCTCAAGCAGATGGTGGCGAACCCTATCAAGAATTATCCGAGCAAAGACCTTGCCCGGCACTGAGAGCAGCGTCACCCCTCGGTAGTTGTTGCAGTCTTGGCGATCACCCTTCCCTTTCTAGAGAGGAACAACAAGGCCCCTTTTCCAATCAGTTGGGATGATGCCTGTGTTCCAGGCAGAGCACAAAACTGCATGCAACGACACGAGTGCAGCATTTCCACCAGCCTTGAGAACTTCAGCATGGATGCCACAGATCCCTGGAGCTTTGCCCCGTTTCAACCGGTTCACCGCAGCCCGTGTTTCCACAAGTGAAGGTGGACCATATTTGATTCGAGGGTCAGCAACAGGGATTGTAACACCCTTGACGTCCAACTCGACAGCTGGGGGATCAGCCTGGTACAACCGCTCAAAGTAGCCGGCCCAGCGGGCCTTCACTTCAGACTCCTCTGTCAAGAGCCTACCACTCTCTGCTCTAACTGCAGTGCTCCGAGGGATGGGCTTGGATGAACGCAATGCGCGAATTCCCCTGTAAGCGGGATGAGAATCACCTGTCCACAGGTGATGCTCTACCCCCTCACAGATTCCTCGCACATAGGCCTCCTTGTCCACCCTCAGTGCACGTACAGTTTTACACCTCAGCTCCCTGAACAGCTTGGCTCTGCCATTCAGCCTGGCCCTGCGACTCTGGTCAATGGTATCCAGTGTCCCTTGAGAGACAAAATTCTTCTTTGCCCTGCGGTGAGTTCCAAGACATCCACCGGCAACATCAAGGACGGTGGTCTTGAAGGCACTCCACAACTCTTCAGGACCCCCCAAAGCATCCAGACCCCTCAAGTGTCCACTCAACCTGTTCGCAAACTCCTCAGCTACTCTCTCATCCCTGAGCTTGCCAACATCCAGCCTAGGCTGGGATGGTACCATTCTCCAGGATTTAAGGTGCAGCTTTAGAGTTGCCACAACAAGCCTGTGGTCAGTATTAAGGAACTGAGCACTCCGGTAGACCCTGCAGTTCTGGATCATCCTCCAACGACCGTCAATGAGGACATGGTCAATCTCCTTTGCCACACCGCCAGCGTTGGAATACCAAGTCCAGTGATGAGCTTGTGGGCGCTGAAACCATGAACCAGCCACCCGAAGTCCATGACTTCTTCCAAAGTCAAGGAACTTAGTGCTGTTCTGGTTCATAGTTCCTGATCCATGGGGACCAACACACACCTCATAACCATCCCTATCAGTTCCAGTCGATGCATTGAAATCCCCCAAGACTAGAAGTGTATCTCGTCTGGGGCACTGATCAACCACAGACTCGAGTGTGGCGTAGAATGCATCCTTCACGGTGAGATCACTCGCCTCAGTCGGAGCATAAACAGAGACCAGGGAAATGACACCTAAGGAGTGACGAATCCTTCATCTCATAATACGCTCGTTGACTGGTGGTACCTCAATTATCATTGGGGTCAGCTTATTGGACACAGCTACAGCAACTCCTTGGGTATGGTAACCATCAGAGTGACCAGACCAATAGTAGGTGTAATCACCCACCATTATCTCGCCGCAATCTTGGTCTCCGAACCTCAGAGAGAGCTGCAATCCCGATGTCCAAACGCTTGAGCTCAGATGATAACAGGGACAGGTGATCATCCTCTCTTAGGGATAGGACATTCCAGGCACCCACCCGAAGGGACCACCTCAGGTTAACCCAAGGAGACCGACGTCTGGTGGACGACACCTCAGCACCACTCCGACACACTCTCCCGCAATCTGACCCAGGGATGTTACACTGTGGTTTCCCTCCTATCATCAAAGATTGGGGGTCCCGAAGGCTTTGCCCCAATCCCGTCATCCGGTGAGCTGCCCTGTGAAGGGAAGCTGCACAGGAGGTACTCCCACGGAGTGGGTTTTCAGATTTTTTTGCGTTTTTGTGTTTTGCGGAATGAAGGGTTTTACGGTGGCCGGAGTGCAAATCCTGCCACCAACCTCCTAATAAAAAAGTAACCCAACTGCAGGAGGACGTCCGCAGACACAGTTGGGCACTCGATATGGATGGCCGTTGGCTCACAAGGAGCTCCTCCGCCCTTTGACAGGTTTTGTTTTTAATCCTGCTGGGTGTCCATATCCAAACACCCTCCTCACCAGAAAACCTGCGGGGGAGACGGTTTAGTCGTTGACAACCCGACCATGGATTGTCAATGGTATCCAGTGGTCTAAAAATATGCATCAGTGTGCAGAGGGCCGATCCGAGCACGATAACTGGTATATAGGATATCGCAGCTCCTGTGATAAGAATTTCACTGCGGTTCTAAAACTTGGACGGAAACCAGCCGACATCAACCCAGAAACAACTGAGCAATCCCTTGGAAGGGTAGATCTCAAGTTCCTCATCTGGAAACTACATCATCTGGGGTATCTCAGACTACCTGTGTTTTTTGCAATTGTAAATGCAAGATGATTAATCGAGCAGCTGAGTTTCTCGGTAGTTGCGAAACAAAAGATGCTGAGCAGGCAGTGAAGGAGGCTGCTCAATCTTCTCAAAGGAGAAGGAGAATTCAAGATTCCCATATGCTCGCCGCAAGATATACTTGAACAAAGCACAGAGGAAACGCCGTTCAATGTTTGAAAAAACAACAATATCGTGAGTTCAAGGACACTCACACAAAGGCATTTGAAATCCTCAAATATTGTGTCAGAGAGTATGTAATCACAGACAGCCATGTTGAATTCATGATGTCGATCAATGCATGCTACAAATCGATCCTGAATGATTTGGATCTGACTGTTCAGCTTATATTGTCCAATCTCGAGCTGATCATATTTCAAAACATTTTGACCTGACACTGCAGCAATTGCAAAATCCAAAAATATTTCGGAAACGTTCTGTACAATAGTCATATGGACAAGGACTAAACGACTGAATCTGCTTAGCAATATGCCAGTTTCTTTTACTCGAAGGTCATAGAGGCTGCGCTCCACGTGAGAGGCAAATACAAGAAAAAAAGCAAATAAAGCAAATAAAGAGGAAAAAAAAAAGAGAGCAAATAAAGCAAAAAAAAGCAAATAAAGCAACATGGGCATTCCTCTGTTGTTGTTTTTTTGTTTTTGTTTTGCAGTCCAGTCTGAAGCATCATAGGGTAAGCATCAGGTCATTGGAACGATCAGACCGTGCATGGCGTTATTGTGAGGACGTCATGGATATGTCATGAGACGTCATGGAAATGGATAGCCGTTTGCTCACAAGTTGCTCCTCCCACCCTTTGACAGGTTTTGGTTTTAATCCTGCTGGGTGTCCATATCCATACACCCTCGTCACCAGAAAAACTGATGGGGGGAGACGGTTTAGTCGCCAACAACCCGACCATGAAGCAGGCTAGTACAGGTTTACATGCTACCTGAAGCAAATCAGAGATCTAATCTGGCTTGACCTGATACACACTGGCTGAGGGTACTGACCCCAATTAGCCGGCCGTCCACAGGTTAGGTATCACGCGAAGTAGTGTAACCCTGCCCGGATTGTCCGTGCCAATCGGCGTCCATGGTTGCTTCGCAACCTGCCGGTGCGCGGAGTTATCTGTGCTCGGTGGCCTCAGGGCAGGGCGTTTAGGAGGGACCCAAGTGCTTCCTCTCGTTGCAAGTCTCGAATCCCGGATCCGCGACATTATTAAGAAACGAGTATAAAATCCCGTCAAAAATGATTGGTTGGAATTATTTTATTCGACATAATCAAGGAGAATGGAAGATATGAGATTTTATAGCAATAATCGTTATTTTGAAACACGACGTACAAATGTGACCCTATTTTCTTTATCTTCTGGGACGTTTTGTGTCAACAATTTAATGGCCGTAGCTTATAACCTTATATTTTATAATATTATATTATACTAGACGACCTGTGAACCCATTGGGTTCCCGTTGTGACAGCGGTTGATGAAAAAACAAAACAAAAAAAAAACACAATTTTAATATTATTTAGTGGTCAAACTTTAACTTGAAGAAAATTTGAGCATTTACCTCAGGAGTCATCGTTCAACGAAGCACGCGTTTCATGACAACATTCTTGGTTGATCTCCCATCCTTCAGGAATACTTTGACATTTTCATTCACCTTTCCTCGGCCAAGAGCCACATACAGCTGTCCATGCTGAAATACCAGTTTCACGAGGTATATCAACACATTCTCCATGGTTTGTCCTTGTGCTTTATGGATCATCATTCCAAAACTTGACTGAATCGGGAATTGATTAAGCTTAAGGGGTTGATTTTTTAAATCATTTTTTCGTTGTCCGATTTGAACGAAACTTGATATTGCGCGTCAATGTGAAGAAAAAAAAAACCGGAGAAAACGGAGTGCAAGGCTTCCTTCCTGCTTGGTGAGTGAGTTCTGCCCAGACAGGAGGAAGGCCCTGGGAAAAGCAGGAATGGAAAAGACAAACGAAAACGCATGACTAACAATAGAAAAATTATAATCCACATTATAATTCACGGACTGGTGTTTATGTGTTTGTCACTCTATTTCCCCAACATAGGATCAGCATGACCCCATTAATGTATAGGGGTGTTTTAATCTTTGCTGGTGGTCTTGAGGGAAGGGGGGGGGCAGAAAGGGGTGACGAAAATTCTCAATGTAAATGTGCATCATGTAGTGCCGCCTCCAGGTGGGGGAGGGTATTACAAGTTTCCCCCATTTACAGGACAGTATTCCTGTCCCCACGTTTTCCAGTTCAGTGAGGTGTTTTGAATTATAAGCAACAGGTATGTTTTTGCTTCATGCACATAACCCAGGTTATTTTTTTTGTTTGCGTATACAGAGCTGTCAGTTGCCTATACACTCCCAAATAAAAGTATGCATCAGAAGAATGTGTTGCTTGCTTGGAACAAGATCGCCCGTGTGGCAGGTACTCTGCTTGTACAGGTATAAACAAATAGACGAGATGGGGAAAATATGAATGCACCAAACACGACAATTGGCCCAGGAGGCACAAGGCAAAAAATTCAAAATAAACTGCCTTGGGGATGCCACCATCGCACAGCCTCGTGAGCTTGTCAAAGTCTGAAGCCTCGGCCTCACGTCAGGTGTGCTTATTGTAAAACTGAGTACTTCCTTCCTTTGGTGCCCAGCGATGACATCATACATCGCCTCCTTCTCAATTCCATATCCAGGCGATGCATGATCTCATCGCTGGGCACCAAAGGAAGGAAGTACTCAGTTTTACTCTGTATATTTGTTTTCTTGTTTGGGCGATATCTCAGCCATCCTTTGAGCTAGGAAGCTGAAATTTGGGGACAAATGTGAAGATTTGCTTTGGCAAAACAGTATTTTCTATTTTTGATTAATCAAATAATTTATTAATTACTTAATTATTATCGATTTATTAATTACTTTTTTCTTTTATTTCTCATCCTGGCAATATCTCTCGGGCACCTTTTGAGCAAGGAAGTTGATATTTGGACATGACAGTGAACAAGTGATTTGGCTATAAAGGGTATTTTTGAATTATTGATTAATCGATTAATTAGTTATTTTTTGATGAATTAGTTGTCAAAAAGTTACAGATTCAGGTGAAACAGTGGTGCTTTTTGAATGCTATTAGCCAATTAATGAAGAAATTAATTATTTTACGAGTATTATTTATTTATTTTAATTATGCAAATAATCAATGAATCGATCATTTATTGTACGTCGCTCCCTCACAATTCTGTCTCCATGTGCTGCACGGCTAGTAAGTATCATTTGTACACATTCACCACAGAGTACACCGCTCCCTCCCAATTCCATCTCAATGTGCTGCAAGGCAGCATTGCCAGGTGCCGAAGGCACCCCGGCGATATCACGCATTGGAGGATTTGTTATTTATTTATTTGGAATGGGAGCGGTGTGCATTGAATGTACCACTACTTGTATCTTCTTTATTTATTAGACATCCTACGGACATAAATGGATACTTGTGTTACTCTGCACACGGGACACATCACGTGCAACGAATTTCACCTCCCTGCGCCTTTTGTTTATTGTTATTTTTTTAAAAAACGTTTCTGAACAACGCCTTTGAGACTGGGTTTGCAAGTCACTGTCGGCAATTCCAATAGAAGAGATGTAATTATTCTTTTATGAAAAATGCTTTTCGATGGTTTTTTTTGTTTTTTTTTAAATCCTGAAAAATAGACTGTAGTGAACACACAGTCATGTTAAAAATAAAAACCCGACTTAAATCGTCCTAATGAAGGGGGACAGATAAATACACAAATAGACACCGTTTTATATCGGTAAATAACGAGTTTTATGAAACATGTATGTGCTTCATTTTCCCCAGGGGTCCACAAGTGTCACAATCCATTTAGTAATGTACATGTATTTATGGACCTGGGGTTCAGGCAGGTGGGACTTGAGGACTTGAAGCAGAAAGGGGAAGGAGGGGACAAAGACTTTAGAGTGGGAGAGAGAGGTTGAGGACTTGGTTGGTGGAAATGGGGTTTAAATACTAGGGAGGGGAGGAAGTTGGAGGGAGTGGGGCGGTGGTGGTTGAAGACTTGAAGTCCCATTTTACGTCGCGTAATTTCCACAGGTTCCTTCTATTATGCTGTCAAAGGACATTCCTTACAGATTTCCTAAATATTTAGTGGATACGGATACTTTAATATGGATACAAACAAACACGACATAATAGTAACCAAAGCTTTTCGTGCTGCACTCTTCAGGGTAAAAATCGCAGCAAGTGAAGGAGGAAATGAAGGCGTGTGCTTTATACGCAGGTCTCAATAAGGTGGACGCTGATTGGTTCAAACGTAATGACGTCACGGTTAATCCGAACGCCCATTGGTCGGCTCATCATCTTCACCTCGAGCTCCCATTGGCTGCAGCAGAGTTTGTTGATGATTGACGTTTGCAACCACATCCTGGAGAGAGGGGGGATGGGTTTCCCCAAAGGTTCATTCACCATTTGTTACCGCACTTCCTTGATCTTTCCATGCTGAAAGAGACACAGAGATCGTACAAATTCCTTTTGACAACATAGTATTGGATCGGTGGTAAGGATGAAGGTTGCTTCCATCATATGTAAATGAAACGAGCTCCGACCTCGGCTCAATATCCTGAACATATCTGCATTGTACTGGTCTGCACAGATAGGGTTGGCAACCAGGTGCTGTGCAAATTGCAGATGAAGCAGATACAGTGGCCAGTGGTTGCTGGATATTTCTACATGCTCACACTGGTTGTGTTCTAACCTTCACAATCTTTCTTCGAATCGCCAAGGGGATGTGTTGTTTGATCTGATCAGCCAATCTTAGTGTTGTGCGGCCCACCTACCGAGCTTCACATCGGCACTTTAACTCATAAATAACATTGCTGGTTTGTGAGGTGGGTAGCACATCCTTGTTGACTGACGTCAGCAAACGATGAGAGGTAAAGATTACTCGGGGTTGCACAGCCAGAAACGTGTTGGACACAATATATTTGATTTGTACTTCAAACCTTCGTGATGATTGCCCTTTCCAGGGCATCCTGATATAGACCGGACATTTGTCCGGACCAATCTTCCGATCTTTTGTCGTGTTTAGAAACTTGTGTATGTATTTCTTAACTATATGCTCAGGATAACCATTCTCACCGAGTATATTCATGATTTTGTCAATTTTGCCAGGAGACGTCAGCATTCGTTGCTTTATTTCATTTCCGCACATGCAATCACCACGAGTATCTCTTAAATTAAGAAAAATTACAAAATTTAAGCTCCAGAATCGAACTTGCAAGCAGTTCCGACTCCGAGAAAGTGTTCATTTGTCCAATTCGGAAATATTTGACATTTTGGGGCGTCTCCGGGAGATGTATGTTTAATGTGATGGTTGGTGATTGCCAATTGCATGCCAAGGGAGCTGTTTCTTATCAACCATTTCACTGGAGTGCTTAAGCCAGTGCTCCACAATATTCGCACTGTCATTGAATACGGTATATAGATTGACTTGAACAAATTTCAGGGCTACTCACCTGCGTTGGCCACGTGTTGTTCTGCGGTCTAACCGGCAGTGGCTACCTCGCTGAAAATGTGAAATTTTATTTTCCACGACGTTTCCCGTTTTTGTTCTTCCATTATACAACCTGTCACTTAGGCAGAGATAAATAGAAATATAAATTAAACGTTTCGCTTGAAGCCACTTGGCACGTTCTTCAACTTTCAATTGCAATACCGTGCTTCTGCACTGGAGGTAGGAAGGCAAAATAAATTATATGATCACAATGAGAAAAAAAACATTCTTTCAGTTATGAAGTAAGGAATCGCCACATCACGGCAGGAAAGTCAAGAGGTACACATACTCACTCTGTGTTGCCTGGATTCGCATCCAAAACCAGCTCCAAACTGTCTTCCCGGTGTTTCACAGGCCAATTGATTCATCACTGTGTGTTTTCTCTTGGATGGACGATAAATTGGATGTCACATCTGCCGGAATCCCTCACCCCTCTCCCCCCCACAACACTACCCCCTACCTCCCACCCCATCCCTCTTTCCGACCCCTCTCTCTCTCTCTCTCTCTCTCTCTCTCTCTCTCTCTCTCTCTCTCTCTCTCTCTCTCTCTCTTTCTCCAACCCCTCCCCTCTCCCCTCTCTCTCCACTCCTCTATCTCTCTCTCTCCTAACGCTCCCCCTTGTCCCCCACCTTTTCCCCCTGTTGAGGAGACTGTAGCATGTACGAATCAGATTCGGAGCCGACCGGTGGGGTGCAAAGGTCGCTGCAGGTCGGAGCTGTTGGTTGTGAATGCCCCTGCTCCAGGTCTCAAAAGAAAGAGAGAGAGAGAGAGAGAGAGAGAGAGAGAGAGAGAGAGAGAGAGAGAGAGAGAGAGAGAGAGAGAGAGAGAGAGAGTATGTATATATATATATATATATATATATATATATATATATATATATATATATATATATATATATATATATGTATATATATATATATATACACATACATACATATATATATATATATATATATATATATATATATATATATATATATATATATACATACATACATATATATACAAACGTATGTGGGAGTTGCATTTGTTACCTACTATCTCCACATGTGGGTGTGGTTCATGAGGAGGTGAAACAGAGAACTACCAGGTGTCGGTGTGTGTGTGTGTGTGTGTGTGTGTGTGTGTGTGTGTGTGTGTGTGTGTGTGTGTGTGTGTGTGTGTGTGTGTGTGTGTGTGTCGTTGATTGGTATGTACATATGTGGGTTTCAGAATGTGGAGTGGAGTCCTCCCACGGCAGACTCAAAGTATCCACCTTCATTTCGGTAAGGGGTCCCGATTCACAGACCAAACTGTGAAGTTTTCTGTTCTTAAAGTTTTGTGCTGAGGGCTCTCTTCAGGATCGTCGCTGAGCACTAAACAGCTTCCAACTGTAGTTCGTTTGTAATAATGTTCCCAGGGACGGTTTTTAGCTCACCTGTAAAGTAGTTCCGGGGAGCTGATGGGATGGCGCGTCGTCCGTCCGTCCACAAATACTTGCAACTTCTCAGAAACTACACATACGAGTTCAATGAAATTTGACCACAACCTTCATCACCCGTGATGGCATAAAAAAAGAGTTTGAAGGGCTCTACAGAGGGAGTTTATGGGGAGGGGCGGGGGCAATCCCCCTCCCAAAGAGTTATTTGCTTTCTTCTCAGAAACAATACACACAATTCCGATGAAACTTCACTCCAACCTTTATCACCCATGACGTACCAAAGTTTGTTCATGACATTAGAAAAATCTGCTCTCAGGAGGTTTAGGGGGGTTTTCCCCCAAAAGATGTATTTGCTTTCTTCTCCAAAACTACACATACAATTCGAATGAAACTTGACGACTTGTGTTGTTGAAGGTGGAACCTGAACCTACAGTTGTTTTTCCACCCGTGATGTACCAAAGTTTGTTCACGACATTAAAAAAAAATTAGGGTCGAGGAGGGTCTATGGGGGCAGGGGGTTTCCCCCCAAAATATGCATTTGCATTCTTCTTAGAAACTACACACATAATTTCGATGAAACTTGACCACCATCTTCACCACCTGTGATGTACTAAAAGTGTGTTCATGACATTTCAAAGAATTGGGGTCTAAGGGGTTCTATGGGGGGTTTGCCCCCCAAAATATGTATTTGCTTTCTTTTCTGAAACCACACACAATTTCGATGAAACTTGACCACAACCTTTATCAACCGTGATGTACCAAGGATTGCTTGTAGCATTAAAAAAGTCCATAGGTATTTACTTTCTTCTCCATTATATATTTTGTGGGTCATCCATGCCGACCAGTTGTTGCCTGATTATCTTATCCAGCCACTACCAAGTAAGCACCCAGGGGTATTGCCCCTATGTTTAATATCTCTGTGAGATTCTTTGTCATCATTCCTGTAGCTCCAGCTATCACTGGTACAACTTTGGCATTCTTCAGCTTCCAGGATCTTCTCACTTCATTCTTGAGGTCTTGGTATTTGGTCATTTTCTTGATTTCTGCATCGTTTAGTCCAAAATCACTGCAATTGACACCTCAATAAACAATGCCTTCCCTTTTTTGTACCCAAGTATATCTGGTCGCAACGCTTTGTTTTCGATGTTCACGCTCGATGGTATCATTAGGTCGTATGTGAGCGGAAGGTACTTCCATGTTTTCAGAGATTACTTTTGGTTCTTGTTCCCACAAATTGTCTGGAACTGGGACATCAAAGTTTTTGCAGATGTGCCAGCGGATTACATGATAAACTCTGTTGTGTTGTTGTGTCTACAGCTGTTCTGACAAAAGATTGTTTTTGTGTGTATGTTTGGTCATTTAGCATAACATATTATTATCTTTAAGAGACCCCACCTCCACCCCTCACATTTCTCTCTTTTTTTCATATATCTCTCTCTCTCTCTCTCTCTCTCTCTCTCTCTCCCTCTCCCTCTCCCTCTCCCTCTCCCTCTCCCTCTCCCTCTCCCTCTCCCTCTCCCTCTCCCTCTCTCTCTCCCTCCCCCTCTTCGCACCCCTCCCTTCCGTAGTGTATAGCAACATTTGATGAGGCATAGCTCTTCCCCACCTCCCTCCCCCTCCTCACTCTTCCCCACCTCACTCTTCCCGACCTCACTCTTCCCCACCTCCCCTCCCCTCCTCACTCTTCCCCCTCCCCTCCCCTCCCCTCCTCACTCTTCCCCCTCCCCTCCTCACTCTTCCCCCCTCCCTCCCCCTCCTCACTCTTCCCCCTCCCTCCCCCTCCTCACTCTTCCCCCTCCCTCCCCCTCCTCACTCTTCCCCACCTCCCCTCCCCTCCTCACTCTTCCCCACCTCCCTCCCCCTCCTCACTCTTCCCCACCTCCCCTCCCCTCCTCCACCTCCCTCCCCCTCCTCACTCTTCCCCCTCCCCTCCCCCTCCTCACTCTTCCCCCTCCCCTCCCCCTCCTCACTCTTCCCCCTCCTCACTCTTCCCCCTCCCCTCCCCTCCTCACTCTTCCCCCTCCTCACTCTTCCCCCTCCCCTCCCCTCCTCACTCTTCCCCTCCCCTCCCCCTCCTCATTCTTCCCCCTCCTCACTCTTCCCCCTCCCCTCCCCCTCCTCACTCTTCCCCCTCCCCTCCCCCTCCTCATTCTTCCCCCTCCTCACTCTTCCCCCTCCCCTCCCCCTCCTCACTCTTCCCCTCCTCACTCTTCCCCTCCCCTCCCCCTCCTCACTCTTCCCCTCCCCTCCCCCTCCTCACTCTTCCCCCTCCCTCCCCTCCTCACTCTTCCCCCTCCCCTCCCCCTCCTCACTCTTCCCCCTCCCCTCCCCCTCCTCACTCTTCCCCTCCCTCCCCTCCCCTCCTCACTCTTCCCCCTCCCCTCCCCTCCTCACTCTTCCCCCTCTCTCCTCCCCCTCCTCCCCACCTCCCCTCCTCCCCACCTCCCCTCCTCACTCTTCCCCCATCCCATCCCCCCTCCTCACTCTTCCCCCCTCCTCACTCTTCCCCCTCCTCACTCTTTCCCCCTTCCTAGCTTCCCCTCCCTCTCTCCTCTCTTCCTGTCTCCCCCCCCCCCTGTTGTATTTCCGAATTTCCGAGTAATAAACAAATGTCCTGAACAATTCTGCTGTGATGGTGTTACGATTTCATTGTGGGTGCCATTTCATTTCGTATGTTACACATATGAGTCTATTTTGTGAACGATTTTGTCCCCAACAGAATAAACGAGGTTTCGCTGGGCCCTGGATCTCTTTCTCGGTGTATATGTGAGCTAGGCTTGTATATTCTCCCTCCCTCCTTTTCACCTCTTGCTCCGTGAAAGTGAAACAAGAGTGGTTGAGATATAAGATGTGTTTATTGGGGGAAGTGACATGTGTATAACAATAGTTCACCTGAATTATTTTCATATCCACCGGTATGATAGAAATTTCTTTTAATTTTAGTGTAGTTGGGAAGAGACGAATCCGATCCAACTGAATCAGTTCTGTAACTCGCGGTGATTGATGGTCATGGACCGAGACCCCCCGAGCTGCGCTCACGATCCCAACTACTCGGACTCCAAGTCGGGCTCTGATGGAGGGACCAGAGGGGGACCAGGAGGAGCTGCTGGGATCTGCGGGTTCAAGATCCTTGACGTTCAGAACCTTCGTGATGGAGGCGACGGGACGGACCAGGAACCCGGTACGGGGTTCTCTCATGATGGACAAACCACGTTGATGAATATCTCGGAGAGTAAATAAAGGAAGAGTTTAACACGAGTTTGTTTTAAAGTAAAATCTCCGAGTGTGATCTTTGTTTAAAACGGGTTTTGTTTCTCCACAGATCCGATAGTGGTGGTGAAGGTGGAACCTGAACCTACAGGTGTTTTTCCCTCACAAGGTAACGATCTATAATAACAATGTACAAGTTGAAGATAACGATGCTGGATGATGGGAATGACCTGACGGGTTGTAGTGAGTTTGGTTTCTGACTCCATTGATGTTGTTATAGATTTAAATGAGGAGCTGAAGGTGAAACTTGAACTTGGGGAGAATTGTTCTTCACAAGGCGAGTCCAGCACGACGTTTAACCATTTATTCACAGGATTTAAATTAACTTTTTAATTTATTATTTTATAAACGATAAAACTATAAATTACCTCAAGATGTTCTCGGTATTTTAAACCCTCCACGGCTCCGACGTCCGTCCATTTCTCCACAGATGAAACGGGTCGAGTGAGCCCCGGAGGTTTCCATGGTAACGTTCCTCCGATGTTGGACGTCACTCGTGTGAAGGAAGAGCCGGGTGAAGATTCCTTCTCGGCAGAAGGTGAGCGATGAATGAAACTCTGAATCATTCCCAAGTGTTTTTAAACCAAATGAATGTTTTATAACTCACTCCCTTTGTTGTATTTAATTTTGTCTGAAACATTGTTCAGGTAATAATCCTGAACTTATTCAACCTCAGAAAATGTATTTTTGAATATAAATCTATTTTCATGAAGGTGAAGCTGGAATTCCTTTCACAAACCATTCAGATATTAATGATATTTGTTTATTTGTTTTGTTATGAACTTACTTCCTCACTTTATGAAAAATCAGAAAGCAGTCTCGATGATACCGACATTATAATGCTCTAAAATGAAGGAGAGATTGCTTCTCATCAACAAAGATGATTGAAGTTTAAATATTAATTTTAATAGCCAGCTCCGCACGAAGTTTCTAAAGTGAGGGTTCGTTCGGACGTCAATATATCCAGTGTTCACAATGTGATTTATAGAATTTCTTTATATACAATGTTTCTTGTTACATTTTTTGTGTCAAATGCACCTTCTGAGGTCGTCAGCATGTGGAGAAGAGGGTTTTACATTGCAGACGCTGTTTTCTAGGAGTGGCATTACACCTCTCAGCGGTGACGTCACACGTCGCCATGCAAACTAATGTAAAAATTAGAAAATCGCCAAAAATTCCCAATCCTCTCCGTCTTGCGTGATCTCACATAGCCTATGCTGTACAATGTACATTAGATCACAGAGCACCCGCATGCCGAAAGTGGCGACAATCCTTCCGGCAGTTTTGGAGGAGATATGTCCACAAAATATGGCTTAGCATATTAATATAATAATAGCCTGTCTCTCAACAGGCTTCATTGAATCGTTCTCCGCAGTCTTGGCACAAAGGAGCAGTAATGAGCACTCTTTGTAAGCATTGTCGTATGATGCACTTCTCTCTCAATCATCTTTCACGAAATCATGTTGATTCTGTCCACCTCGTGAGCAACACTTTACGGCAATTCTTCACGTTAAAAACCCAATACTGTACTGGAAAAGATGTTCCAAAATTAAACAAGAATGGATACGTATAATAATTATTCCCGCGCTTTCGAAGAAAAGTGGGAATATTGTGATTGTCTCCACCGTCCGTACGTCCGTACGTCCCTCTCTCCGTACGTCCGTACGTTCGTACGTCCGTCTGTCTTACCCTGTAATTCCTACACCGTTTGAAATAAGAACTTGAAACTTTGGGACATAGTAGATATATCTATGGGGAAGTGCACAACACTTTCGGATTTTTGATATGACCCCTAGAGGCCGGGCCAGAGGGGTTGGGGTCATGAGGGTCGATTTAAAAAAAAATGTCTTATTGCTTTTTAAATCAAACATATTAATGAGTTATACATTTAACAACATATTTTTTTAAACAAATGATGATCAGAGGATGCTTGGGGGTTAGGGGGTGCTTAGCTGATAGGGGGTCAAAATAGCTCCTCCTACACCGTTTGAGATAGGAACTTGAAACTTTGGGACATAGTTGATATATGTATGGGGAAGTGCACAACACTGTCGGATTTTTGATATGACCCCTATGGGCCGGGCCAGAGGGGGTGGGGTCATGGGGGCTGATTTTTTTTTAAGTGTATTTACCATTTTACATGGTAAATTATTTTACAAATAACTTACTTATGTGGCCCCCATGAGTGACAAACAGTCACAGGTTTTACTGTATTTATCTTATTGATTATGAATCATTATAATTACTATTATACACAGTTCATTCCTATGATTAAATTGATGCACAGTTCTATATTGCTGGACAGTGTTAAATTAATGTTTCATGAAATGTTGACATGCTTGCAATGACTTCTGATTTAGTAATCATAGTAAGTCTTTGGTCATAAAGCACATCAAATAGAAAAGAATAGTCAATCAATTTTACAAGATAAAATTTCACCTAGCGTTAATGGGACAAAGCAGTGCGCGCGGGAATATGCGATGGTGTGCCATCGACAACGTAGTTGTAGTCTAAGTATTGCTTCCAACACAACAAATGTAACTATTTATCATTAATATGCCAATACTCTATTCGAAGATGTCCCCTTTTTTGTTTGATCTTCACTGGATTCTTACCAACAGAACTTCTCATTCTCATGATCCTGTGGTCCCAGGTTCAAGTCCCACTGTGCTCATTTTCAATTTTTACCCCGGGTACACGATGCGAAAAGCAGGGTTAAGCAATTGGTTCACTTCTGTCTGTCTGTAAATGTTAGCTAATGTTCAAGCAACAACTTGATTTCAATTGAATGTTATATTTTGAACAACAATCAGAACATCATCCCTGCTGTTGGCTTAATGGTTTGGGTAGTGGGCTTGGGATCTTAGAAGCCTGAGTTCAAACCTCACTCGGCTGTTAGGCATGCATAACTAATATAAAGTATTCGAAAATGTGACCTAATAGTCAATAGATGCTGGACAAAATGGAAATTAGAAAATTATTTATACACCTTTAAAACCTCTTTAAACCTTTATTTAAATATAACCATATACAGTATTTGAACACTATAACACAAATCACCTTTACATTGCTTCCAAGAACCATGCAACACATTGATATCCAGTAGAATCTGGATAATATCCGTACGCACCTATTTTTAGATATCGTGGAGCACATATGCGCTTGTATTCAAAAAGACTGAAATATGCGCTTATACATGTTCAAAAAGCCATGACATGTGCTTATAATGGTAAATGTTCTTCACATTGGCTGCATAGATGTCAATTTTTATATTACATCATTGCAATTTTAATTGTCCGTACGTCGAAAACAAATTCTCAATACATTTTCAGTCCTTGAGCACGTATCGGTTTATACTCGCAACAAGTTCGTTTTCCATGTCCGGGATAAGGCCAGTCTTCTGCTCCACATCTTCTTCAAACCTTTTGCACTCTGAACAATTATTTCCTCATTCTTCACCATTCACATCAAAGTCCTAAATGTTAAATCCGAATTAATTCCAGTCTGTTACTGGTTATTACAAGAGTTGTAAAACGTGACAATCTCAAACTTCTTTTAACAGGTGTATGATCGACGCTTCACTGTTGTGTCCATTATAATTGTGATGAAAAATGTTGTTTTACGACTCATCTTCATCAAGGGTCATAAATCTCCATTTTACGACCCCTGATGAACAATGTTGTTTTGAATGTAAAACTCTTGTAAGTACCAGCACCAGGCGTGTAAGAAATGCGGACTTCAAGCTTATGTACCACTGCCAATAAAACATGAAAAACTGTTGTGTTTTAGTTGATAATATTGTTGTGGATTCTCGCACACCCGGCGTGCAGGCAACTGTCTTTAGATCAATTGCGGCCGCGCACGCCCACCGAACGATCAATCTAGTCGCAGCTTTCGGATCAACGCCGAAACCCATTTACGGGTGTTGTTAACCACACCATAAACCAGCCAACTCTTCTGTCCACCTGCTACAGGGTCGATCGTCGAATTGTCGATGTACCCAATTATTCGCGCAGACAGAAATGCCAGGGATTTATACCATAATGGAGCCTGCACGAAAACGAGCCGCTTTAAGCGGCTCGTTCCGTTTGCGATTGCCGAGCGGTTTTATATCGCCAAGCCCCGTCGGATCAGATGTGCATTTTATTGGCTTATAACCAGCCAGCTAATTATTCCGAACGCAATTATGGCAGTCAATGGAGGAAGGGACGCAACGAGCAGGTGACATTCAAAAATGGGGAACATTTATTTGCACACGCAAGCAATGCAATGAATGGGGGTAGGGGACAAGACACGAGTAAAAACCCTACAGCCGATATCTATTTATTACGTGCATGCACTTAATCAGTTCTACTTGGTAGACAAGGCGCCACAGACTTCCATGCAAAAACCCCAGAAAGTAAGATAGAACTGGGCTTGTAAGCCTTTAATGTTCCTCGGAGCTGGGATGACCGAAGGAGCTCCGCAAGGCCGGGCAGGTTACCTTTGTCGCCCTTGAGGCGACTCGATGGGTCTTTTGGTCGGCGACCCTCCGTATGTCTCTTCATCAACGCGGCAGCTGTTGTAACGGCGGCTTGGTTGGTCCAGGGCCTAGCAGCCCTGGCTTAGCGATTGGGCCTGGCTGACAACGCTTCAGAGGAGCGAATGGGCCTTGCTCTTTTAGAGTTGATGCTCTTTAAGAGCCCGCTGACTCGGGGCTCGATCGCTCGGACCGTTACATAGCTTGCTGGCGACTTCTTTCCGGCTGGCGACTTCTCTCCGGCTGGGGACTTCTCTCCAGCTCCAACTCGACTGCCTCCACCGACCAACAACTTGGTGACTTGGCTGGCTCCAACGACGAATGAACTCCACTCCTCCGACCAACAACCCAACCAACGTTTGGACTCACCAACTCAACCACTTCTCTCGGCGTCGAAACTCGCCTTTTTATAGCCCGGAGGGGTGAATCCGCTGTAGGCTTCGCCACCCGAAGGCGGCGCTTGCCCCTTTCACCCTTGAACTTTCACCCCCGGCTGGCTCCACCCCTTTCGTCATTCTGATCCGATCTCGCCATCAAACGCGGCCGTGTTTGAAATCACTTTGCCACTGTTGAGGATGCCATCGTGTTTGTTTGTGGAGATGTTGTTTGTTGGGGATGTTGTTGTTGTTGGTGAAAAGATGGCGGCGCCGTGGAGATGCTAGTGAGATGATGGCGGTTGTGGAGAAGTTGGTGAGGAGATGATGGCAGTTGTGGAAAAGGTGGTGAGGAGATGATGGCGGTTGTGGAGAATGTGGTGAGGAGATGATTGTTTAAAATAAAGATAGAAAAGAATAATACTACCTCAAGATTCACAGCCCGTTATACATCGGTGGGGAAATCTAACCTGGACACACACTTATCGACATAACTGATCTTCGGGGAACCTGAATGGTGTTCTGTGAATTTACACAACCGTAACACTACCCCCTCCCCTTTTTACAGACTCGTCCCGAGTCGTCAAATTTTCGTGTGCCTTCATGTGTAAGTTCTCCCCTAGTACGATTTACCTTTGGATCCCTGAGTGCGACATTTGGTGTATCCGTGTCCCAAAAGTAAATAACCTACGGGCTGTGTAACTAACGAAACAAACTCACTCGTACAGACGACTTAACTAAAATTGCCGGCGCTATGACAAACATGCAGGGGAGCAAAACTCATTTACAATTTTAACTTGACTTATAAATTTTACACTAAACCATGCCCCAGGACTGATGGACTCTGTGGGAAAAAGGGCATGGCAAAGTTATTCAGTATTTTAGGGTGAGCACTCCGCAGCTGAAGGTCGGATGTCTTTGGGGCCTGTTCAAAAGGCCCCGTTGTCTGTCACAGAACCTTTTTCATGTCTTCAGCTGCTGGAGGCAACTCACCCCAACCCGGCATGCCATATGCCATCCCACAGGCCATTCTTGAAGCAGAGAGCCAGGCTGCCCAAATGCAGTCTCTGGCTCATGAAACAAATGCAGGTATGAACAAAGAAGGTAGCCGGCTGCCCAATGCAGTCCCAGGCTTCCCCCCTTGAAGTGAACTGGATGATGTAAGCAAACACAAACGGTGCACGGGCTGCACAAATGCAGTCGCCGTGTGCGGCTGCCTGCAGGGCAGTCCCTGCAGAACACTGGATGGGCCCTGACGCAAGCAAACACATTGGTCGGCGGGGCTGCCTGCAGGGCAGTTCCCGCAACTTGCGCGATGATCCTGGCGCACATGGTGATGGATGGACACAGGGGCAAATGCAAACAAGGGCTAGCAGGCATGGGGTCAAGGCAGAGGCAGGCAGACAAGGCATGGCAAGGCCGGAACAGGCCGTTGTAGCACAAACAGGCCAGCATATGAATCTGGCCGGCCTCTTGTCTCGTTCTGCAGGTTTGTGGAGGGAGTGCGGTGGTGCCGGCCGGTCTGAAGGCGGGGTCGGACATACCCAACTGTCTCCCTCCCAACCTATCACCTTTGCCTGTCTCTGTCCATACCCACTCCCTTGGTTTGTCAAAATCCAAATTTAGCCCCATCTTATTTTTTTTTCCTTTTTAATTCGTCTCCCTAACCCCCATTATTGTCTTTGTCCGGCTAACCTACCATGTCACCTAGCCTACTCCCAACCCCTACGTTCCCTTCCTGGAGGGGAATAAGGGAGAGCTAGCATCCTGTCTTGAGGCCCAATCAAGCCTCAGAATGGCCTCCTCAGATCTCAGCGATCTAACCCAAAGTGGGTCCAGCGGCCTACAACGAGAGCAAAGGGATGGATGGTGCGGAGGGGTACACTTCCCTATCTACCCTAACATTTATTAACCTTAAACTACCCCAGGGTTTTCAACAAACGCCTCTCACTTAATCTATTGGTTCTACCAATCAAGATTCCCGTCCTCACAAATGTCCTCACAAATTTGTTGGTTGGTGTCCTCACAAATTTGGCCCTTGCCATCCAATTTTCCCTCGTGGGTCATTCCATGTCAAATCATCAAAGAATCTGCCGTCATCTCTCAGATTTTTGTAAAACTTTGGGAACAAATTGGGACCCATGAAAAATGGCAAGAACTCAAATATTTTTGCTAACAGCCTCTTAATTAGTGAGATACAGACTAACGAACTTTGGACTAATTAGCACGACGTCGCAAATTCAAATGGCCATATCTCTAAAAGTATAACACCTAGAGAGCTGGTTTTGGTGTCATTTTAAAGGTATTTTCATGCCCTATGAATTTGTCTGGGCAACATTTTCCAACCTCCAACCACAAAAAAGTTATCACAAAATATAAACTTCAATCGTGAATCCCCAAAAAATGTATCCTTCAAATTTCCTCAAATTCATCCGAGAGGTACCTTATGATGTCAAGAAGCTTCCACATAAATTTTGTGATGGGCACTCCAATAGTTTCTGAGATATGAGCAATAATGTACATGTACGTATGGCATATAGGTTCGAAAATCAGCATTTGTAATGTATTATACAATCAATAAGTGAGTTCAAGTACACAGTGTTCACTAACCTGACTTAGGCTTTCAATTTCCTCTTCAATGCAGCAACAGCAGCACTTGTTTCTTCCCCTCAGGCCCAGTTGAAAATGAAAGTATATGATACTTCAAAGCAATTGATGGTCGTTCCCTGTGTTCCCTGTCATGGCTAGGTTAGAATGATTGTATAATACATTACAAATGCTGATTTTCGAACCTATATGCCATACGTACATGTACATTATTGCTCATATCTCAGAAACTGTTGGAGTGCCCATCACAAAACTTATGTGGAAGCTTCTTGACATCATAAGGTACCTCTGGGATGAATTTGAGGAAATTTGAAGGATACATTTTTTGTGGATTCATGATTGAAGTTTATATTTTCTGATAACTTTTTTGTGGTTGGAGGTAGGAAAATGTTGCCCAGACAAATTCATAGGGCATGAAAATACCTTTAAAATGACACCAAAACCAGCTCTCTAGGTGTTATACTTTTAGAGATATGGCCATTTGAATTCGCGACGTCGTGCTAATTAGTCCAAAGTTCGTTAGTCTGTATCTCACTAATTAAGAGGCTGTGAGCAAAAATATTTGAGTTCTTGCCGTTTTTCATGGGTCCCAATTGGTTCCCAAAGTTTTACAAAAATCTGAGAGATGATTGCAGATTCTTTGATGATTTGACATGGAATGACCCTCGTGCCCTCGCACGGTCTCATGGCTGGGCCGCGTGGCTCACTTGGTAGGAACTACCCTCTGCCGATTCTCCAACCATGGCACTCCCGGGCCCTGCGACTGTCTCTGAGCCTACCAGCTCCCTAAAACCTGGGGAGTGACCTCCATGGCTACTCCCCCTCGATGCTCACATGGCAGACTGGCACCACGGGCCCCTTTCCCCGGGTGCTTGTGCCCACGACACTGGCCACGTGGCTATTGGCGCTACGGGCCCCGCATCATGCGGGCCCACCCGTGCCCACTACGCTATCCCGGCCCCTCTTGGACCCTTGGCCTACCGCGGCCGACTAGCCCAGTGCCCGGGGTGCCCACTAAGCGATACTCACCGTTCGCAGTCACGCTCCCAACCCATCAACAGGACTCCTGCACCCCTCCAAACAGGTTTCGAGCCGACATTCACACCAACAGCAAAACGACCTCCATTTTGTCAATTTGGCTAACCCACTAACTACCATTACTCTGACTCCGGGGTCCCTTGGGTGGGAATCACTCCTCCCCCCAATCACTCATCGCACCATTCATACCACATTCACTACATTCACACAGGCCTGCTGGCCCTCACTCACTCATCAAGTACATTTTCCATGTCACACCATTTCATCGCTCACATCATTGAAGGGGCTGTCACACCTTGACGATTTAGTCAGCGTATGCCGACGTATGAAAAATTTGTCTAAAACGCTGGCACACGTCGAATATGTTATGGGTAAATTTTGTATACGTTAAGAGCACGCTGAAGCACGCTGGCATGCGTCGTAGTACGCCGAGCTCGTCGACAAATTTTAACATGCTCAAAATTTTTTGACGTATGCCAGCATATGACTCACACGTTCCGCATACGCTGGCCATAAGTTGTAGGCACGTTACGCGATCGTTGACACACGTCGACACATGTTACTTGTAAGTTACTCATAAGTCGAAACACGTCGAGGTAAAGGCCCAGTCACACCTTGACGTTTTAGCCAGCTTATGCCGATTTTTGGAAAATTTGTCTAAAACGCTGGTACACGTCGAATACGTTATGGGTAAGTTTTGATAACATTGAGAGCACGCTGAAAAACACTGCCATACGTCGTTGTACGCTGACTTTAAACGTTGTACTTTTCGGTTGTCCTCAAATTTTCCATGCTTGAAATTTTAAGACTTATGCCAGCGTATGACTCACACGTTCCGCATAACGCTGGCCATAAGCTGTAGGCATGTCACGCGATCGTTGACACACGTTACTTGTAAGTTACTCATAAGTCGAAACACGTCGAGGTAATGTTTGGCGTACCCGAAACTTATTTCTAATCTATGAGTAACGTGTTGTACTCACGTTACGCGATCGGTGACACACATCGACACACATTGATTGTAAGGTGCTCATAAGTCGAAACACATCAAGGTAATGGTTAGCGTCAGTGTTCCAGACTCCCTGGTTTTATTTTTTTTTAATTTTTTTTTTCCTTCCTTCGGTATGGTGATTTTGACACTTCGATTTCTAATGCGGTTATAATATAATATAATTAATAGGCTGCCGCTCAACGATTTAAATCATAACCGCACTGTACACTGAACACCGTCATACCGAAGAAAAAAAAAAAACCGGGAGTCTGGATCACTGATGCTAACCATTACCTTGACGTGTTTTGACTTATGAGCACCTTTCAAGTAATGTGTGTCTGTGTCAACGATCGCATATTGTGCGTACAACTTATTCACATCGCATGCGGAGCGTGTGTCATACGCTAAGTACGTCGTAAAATTTTCAACATGTTTAAATTTACAAGACGTACTCCATTTAATACGACGTATGATAGCGTACTTTAGCGTTCTATTCACGCATACCAAACTTACCCATACCGTATTCGACGTGCGCCAGCGTTTTAGATGCATTTTTCAGAGGTCGGCATACGCTGGCAAGATCGCCAAGGTGTGACTGCGATGTTGACACTTCCATTTCTGCGGCGGTTATGATTTGAATCGTTGTTCGGCAGCCTTTTCATAACCTACTACGCCACGTCATCATCGGTGATGCGTGCAGCGCGCTATGCCTCAGTTAGACTATCGTTGGGCATAGGTTGTGAAGGCCGACAACAGGTTCAGCATTCGTTGGTATAAGTTATCTATAACACAACGAAATGTTCTGTGTCCGTTACTAATACGTTATGCATAAGACCAAGTCGTTATGAATACGTCCGAATTTTTTAAAAAAAACATCAAAAGTTCAACGTTGGCCAGCGTTTTACATACATTTTAATACCTTGCCATTGCTGGCTAAAACGTCAAGGTGTGACTGGGCCTTAATGTTTAGCGTACCCGAAACTTATTTCTAACCTATGAGTAACGTGCTTTGAACCTATGTGTAACGTATCTCCAAAGCACATTGACGTATGTAGATGTATTTGACGTCTTCCGGACGACCACAGAACTTACAAAACGTGTTTCTAACTTACAGCTACCGTATAATGGCGTATTGGCAGCATTTAGGGGAATTGGTACATAAAAATGGGGTTCACAAGAGGAACCCATCAGTGTTCCAGATTCCATGGTTTTTTTTTTCTTTCTTTTTTTTTTTTTTTCTTCGGCATGACGATGATGTTGACACTTTGATTTCTAGTGCGGTTATAATACAATATAATTAAAAGGCTGCTGCTCAACTATTTATTTATTCAAAAATGAATAATTTTACTAACCCACCGTGTTTAATTATCCATCCACCCATTGGGACCATACTCTATGCAGAGTGTTGGTGCTGCCTAAGCAGAGTCCTGGGCACAATCCTGGATGGTTTTCCACTCCGACACAGGATACCAGCAAGCTGGCACTCATTTTGCCGACCTCGGAAGGATGACATGCAGTCAACCCCACCTGGTATTAATTCAGCAGCCAACGGGGCTTGAACTCAGGATCCTGGGATCCTAAGCTAGCCACTAAGCCAACACCACGCCAATGCAGATGAAGTGGCAAAACTTCTCATGGAGACTGATAATTATGACACAAAGCTTGGAGGTAAGGTGGATAGCAGAGGGGGTGGTGATCAGATTCAGGAAAGTGTTGATACTTGCATAGATTGGGCAAAAGATTTGCAGATGGAATTTAACCTGAGCAAGTGTAAGGTGTTGGGGATGGGAAAGATAAATGAAAATAGAGATTACAGGATGCAAGGGCTAATTTTGGAGCGTGTTTCACAGGAGAAGAATCTGGGGGTGGTAATAGTGTTGTGGGTCGGAGGTCGGTGGCGAGGAACGGCCGCCAGGTGGAGCATTAGAGCCATCTCCCACCGAACACCCGGAAGTTAGGTCGTGACTCTCGGACAATTCTGAAGGTCACGGGTCACTTAAGGACCGTGCTCGCCAATTCTCTGACGGCGTGGGGGAGGGTTAATAGCCAAATTTCAATATACCTAAGTACCCACGTCGTCAAATTACCGGGGAAGTCACACCCTCAACGGACTCTGTCGAAACGGGTCACTCAAGCGACCTCGGTCCGGTGTAACCAAGCGGAATTACCAAAGTCCGTCGGACCCAATGACAACTTACGGCACCGATGGCCTCACTATTTCTCAAGCCCGCACCGTGCTGGGTCAATGGAAGAAAATACGGGCAACAAACTGGAACATTTAACAATTGGGGGTTTATTTATAATTGGGGGTGGGAGGGGGCAATAATCGGGAAGGGAGACACAGAGCAGAGTTACAACCGAATAAGCAATGCAAATAATGTACAACAAAAAGAAAACACTTAAGAAATTGTACTTAACAGACTGGCGCCACACACACACACACACACACACACACACACACACACACACACACACACACACACACACACACACACACACACACACACACACACACACACACACACACACCCAAATGAAATAGACCCCGTCGGGTCTTTATTGGACCCTTCGGCTTGAGAGGGAAGGCGAGCTGGGGGAACAGAGCCTGGCCGGGTACCTTTCCGCCTCGTGCGGTCACACCGACTCAAACCCACGACCCTGGCTGCTCGACCACCACCACCACGAGGAGCCACCGCAAAAGACCGCAGTCCACGATCGCAGACGACCACAACGTTCACGACACATGCCAAGAGCAATGGCCACGATGACTCCTAACCTCTTCCCTTTGGACGGGGCGAACACTTCATCTGGCTGGGCGGGGCCGTCCTGAAGTAACTCGTCTCCGGATTGGTCGGGGACTTCTGAGGTACTCCTATCCCTCATTGGTTGCAAGGCACACCCATCTCGCTGGGCGGAGTCGACCTCACCCCGCCTATGCCCATGGCCCCGAACACGTGTGTAATGGCGATGATGGAGCGAAGGGGAGATTTAATGTAAAAAACCTGACTATAAAATCAACCCGCAGTGCACACATGAAATTCCCATTAGACATAGGGGACAGGACCCTAACTATAAACACATACTTATTGAAATAACTGAACTGTGGGGGGTTCTGGCTGTCTGTGTGCAAGAGGCTTCCAAATCCGTAACAATAGATACGGGAGGTAAGCAGGCAGCACAATGCCAGGCAGCTATAGGTAAAGCAAATGGGGTTTTATGTTGTATTCGGATGGGGGATCAACTATAAATCAAAAGAGGTGGTGTTAACATTGTACAGGAATTTAGTGAGGCCACATCTAGAATATTGTGTGCAGTTCTGGTCACCACAACTCAGGAAGGACATAGATGCCAGATAGTGTTCAGCGCAGGGCTACAACATAAATTCCGGGCCTCGCTAGATTTAACTATGAGAAGCGGCTGAAGGAGACAGGGCTTTATTCACTAGAAAGGAGGTGGTTATTAAGAGAGATGATAGAGATGTTTAGGATAATGAAAGGTGTCGATAAAATAAGTGCAGATGAATAATTATTCAACAGAGTGGACAGTGATAGGACCAGGGGCCATAGCCTGAGAGTAAAGAAGAGGAGAGTTAAGACAGTAGCAAGGCAGGGAACTTTTCCTCAGAGAGTAGTTAATGCATGGAATGGCCTCTCTGGAAAGGTAGTGGCAGCAGAAACAGGAGATAAGTTTAACTTCCAGGTCGATAGGTACCTGGAAGTTATGGAGATGGAGGGGTATGGGGATGTTGACAGCACTTTTAGGTAGTTTGAGTATTGATGGGTGATTGTGTGCATGTGTATGGAGTGCTGTAGGTGGGGGTCTCATCAAGGGGTGTTGTGTGGTTTATGTTGTGTGTTTTTAACCAAGCCCATGCCCCATCCCCTGAGGGGAAGAAAAAAACAATACAAAAACTTAAAATAAATAAATTTTTAATAATTGCATTTTCTTCTTTGGATCTTGTGTTGATAAATTAGTATGGTGGTTGTGCAGGCATGATGGGCTGAATGGCCTCCACCTGTGTCTGATTTCCTTGTATTTCCTTGTATCATGATTGTTGTAGATATCTATGTTCACTGAACTGCCGGCAGATTGTTTGTTGCATTATCTGGAACAGCAGCAAATTGTTTGCCATACAGTGGTGTAATCTTTTCTATGAGAATACTCATAGTGGAAGAATGGTACACTCAACACTACGAGTATACTCGTTCAGTCGAAAGTCAACGTGTTAAAATCATTTTATTAAAATTGAAGTGTATTGTTGCGGACTCGGGGTTCGAGGCTTGTCACGAGGGGAAGCATTCGGGTCCCTCTCAAACAGTCAGTTCTGAGGCCGGCTGGCATAACTAACTCCGTGCACTGGCAGGTTGCTAAGTAACCATGAACGCCAATTGGCACTGCCAATGTGGGCAGGATTACACTACTTCGTGTGATACCTTACCTGTGGATAGCTGAACCAATTGGGGTCTCGTGCCCTCAATGCAAAGCCGGATTACTGCCACGTGTTCGTGAGTGTGCGCTAACTAACAAGCGCAAATTAACGGGGTAAAACTTCCCGGCTAAACTAATGTGCGGACCATGCTGGACCGATGGGGAAAAGACGAACATGGACAGATCAGTACATATATAAGCAAGGGTGAGGAAAGGTAATGTGACCCAAGAAAAGGTTTTCGTCACAAATATATAGCAGGGAAAGCAAGGATTCACGAGTGTGGCAAAAGGAATGCAATTATTTACACAATGAAGAGATAGAGCAGAGCTAAACTGATGTAAAACTTCTGCAATCATAAATTGATATACACATGACAGGCACCAGTAGACACATACGAGGATATTAGTCCAGAAAGAGGAGCAGCAGTTGAGGTATAAGCGACCTCTTGGTACCTGATGCGGTTGATGGACTGACGCAACCCAATCACTTAAGAGGAGGGAGGAGGGAGGAAAACCTGGGTGTCTCTGGTGCATGAGTTGGAGATGCAAATGTGATGCAGATAAGGCGCAAAAGAGGAGGTGTGAAGGAGTGCAAATCGGTCATGCTTTCAGTGATGCATCCACAGTAGACAAGACAATAGTGTTGTGGGGCCAAGTCTCGGTGGCGAGCACGACCGCAAGGTGGAGCAGTAGAGTCGGCTCCACCGAACACCCGGAATTTATAAGTCGTCACCCCGGATAACTCCGGAGCTGACGGGTCCCTTATCGGACCGAAGATCGCCAATAGGTCAACCACGTGTGATAGGGTCGATTGCCAATTTCAATTTACCTAAATACCCACGTCGTCCAAACTACCAGGGAAATTCACCCTCGGCAGGATCTGCGCGATCCGGGCCGTTACCGAGCCGTACCCCGAGTGGAGAGTACCAGAATCCTGCCGGGCCGATTGCACCATTTCAGCAGCAATGAGGCCTCATAGTTCCCGTTCGCAGCACGGCAAACCAATGATAGAAACACAGAAACGAGCTGGAACATTCAACAAAAGGGGTTTTTATTTTACGATAATAATTGGCAAAAACCGGGGAGGGGGATGTGGGGGAAATGCTGTGGTATTTGTGGCAAGGTCATTGAAGCATTGGGAGTAGTTTTAGCGGTTGTGGTGATTTGGTTAAAGTGATTGTAGCGGTTGTGGTGTTTTTGGTTAAGAGGTTGGGCGTAGGCTATTGTGGGCATTTTAAGGAGGCGTGTTGATTATGGTGTGGGTTGTAGCATCGTGGTGAGCATGGTGTGGATCTCAGGTGAGGCATCTGTTGGTTACTGGCACATAGTTTGAATGGGGAAATGGCACGCAGTTTGAAAAGAGGACGGTGCAGCATATCTTCATGAGACTCCGTGGGTAGAGTCTCTTCAGCCCATGGTGTGCATGCATGCATGACAGGGTTTGTGTGTGAAATAAAGAAAAGTAAATAAAATAAGTGCAATAATAGTGGATTGAAGACTTAAGTAAAAGCTCAGCACAATGCTTCTCGTCCCATTTATCCACTAGACAAACAGTCATGGCCAAAAATATTGGCACCCTTGCACTTTTTTCAAATAACTCAATTTTCTCCAAAAACAAGTTGAAATTGACAAAAGTGTTTGGTCCCAACAATTCTTTATTTCACCGTTAATATTACAGAACCTTTGTTTTTGATTCAGAACTTAATGTCCTTTTAAATCAGAAAATAAAAATAAAAAGAAATGGTATTGACAAAATTATTGACGCCCTCGATGTAATATTTGGTAGTACAGCCTTTGGACAAAATACCTGCAGTCAAGCACTTCCTATAGCCATGAATGAGCTTCCTACACCTCTCTACTGGCAGTTTGGCCCACTCTTCTTGTACAAACTGCTCCAGTTCTCCCACATTTGAAGGGTGCCTTCTCCAAGCTGCTGTTTTCAGATCTCCCCACAGGTGTTCAATGGAATTTACATCTGGACTCATTGCTGGCCACTTCACAACAGTCCAGTGTTTTGTCATGAACCATTCCTGGGTGCTTTTTGAAGTGTGTTTAGGGTAATTGTCATGTTGCAAGACCCATGACCTTCAACGGAGACCCAGCTTTCTGACACAGAGTTGAACATTGCGCTCCAAAATGCCTTTGTAATCTCCTCATTTTATGATTCAGATTCCATGCACACATTCAAGACACCCAATGCAAAGGGCCACACAGCAACCCTAAAACATCACTGAACCTCCTCCATGTTTGACTGTAGGGAAGGTGTTCTTTTCTTTGAAGTTTTCATTTTGTTTTCTATAAACAGAGATGATGTGTTTTCCAAAAAAGCTCCAATTTGGTCTCACCTGTCCACAGGACATTCTCCCAGAAGGATTTTGGCTTGTTCAGGTGTTTTTTTTTTATTTTTTAGCAAACTCCAGTTGGGCTTTCTTATGTCTCTCTCCCAGCAGTGGGGTCCTCCTGGGCCTCCTACCATAGAACTCCCTTTCATTGAGTTGGTGACAGATGGTGTGAGTTGAAACTGTGGTACCTTGTGTCTGAAGGTCAGCTTGAATCTGTTTGGCAGTTGATCGAGGTACTTTCTCCACCATTCGAACGATCCTTTGCTGCAATCTTCGATCAAGTTTTCATTTGCGGCCACATCCAGAGAGGTTGGCTACAGTGCCATGGGCCTTAAACTTCCTGGTAACATTGCGTACGGTGGACACAGGAACATCAAAGTCTCTGGAGATTGACTTGCAGCCTTGAGATTGTCCATGCTTGGCTACAATCTTGTGTCTGACCTCCTCAGACAATTCTCTAGTTTTATTTCTTTTCTCCATGCTCATTGCGGTACACACAGTGACACAAAACAGCAGAATGACTCCTTTTCTCTATTCAAACTGGTTGAATGAGTGGTGAAAGAGTGGTTTTTATATTTCAGTCACCTGCAACTCACCACAGGTAAGTTCAATTCCAAAGTACAGGAGTATCACCTGCTTGAAATGTAATTATTTATTCCAACTTGTATAAGGTGCCAATAATATTGTCCGGGTCATGTTAGGATTTGTGTGTGGAATAAGCTAAGATTTAGTATTTTTTTCGGCTTTCTTTGTTTTGTTCCACTGCAAACCAAAGAAATACATGTGGATACCAAAATATTTTTTTATTTCAACAATTTTCTGGAATAAATGGTGCATTATTTGAAAAAATGCAAGGGTGCTAATATTTTTGGCCACGACTGTGATAGAAGGGCTAACTGAATGAATACTAATGAAATAACTCTCGGGATCGCTGTATGTTGGGTGCCATTGCCTTGGGAGAGTGCCGGCTTCACAGAACCGCAACAATATATTTGAACACAATGCGGGGTATCGTGTCCTATGAGCCCACTACTTTATAAATGTTATAATACCTGCTAAAAGTACATTCATTCCTTCTAATGTCTTGTGTGCAAATTCTTTCATTAGCCCTTGGAACTTGAAAAGAGGAAACATTATTATACAATTCACCTTGATGAAAGATGTAAAAATGGTGAATGTAATTTTATGAAAGTTGTCAAGTTTCAATCGAAATTAATTTCCACTTTGCAAAATCTCCAGGAATTTGCTCACGTAATGCATGAAAACATATTGTTGTGCCAATGACTCTTGGTGGTTAATGTTACTTAGTATAGGTGGTTAGTGCCTTCGTGAATGTCTTAGACTTTTGTGTGAAGTAATTAATTGTGAATTACAGGTGTCGTTAAAAATAATAGATAGCTGATAGACGATATCCACCCTTCCTAATGTGAGTGTCTAAAAACTACCAACCCTGTGAGCCTTTGTGTTATGTTCTACCCTTTGTAAATCTGTCCTTATGTTCTTTTCAAGCCTTTGCTAGGCCTTGACCTAGCAAGGTGGGAAAAGTGTGACCATCATGTCGACCACCAGCAGTCCTGTTCAGTGTGATTGGGAAGGGTGTGCCCCACCCATGGACAAGGCCCATGGTCCGACCGTGAGTGAGAAGAGAGGGGTATGTGGCGCATCATAGGTGATGGACAGGGTGGAGGCTATAAAGGAGAGTGCACATGCGGAGGCTGACATGCCACACCCATCCTCTTACTCACCATTGGTTGAGGGTCCTGTTTGGTGAGGGGAAGATGACACCTTACGACTTCAGTCGGGCAAGGTCCTCTCCCTTTCTTAGGTCATAGGTGCCTTCGTTATGACATCATAATTGCATATGTGGACGCTACATCCTGTCAGTATGAAAATTGAGGATCATCTCGGGATAAAATCGTCCGCAAAATTTTTTGATGGCGTCATTGGTCAACAGCCATGTTGTTGTTTTTTTTTGTTTTTTTTGAAAACCTTCAAAAATCTTTGAAATGGTTGAACAGATTGAGGTGAAACCACATATGACCACCTATCCATGAGGAACAAAAGGTTCACACATACGACATCACGTCACATGGTTTGGTAGCCATATTGGATTTACCCGAAAACACAACAATCTTCTTCTCCAGAACAGCCCGACAAAGAGGGGAAATTTCACATAAATGTTCCCCAAGGTATGCGTGTACAAGGTTGTTTTGGAATAATTGATGTCACATGGTTTGGTAGCCATATTGGATTTAAGAAACATATTAAATAATGTTTTCTCTGGAACCGCTGAATCAATCGACGTGAAACTTCACAATTATGATCTAGTAGTGATGTGAAATACATGTTTTGAATTTCAACTTTATCGGACACGTGGTCTGGCAGCCCAAAATTTTTTTCTTTCATTTTTTTGAACAAGGCTCACTTGGCTGTGCCTGGATGGGTTTGGGGATAGAGGAGTAGCAGCTGAAACGTGAATCCTATCCAGGTTCCTCCTGATGACTTCATCTTTTCTTTTTGCTTGTTCAGGTTCCTTCTGATTACTCCAATGCAGAACTACCTATTTGGTCTTCCATTTGATTTGAATTGAATAGATTTAAATCCCATTCTGAACTCAATTGAATAATAATATAAAAACATTATGGGTCAGGGCCAGGTTTCCGATCAAAGCGGGACTTCTTGGGGCCTGGTCATCACTGCCAGCAGTTATAATTTGGCAGTTCTAATTATGTCTCTTATTAATTGCGTAACACACCAGCACACAAACGCCACACAAAAGCAGTCCCAGCGAGGGTCTGCAATCTGCTCTTTTTTCTTGTTATTTTTTTGAAATGGACATTGAGGGTGTATGTCATCTATTACATATAATGACACCTAATATCACATTGAATTACAATACATTTACTTTATTATTTATTTTTTCCGATTCAGCCTGTGGCTGCAAGTTGCATCATTTCTGGGAGCTCAGCTGTGCCAATGATGCAATGCCCCATTTCCAGGAAGCTGGTACTCATTTTTCCAATCATGGATGGATAAGGCTGAGTTAAACTCCCCCTGTTATTTAACTTCACGACAGGGATTCAAACTGAAGACCCTTAGGCCAGCCACCTTAACTGTTAAACCACTATACGCTGTTAGCTATACATTTGCTCACAATCATTAATTAAGGAGTTGACTAAATTGTACTAAACAATATTAACCCTGAGGAGTTATTTTCACAACAAATATATACTACCAAATGCAACCCATTGCTTTGCTGATAGGAATATTAAGGGGGGGGGGAGTAAAGGAGGAGGGGGCGAAGAGGGGTGAGGGAAGGGAATGCAGCTTGCGGGGAGGGCAAGGTAATAAAATAGAAGACCAAGAAGGAACCCAAAGAAGTAAAGAGGAAAGATGGAGTCATCAGGAGGAACCTGGATAGGATTCGGGTTTCAGCCGCTAACTCCCCTCTCCTCAAACCATCCAGGTGCAGCCAAGTGTGCCTTACAGAAACATTTTTGTAAGAATTCACTTCTTGGAGAGATAGATAACAAAAGCCAGGAATAGAGAGGAAAAGAGATAAAAGAGAAGAAAAGGCAAGAATTAGAATGAGTAAGGAGAACTGTGGAAAAAAAAAAGGAGAAAGAATTGTGAAAGGAACAAAGAACAAATATGTCAGGAAGAATCTGGACAGATAGATTTCAGCAGTTGCTCCCCAGGCTCAAACACAGCAACATGGGAGGGGAGGGTCTGTCCAACCACCATCCAGACACATATGGAGATAGGGGTGGAGAAAAAGAGGGGTGAAGGGGCGAGGAGGTAGGGAAAACGAGGAGGTATGGGTGAGCGAGGAGGGTGAGGGAGGGGAAAGAAGTGTGAGGAGGGAGTAAGGGGAGGGAAGGGCAAGATAAGGCAGTGTGAGGGGAGGGTCCATCCGGAGAACCAACATTTGGATACTTGTGGAGATGACCACCATCCGGTCATAACCGCCATCCAGATGCATTCGGAGACAGAGAGGAGAGAAAGATCGGGGTGGGGTGGAGAGACAGAAGTAGATGGGAAGGGGGGAGGGGGAATTCCAGCAGATGTGACGTTCAGTTTGACAGCACACACATTGTTGAATCACCCTGCTTGTGAAACACTGGGATGACATTTTATGGCTATGTCGGGATTCAAACCCAGAGGAGACAGCTTTCCTGCCATGGTGGCGATTCATTCCTTCATTACTCAAAACATTTTTTACTCCTTTTAATCATCTATATGTTAATACTGAAGGACCAATTTTGTGCTCCTTGCGGTCGCGTCATGTTTTTCTCGGGACTGAGACCTGTACTGAAAGAAACTTCGTACATGTAAGAGTGCATCGCGCATAGTGGCAATAGTCAACTTTCAAGTCTGAAGCAGAATAAACACTTTTCGTTGAGATGGGGGCGAGGAGTGAAGAGGCGGGGGGCAAGGTAAACAAATTTTTGGGCGGAGGTAAGCAAATTGAAAGCGGGAGACAGGGGGAAATGGGGCGGGGGCTGGGTTGAATGAGGCGGAGTTGAGTGTGAGGGGGTGGACAGGGGGTGGGGGCCCGGGGGCAAGTGGGGCGGGGAATCAAAAGACGGGGGCGGGGAGTGAAGAGGCGGGGCTGGGCTAATTACATTTTTGGGCGGGGGTAAGGAAATTTAATGGGGCAGGGGCGGGGGATGAGTAGGCGGGGGCAAGCACACCCTGTCCAGTCCATGTCCCTTGAGTGTGTGTGAGCTGGTGAGAGTGGTTGAATGAATGGAATCCGTCTGTGACGGGGTTTCAGCTAGTATAATTTATTCTGCCTTCCTACCTCCGGTATCGAACCGTGGTATCACCATTGAAGCTTGAAGAACATGTGCCAAGTGGCTTCACCAAGCACTCCACGAAACGGTTGAAAAAACTTTTCAAAACGAAACGTGTTTTTTTGTTGTTTTTTTTTGTATACCTTGTCGAGGCTCGTACGAGAGCAAACACACAACGCACAGCAAGGGGGCATGAGACAAGATAGGCGGGAGTGGGAGGGACAAAACAGTGGGGAACAGACACATTAGGAGATCTGTGGAAGGGAGAGGGATGGGACGGGGAACATGGGGAAGAGAAGATGGACATTACAGGGACTTTCAGGAAGGAAAGCAGGGGAATTGAAGGAAGTGGGCTTGGGTGGATTATCGGGGGTAGAAAAGATCGAGGATTTGGATGGGGGATGATAAGAGGTGGTGGTGAACAGCTGTTTTGAAAGCCTGGAGGGAAGAATGGGAAAGAATAGAGTGAGGGAGTTTATTCCAAAGGCAGGAAAAAAGAGGAATTAAAGAGTGAAGGTGAGCAGTGATTCGTTATTTTGGTAGTTTTACCAGAAGGGGGTTGTTGGCGGACCTTGAGCGCCCTGTGGAAATGTGGTGGGGACAAATCGCAGAGAGAGCAAGAGGGGGGCGGCAAGGCTGGAGAGGAGACTGTAGAAGACAGAAAGAGCACCGACCAACCTGCGGTGATTGAGTGAGAGGCCCAAAGACTCAGCTTCATTGCGGGAGATGCCGATGATCCTAAATGCCCTGGTTTCAACAGCGTGAAGCCGAGAAAGGTGGGAGGCAGGAGCACCAGCCCAGAGGGGAGAGCAGTACTCCATTAGGCTATGGACAAAAGCTTTGTAAGTGGTCAGGATCTCAAGAGGGCCGAGGAAGGACTTTGCACGACGGAGGATTCCCAGTCGGCGACTGGCTTTGGAGGCGAGGTTGGAAATCTGACATTCCCAGGAAAGGTCATGGCAGATAGTGAGACCCAGAAGCTTGAAAGAAAAGACTTCTTCCAGAGGATTGTTGAGAAAGTAGATGGGGGAGAGGGGGTTTCTAAACGGTCCTTTCGAAGAGGCATAGTGAGAGTGTGAGATTTGTCTGGATTGAAAGACATGTTTCACGTGTTGGACCAGTTTGTGATTTTATTCAGACCTGCAGTGAGCGAAGAAGCTGCTGCTTGCCGGTCTGAGGGATGACAGATGGTACAGCAGAGGGTGGAGTCATCAGCAAAGGGATATAGAGGATTTTCCAGAGAGTCAGAGAGATCATTGATGAAAACCAGAAAAAAACAACAGGGCCCAGAATGCTACTGTTGCCCACCTACCTTGAGGAACTCCAGGCTGGACAGGAAGAGGCGATGAAAGAACTCCATTTGGGGCCACATGCTGACTGCGACAGGAGAGGAAGTCTGCGAGCCATGAGTGGAGATGGCCTTGAATACCATGGGAAGAGAGTTTGGTGAGTAGGGCAGGGTGCCAGACTGTGTCAAAAGCACGTTATATGTCCAGGGATACGGCTCAGATTTCCTGTCTGGCATTGAGGACCTCCATCCATTGATGGGAGAGCAGAAGCAGCATATCCAGGGTAGAGTGACCTGGTCTGAAACCAAATTGATGATCAGAAATCAAGCCATTGGAGAAGAGGAAGGATTTCATGTCTGAAGCGATGATGGATTCCATAACCTTGCTGAAGATTGGGAGAAGGCTGATTGGTCTGTAGTTGCAGAGATCTGTTTTTGCACCATTTTTATGCAGGGCAGTGATGTTTGCTGATTTCCAAGCAGATGGCAGATGACCTTGAGCAAATGAGAGGGTGAATAGAACAGAGAGAGGGTGAGCAAGAGCAGAAGAGCAGGCTTTGAGGACACGTGGGCTGATGCCATCTGGACCGGTTGCAGAATCTGAGTCGAGGTTTGAAAGCAAGCTCTCCACCTTGTTAGGAGAAAAGGACACACAGTCCAGGGACAGTTGGGTGTGACTGGGTAAGGTGGGTTGAGAAAGTGATGTGTTTAGGACACAAGATTTAGTTGCAAACACCGAGTTTAGGCATTCAGCTTTTTCACGTGCAGTATCAGCAGTGTGGCCATTTGAGGTAAGGGAGGGGATGGAGGGGGAACATACACCAGAAACAGATTTGATTAAACGCCACCAGGATTTTGAGGAGGGAGAGACATTTAATTTTTATTTGCGTTGTTGCGGACTCAGGGACGGGGGCGAAGACCATGAGGGGTGAACAACCTTGGGTTCCCACCAAACTCTCCAGAATGCAGGTCGTCGCATACGAATAACTTTGTGACGCGGCGGGTCACTAATCAATCGTGAACGCCAATAACTCGACCACGTGAATTAGGGTCCTCCGTCTGTTGAAAATCGGTTACCTGAAATGGTCATTTGATATAATTACCGGGAGACACGCCCTCGCACGCACTTGCTCAAAACGGATCACCTTGCCAGATCAGATGCAGCCGAGCGGGACTGTCAAGCACGTACCGGCTAGGAAACAGATCGTTGGGGAATAATGTCCTGGCTAAACGAGGGTGCGAACCATGCTGGACCAATGATAGAAAACATGAAAATGAGCTGGGAACATTTCTATACAAAGCATTTATTTACAATCTAGCGAGGAAAAGTATGTGGCACATCGAATGGGGTTTATTTTTATGTACAGCAGGGGATAGCAAGGAATTTGTGGGGTGTGGCAAAAGACAAGGACTCTTACAAAAGCAGACACAGAGCAGAGTTATCGTGATATATCTTCTACAACAATCTTAATTTATGCTAGGACAAGTGCCACCACCCACACACACACACACACACACACACACACACACACACACACACACACACACACACACACACACACACACACACACACACACACACACACACACACACACACACACGGATACTTTGAGACGTAGTAGGTCTGTTTCACCTCCTGAAGCCCACCCACATGTGGAGCGAGCCGACAACAGCAACTTGCACATATACAAGCACACTCATACCGAGGTGGATACTTCAAGACTTGGGAGGGCTCCGTTCCACTTTTTGAAACCCCTATATGGAGATAACAACGAACAATACACACACTCACATGGAGGTGGATATTTTGAGACCTGGGAGGGCTCTGTTCCACTTTCTGAGACCTATATATGGAGATATCAATGAACGACCAATAACCAATAAAACACACACACACACCGGTGCCAAATGCCATTGCGGTAATACAGTTTTTGTACATGCACACATTTCTAAATGTACACACGTATCAAGTCAAATGCACACACTGGACTCTGTGTCCTTTTCTCCTGACAAGGTGGAGAGGTTACTGTCATTCTGCCTTCCTCTCCAAACTGTCTGCCATTGCAATCCAAAGCCAACTCCACTCTAGGATGACCGACTTCTTCCACTCTCGTAGACAACGTGTGGCTCTTGATAGAACCCTTTTCATCTCCTCTCCCTCTCAAGGCTGGAGTACCCCAAGGCAGTGTCCTCGGGCCAATATTATTCCTAATATTCATCAATTATCTCACTGACTCTGGAAAATCCTCTATCTCTTTGCTGATGACTACACTCTATGCCATGACATCTCTCATCCTTCTGACAGACAGGCAGCAGCCTCTTCCCTCACTTCAGACCGTGACAAAATCACATACTGTTCCAACACAATTTTGCTGAGGTATCCATTTTGTCCACCCTTTGCGTTCTCCCTTACGCCTCATTGTTAACTGCATCCCTTGTTCGTCAGTCTCCATCTACTTTCTCCCTCCACCCTGCTGTTGGTATTTTCCCTCTCTCCTGCTGTTCCCTTTGTTAAGTTGTGTCCTGATTTGTTCTGTGTAATCGCTCTTCCACGAATATAGACCATACCAAATATAAATGAATATATAAATATTTTTAAAATGCCCCAACATATGCGGCATTTTTCAGGAACGTAAATTGTTGTTTTTTATTTATTATTTATGACCCACAAATACGTGGGATAAACGAATAGCGAATGCGCGAATTGCAGGGTCCAACTGTGTGTGTGTGTGTGTGTGTGTGTGTGTGTGTGTGTGTGTGTGTGTGTGTGTGTGTGTGTGTGTGTGTGTGTGTGTGTGTGTGTGTGTGTGTGTGTGTGTGTGTGTGTGTGTGTGTGTGTATCCTCCATAACTCCAAAACAATGAAATCTAGCAGCCTGAAACTTTGCATGATTACTCTGAATACTCCAAGGAAGTGCATGACCCATATTGACTGTATAGAGTAAGAGTAAAGTAATGTTATGGTCAATGTGCATCGGTCATTTGTATTGCAAGAAATATGAAGCCCACCCCCATTATGCATCTAAAATTAGATTACATCCCGTTTGACTTTTATTTAATGTTCTTACATTTGTTTGGCTGTTACATGAGCTTAGAAAGGTGTTCACTCGGCCAAAAGCCTCAAGTTTAGGAGGGAAAGGGGGGGTCGATAGACTAAAGTTCCAAAAGGAACAGCTTGTTGTGGCACTACCAAAAAAAATACTCAACTTTGTGCAGGAGTAAGCCCCTCCTCCCCCCAGTCGGGTCTCAGACGAATAGCAAGCGTTTTGTTCCCTCCATCACCAAAGGTGGATGGGAGTTATGTTTTTACCTTGTCTGTCTTTTTATGTGTTTGTCTGTGAGCAGGATTTCTCAAAAGGTTGCAGACAGATTTGGACAAAATTTGGTGGACATGTTGAGTATGGAAAATGGACGAATTGATTTGATTTTGGTGAAGATCCGAATACGGATCCGGATATGAAGGTTTGAATTTTTTAAGTGATTCTTCACCATTGAGCAAAGTTTACAAAAACAATATTGTTGTGTCTATGCCGATTAACACCGATGCTAGACGGATAGACCGAAACTGGCTTTAAAGGCACTGCATTCAATATTACTCAACTTGTGTTTCTCCAAGGTCAACCAAATGCACCAAAATTGATGGCAATCACACACGGAAAACAAATGGCTGAAATATGCTTTCTTACCTTTTAAAAGATTTATTTTTATGTTAAAAAGCACAGGAAGAGGACCGACAAGATGTTATAATAATTGAAACAAACCAAGTGAGTCAAAAGGCACAAAGAGGAGAATGAGGATTCACAAACTTGTATACAATGGATGAGAAATTAAAGCTAAAATCCTAGCCCACTCAGCACCATAAATCACACTTGTACAACAACACAATGATGCAGGTGGGATTTCCCTTTTTTCTAATGCACAGGTTCGAAGCAGTACTTGATAGTGTCTGATTTAGAGACCAGGAGGGACACGAGAACCAGTCATGATGGTGCCAAGATGAAGTAAAATGGCCATGAGCAGGGCCAGCGATGAGTAGGCATTCAACCAGGTCAAGTAGTCCCCTTTGTCCTTTTTAGAGTGAGGCCACTTGGTCTGCCCTCAGTCTTCTTCATCCAAACCCCCCAAAACACAGGGTGATCCCAGCTTGGGTCGATTCCACACACTTCTCCTCCAACCAAGGTCTCAGTCCTCCTTTTCACATGAGTCTTTCTGTTCTCTCCTTGATCTTTCTTATGGATCGAGTCCCTTACAAGCCTCTCTTTGTCCTCTCTCATGGACTCCCTGGTAGACCAGTCTCGATGCAGGTGCATACCCTCCTCATCTTCCTCCTGGGTGGAGTCTCCCTCCTCGGTGTCACCCATGGGGGTGGCCCCTATAAAAATTAACTTACATCTTTTCCTCTGGCCTCCACAGACCACTGTGCTGCCATGACTCCGCACACTGGCCAGAGAGATCAGACTTTACCTTTTTGCACACATGATGTGTGCCTCTGCTATGGAAAGTCTTCACCAAGCCCTGCCCACAAACAAGAGGTTTTGCATATTCAAAATTAATGTCTACCCTGTCTATAAATTACATACGCTGCCTCCTCAGCATCACGTGCCACAAATAACTTACTCGGACAGAACCCTCTTACATGGCAATCTAACCAACTCGAAACACAAGGACCACACTATGCTTACCACTGTCTATGTATGGATCCCTCCCCCTTCCAGATAACAATATATAGCATGATATTTCAAAAAATTGTGAACAAGTTATGACAGAACGAAGTGGATGAGCTAATAAGGTGACAAAAACAAGTCGATTAGATTTCAGTTCAGTTCAGGTCCGGATCCAAATCCAGCCGTTCAGTGGGATACAAAACCTAAACTGTTAAGGCTGGCAGAGGTATGCGCTCTACCGAGTGTCATTCTGGTTGCCATTGCGATCACTCTCTGTAAATACGTCCTTTCTTTTACATCACAAATGCAATTTTTGAACTTTACTTTGCCTCAACTCATCCTGTTTGCTCGCAACAGTTTCATCTGGAAGCTCTGGGGAAATCTGACTGAGAAAGAGATTGACGTGGTTACAAACCGCAAATGGTCCAGGAACACAGGACGCTGTTTGCTCAGCCAGATAATAAAATCTGTACCATGTTTGCCCCGGCACGTCACTTACGCATCGATAATTTCACAAAGGAAAGGTTGTGGGCTGCTACTAATCTGTGCTCTGAGGTATCTCAAATGTGTTTTCCAGCCAGGCCTGGAACTGCCTTTCCTTTCATATTGGTCTTTTGTGTGAGTGGGGGAGCATGGTTACAGTGAACCTTTCAATTTCATCTTTTTTATCGGTGTGTGTTCCTGAGATTAAATAAAATACTCGTCTGTATAAAACAAAACCTGCCTCTGGTAGCTTGTACATGTTTCTGTGTTTGAGCCTGGGGAGTACCTGCTGAAATATATCTGTCCGGGTTCTTCCCGACATCTTTGTTCTTTATTCCTTTCACACTTCTTTATACTTTTTTTCACAGTTCTCTTTATTCATTCTAATTCTTGCTTTTCCTTCCCTTTCATCTCTTTTCCTACCTATTCCTCTCTTTCATTAAAATTATCTATCTCTCGAAGGAGAAGTGAATTCTGGATGGGTTTTGAGGGTAGTGGAGTAGTGGTTGAAACTCGAATCCTATCCAGATTCCTCCTGATGACTCCCTCTTTCCTCTTTACTTATTTGGGTTCTTTCTTGGTCTTCTCTTTCAATGCATCAAGGGGAGGACAATAAACTGATGTGAGGATTTATAAATAAATAAATTTGTTCGTTCTACTGAGGGATAACGATTTGTTTTTATTTTACGTAATTGGCTATAGCGTAGTGTTATTCAGTTATATGCATTCATAATGAAGATTATGCATTCTGCATTTTACTGTGACACAAATATCGTGAAATTGTACTGCAAAGAATAGTAAAAATATGGGATATTTTCAAAAACAAAAACGTGTTTTTGTCTTTTTTTTATTTCTTATGTTGCAGAGACATCTGTGGAGCATCCACTAAACTTGAGATCAAGTCTGGCTCGGTCGTTTTCATGCAACAAGATATTGAAAAGAAACATTGATAAGAGAAGGAGAACCTCATTTGCTCTGAAGAAATGTGAAATTAATCACATTGGTGAGAATGCACAGCAAGGTGCTGTGTTTGAAAAAGCTTTCACTAGTTCTACATCTGCCTTGAAGATGCCAAAGACCACTCAAAGTGATGAAAACATCGACAAGTATTCTCTTTGTGAAAAATCCTTCACAACTTCCTCTTTAAAGCTGCATGAGATGATTCACGCTGGTGATAAGCCACACAAGTGTACCGTTTGTAGTAAAGCCTTCACCACTTCATTTGCATTAAGAACACATGAAGTGATTCATGTGACAGAAATGTCACATGAATGTTCTGTTTGCCAAAAATCTTTTCTGTCCCCATCACACTTAAAGAAGCATGACATGATTCACACAGCAGAAAAGCCGCACAAGTGTTTTGTTTGTAAAAAATCCTTCATTTCCTCATATGACCTAAAGAGACATGATTTTGTTCACAGGGGACAAAAGCCACACAAATGTTCTCTTTGTCAAAAATCCTTCATGTCGTCATATGACCTAAAGAGACACGATTTTGTTCACAGGGGACAAAAGCCGCACAATTGTTCTCTTTGTCAAAAATCCTTCATATCCTCCTCCAATTTAAGCAGACATGAATTCATTCACAGAGGAGAAAAGCCCCACAAATGTTCTTTTTGTCAAGAATCATTCATATCCTTTTCCGAACTAAAGAGTCATGATTTCATTCACAGGGGAGAAAAGTCACACCATTGTTCCGTTTGTAAGAAATCCTTTACATCTTCTTCATACCTCAAGATACATGAGATGATTCACAGTGGAGAAAAGCCATACAGATGTTCTGTTTGTCAAAAATCCTTCATATGCAGATCTAAGCTGAAGAGACATGATTTCATTCACAGTGGGGAAAAGCCATACAAATGTTCTGTTTGTGAAAAATCCTTCATCTACTCATCTGAACTAAAGAGACATGATTTCATTCACAGTGGGGAAAAGCTGCACAAATGTTCTGCTTGTGAAAAATCGTTTGTATTCCCATCCCACCTCAAGAAACATGAGATGAATCACAGGGGAGAAAAGCCACACAAATGTTCTGTTTGTCAAAAATCATTTTCATTCGCATGCCAGCGAAAAAAACACGAGAAAAAACACAGTGCGGAAAAGCCACACAAATGTTCTGTTTGTGAAAAATCATTTTCATTACCATGCCAGCTCAAGATACATGAGATGAATCACTGGGGAGAAAAGCCACACAAATGTTCTGTTTGTAAGAAATCCTTCATAACACCATCTGAACTGAAGAGACATGATTTCGTTCACAGTGGGGAAAAGCCACACAAATGTTCTGTGTGCAAAAAATCGTTTGTGTTCCCATCCCACCTCAAGAAACACGAGATGATTCACTGGGGAGAAAAGCCATACAAATGTTCTGTTTGTGAAAAATCCTTCACATCCTCAAACGATCTAAAGAGACATGATTTGATTCACAGTGGGGAAAAGCCACACAAATGTTCTGTTTGTCAAAAATCCTTCATATTCAGATCCGAACTAAAGAGACATGATTTCGTTCATCACATGGGAGAAAAGTCACACAAATGTTCTGTTTGTCAAAAATCCTTTGAATGTAGATCAGAACTAACGACCCATCATTTCATTCACAGGGTAGAAAAGCTGCACAAATGTTCCATTTGTAAAAAATCTTTCATGTCCCCATCCCACTTAAAGAAGCATGAGATGATTCACTGGGGAGAAAAGCCATACAAATGTTCAGTTTGTCAAAAATCCTTCATATCCTCATACGACCTAAGAAGACATGATTTGACTCACAGGGAAGAAAAGCCACACAAATGTTCTGTTTGTGAAAAATCCTTTGTGTCATCATATGAACTGAAGAGACATGATTTGATTCACATGGAAGAAAAGCCACACAAATATTGTTTGTGAAAAATCCTTCATATCCTCATATGACTGAAGTAAACATGATTTGATTCACAAGGAAGAAAAGCCACACAAATGTTTTATTTGTGAAAAATCCTTTGTATCCTCATACGACCTAAAGAGACATGATTTTATTCATGGGGAAGAAAATCCACACAAATATTTAGTTTGTGAATAGACTTTCAAAACATCAGCACACTTGAAGATACTTGAAAATATTCATGAGGATGGAATCACACATATCTATTCTCTTTCTAAAAATGTTGGCATGTAAACCATGAAATGATTCACAGGGGAGGGAGAAAAGTTACTTAAATGCTCTATTTGCAACAAAGCCTTCACATCTGCATATTGCCTCAAGAAACATGAAATTATTCACATGGGTGAAATTCCCAAGAAGTGTTCCGTTTATGAGAAGGATCTCACAACTTCACAGGGTTTGGATGGGTTTGAGGGCTGAAAAGCAGAGCAAGATTTTATTTTTTAAGCAGAAGCAGAACATTTCAATGGCATGTTGAAGCAAAACATATGTGCAGCAAAAAGAGAGGCAGGACAAAATATTAAGTGACAAATCTAATTGCTATATAAGGGCAGTTGGCCTTATGCAGACTTGCCTCTGAACCCAGCATGGGTTCAAATTTGAACCCAACATGAGTTCAAATCTCAAGCCAGCTATAAACTGCCATCAACGTATTTTGCATGCATGTCAATTCTGCAGTGTTTTCTATGAATTGGGTTTTGTTTGCTAGCACAAGTTGATGGAGGTTAAAGATCCCATGTTGTCCTGCGCGAAGAGTCGGCGAGCTATTGCCGGCATCATGAACATATTACAAATTTCTGCACTTTCAATCAAGTATCCTGTGTCAGAGTAGTGACCCATCCATGTTGTAACCCTGAGCAATTTAGCCAAAGACACTGCCTCGACAACTATGTGCACATAATGGTGCAAAGAGGAAAATAATATGAAAAACATTATGTGGAGATATTAAAAGTCACACAAAACGTATTTCCCAAGAAATGTTATAACTTCTTTAATCCTCATAAGTTGTACATACTGTGATTATATTTACTGCTGCAAGTGATCGCATCAGTCTTGGCAGGAAGTGAACAGGGAAGGGACTAACTTCGCAACCACACAAGTGCTCTGTATCTTGTGTTACGGACCAGTATATTCATTTAATTGTGCTTGGGAAAGGTTACATTTGCGATTAAGTAACAACACCACCAACAACAATGACAACAATACATTGAATGAAAAGGCAATGGCATTGGGGGAACAGAAAAAAAGGCAAAGGGCAAAGGAGGAAATAGGTGTTGGGACTCTCTTGAGCTGCCATGCTCTATTTCGAGGAGTGCATATCATTAAATAACTGAAACTCACAGTGAAGGAGAAATTAGGGTCTTCTGTATGCAATACTCTGAAGGTTTAATGACTCATTATATCCTTTCCCATGACGGATCAACTTTAACCTGCTGTGCACTGCTCTGGAGATTCGGATTATCTTCTTATGTCCACCTTGTGAGGTATTCCTCTCTGCTGACCTCCCTCACTTAATCGTCAGACATTGCACTTCACTTGTTTTCTCAGCAACTATATCATAGCTGTTGCATGTATTACCTCATTGGCACCATTTTGGGGATTTACACACCATTTTGAGAAAGCACTCGGTGTGTTGACTGGTCCATACTCTCAGAGCTTATTTATCCCTCGAACCTCTCTGTCCTTCAAACAAATCATACTTTTCACCTCACAGGGAATCTGTTACAGCAGAATCAGGTTCTCCTCTATGCTTCAGTGATTTGGGGATTCACCTTTCTGGGGACTTGTAAAACCTGACTGCTGGTATCGATTTCACCATTTATGCGCACCCTCCAGACTTTGAACATTCCGATGAGGCTCACCACTGACCTTTCACCCATTTATGACCCGCTTTTATTTAATGTGAAAACTGCTTGATTCAGCTGAGTTGCCACATCAAGAGTTGTGAGTTTTCATATAGCTGCATTGCTGCAGGTGACTTTCGTACTTATTTATTTTGGGGATTCTAAGAAAAGTCATTTATTGATACATTTAATTAATATTATTGTGCTAAAGGTAGACATTAGGAATTATTAAATATTTCTTATAACGTTACCCTTCTGTCTCCTGTCATATGTTGGGTTCACCAGAAAACACCATGAAGTGCACATCAGTGTCTGTATTTTTGTTTCTGCCATGATGCCCTCCGGGTTACCGGTGCACTCGCTGCCGTGCCCTCAGGTCGACTCGAAACAGAAATTAGGGGCTCATCCAGAATGTGAAACCAAATTGCCAATAATAATAAATTGATTATAAGAAAGCCAAATTGAGCCAAATAACATTCATAATTAGAATCTTTTTGCCTCATGCTCTCAGTCTTTCACATGCCTCTTTGCAAACACCAGGCATGCTGTCATGTGCGTTTTTCTCAGGAGTGGCTTCCGTCTGGCCACTCTCCCACAAAGCCTACACTTGTGAAGTGCTGCAGAGACTGTTGGTTTTCCGGCAGGTTCTCCTATCTCAGCCAAGGAACTCTGTAGTTCTGTCGACGTGGTCATTGGATTCTTGATCACCTCCCTGAGCAAGGTCCTTCTTGCCCAGGTGCTCAGTTTAGTCGTTTTGTCGAAGAGTCTGGGTAGTTCTATATTCTTTCCATTTCCGAATGATGGAGCTCACTGTGCTCTTGGGAACTTCCAACACTCCAGAAATTGTTTTGTACCTTTCCCCAGATCTTTGCCTCCTCACAATTCTATCTCGGAGTTATACGGACAGTTCCTTGGACTTCATGGGAGATTTTCTGCTCTGACATGCATTGTCAACTGTGGGACTTCATATAGAATCGTGTGTTTCTTTCTAAATCATGTCCAATCAATTGAATTGGCCACAAGTGGACTCCAATCAAGTTGCAGAGATATCTGAAAGATTATCAAAGTAAATTGGATGCACCTGAGCTCAATGTCAAGTGTCATTGCAATGGGGCTGAATACTTATTGATGCAAGACATTTCATGTTTTCTTTGTTAATTAATTTGTAAAGATTTTGGTGGGGAAAATAAATGTATATATTAATTATTTGGAAAAAAACAATTAATTTGTAAAAAAAACAAAAAAACAAGGACAAATGTGTCGAACAGCCGCACCCTAAAGGTTTTGTCTTCACCAGAAGAAGAACAAGAAGAGGAAGAAGAATTAAAAAAAAACAAAAAAACAACTTCCGATATTTCGTCACGTGCCGTCGCGTCACGTCCGTCATGGACGATCTTCGTTCATGAGAAAATAGTGTATTTACGAAATTACAATACATTAAATGGAATACTCTTTAAATAGTAACGTGAACTTTTCGAAACTTAAAAGCAAATGTCCGATTATATTTAAAACTTCATGATAGACGCTCTGAAAAGGCACACTCAATGCGAGGATGTGTACAGGTGTTTAGTATTTAAGGAGATCCGAATCCTGTATATAAAAAAGCCGAGTCCAAAAGATTTTGTCTGAAGAAGAAGAGCGCCGAGCTCTCTTCAAGCAGCTTTCGCGACTCATCTTCTTCTTCCTCTTCTTCTTCTTCTTCTTCTTCTTCTTCTGCCCACACAGGACAATGTTACTCTCCTTGTTTGAGGGGCGGTCCACCGCGACGGCTGCCACGCCCCCCCTCCCCCGGTCCAATCAGCGGACTTGGCGCCCCTTTTGGCCAATCACGGGGGCGACGAGCTAATCGCGTGACGCAACCGTCCAATCAGTAGGCGAGTGGCCAGGAAAGAAGCCCCTCCCGCCTGAGGAGAAAGTGTGGTGGTCTGGACCAGCGTTAGAGAGACGGTGTGCTCGTGGCAGGAGCATTGGCCAGTTCAAGTGTTCGGGGCGTTCTGGCTGGAATGTGAAGGTCTCGTCGCCTGGTCGTCTCATCTTGCCTGCCGATGTTCTGTCTTGTCCACCTACGCGCCGGCTGGCGTTCGTCATTGCATTGTGTTGCGGGTTCAAGTCCCTCCAAACCGGATCATCGAGAACCGCACGAGGTGGGAAGGTCCGAGATAGCTCTGGTTTCCAGCTCATCTTCCCTCGAGCTGGAAACCTTCAATAAAGGCCGCGGCCATCACTTCTTTTGGGTATTTGTGTGTGTCTGTGGGCCCATCTGTAAGTAAGGATTGTTAAGTGCTCTTTGCTGTACATTGTTTGCATTGCTTAGTCGGTTTAACTCTGCTCTTTGTGTGTTCCCTTCCCCCCCCCCCCCCACATTATATATATAAATCCCATGTTAAATGTTTCAGCTCGTTTCTGTGTTTTCTTTATTGGTTTAGCACGGTGCATGTTGGGAAATTTGGAAGCGGCAAATTGTGCATTCGGACCGATGGACCTCGGTAACCATACGCACGGTTCGAGCACGCTAACGGCTCGTTCCGCTCGAGCTCCGCCGAGGGTGAATTTCCCCGGTAGTTTGGACGACGTGGGTATTTAGGTAAATTGAAATTGGCAATCGACCCTATCCCACGCAGTCGACCTATTGGCAATCTTCGGTCCGATAAGGGACCCGTCGGCTCTGGAGTTATCCGGGGTGACGACCTATAAGTTCCGGGTGTTCGGTGGAGCCGACTCTACTGCTCCATCTAGCAGTCGTGCTCACCACCGATACCCGGCCCACAACAATATATATATATATATATATATATATATATATATATATATATATGCGTGTATATGTATATATATATATATATATATATATATATATATATATATATATATATATATATATATATATATATATATATATATATATATAGTGTTACGAATTTGGAATTAGATTGCACACAACATACAGGTTCCTTTCGTTAGCTATGTTGATAAGTGCTTGTTCCCTAGATAGCTCACCTTCCATTGTTTAAATGTTTAGAAATCGATTAGATGCGCTGCGGATCGATTTAATAGTTAGGGTGCGAACAATGGAGACATCCCTCCCCTTCTTCTGCGAAGAGGAAGAAGAGACCTTCTGTCCCGTGATTCATGACATCAACAACTCCCTCCCACCCGTGGGTGAGCGGGGGAGGATTCGCGGGAGCTCAGGAAGGATCGCGGTGATTGGGTGTAGCTCGCTCTCGCTGGAGCCCGGGTCTGAACAACTTGAAGACCACACGGGGTGGAGAGGTTCGAGATAGGCTCTGGGTTTCAGCTCACCTGTCCTCCGAGCTGAAGCCCGTTATTCAAGGCCTCAGCCATCATTACGTGATCTGTCGGGAGAGTAGGGTGCAGGCTGAGGCGAGCCTCGAGAGGTGGAGGTACGCACTGGAGAGAAGGGGAATGATAGTCAATCGGAGTAAGACGGAGTACATATGCGTAAATGAGAGGGAGGGTGGTGGTATGGTGCGGTTGCAAGGAGTTGAGGCGGGGAAGGTGGACGGGTTTAAATACTTGGGATCAACTGTCCAAAGTAACGGAGAGTGTGGGAGAGAAGTGAAAAAGAGAGTGCAGGCAGGATGGAGTGGTTGGAGAAGAGTTGCAGGAGTGATTTGTGACAGAAGGGTAGCTGTAAGAGTGAAGGGGAAAGTATATAAGACTGTAGTGAGACCAGCTATGTTGTATGGTTTGGAGGCGGTGACACTAACAAAAAGACAGGAAGCGGAGCTGGAGGTGGCAGAGTTAAAGATGCTGCGATTCTCGTTGGGAGTGACGAGGATTGATAGGAAAAGAAATTAGTATATTAGAGGGACAGCGCAGGTAGGACGGTTTGGAGACAAAGTGAGAGAGGCGAGATTGAGATGGTTTGGACATGTGCACAGGAGGGAAGCGGAGTATATCGGGAGAAAGATGTTGAAGATGGAGCCGCCAGGTAGGAGGAGAAGAGGAAGGCCAAAGAAGAGGTTCATGGATACGGTGAGAGCGGACATGCGGGTGGTTGGAGTGTCAATGGAAGATGTGGAGGATAGAGCGAAATGGAGACGGTTGATCTGCTGTGTCGACCCCTAACGGGAGCTAGCCGAAAGAAGAAGATATATATATATATATATATATATATATATATATATATATATATATATATATATATATATATATATATATATATATATATATATATATGTGTGTATGTATATTGTTACGAATTTGGAATTCAATTGCACACAAAATACAGGTTCCCTTAGTCAGCTATGTCGATAAGTGCATGTTCCCTAGATAGCTCACCTTTCATTGTTTAAATGTTCAGAGATCGATTAGATGCGCTGCGGATCGATTTAATAGTTAGGGAACGAAACAATGGAGACGTCCCTCCCCCTCTTCTGCAAAGCGGAAGAAGAACCTTGCCATCCCGTGACGTCAACAACTCCCTCCCACCCGTGGTTGAGCGTGGGGTGGATCACGAGGGCATGAGTCATGCCGGGTGCGGGGGAGGGGGTGCAAAGGATAAAGAGGACATCTTTTCTTTGTTCGTGTGGGAGTCCCGTGGTAGGGCTGAGTTCGTGGGAGTCCCTTGGCAGAATTCGTGAAGAGTCCCGTTCTGAGTCCCGTGGTAGTAGTAATCTTTTTTTGCTTCGGAGAGAGCAGTCGTTCAGCCGTCGGGTCCTGCTTGGCTTGAGGCCTTCGGAAGCTTTTTGCTTCGACTGGCTCAGTGAGCTTCGGCTGCTGCTTTGTTTTGGAAGGAACTTGAGCCAGTTGTTTGGCTCGAGCTGCGAGTGGAGGCTTCTTCCTCGGCTTCCTCTTCTTCCTCTTCTTGGTTCGTGGAGCTTTGTGTTCTCCATTTTGTTTCCCGGCTTGGTGCGACGCATCGGCCTCTTCTAGGAGTTGGATCCTCGGGGAAGCGATGATCGACAGGAAGGATCGGCGCCTCATCTCACCGGCACGTGTTGAGAAATGCGGGAGGATTCGCGGGAGCTCGGGAAGGATCGCGGCGATTGGATCCAGCTCGCTCTCGCTGGAGCCCGGGTCCGGACAAGTTGAAGACCACACGAGGTGGAAAGGTTCGAGTCAAGCTCTGAGTTTCAGCTCAGCTGTCCTCCGAGCTGGAGCTCGTGATTAAAGGCCTCAGCCACCATTTCTTGTGTGTGTGTGTGTGTGTGTGTGTGTGTGTGTGTGTGTGTGTGTGTGTGCGCGCGCGCGCGCGTGTCCGTGGGCCCGTCTAATAAGTAGGAACTGCTGTTAAGTGTAAATGACTGTACATAATAAGTAGACGGTTTTGGTTCTTTTGTCGTGCTTTTGTTGCTTGTATAATTGCATACGTGTTTTGCCTTATTTAATTGCATACGTGTTTTATTATAATAAATGTCCTTGTGTGAATGTAAACCTGCTCGTTGCGTCCATTCCCTCATTGACTGAACATTTCGTGTGATGGGAGTTAGAAAGCCGTTGGTTTGCCGTAATAGGGGGACATTTGGACCGGCGGTTCTCGGCGATTATGCCGCTCGGAATCGTGCACGGACAAGCTCGCCTCGGCGGTTTGTTCCGTACGAGATCCGTCGAGGGTGGAATACCCCGGTAGTTGGATCACGTGGGTATTTAGGTACATTGAAGATTGGCAATAGACCCTACCCCACGTGATCTGCCGATTGGCGTATTTCGGTTCTTGTACAAGGACCTGTCGCTCGGAGTTATCCAGGCGGTGATCTATATTCCCGGCGATCGGTTGGGCCGACTCGACTTGCGGCTCCGTTCAGAGCGGTCGGTTGGCGGCTGACCCCCCGGCCCGTAACTATATATATATATATATATATATATATATATATATATATGTATATATATATGTATATGTATATATATATGTATATATATATATGTATATGTATATGTATATATATATGTATATATATATGTATATATATATATATATATATGTATATATATATATATATATATATATATATATATATATATATATATATATATATATATATATATATATATATATATATATATATTGTTGCGGATCCGGGGTGGTGGGATTCTCACCCGGTCCTAGGCGCCACCCTCACCACCACCATCTCCAGGGTGTATAACACCGGCCGGCTAGGCACAGGCCTCGGGTCACGCGTCTTCAAACACGATACCAACGTAATCCTGACCCTTGCCAGTTGGGGAAATAGAACCCCCGGTTACAGACTGGTTTTGACAGAGACCGAGTGGAGTCTACCAGTCTGTAACCATTTTTTTGGTGTTATATATCCAATTGAACGGATCGTTCCTCGACGCGACACGAATTAATCCATAGCAGCAACTTCATACAAATTAACCAGATTTATTGGGGAACATCGGGGATCACAACACAAGCAAAATTCACGACAATGGTTTTATTAACAATCCTCAACCTGTTCTTAACTCGGGAACCATGGACTAAAGGTTTCGAGGGGGTCGCGACTGAAATTTGCCTTAGACAACGTGCAGACAAAGACAGACAGACAAACCGCATGCATGCAAGACAAGACAGAGTAATTGGTGATGTCTCATGGACGAGAGGACAGTGTCAAAAGCACGAATGTCGCTCGCAACAGGCGGATGTCCACGGATTCGAACTCCCGCTCGAACGTGCCGCGTGGCGAAATGGAGCTCGTCCTCCCTTTGCGCCTTTCGCGCCGCATGTGGTCTCCATGCCCTCTGACCCCGCGTAAGGTCGACGATAGGCCTCAGCCGATCTCTCTCATGGTCCAGCATACAAATCTAGGACTGGCCTGTTCTCCAGACAAGGCCCAAGTCGAGGGGCCGAGCTCCGCGGGAGGATCGACAACATCTCGAGCCGTGAGGTGAGTACGGACAGAGGCTCTGCGGCCAGACGCAGGCCGAATCTGTCATTCACCTCTCCACAAGTCGATCGCCGGCTTGATGTGCAGGCAGCCTCTCTTACGTTCCAAAGCCTAGAATCCAAAGCCCACCACCCTAACCATTAAGGCTTAAGCCAACACCAGGCATACAGGTGGATGAGAGTAGCCTCATGTGCAAGGCGCCATTGCCAGAGTCCATCACATGCAGTACAGTCAGAGGCATTCCATTACATTACAGTCAGATGCAGAGGCACTCAGTACAAGATTACATCGTAATTCCAACCCAGTGAGTACAGCATGAAAGGGCCAGAAAGTTTCATTTCTTACAGGTTGCAAACCAATGCGAAAAGAGAACAAGACCGATGACTGCCTCAGGGATAACATTTGTCCAGGGTCATATAACATGCTCCTTTTAAATTGTATTGTTGCACAGATAATTAAATTCCCAATCTGGATTGGGATTCTCTTAAGGAAATGGTGTCTGAATAAACATGATTCAATCACTGTTTTTTAAAAGAAAAGTCATTACCACGACAATGAAGACAATACAGTTATGGTGCATTTGAAGAGTACGATAATTACAAGCAATAACAGCCCAATAAATATCCAATGCAATTATGTTGCCCACCAGTTTCCAAAAATTCCCTTTTACCGAGACCCAAAATCCCATCCTTTATTAAAATCATGGTATTTTAACTCTGTCTAAATTTTGGCATATAACAGGTTCATATATACTTTTTGTAAAAATGATTTCTTATATTTCTTGAATGTCTAAAATGCTGACATGAAATTTGTGTGCATGTTATCGTTACAATACAACTGGTGTACAAAACCATCAGTTTGAATATTTATTGAGTCAAGCACGAAATGTGTTAAAAACACAACAACAAAAAACTTATTTTCCTTTATCATCCCCCTCTTTTATGTTTTTATTTTTATTTTTATATACAAACACAATCTGTCGTTTGTCATATATATATATATATATATATATATATATATATATATATATATATATATATATATATATATATATATATATATATATATATATATTTTCCCTTGCCTACAGTACACCTAATTAATTCCAAGGTCCTACAGTATGTTGATTAAGTTTCCGATATGTTTCAGTCATAAAAAAATATCTCATGAGTTTAGTCTCGAAAAGGTGTTATATCATCACGCGTCTTATTTTGCTTTCATCTATAAAATACATTAGTTATTTAAAATTAACAGATATGACTGATCATCATCATTATCAGGTCTTATTAGTTATCTATCATCACATTAGGTATCTATCTTGATTTCACATAGCTTCCAGAACACATCAAAATCATCCTTTTGTCCTATCTATGAGAGCTACATGAAGTTTGTGTGACCATTATCTTGGTTATCTTCTTCATGCAAATAGCAGGCAAATTAACCACACTTTTCCAAGGCAAGAAATAACCAATGTAGGATTCTTGCTCCCCAACTAGCAATAAGAACAATTTCAGAGTTATTTATGGCCAGTCAGAATATTTGCAATCACATTGGCTTTGCCTTCGATATTGAATTGACAAGTTTAATTCTCATAAAGTCAAGCTCCATTTCATCAATCTCTGATCTTTATCCTAACTTTTATAAAAAGTGAAAAGATTGTGATCTGTGAAAACAATTACTGGAAATGTAATTAAACCCAAGTGTATCCCAAACCATTACAAAGCTCTCACTGTGGGTGATATGCTCCTTCCTTAAACTTCTGCCATCCATTGTTGTAAAACACTTGTTTGCTGCAAATAACTCGTCATCCCAGAAATCCCCACAGCAAGCTCCTGTCTACCTCCCGGTGCTATTAATCTTCATCAATTGCTTTCACTTTTGTTGCTGTTACAGCAGAACTGAACTCTGACCCTGAACGTGAGCTAGGAATACAATCTCTGCTCCCAATTTTTTTTTCTTCAGTTTAACAATCAGTTTGATATCAGTCATCCTTTATTATGATTTCAGTACCCCTTCAGTAAATCAGTAGTACTTCAGTACCCCTTCAGTAAATCAGGAGTACTTCAGTACCCCTTCAGTAAATTCAGTACTCCTTCAGTACCTTTAGTATTATATCAGTACCCCTTCAGTAAATCACTTTATTTCTAAGCTTGGCTTGACCAGTCTCCTATCTCTACATCATGACACACGAAGTCTGTTCGGCTATGTACCTCCATCAACAAGTAAGCAAGTCATCAACTAAATGAGACGACCTTGCCATTAGGATCTCAAATTTCCCAATATCTGATTTAACTAAAATTAACACCATGTTGGTCAGCCTCGGATAGGCGTTGTCCACAATATGGTCAAATCTTCTTACTACACATCTCATCCTGACCGTGTATCAACTACACTAATTATCAAAACTTTGCAACGTAATTGAAACAAAATTTCATGGCTCTCTTGTGACGTCTTCACTGCAGACTCTCCTGTATCAGAGATGAGGATGCTTGTAGCCCCACCCCAGCACTCCACAGCAAACTTCCCCCATCTGGAGGGCTTTTTACTCTATCTGCGAATGCAAAACCTTGGCACACATAGTTTTCTCATTCACACCTCAGCCACGGTGGTTGCATTCTGTTTTACTATGCAGATATTTCTCTACCCATTTAGAAAACATCAACCTTTACTTCAGTCTTCATGTACGAAAAATTCCTTCATTAAAAAGATAATGATCTTTCAAATCCTCTACACTGTCCCATCTTTGGAACCCATTCCATATTCACCATTCTAATATCCCTGATGACGATTTGTCCTTGCATAACATCAAATCCACAGTTGTCAATAGGACGTCCTTCAAATCAACACGTGACATCAGTGCATATGTCATTATGTCCACGCAGCTACGTGGTTCACCCTTCTAGATTTATAAATCATTGTAGTGGGGCAACTTAGCATAACAATTGTGTATTTTGTGAGGAAAGCACCAAATTTGGCACACTAGTAGCCTCACATATTATGAACAGATTTGGATATTGGGCCATCTCAAATTCAGCCGCTGATGGCTGTGGCAGCCATTTTCCAAAATGGCCGCTAGCGGTTACTATAATTTCACTCTAACATTGGTTTGAACATTTATTAAAAGCTGAATTAAGAAAAACATAACAGGGAGAGTTTAAGACAAGTTTGTTTAAAAGTAACATCTCCGAGACTGATCTTTGTTTATAACAGGTTTTGTTTCTCTGCAGATCCTATAATGGTGGTGAAGGTGGAACCTGAACCTACAGGTGTTTTTCCCTCACAAGGTAACAATCTATAATAACAATATACACGTTGAAGATAACGATGCTGGATGATGGGAATGACCTGACGGGTTGTGGTGAGTTTGGTTTCTGACTCCATTGATGTTGTTATAGATTTAAATGAGGAGCTGAAGGTGAAACTTGAACTTGGGGAGAATTGTTCTTCACAAGGTGAGTCAAGCACGACGTTTAGCCATTTATTCACAGGATTTAAATTAACCTTTTTATTTCTTATTTGTTATTTTTTAAACAAGAAAACTATTTAAAATCCCACAAGTTGTAATCAGTATTTAAACCCTTCATGGCCCTGACGTCCATCTATTTCTCCACAGATGAAATGGATCGAGTGAAACCCGGAGGTTTCCATGGTAACGTTCCTCCGATGTTGGACGTCACTTGTGTGAAGGAAGAGCCGGGTGAAGATTCCCTCTCAGCAGAAGGTGAGCGATGAATGAAACTCTGAATCATTCCCAAGTGTTTTGATCCAAGTGAATGTTTTATAACTCACTCCCTTTGTTTCATTTAATTTTGCCTAAAACATTGTGGAACAGTAAAGCCTCGTTTTTTTGAAGCCCAGTTGCACATGGCATATCAAGGAAAAATGCCGCTCGGGGCAAGATGTCAAATTGCTGCCCCTTCGTAACTCACATGCTGAATTAAACACAAAGCTAAATGAAATAAATTTATTACAAATTCAATGAAGTACAGGTAAAGTATATTTTCAAATCAACAGTTACACCGTTGTTTTCCACCTTTCTAAATCGTCATTGGCTTATTAAGCGTTCGGTTGTTGTGACTGTGATTCATATCTTTGTAGCCTTCAGTGAAGCAAATTCGTCTATCATATCTTCAAAGTAAATTGAATCGGCAAGTTCATGCTCAATGGAGAGGATACCTGGATTACTGAGCCTAGAGTGGCTCATTGTGGATCTGAGATTGGTCTTTATCAGTTTCAGTTTGGAGAAGCTCCTCTCACATGCTGCATTGCTCACACACATGGTGAGAAACGTCCTCAGTATGATGAGAAGGTTTGGGAAAGATTCCTAAAATCCCCACTTCACAACATATTGAAGGATTTCATATGTCTTCCAATCCACCGTTTCTTTCCCAGTGGTTTCCTCATACACTTTCATGTGTCAACGAACATGATGAATCTCCTTCTGTCACTTTTCTGGTGATGATATTATCGTAGTCTCTGTGAGATGGTGTAATTTCATGGCAATGTCACTGTCGTTGGATGGGTCCATCAGGTAACTGAGTGACGTGAGAAACCCAAATTTAATGTTCATGTCGCTTATTTGTCGGGTTTATCAGGTCGTTTCCTCATGTAGCTGCTCCAAAATTTCATATTGCTCCCGTTTAATCTCATCTTGCAATGAGACCTGCGTCCACAGTGTCTTCCCCTGGCATTTGCTTCCTCTTCCTTATCAGTCACTCTGTAGAGATTCCCGTTTGCTCACAAAAATCGACGGCCTTGATTTTCCCCTCCTCTGTGACATTATCCTGCTCATTTTGGAAGAATAAAACAAGGGCCCCCAACTTGGCAGTAGAAGCGTCGAGCGCTAGCCCAGCCATTTGGATAATATTTTATGTCATTAATCTGTTAGCATGGGCTTCCAAAAGAATAGGTATATGGTGAAAATGTAGGTCATCATGCTGTTCAACAAAACAGCTGTATCTGACCTTGCGTCTTGCTTCTCGGCGTTGCTATGACGAAGCTACTCCAGGGCTTCAGATATTTCATACAGGTTGGACCGTGCAGCATCAGTTGCATCATGCTTGGAGCTTCATCGAGTCTCACAAACTAGCTCCACTGTCTGCCTTGGGACGAACTGCTTGAAGATTTTCCACCGGTGAGTTGAGACAGAGAAAAACTGGTAAAGTTGCTTGATTGTCCCGGAAAAAGTCACGGCGTTCACTGTAGTTTCAGCAGAGTGAACCCCAGCCAAAATATGGGAATAATTGGTACAAAGGAAGCGTCCGCCCCAGTTGCCAAATACACTAGTCTCTAGGTACACCCCTGATGAGATGGGAGACACAGGAATGAGATGAGAACGACAAACTGGAATGAGCTACGAATACAGGAATGAGATGGGAAGGGTGAACTGGAATGAGCTACGCACACAGGAATGAGACGCGAATGCCTCGCTGCCTCGTCTCCAAGTTTAGTTTCCCAGCATGCCGCACACTCCTTTTTGCCTGCCCCCTCTCTTTGAGACATTGTTTGCCGCAACCATTGGTCAGCAAACGGAGGGTGGGGCCACTTGCACAGTTCAACCCTTCCCTGCGCTTGCGCTTTCACACGCCACGGGAAAATTGTCCTCACAGGTGTCGATAATGACAGATGATAGATGCAACAAAACAAATTTGCCACCCCCCAAAAGTGCCGCTCAGGGCGGCTGCCCTATTTGCTCCCCCCCCCCCCTCACTACGCCAGTGCCCAGTTGATGTTCGAGCTCTTCGTGTAGTTACAAATATTTAATGAACAAAATAAGTTTTTATTTCTTGTCTCTGGATTTTAAAATGTGAATTTCAAGTGTGGATTCTTGATTTTTGTCTACTTTTCTTTTCTATTTTGGATTATTGTCCTTTTTTTGATACCCTATTACATGAATGGCTAGTCAATACCCTCTGAATCAGTACATTGTAGAAGTGCCTTTGGCCGCGATTACAGCTGCGAGTCTTCTTGGGTATGTCTGTATCAGCTTTACACATCTGGATTTGGGGATTTTCTCCCATTCTTCCTTGCAGATTTCCTCAAGCTCTGTCAAGTTGGATGGGGAGTGTCAGTGAACAGCAATCTTAAAGCCTTTCCACAGATTCTCAATGGTATTCAAGTCTGGGCTTTGGTTGAGCCACTCAAGGACTTACACATTCTTGTTCTGAAGCCATTCCAGTGTTGCTTTGGTTGTATGCTTGGGGTATTTGGCACCAGGTTCTCCTCAAGGATTTGCCTGTATTTCGCTCCATTCATTGTTTCCTCTATCCTTACAAGTCTCCCAGTCCCTGTCAATGAAAAGCATGCTCCCACTGATGCTGTCACCACCATGCTTCACAGTAGGGATGGTGTTGTATGGGTGATAAGCTGTGCTTGGGTTCTGCCAGACGTAGCACTTTGCATTCATGCCAAAAAGTTCAATTTTCTTCTCATAAGACCACAAATTTTTTTTCCTCATGCTCTCAGTCTTTCACATGCCTTTTTGAAAACTCCAGGGATGCTGTCATGTGTCTTTTTCTCAGGAATGGCTTCCATTTGGCGACTCCCAAAAAGCCTAGATTTGTGAAGTGCTGCAGAGACTTGTTCTTCTGGCAGGTTCTCCCATCTCAGTTCTACGGACAGTTCCTTGGACTTCATGGTAGTTTCGGCTCTGACATGCTCTGTCAACTGTTGGACCTCATATACAGTGCCAATAGAAAGTCTAAACCCCTTTCAAAATTTTTCACCTTTTGTTGCCTTATAGCCTGGAATTAAATTGCATTAAATCACACTTTTTCCACCTTTATTTACACATCGTAACCCACAACTTCCAAGGAAAAAACAAATTCTACAAATTTCAGAAAATTAATTAAAAATGCAAAACAAGAATATCGTGGTTGGATAAGTGTCCACCCTCTTATTATAAATTTGCCCTGGTGTAACCAATCACCTTCAAAATCACACACCAACTTAATTGTTCTCCACCTGTGTTAAATCGTAGTGATTTTGATTATTTCAGAATAAAGTCAGCTGTTTCTGTAGGTTTCCTCTGCTGGGTAGTGTGTTTCACACAAAGATTCAACCATGAGCACCAAGGAGCTTTCAAAAGACCTCTGGGATAAAGTTGTGGAAAGGCACAGATCAGGGAATGGGTATAAAAACATTTCAAAGGCCTTGAATATCCCTTAGAACACAGTCAAGGCAATCATTAAGAAATGTAAGGCGAATGGTACCAACAAGACCCTGCCTATATCAGGCCGTCTCTCCAAACTGGATTACCAAGCAAGGAGGAGACTGATCACATCGTTACCAAGAGGCCAATGGCAATGTTGAAAGAGCTACATGCCTTTATTTCAAATACGGGTTGCTGTGTGCATGTGGCAACAATATCCCAAGCACTGCACAAGTCTGGCCTATATGGCAAGGTTGCAAGAAGGAAGCTATTACTCAAAAAAGCCCACCTTGAATCCCATTTGAGGTATGCAAAAAAAACCACTCCTGAGATTCTGAAGCCATGTGGCAAAAAGTTTTGTGACCTGACGAAACCAAGATGGAACCTTTTGGCCGAAATGCAAAACATTACTTTGAGTGCAAACCCAACACAGCACATCACCCAAAGAACACCATCCCTTCTGTGAAGCATGGTGGTGGTGCCATCATGTTATCAGGATGGTTCTCAGCAGCAGGGACTGGGGCACTTGTCGGGATAGAAGGGAAAATGGATGCAGAAAAATCCTTGAGGAAAACCTGCTGCCCTCTCCAAAAAAGCTGAAATTGGGACAGAGATTCACCTTTTAGCATGACAATGACCCAAAGCACACAGTCACAGCTACACTCGAGTGGTTTAGGAACAAAATCATATATATATATATATATATATATATATATATATATATATATATATATATATATCTATATATATATATATATATCTATATATATATATATCTATATATATATATATATATATATATATATCTATATATATCTATATATATATATATATATCTATATATATCTATATATATCTATATATATATATATATCTATATATATCTATATATATATATATATCTATATATATCTATATATATCTATATATATCTATATATATATATATATATATATATATATATATATATATATATATATATATATATATATATATATATATATATATATATATATCTATATATATATCTATATATATATCTATATATATATATATATATATATATATATATATATATATATATATATATATATATTACTGTATACATATACATATCCTTGAGTGGCCCAGTCAGAACCCCAACCAAAATACAGTAGACTACGCTTAAGTCGTCACCATCGGGACCGAGAAAAAAGTGACGACTTAGACATGTGACGACTTACGCGTATGCGAACATTCATGATGACGGTGGGGTGAAGGATGAAGTTGCGCGTGGCCTGGACACGTACGTGTGAGAGGGCGCAACAATCTCTAAGCCGGCTATTGTACCAAAAGGGAAACACAATCCTCGGGGCATTGGTGGGGGTTCATTGGTTAGTTGGAAAGTGATCAAGCAAAGATGGAATTCATGAATCACTTTATCAAAAGTAAAGATAATGAACAACTGTATGACAACTCGTATATCATCGGTGATGGTATATGACCATCGACAAATGTGGAATGAATGGCTGTTAGAATTCATTCATTGGAATGAATGTAGAATGAGTTTTCATATGGAATGAAAACTCATATACCATCAACAATTTACATGACACACAGTCATCGTGATGACGACCACTCAATACCGATATGAAAGTGAGTGTGGTGATGTACAAAACAAGCCAATATAAAACCATGATCGGACTTCAACACTAAGCTCGATCGATCCTTTACTCCTTCGCCAGAGACTGCATTGTGCAGCCTGTCTACCTCTTCAGATGCATGTGCGACGGCGCGCTGACTGAGCTGAACGCAGCGCAGTTATAAATAGCCCGTGCATCACAATTCCATGAAATCGGGATTCTCACGAGGCAGCAGTTCCGTGTGACGAGTTAGGCGTGGTAATTTACTTGAGTTTCCATTACGCGGTAACGGACAACATCTGACGACTTAGACAAAGTGACGACTTAGAGATGACGACTTACAGACTTTATTCAAAGTCTGTAAGTCGATTTAACATTAGATAAATTCGGGACTTTTTGACGCTGCCGACTTAGGCGAAGTGACGAGTTACACGCTGCCGACTTACGCCTAGTCTACTGTACAATCGAAAATCTGTGGCATGATTTGAAGATTGTTGTCCATCAATGCTCCCCACACAACTACACTGAGTTTGACCAGTCTTGTACAGAAGAATGGACAAATATTGCCCAATCAAGGTGTGCAAAGTTGGTAGAGACCTTTTCCAACAGATTAACATCTGTAATTGCTGTCAAAGGTGCTTCCACCAAGTATTAACTCAGGGGGGTCGACACTTATCCAACCAAGATATTCTCGGTTTGTATTTTTTATTAATTTCTGACATTTGAAGAATTTGTTTTTCACTTGGAAGTTGTGGTATACGATGTGTAAATAAAGGTGGAAAAAGTCTGATATAATGCAATATAATTCCAGTCTATAAGGCAGCATTCTTTATAAGACAACAAATTTAATTCCAGGCCATAATGAAAACATTCTTTCTCTGGAACGCGACGTGCTGCTCTGGCGCATGCTCCTTTACCTGACCTGATCTGATCTATAAGACAACAAAAGGTGAAAATTTTGAAAGTCGGTGTCGACTTTCTATAAGCACTGCAGGACATTGTGTTTATTTCTAAATCATGTCCAATCAATTGAATTGTCCACAGGTGGACTCCAATCAAGTTGTAAGAGACATCTCAAGGATGATCAAAGGAAATTGGATGCATATGAGCTCAATTTGGAGTGTCACAGAAAAGGTGTTGAATACTTAATGACACAAAAGACATTTCAGCTTTTCGTTTTTAATTGATTTGTAAAAATTATAAAAACATGTTTTCACTTTGTCATTACTAGAAGCACCCGCTCCCTACGGGAGCCTAGGGGTTCAGGTTATTATATTTATGCCTATTTTACACCAAGGGGTCCCAGGATTACACACCCAAAAAATGGTTACGATCGGTTCAGCAGTTTTTGCAGTACCTGGGAACAGACAGACGGTGAATTATAGTAAGGTGGGGTATTTTGTGTAGATCAGTGAGAATTTTTTTTTAATTTAAGCCATTTTAAATTCAGTCTGTAATAAAAACAAAATGTGAAAAAGTCAAGGGGTGTGAATACTTTCTGGAGGCACTGTATAGACAAGAAAGAGACGTAAAACGTAAAACCTAACTCACTGGGCATGAGAGATCACACTCGTACAACAAGACAATAATGCAAGCAGGACTTCCCTTTGTCTCGACAATCTGCACGGTGGATGCAGAAATTAATGCAGTCCACTTTGGAAATCAAGAGTGAGGTGAGAGCCAATAACGATTGTGTCGAAAGACGCAGTAACACAGCCACGAGCAGGGCCAGCGATGAGTCTGCCTTCAAACAGAGCACGTGGTCGTTGTTGTCCTTTTCCGCAATAAGGCCTCCTGGTGGGAACTTCTTCTTCCGCCTGCAACTGCTGATGTCTTTCTTCTCCTCTTCAAAAGCAGGTGATACCAGCTTGGGTCTACCCAAAACTTCTGCAGAGCGAGCCACAATATTCTCTGCCTCACAAGCTCCTCCATGGGCCACTTGCTCGGCCTCCTTCCACACGACCCTCTGTCCCTCTTTGGTGGATTGCAGTTCTTTACTTCTTTCTGGGTGGAGTCCATCTCTTGGATGTCCACAGGGACACCCCTAATCAAAATAAATCTTCATTGCCACTTCCAGCTCAACAGCACACGGTCGCCACGGCTGGCTCACACTGGCCAGCCAGATAGATCGTAATCAGCCTCATTGCACACCCGTGACACGTGTGCCTCTGTGATGGGAAGTCCTCACCAATCCCCACGTGCAAAGAAGAGGTATTTCTGCATACATAATTAATCTGTCTACCCTGTCCATATATTACATATGCTGCCTCCTCAGCGTCACATGTAAAAACGACTTGCTCTGATCCGTCCCTGTTACATGGCAATGTAAGCTATTCAAAACACACAGAACATACTCCACTTACCACAGTCTAGCTCTGAACCCCCCCCCCCCCCAAACTCTGCCCTCCCCACCACGTAACACAATGGAGAAGGAGGGATCACAGCCTTGTTAAACATAAGTATGCTTAGTTCTCAGAATTGCTAATTTCTTTAAAATTTCAGATTTCACTCCAGATTTCGACACTTATTTAGTCCACGAAGTCAGGTCAGGTCAGGCTCGATCTGTGACCTGCTACAGGTACCATGTAAACCTGTACTAACCTGTTCCATGGTCGGGTTGTCGGCGACTAAACCGTCTCCCCCACCAGGTTTTCTGGTGAGGAGGGTGTTTGGATATGGACACCCAGCAGGATTAAAAACAAAACCTGTCAAAGGGCGGAGGAGCTCCTTGTGAGCCAACGGCCATCCATATCTAGTGCCCAACTGTGTCTGCGGACGTCCTCCTTCAGTTGGGTCACTTCTTATTAGGAGGTTGGTGGCAGGATTTGCACTCCGGCCACCGTAAAACCCTTCATTCCGCAAAATGCAAAAACGCAAAAAAATCTGAAAACCCACTCCGTGGGAGTACCTCCTGTGCAGCTTCCCTTCGCAGGGCAGCTCACCGGATGAAGAGATTGGGGCAAAGCCTTCGGGACCCCCAATCTTTGATGATAGGAGGGAAACCACGGGGTAACATCCCTGGGTCAGATTGCGGGAGAGTGTGTCGGAGTGGTGCTGAGGTGTCGTCCACCAGACGGCGGTCTCCTTGGGTTAACCTGAGGCGGTCCCTTCGGGTGGGTGCCTGGAATGTCCTATCCCTAAGAGAGGATGATCACCTGTCTCTGTTATCATCTGAGCTCAAGCGTTTGGACATCGGGATTGCAGCTCTCTCTGAGGTTCGGAGACCGGATTGCGGCGAGATAATGGTGGGTGGTTACACCTGCTATTGGTCTGGTCGCTCTGATGGTTACCATACCCAAGGAGTTGCTGTAGCTGTGTCCAATAAGCTGACCCCAATGATAATTGAGGTAACACCGGTCACCGAGCGTATTATGAGATTAAGGATTCGTCACTCCTTAGGTGTCATTTCCCTGGTCTCTGTTTATGCTCCGACTGAGGTGAGTGATCTCACCGTGAAGGATGCATTCTACGCCACACTCGAGTCTGTGGTTGATCAGTGCCCCAGACGAGATACACTTCTCGTCTTGGGGGATTTCAATGCATCGACTGGAACTGATAGGGATGGTTATGAGGTGTGTGTTGGTCCCCATGGGTCAGGAACTATGAACCAGAATAGCACTAAGTTCCTTGACTTTGCAAGAAGTCATGGACTTAGGGTGGCTGGTTCATGGTTTCAACGCCCACAAGCTCATCGCTGGACTTGGTATTCCAACGCTGGCGGTGTGGCAAAGGAGATTGACCATGTCCTCATTGACGGTCGCTGGAGGATGATCCAGAACTGCAGGGTCTACCGGAGTGCTCAGTTCCTCAATACTGACCACAGGCTTGTTGTAGCAACTCTAAAGCTGCACCTTAAATCCTGGAAAATGGTACCATCCCAGCCTAGGCTGGATGTTGCCAAGCTCAGGGATGAGAGAGTAGCTGAGGAGTTTGCGAACAGGCTGAGTGGACACTTGGGGGGTCTGGGTGCTTTCTGGGGTCCTGAAGAGTTGTGGAGCGCCTTCAAGACCACCGTCCTTGATGTTGCCGGTCTTGGAGCTCACTGCAGGGCAAAGAAGAATTTTGTCTCTCAAGGGACACTGGATACCATTGACCAGAGTCGCAGGGCCAGGCTGAATGGCAGAGCTGAGCTGTTCAGGGAGCTGAGGCGTAAAACTGTACGTGCACTGAGGGTGGACAAGGAGGCCTATGTGCGAGGAATCTGTGAGGGGGTAGAGCATCACCTGTGGACAGGTGATTCTCGTCCCGCTTACAGGGGAATTCGCGCATTACGTTCATCCAAGCCCATCCCTCGGAGCACTGCAGTTCGAGCAGAGAGTGGTAGGCTCTTGACAGAGGAGTCTGAAGTGAAGGCCTGCTGGGCCGGTTACTTTGAGCGGTTGTACCAGGCTGATCCCCCAGCTGTCGAGTTGGACGTCAAGGGTGTTACAATCCCTGTTGCTGACCCTCAAATCAACTGTGGTCCACCTTCGCTTGTGGAAACATGGGCTGCGGTGAACCAGTTGAAACGGGGCAAAGCTCCAGGGATCTGTGGCATCCATGCCGAACTTCTCAAGGCTGGTGGAAATGCTGCACTCGTGTCGTTGCATGCAGTTTTGTGCTCTGCCTGGAACACAGGCATCATCCCAACTGACTGGAAGAGGGGCCTTGTTGTCCCTCTCTGGAAAGGGAAGGGTGATCGCCAAGACTGCAACAACTACCGAGGGGTGACGCTGCTCTCAGTGCCGGGCAAGGTCTTTGCTCGGATAATACTTGATAGGGTTCGCCACCATCTGCTTGAGCACCAACGTCCAGAGCAGTCAGGCTTTACACCAAAGAGGTCAACGATTGACCGTATCCTTGCACTTCGTGTCCTCACCGAACGCAGACGAGAGTTTCGGCAGGGGCTGCTTGCAGCCTATGTTGATCTCTGTAAAGCGTTCGATTCAGTGAATCGGGATGTCCTCTGGAGGATTCTTGGTCTTCGTGGGGTGCCACCAAAACTGATCGATCTGATGTCTGAACTCTACTCTGGTACTGAGAGTGCTGTGAAGTGTGGTGGTACCATCTCTGACTTATTTCCAGTTGTTACTGGAGTTCGTCAGGGATGTGTACTTGCCCCCACACTTTTCAGCACTTGTATGGACTGGATTTTAGGGAGGATGTCGGAGAGATCAAGTTGCGGTGCATCATTTGGGAATGTCAAGATCTCGGACCTTGATTTTGCAGATGATGCAGTCATCTTTGCGGAGACTTTAGACATCCTCTTGGGGGCCTCGAGGTGCTGAATGAGGGGTTGGAGCCGTTGGGATTACGGGTTTCTTGGGTCAAAACTAAGATCCAGGCTTTCGGTGACATCTTGGATGCTGCTGTCCTGTCTGTGTCTGTTTGTGGTGAGGATGTTGAGGTCATGGAGAGTTTCACTTACCTTGGCAGTGATATTCATGTCTCTGCTGGCTGCGAGTCAGAGGTCAATAGACATCTGGGTCGGGCCTGGGGAGTCATGGATTCACTGGATCATGGGGTGTGGCGCTGCCGGTACCTGTGCGGGAGGATGAAAGTCCGAGTCTTCAGGTCCTTGGTACTTCCAGTCTTGCTCTATGGGTGCGAGACTTGGACTCTGACCAAGGATCTGAGACGGAGACTTAATTCCTTTGGTACCAGGTCTCTTCGGAGAATCCTTGGCTATCGCTGGTTGGATTTTGTGTCCAACGAGCGGTTGCTGAGAGAGACTCGGATGAGATTTGTTACCTGCATAGTCCGTGAGCGTCAGTTGCGGCTGTATGGACATGTGGCTCGTTTTCCTGACGCTGATCCTGCTCACCAGATTCTCTCAGCGAGGGAGTCTCATGAGTGGAGGCGGCCAGTGGGCCGACCACGTGCCTCATGGTTGCAACAGGTTGACCATCATCTCAAGGAGATGGGGATGGGCCTGGCATCTGCCTGGGGGATGGCCAGATGGAGGCCCCTGGAGTACCGGCGGAAAGTGGACGCAGCAACGCGCTGTTCTGGCACATGCTCCCATACCTGACCTGAGAAGACAGAATTTGATTACACACTTTAATTTGTACATAACAGTCCAACGTGGAAAATTGCATCACATAATGCATGAAATCGCTCCAAGCTCCTAATTTGACAACTATAGCACCTACAAAAGTGATATACAGTATACGCCGATTATTAGGTATGAAGATCAGGCATTCGATTGACCGTATCCTTGCACTTCGTGTCCTCACCGAACGCAGACGAGAGTTTCGGCAGGGGCTGCTTGCAGCCTATGTTGATCTCTGTAAAGCGTTCGATTCAGTGAATCGGGATGTCCTCTGGAGGATTCTTGGTCTTCGTGGGGTGCCACTATAGCACCTACAAAAGCGATATACAGTATACGCCGATTATTAGGTATGAAGATCAGGCATTCGATGATATGAGTGAGGAAAGTGAAAAAAATACATTTTGAGCACTGTATCTGACAGAAATCGTTGTGGCCTATTCCAAGTCAAGGCATTGTTGAGCAAGCCGAAACAAAATGGCGGCTTAAGACCCCTGCCAAAGGTGATGGCAGGCTGACCAAGATTGCATGACGCTATCTTTGTAAGCCTTTCTTTTGTGATAAATTATCTTCAAAAGGGGTGTTTAAATTTATCCAAATACCCAGTTTTCATGCATGCTCCTGGTGAGCACTTCCTCCTCCTCCAACTGCTGAAGTTTTTCTTCTCCAAATACCCTTGGAAGTTTCAGGCCACTTGGTTTCATGTTTTTGAAGTTGTGTAGGACACACACACACACACACACACACACACACACACACACACACACACACACACACACACACACACACACACACACACACACACACACACTTATTATTTGAGATTTTGATGATTGTACATCCATGCAATAAGATAATCGATCAAAAACTCACGTTCTACTTTATTGCAGTTATTGCATTTATAGGCAACAATGTTTTGGCCCAAGCTCCCACCTCCTCAGTCCTGCCTCCCTCTCCTCACTCTGTCCCACCTCCGTCCCCTCTCTCTCTCCTCCCTCTCCCCCTCTCTCCGTAATCTCCCTCCTCTCTCCTCCCTCTCTCCTCTCTCCTTCACCACATCACATCCAACCAGAAACCGCTATAAAATGCATTTTGCATTATAAAACATCAATATCTGTTCAATTTTCTTCCTGGGGGTTAGTTTATATATTTTAATTTATGCTTGCTTACAGTACACATAACAATTGTTTCATTTACAGTGGATAATTTAAATATTTTAATTAATTTACCTGAGCATAATTGGGTATTGGTACTGTTGTGAGTTTCGCCCCGAAGGGGATGCAAGACTATTCCAGTGTGTTTGTGGAAGAACGGAACCCAGTTGATAATCCATGTGGTCGGGAAACCATTCAATTGCTTATGGGTTAAGGTTCTTACTATAGCTAAGAGAACATACGTTTTGAGGTTTACAATTTAAATGAAGTTGAATATAGGATGTTGTGAAATTAACATCATTTACAGCAATCCTTTAAATTATATTATATTTCAGGAATAGCCGATGCTGTACAAGTGTGTGTGTCCCTGCATCTATATAATTTCGCTTTTAAAATGGTTCTCTGCAACTGCTTGTCCAATCGATGTGAAACTTTAAACATAGGAGGGACTCCCCATGGAGAATATTTTATTGTCTGTTGATCACCACACATTCATTCTAGGAAGGGATCCAGCGATGAATGGCTGCCCTATTAAGGCTGAAGTTGATGATTCCCATTGATGTTTTGGAATCACGATTGACAGTTTGTTCAATAGCCTGGTAGCTATTGATGCAAAACCATGCTGATCTTGTCGCTTGGCCGTCCAGTGTCCACGTTCATGTAGTTCAGTATAGCAGTGCGGATAGATTTTGTGAAGACCAATCATTTGAACCCAGTATGCCATCAAATATCGGGCATAATTTACATGGTCTTCCGGAGAAAAAAATCAAGGCAACACAGATCTGGTTGCAACGACATGGAGCTCCCAGTTTGATTTGCGAGAGGCTCGTATCCTGGAACGGTGTAGGCTACATGTCCTGATTCATTGAATAAAAAATGCTCCAGGCAGTTTAGCAACACTTTGAGGTTTAAATCACTTTTACTTTATTTTAAAACGCTCCAAATGGGATGGTAAAAACCGCGCTTTCTCCACATACAACCACCGTCCCACCAGACATTGAAGAGCCACCCTTGCCCCTTTCCAACGAAGATGATGTAACACATGGGTGGAGCATAAATATGCATGAGTCAAAACATGAATATGCATGAGGCAAGACATGCACGGAACATAAATATACATTTTACATTCAAACTTGGTTACATCACAGCTCAAATGAAAAGGAGCAACATGTTCCCCATCTCCAGATAGGATTTTCAGAAATCAAAAGTGCGATTAGCCTTTCTTTGCTCTTCAACAAATTTGTCATGCATAGACAGGATTGCAACGAGGTCAGCGCTAATGTTGCATGAGCCAGACAGGAATGATGAGTAGCAGTTACTGATAATGCCAACAACACAAGTTCCTTCTTCATCACTCAGTTAGTCAAGAAACTTCTGGAACTTGAGTCGATGGAGACATTCTGAGAGGAGCTTATGGCACCAGATGGATCGATTGTAATAATGACCTGAAATGAAACAGTTCATTGACCTTTTGGTTATTACCTCTGCTTCAACAACCCTGTCCTTAAGACCAGCATCACTGAAGCGTTTTTCAATTACTGTCAGAAGTGCCATCCATCCATCCATTGGGACCATACTCTGTGCAAAGTGTTGGCGTTGCCTAAGCGGTCTCCTTGGCTATTGGGCACAATCCTGGATGGGTCGCCACCCCGACACAGGATACCAGCAAGCTTGCACTTATTTTGCCGACCTCGGAAGGATGACAGGCAGAGTCAACCCGACCTGGTATTAATTCAACAGCCAAGTGTAATTTCAACTCAGGATCCAAGGATCCCAAGCCCACCACCCTATCCATTAAGCCAACACCAGGCATAGAAGTGCCATGCATTTATGAAACTCACCCATTCTCACTGCTAACATTGTCATCAATTAATTATCACTCCACTGAATTTCTTGAACCTTTGTAGAAATAGCCTGGCAACAAACATTAACCATGTGATCCAAATTCAGAGCATCAGCCATAACCAAGCTTATCTTCATCATGGTATCAATTGTGGCTATTTCTGTTGGCGATGCATCTACAACAGGTAGGTAATGAAGAACAGGTTTGTTCAGCATCTTATCAGCCTGAAGTGTGGTGTGAAATCCCATCCATCCCAGAATGAAGTGTAGCTCCTTGTCTCCAAAACCACAGTAAATATATGCCATTTCAGATGGGACCATGCCTTTCATAATCGCTTCATAATTATCTCTTTTGCTAGCACTACCCGAGAGGAATCCTAAATTCTGAGGTCCATGTCGTTCCTTCCGAGTGTAATATTGTAATATTCAATATTACTCATTTGGCGGCTTTTTAGAGCACGACTGCTTTTTTTCACACAAATGATCACAAAGCAGTAATTCCCAACATCTACCTCCCTCTGAGCATTTTGAACCATTAACACATTTGTGTGGTGGGTAGGTAGTTCCTTTTCCAGTTTGTGTTTCCTGACCAAAATCTGTTATCCCACACAATAACTGTATCCACACCCTTGGAGAAGCCAGCGGGAATGGAATTTACAGACTGGTAGATATAAAGTTTGGCTATGCTGCTCTCATGATGGACAACAGTTTCCCATGATGAACAGTGACCAGGTTTGCTGATCAAGTTCAATAACAGGGAAGACCCTGTCAAATGACGAATCGTCATGCCCAGAGTGACTTTGGAGTTTTAAAAAAAAAATTCTTTGGATGCAAGGAGAATAATGTCCAGCTGGCAGAGTGATAATATTGTCAGCTCCACATCCTCAGATAAGTGGACAAGATATTTGAGGGTTGGTTCATCACTAACCCCAATGACCCGTGTTAAGCAGTTATATATAGCCACAGGTACCATCTGCTTAACGGCAGACAGATAATGGTCAGATGCTAATCATGGCCAAGGGCACTGAAGTCCAAGAGAGACATTCATTTCTGTGTATGAACATACCGGCATTATAAACAATGCAGACAGTATCAGTGTTGGTCTGCCCACCTGATATTTGTGCTTCATTGGCTTGGTGGGTTGGTCGGGTGGATGAAGAATTTGAACGTTTGACGTAAATGTCAGTGCCACTCACTTCAGCAGCACTCCTCTCAGACTCAGTACTGTCAGATGTTTCAGATGGGAGTTGATTGACCAAGGTTGTTGCTGTCAAAGTGTCAGTAAACAACAACAGTGATCCAGTATATTCCAGTGTGATGGTTGATGAAAAATCAACTGTGGAAATTGCTGCACTTGCAAAAATTTGATATTATCATTCCTGGAAATAACAAAATACAAAACTACATGACAGTTTATTACATTCAAGAGTCAATGTTTGACAATTTCCACTTGGTAACCAGGAAAATCTGCAGACTGATTTCAAATCAAGGTGGTGATCAGATACATAACTTCCAACTTAGCAGAATCGTATATTGACTTCAGCAAACAGACTCGGTCTCTACTCACCTTACCCTTGATAATAACACTCCACGATATTTTTTCACCATTTTAGTGAATATATCAACATGTTTCGTCAGATGGAAAACGTCTTCATTTGTTAATGATTCTTGGCTGTATCATATCTTGGCAGAATGCTCTATATGCTTCTTCATAAAAGGTGGTATTGAGAATAGAGAAATGATTCAATTGTCATGTTGAATCATACTGTCAGAGTCAGTAACTCGAATCATACTAAAATCTCTTGATACAGATTCACATGTTAAATATGCGTCCAGAGAGTTGAACCCTTCAAAGAAATATTGTCATTTGAAAACCAACCTGTCACTTGGAGATCCTTGTGCACTGTAGGCTTCTTTCTCTCCTTGTTCAGAAATCTCGTTTGTTGCACAAAACACAATTTTTGATAACATACTTCTGAGGTCACACAGTCGGACCTTCTGGTATGGATCAAGATGCTTTCATCCTTCATTTTAGCAGCCTCAATTAGATGTCCTGAAATATAATATGAGACAACATGTACCTGGGAGGAAAATTCATTACTCTCAGCACAAACTACCTATAATGGATGGAAGAAACTGTTAGTTTTTCATCTACATTTTAAACTCATGGCTTACCTGCTGTGACTGTTTCAGCTTGAACTAATGGGCCACACTTTGGTCTGTGGTGTTGACTCTTGTACCATGATTCTTTTTTGCAAAAATGCAAATACGTGGGAGGATATGACATTTAGAAGACAATGGCAGTGCAGATTTTAACCGCAGACTCTTTTGGGTGACAGCAAGGGAATGGGGTTTTCTGACAGATGCATCTGTCAAGGCAGATATCTCTGCAGCTACCTCTAGGACTTCTCTGCATACTTTCTGACTCACAAGCAGTCGATTTTAATCTGTAAACCGAATGTAATATGTCAGATCATTACCAGCACTCGGTGAAATTTTGAAGATGTCAATGCCAGCATGATTGTGATACTGTGATCTGGTGATGTCACCACTCTCCCCGTCTAAATCTAACCATTTCCCGAAACAGTCACGATACTTATTCCATCTAACTTCAGACAATGGACATACATTTTGTGCTTTTACTGAAGCTATATGGAAACACAGAGTAAGGGCAAATTCCCATTGGATTTTGCTTTGGACATGACTCACCTCACGCTGACATGAGGGTTCCCATCGCAGTCCAGGTAGTGCACGTGTTTACAAAAATATGGCTCCTGGTTGGCTTGGAGTGCTGTTGCTGCACTGGCTGCACTACTTCCTCTGCTGCTCACAGCTGTCGTGGAAGTTCATATACTTATAAAACAGAAAAGACTTTAGAGTCCAAATATAATTTTTTATTGTTATAAAAGACACATGTGCAGAGCGAAAGCCTGTTGTAAAATCCAAGCAATCTCTAACTATATGTGAAGTTACATTGAGTATATATATATATATATATATATATATATATATATATATATATATATATATATATATATATATATATATATATATATAATTTTAGTGAGGTGTAGTTTATATGATGGGCATAATTTCCAGGAAAACTAATCAATCAATGATAAGCTACAGAAAGACTTTACAAATCCCTTTTATACTTTGTCAAAGTAAAATCACCAAAACAGGATGAAAAAACAGCTCCTTATATGGTCATGGCTCCAGCTGGCCCAGACGAGAGAATATGAGATAATGACCTTTGGTCAGGGCATACAGGGCCAGCGGAACATAGATAAGGTGACAAAGGCTTTTCAGTATCTGGAGGACTTTGCTCACAGTGGACAAATCTCCTTGCGAAGCTTTCCCAATATATATTTATTTAATTATCTCTGGCACACAAACTTTACGAAGGCTCATTAGTATTTTACCCTAGTACAAGTTCAATTAAAGTTTATTTTCCCACAATTCCCCCATTTTGTTAATACAGAACAGCACAAGGGTTTGTTCTGTAAGGACAAACATACAAAAATTTTAATTTGTCTTTGGCTAGCTGCAGGTCCATTTCCACAGCATCACCCAGACTTGCGCTCCGTGGTGGGTTAACATCCGAGCAAGTGAGTGCAACCCCGGGGTGCCACCACCTCCCCTTCTTGTCTTGTTCACAGAGTTTGGGCACCTTGGCAATCTGTAAGAAAAAAACCCGATGCACACCGAACATATACATCGAATAGGCAATCGCCTTTCCTGATTATACTAATCATCTTTTATTTGAGCAAGCCGCTCGAATTCCTTTTCCACCTCAGTTTCTAAAGTTTCTTTATTGATGCACATCCCTTCCTCACAATAATCCAGCTGTTTTTGTTTCTTTTGCAACAATTGTTGAATTATTTCAAAAGGGCTCTCATCAATCTCAGGGCACGTGTGTTTACATTTTCGTGTTTTCCATAAAATTCCACCAATACGGTGTCGCGACCAGATTTTACATTATGTTCTTCATTTTCTGGGTTTTCTGGATCTTCCTGGTCACTCAAAGATGGTCGGTCCAGAAAAACTTCATGCGCCACCATTGTTGTCACTGTGGCAAATTTTCTCACACACACAAAGATTATTGCTTTTATGTATGCTACGATAACAACAGCAACGAATACCATTAGTCCAATGAACAATGTATGGAGTATCCATGCTCCCCATCCACCAAACATTCCCTTTAACCAGGATCCAAACTCCCATCCTTTAATATAATCATGGTATTTAGCAGCTACTTTTCTTACATGCTGTACCACATCATGGATATTTTCAGTTATCTGGAATGTAGGTGCAACATTCTTTCCCAATTAAAGTACAAGTCTCTCCTTTGGCTGCCAAGATCATGTCCAAGGCTATCCTATTTTGCATGGTTTTTGTGTGCAGGACCGCCATCTCGGCGTTGACTTTATCAAAGCCATCAGCAGTTTGGTTCCCGAATTCCTCCAATGAGGCTGCCATTTCAATAAGCTCTCTCCCTGCTACCCATACCCCATACTAGGGAAAGATTATCATTGCTGCGATCTCCCCTTCTAAAATACTCCTCTTTTGTCGTAGAATACCTTCAAATGGTGAGTTAGTGGTCTGACGTATATGTGGCACCACGTAATCCAAGTATCAGGATCCAGTCCAATTATGTGGCAACGAAGGATAGGCCCTGAACCCGCATACAAAGTAGGTGTCATTTGATGCTTGTTTGGTTATCTTTCGAACATTTTTTTTGCATAATCGCCACCAGTATATTACTGGTCCTATTGATCGTGACAACATCTCCAAGGTTTCTGCTTCTTTAATCTCTGGGATATATAAAAATACACCCCATCCAGGGTACATCTCACCGTTCACTCCAAGCAGCAAAGCAAATCTCTTCCCAATAAATTTATGGGTGTATTGGCTGCTAACAAAAAGGCATGGTGTGCCTCTAAAGACCCATATTCAACAATTAATTTTTGCGTAACTGGAATTGTTTTGGCTACACCAGAAATTTCCATTACATTAGCACACTGTTGTGATAATGGTGTGGTGGGCATAGCATCTTTTCTAATTGTTGAGCGAGTAGCACCCGTGTCCACTGAAAATGAAATGTCTTTCCCATTTACCTTCGGATTTAAGGTCAGTTCATCTGAAGGGGTCGTGGTCAGTAGTGGCAGCACTGATGTCAGCTCCCTCTCGCACTGTCAATACCACCTCTCCTGCTGTTTCGCTTGTCGGTTCTCTCCTGGCTGTTCCCTGTATCGTGGTTGGGGATTCCTACCCTGCTGTTGGTTATACGGACAATTCCTTCCCCAATGAACCATTTTCCCACAGTTATAGCAATCATGTGGGCCTGAAGGGGATCCTCGTGGTGGGGTTGCATCCCTATTTTTCACTCCCCTCAATTTTGCCTTCATTTTCCAATCTGGCCCAATTGGGGGAGGGAATCCTGATACATCGTCGTCATTGGATTCTTCCACTAGTTACATGCGGGGCTGTCAGAATCTCTCCCCTTTTTCGCCATTGTGGATAATCATTTCGATCCCAACGACTCTTCTCTCACCTCTCTTTCCGCTGTTTTCTTTTAAAGTCTTCCACCATTAACATTTGCAAATTCTCTTTTTTAATGGTTTCTTTCTTTTCTGCTGCTTCAAAACAATGTTTTGCTGCAGCCAGAACCTGATGTGGTGTTTCCACCTACCACCCAATTCTCACACGATTTATCTGTTTAGATATCGGCTGCAGTAACCCCTCTACGAACAGGTTCGTTAACAAGTCATTCGGTATTGCCCATGCGGCCAACCCCGAGTACTGGACAATGACTTGCCACAACCCATCCATGAATTCTTCTGGTTCTTCCTCCTTTTGTTTACAGCCATGTATTTTTTCTCAGTTTATTTTGGGTGGGTTTATGGCTGTTCTCAAATGGTGGAGTAGTTGCTGTACCCAGGCAGTATACTTAATTAAATTTCCCCTATTGGTGCCATATCCAGCCACTCAGATAATTTTCTTGTCTTTCACCATATTTTCACTGACAGTACTGTTGTCAATAACCCGGTAACATCACTATGGGTAGCTGAGTTTGAGTTTATATATTGCAATACTTGTTCCACAAACCCCTGTGGGTTGTCTTCATAATCTTTCATCTGCATTTTCCTTGCTTGTAAGTCACTTTGGTTCCATGGGTGATTAACTAAATGGATATTATGTTGATTAGTTTCCGGGTTCCACAACACTTGTTCAATCATTGGGTACATCTTTTCAGCTCCCGTCTCAGTCAGTTTACTGTCTTCAGTTATTTTCCACATTTCTAATGCCATTCCCTTATCGGGATTGCAAGCAGCCTTAAAGGTCACCTCTTTCGCACTCTCCTCTGTTACCTGTGGTGTCATTTGGGTTTTTCCTCCCCAAGCTCCCTGCTGAATGGAAGGCGTTATTACTGATAGCATTTTCTGCACCTCCTTAAGGGTAGCTTGCACATCTTTTAAGCTCCCCTTTATGCTTGCGTTTTTCGATTGCTCTTCCCTTCTGAGGCTCTTATCAACCCATCGCCCAAAAACTTTCCAATCCACCAGCTTTTTTGTGATTTTATTTTTCTCTTTCCAACAATTCCTTTCTTAGGTTTTCTATTCTATCCCGGTTGAATGTGCCTCCTTCAGGGAAGTTTAATTTTTGTTTTTTTGGTCCACTCCGCCCATAACTTCACGTCCTTTGAAGTACCTGATCAATAGGTCTCATACATATATTCAGCATTTGACCCACTAGCGGGAGTATCGCTATCCTGTGGCTTTCATAGGTGGTTTCCCATTTCCTTATTTTGTAATTCCTTAGAGTTCTAGTCAGTCCTCAGAAATCAAACTTTAAGGCCCGGTCACACCTTGACGTTTTAGCCAACGTATGCCGATTTTTGAATTTTTTTTCTAAAACGCTGGCACACGTTGAATACGTTATGGGTAAGTTTTGATAACATTGAGAGCATGCTGAAAAACACTGCCATACGTCGTTGTACGCTGGCTTTAAACGTTGTACTTTTCGGTTGTCCTCAAATTTTTTCATGCTTGAAATTTCACGACGTATGCCGGCATATGACTCACACGTTCCGCTACGCTGGCAACAAGTTGTATGCACGGTCTGCGATCGTTGACAGACGTCAACACATGCTACTTGTAAGTTAATCATAAGTTGAGACACGCCGAGGTAATGTTTAGCGTACCCGAAACTTATTTCTAACCTATGATTAACGTGTTGTTGGCACGTTACGCGATCGTTGCCACACATCGACAGACGTTACTTTTAAGTTACTCATAGGCTGAAAGACATCGGTATAATGGATCGTCCTTGCGTCAGCATCCACGGCCACGGCCAGGACACTTATTTGCAGCATTCTTCAAACTTTTCTTCGGCATGACGAGGATGTTCACACTTCGATGTCTAGCTTGGCTATGATTCCAATTGTCCATTGGCAGCGTCTATTTAAAATAGTCGAGTTTGAGCGTTTTAACACGTTCAGAAGAAACGCTTCAAATTTCAAAACCTCAGCGTCAAAAAACAAAGGCGAGTGACAGCAATTTAAATCGTTCATTGTAAACAATGAAAATAGTTGAGTGGTACCGTTTAAAAGTCGTTGAGTGTAAAAAAAATCCAATTGTTGAGCGCAAGCATCTACTTTCAATAGTGGGGTTTGAGCGATTTAACACGTTCAATAGAAACGATTAAAATTTCCAAGCGCCAGCGTCAAAAAACAAAGGCGAGTGACAGCAATTTAAATCGTTCATTGTAAACAATGAAAATGGCTGAGTGGTACCGTTTAAAAGTCGTTGCGTGTAAAAAAAAATCCAATTGTTGAGCGCAAGCGTCTACTTTCAATAGTGGAGATGCAGCCATTTCAATCGTTGAGTGGCAGCCTATGAACCTACCCGTGGACACGCGGACGCAAGGAGGATCCATCATAACCCACACCCTCCCCCTCACACTCACCTACTACTGCCAACATGAACAAACTACTACTAATACTAATACTAATACTGATACTGCTGACATGGACATCGACTCAAAAAGGAACTCGAAAACACTGTTGGGTTCCCTTTTATGAGCAGCATTTTTATATACCAATTCCCAAAACCGCTGGGAACACGTCTTTATATGGCAGTTGTAACCTAGAAACACGTTCATTTATTTTTTTTTGTCGACCGGAAGATGTCATTGGAATACGTCTACATACGTCGATGTGTGTTGGGACTACGTAAAGAATTGGTTCAAAGCACGTCAAACATAAGTTAGAAATAAGTTTCGCGTAAAAAAGACATTACCGCGACGTGTTTCGACTTATGAGTAGCTTATAAGTAGCGTTTTTGGACGTGTGTAAGCGTCCACATATCGTGTGTAAAACTTATCCCCATCGCATGCGGAACGTGTGTCATACGCCGAGTACGTCGTAAAATTTTGAACATGTTTAAAATTTCTTGACGTACTCTACTTACTACGACGTATGATAGCGTACTTTAGCGTTGTACTCACGTATACCAAACTTACTCATACCGTATTTGACGTGCCCCAACGTTTTAGACACATTTTTCTTAGGTCGGCATACGCTGGCAAGATCGCCAAGGTGTGACCGCGATGTTGACACTTCCATTTCTACGGCAGTTATGATTCGAATCGTTGTGCGTCTGCCTTTTAATAGGCTACGTCACGACATCGTCGGCGATGCGTGCAACGCGCTATGCCGAAGTTAGACTATCGTTGGGCATCGGTTGTGTAGGCCGACAACAGGTTCAGCATTCGTTGGTATAAGTTATCTATAACACAACGAAACGTTCTGTGTCCATTACTAATATGTTATGCATACGACCAACTCGTTATGAATACGTCCGAATCTTAAAAAAAACATCAAAAGTTCAACGTCAGCCAGCGTTTTACATACATTTTAACACGTTGCCATCGCTGGCTAAAACGTCAAGGTGTGACCGGGCCTTTAATTTGACTTTCCATTGCTTACCTCATAGTGACTCTCATATCCCTTACGCCTCTGGCTCTCACAATATTGGTGCAATACTTAGTCCGGGAGAATCTGACCGAGACCCCTTATCGCCTGTAAAAGTTTTTTTCTCTTCTGATTCCTATTCTGTAAGGTATTTATGATTTATTCTGGGTGGGTGTGGTGATCTCACCTTTGGGCAAATTTTTTTCCTGACTTTTTTTCAAAATGGCCGCCAACTGAATATGTTTTTCTAATTTCATACACATCCCGTGATATAGTCCGTGTTTATTGTTGGTATCCACTGGTTGAACTATATATATTGCCTACTGATTAGTAAATATGTTATTTGTCTTATTTAACATTGCTAAGTTAATTTTTTTCTATCGCAAATGGCACATAATCAGCAGTTTTCACATGTTTTTCTTAGCACAGTTTATGAGCGGTATGGTAATTCAATGAATCTACATCAATAGTTCTATTGATTTCATGATTATTCTTAAATTTATTTCAGGTGATATTGGAAATACATCCCTTTCCTTTGGTGATAAATGACACTTCAACTATAATCAAATTATTTCATAATTTCATTCAGAATTCATCAATACATCATGAAGTGGATCAGAGACAGCGGATACTATAATACTATATATATTAATTTGTTGATGGATAGATTAGATTTGTTGGTGGTTCTCTTTTCAGGTGATGGTCAGTGAATCATGGACGCAGATTCAGCAAACTGTATATTCAAGGATAAATACAACTGTGATGATCAACCCTCCATCCAGAACAAGGGGCTAAGTCACGTCCATTCCATTATTTCTGCTAGTCTAGCATACGAGGACGATCTCCATATTGCCTTGACACAGAAGCTCTCTGAAACGAAGGATCTTACCATTAATTATCACAAGAATTGTGTGTCTAGATACACGTCCAAGTCTAACACTAAACATGGCAAGAAATCTACAGAAGTTCGCCTTCCTCCTCCAAAGAGGTTACACCACTCCTTTGCTCCATTTGATTTCTTCACACAGTGCCTGTACTGCAGTGATAATTGTGTCCTTGAGAAGGATCCTGACAGGTGGAAACCTGCTTACTTGTGCAGATCAACCTTGTCCAAGAGAGGTGAAGAGATTTTTTTTTTTTTTTTTGTTTTCCTTGGTCGAGGCTCGTATGAGAGCAAACACACAACTCACAGCAAGGAGGCATGAGACAAGAGGGGCGGGAGTGGAAGGGACAAAACAGTGGGGAACAGACACATTAGGTGAACTGTGGAAGGGAGAGGGATGGGAATGGGACGGGGAACATGGCGAAGAGAAGATGGACATTTCAGGGACTTTCAGGAAGGAAAGCAGGAGAAATGAAGGAAGTGGGCTTGGGTGGATTATCGGGGGTAGAAAAGATCGAGGATTTGGATGGGGGAAGATAAGAGGTGGTGGTGAACAGCTGTTTTGAAAGCCTGGAGGGAAGAATGGGAAAGAATAGAGTGAGGAAGTTTATTCCAAAGGCGGGAAAAAAGAGGAATGAAAGAGTGAAGATGAGCAGTGATTCGTGATTTTGGTAGTTTTACCAGAAGGGGGTTGTTGGCGGACCTTGAGCGCCCTGTGGAAATGTGGTGGGCACAAATCGCAGAGAGAGCAGGGGGGGCAAGGCTGGAGAGGAGTCGGTAGAAGACAGAAAGACCACCGACCAACCTGCGGTGATTGAGTGAGAGGCCCAAAGACTCAGCTTCATTGCGGGAGATGCCGATGATCTTAAATGCCCTGGTTTCGACAGCGTGAAGCCGAGAAAGGTGGGAGGCAGGAGCACCAGCCCAGAGGGGAGAGCAGTACTCCATCAGGCTACGGACAAAAGCTTTGTAAGTGGTCAGGAGCTCAAGAGGGCCGAGGAAGGACTTAGCACGACAGAGGATTCCCAGTCGGCGACTGGCTTTTGAGGCGAGGTTGGAAATGTGACTTTCCCAGGAAAGGTCATGGCAGATAGTGAGACCTAGAAGCTTGAAAGAAAAGACTTCTTCCAGAGGATTGTTGAGAAAGTGGATGGGGGGGTTTGTAAACGGTCCTTTCGAAGAGACATAGTGAGAGTGTGAGATTTGTCTGGATTGAAAGACATGTTCCACGTGTTGGACCAGTTTGTGATTTTATCCAGATCTGCAGTGAGCGAAGAAGCTGCTGCTTGCCGGTCTGAGGGATGACAGATGGTACGGCAGAGGGTGGAGTCGTCGGCAAAGAGAAATAGAGGATTTTCCAGAGAGTCCGAGAGATCATTGATGAAAACCAGAAAAAGAACAGGGCCCAGAACGCTACCTTGAGGAACTCCAGCCTGCACAGGAAGAGGGGATGAAAGAACTCCATTTAGGGCCACACGTTGACTGCGACAGGAGAGGAAGTCTGCGAGCCATGAGTGGAGATGGCCTTGAATACCATGGGAAGAGAGTTTGGTGAGTAGGGCAGGGTGCCAGACTGTGTCAAAAGCACGTGATATGTCCAGGGATACGGCTTGGATTTCCTGTCTGGCATTGAGGACCTCCATCCATTGATGGGAGAGCAGAAGCAGCATATCTAGGGTAGAGTGACCTGGTCTGAAACCAAATTGATGATTGGAAATCAAGCCATTGGAGAAGAGGAAGGATTTCATATCTGAAGCGATGATGGATTCCATCACCTTGCTGATGATTGGGAGAAGGCTGATTGGTCTGTAGTTATAGGGATCTGTTTTTGCACCTTTTTATGCAGGGCAGTGATGTTAGCAGATTTCCAAGCAGATGGCAGATGACCTTGGGCAAATGAGAGGGTGAATAGAACAGAGAGAGGGTGAGCAAGAGCAGAAGAGCAGGCTTTGAGGACACGTGGGCTGATGCCGTCTGGACCGGTTGCAGAATCTGACTCGAGGTTTGAAAGCAAGCTCTCCACCTTGTCAGGAGAAAAGGATACAGTCCAGGGACAGTTGGGTGCGACTGGGTAAGGTGGGTAGAGAAAGTGATGGGTTTAGGACACAAAATGGTGTCATACAAGCAGAACATTTTGGACAAATGTTCAGAGCGTGATGATCAGTGGGCTCAAGATGTGCGTCTCCGCATTGATGGTGCTGTCAGCGATCTACATGCACCTGAGGCTCGCTACCATCAGTTCTGTATGGCTACTTTCTTTAATAACAGATCATACCCCAGACATAAGAATGTTGCAATCAACCCATCAACCCCTGGCAATGATACGAATCAGAACCAGCAAGCTCTTGCTAGCACCATAGATGCATTGTCAAATGAAAAGGACAAGCTCTGGAATTCCATTGAAGTGTTTGAAATGTACCAATGTCAAGGTGGAAATGAATTATCCCACGCACAGCTGGTCAGTAAAGTGTCTGAGCATTTTGGCAATGAAATCCTAGTCCTATCATCACCTGGTTATGCACACATACTTGCATTTCACACCCAGGCTGCGAGACTTTTGAAAGCTGTAAAAGATACCGGTGACCAAGAAGACATCAAACCCAGTGCAGCAAAGGTAGCTAAGCAAATCACACAGGAGTGTAAGTCCATCGACATGACTAAATCACACTACAATCTAAATGTGGACAACAGTACAGTTCAGGAAGTGACGTCAGAGACCTTGATGGATCTACTGGCTGGAATCTCACCTAGACTGAAGAATACAATGCCAGCACTATTAATTGGCAACATTGTTACTTCTGCAGTTCGAGCCCAACCCACCGATCTACAAGTAGCTCTTGGCATTCTCTTCAGAGATTCTAAAAGTCAGCTTGGTTACCTCAATGATTATGAAGTAACTTGTAGCTATGATGAAGTGCGCCTCTTTAAGCAATCATCTGCTGTTGCTGCTTTAAGGTATCATGAGTCTCATGGTATTGCTAATCACCAGGATGGACTCATACAAGTCATTGCTGACAATTTCAACACCGATATTCATTTGCCAAATGGGAAATTGTCTACCCATTCACTAGCTATGATTGTAACTCAACCCTCCAGAAACAATGAGATAGAGGAAGACACCATACCACGACTGTCCCACAAGCACAAGCATATCGATATGGATGATGACGATAAAGACGAGAGCAACTTAGCTTCATACTATGTGGGTGACAAGAAACCTGCCATGCCTGACATCCCATTGTCAGTTCATCCTGAATATCCTGATCTAACAAGAAATGAAGCCGTTTCAGTGAATTGAGTTATGGATTTAGACTACAAGTTCATCACAGACGTCATCAGGTTACCTGACTGCTCGGAGTATAATGGCTGCAATTCCAGGATCTGTAGGGAACAGGGACATACTGAACAGGCGAAGACAAAAGTCAACTTCTTACCTCTCATAGACAGTCCTCTAGCCAGCCCCTCAACTATGATGGCTGCAGTAATCAAGGCAAAAGTTGTTACAGAAAAGACCGGACAGACTTTTGTGGTGTTCACTGCTGATCAACAGCTATATAAAGTAGCTGTCCACTTGTCATGGGAGAATCCAGCCATATTTAGTAATGTGTATCTACGTCTGGGCGGTATGCATCTACTCATGAGCTATGTGGGGTGTATCGGTAGTCTTATGGCTGAGAGTGGTATTGTGCAGGTACTTGAATCCACATTCGCTGGAGTCCTGAAAATGCTCAGTGGAAAAAAGTATCCTGACAATGTGCGAGCACTCAGGCTACTGACCGAAGAACTACTCCAGCTCGTATTCACAACTCACAGCAGCTTGACCAGCATGGATGGCTTGATGAAGATATTAGGTGATATCTCCAAAGAATCATGTACAGCCAGGCTCTGGGTTACATGCCTCATAAATCCAGTATTCACAGTAATGAAATATGTACGAGCTGAACGGGAAGGTGATTGGTCACTCCAGCTAGCTACAGTGCATGAGATGGTTCCACTGTTCTTTGCTGCAGGCCACTTCAATTATGCCAGATATGGGTTATATTACTTGTGCACCATGGAGAAGCTGCCCCAAGAAGTGGCATATCACTTCCTTAAAGGTGAACATGTAATCCATCTCAAGCGTGGAATATTCAATGGCATCTGGTCCGACATGGCCATAGAAACTACGTGTATGCGCTATGGAAAAGGCAAGAGTGGAATAGTTGGACTGACCCTGAGGCCAGAGACCATCAAAACATGGGCCCACAGCCTAACTACCTGCAACAAAGTCATCATCTCTCTCGACTCCATGAGATCACAAACCAGTCACACACAATCCTCAGAAAAACATAAGGAGGAAAGCAAGTCCCGAATCGCTTTGGACTCCAAGGACAGAACCAGCTTACATGAGAAGCTGGAAACCTGCATGAATCCCTTCGATGAGAGTCTGCATCCCCAGGATCTGATGAATATAGTTAGCGTCAAGGTTGTGTCTGGCGCCACTGTTAATGTTGACAACGCCGATCACTTGGGTCTGAATCAGATGAAGGCATTTGAGGAAACGTGGCCAGATGGATTCCACCTGCCGCTGCAGAAATGTGTAAAGTCCATGGCAGTGTCAAAGAAACACATCAAGCTCGGAGACCAAAAGGTATATGACACAGAACTGATTTACGCCAGGGCTATGGTCTTCAGAACAGTGTGTGATTATGATGCTGAGAAATTGATGTCTTACGAACTCTCGCCTTACCCTCCAGCTATGTTTGAAAGAAATGGACAGATGAAGCAAGCCACATCAAAGTCATCCCTAAAGAATGTCCTGAAAGTAAAAGTCCCTATAAGACGTGCAGAATTCCAGGCTGTGTTCTTCGATGGTTGTGCGGTAATGTGGACAGTACCCTGGCCTCCGAAGGGAACCATCCAAGACTACCTGGATAGCTTTGGACGTCACATCCACTTGTATCTGCAAACAAGTCAGGTGTACCTCATCTTTGACAGGTAAGATAGTCATACAAGATTCACCCAAGATCTCACATATTGTTAAATGTCGTATGTGTGATGATTAGTAAGACAACTTGTCACTAAGTTTTTGTATTTAACTTGCCTCTAAATACTTGGCTACTTGACTGGAAATTATTACCATCTCTTTGTCAATTAATAATTCATATCTTTAATACAGATACAGTGAAGGAAGTGTCAAAGAGTCTACCAGGAATGCCCGCAGTCACAAAGGGTCTAGAGTTTACTCTCTTCTCACTACCACCCGGCTCCCTCCACAAAGTTTGCTGTTGTCTGTGTCGTCAAGCAAGAAGCAGCTGATTGAGCTTATTACGAATTACACTGAACAACAAATTTCAAAAATTTTTTTTTACTGGAGATGTGTAAAGTGATTAAGACTAATTTGGGTACGCTGATTTCAAAAATCATAACCGTTTTGCTGTATCACGTCAGGATTTTCAGGAACAGAAATATTCCCATTGCCTAGAAGTCAGGATTTCAATGAAATTTACATATGTCTTTAACATGTCTATTTCGTACAATTGTTGTTAACTTGTGTTATATTTCTTTCTTTCAGATAAAGATGAGTAGGCGTTCCTGTACCAATCATCCTGACAACTTCTGTTATGTCTGTGGTCGGTATACCAAAAAAGATCAACAGCGAAGTATATCTACAGCAGTGAAAATGAAGGCCGCCTACTTTCACTACTTCGGGTGTAAGGTGGGGGACCAAGAACAGAGCTGGGCACCACACATCTGCTGCACGAGCTGTCACACAACCTTGACTCAGTGGTTGGTGGGCAAGCGCGCGAGCATGCCATTTGCGGTGCCCATGATATGGCGTGAGCCGCAGAATCATCATGATGATTGTTATTTCTGCTGCACAAGCATCGCCGGCTTCAACAAGAAGAATAAAGGTCACATCAAGTATGCTGACTGCGTCTCTGCTCGTAAACCTGTGCCTCATGATGACGAGAACCCCGTTCCAACACCTCCAGCTGATCAGAACATAGCTGTAAGCAGTGGTGAAGAGGATGGTGATGATGAACCTTTTGAACCCGACACTCAAGAATCACACCTTCTGAACCAGGGAGACTTAAATGATCTTGTAAGAGATCTCTCGCTGTCAAAGGCGAAGGCAGAGCTGCTTGGATCAAGGCTGCAGCAGTGGAATCTACTTGAACCTAACACCAAGATATCCTTGTTCAGAGCACGTCACAGAGACATGGCTGAGTTCTTTGAGATGGAAGACACGATGACATTCTGCAGTGACATCAACGGTCTGTTGAAAGAACTTGGGTGTGATCACGATCCTGCAGACTGGCGCCTCTTCATCAACTCGGGGAAGAACAGCTTGAAGGCTGTTTTGCTCCACAATGGCAACGAGAAACCATCAGTCCCACTGGCTCACGCGTTCGGCATGACAGAGACCTATGAGACTATGCGGCAGCTGCTTGATTCCATCAAGTACAATGACTTCAACTGGCACATCTGCGGAGACTTGAAAGTGGTGGCGCTGTTGTTAGGGCTGCAGTCAGGCTACACGAAATACATGTGCTTCCTTTGTCTCTGGGATAGCAGAGACGACAAGAATCACTGGACGAAGAAAGATTTGGAAGAGCGAAAAGAGCATGTACCTGGTCGACACAACGTGAAGCATGTCGCCCTTGTCGACCCAGCCAAGGTTTTCCTTCCACCACTCCACATAAAGCTCGGCTTGATGAAAAGTTTTGTACGGGCAATGGATCTGAATGGGCGTGGGTTTTTATACCTCAAGGAAAAGTTTGGCAACACCTTGTCGGAGGCCAAGATCAAGGCTGGTGTCTTTGTTGGACCGCAAATCCAACAGATTATGAAGGACGAAACTTTTCCGACAACTCTAAACCCCAAAGAGCTGGCAGCGTGGAGGAGCTTCAAAGCTGTGACGGACAACTTCTTGGGGAACGAGCGCGCGGACAACTATGAAGAAATAGTGCAGCAGCTGCTGGAGTCCTTCAGGAAACTTGGCTCCAGGATGTCCCTGAAAATCCATTTCCTACACCAGCACCTGAACTTCTTCCCTGACAACTTGGGAGCAGTCTCGGACGAGCACGGCGAGCGATTCCACCAAGAGATTTCACTCATGGAGACGCGTTACCAAGGGCGGCACAACCCGAACATGATGGGCGATTTCTGCTGGTTCCTGCATCGTGAAACTGACAAAGAGCAGCACAAACGCAAAGCCAAATGCCTAAAGCATTTTTAATTACATTCTAGTGGAGTTTTTTCTGTAATTTCTATAATTTTGAAGCATTCATGATGAAATAAATGAATAAATGAATTTTTGTAAATTTCATTGAAATCCTGACTTCTAGGCAATGGGAATATTTCTGTTACTGAAAATCCTGACGTGATACAGCAAAACGGTTATGATTTTTGAAATCAGCGTACCCAAATTAGTCTAAATCACTTTACACATCTCCAGTAAAAAATTTTTGTTGTTCAGTGTTATCTGATGACCCATAGAGACACGGTCTGTGGAACACTAATCATCACTGCCACTCATCCGGTCCCCATCCAGATACAATCGAGCGTTCTAACTCAAATAATGGACCTGATGATTACACATGAAGAGGCAGACACCATGATCATTCGACAAATCATTCAAGCTGACATGCCGCAAGTCCTCGTTGTAGCTGATGACACTGATGTCTTCACTCTTCTCTGTCACTTTGTCGTCCAAGGTGATATCAAAGGACAGGTAATGATGATATCTCCCATCAAAGGTCGAATAATGATCGATATTAATGCAGCTGTCAACAAAAGCCGTCCCATCATGAGCAATCTTCTTGCTGCACATGGGCTTACTGGTTGCGATACTGTCGCCACGTACCACGGAATTGGCAAAGGAACTGCCATCAAGGTTCTCAACAAGAAGCAAATCAACCTGGACAAGATTGGCAATATTGTCTGTCCTTTCCCTGAGGTTATCAATCAGGCAACCAAATTCCTCTTGTGTTGTTACAGTCGCGAGGAATGTAAAACCTTGACAGAAGCTCGCCAAAAAGTTTGGTCATCAAGACTAACCCGTAGCATTGGAGGATCGCCCAAACTGCAGACTCTTCCACAGACTACTGAAGCAGCCAACGAAAACATCGCCCGGGTCTACTTCCAAGTCGCTACATGGCAACATGCCAAACACACCGACCCACCACAATTAGATCCTACAAAATTTGGGTGGCAAAAGGAAGGGACATCTCTAAGTCCAGTAACTGTTCCAAACGACACCAGTCTGGTGCCTCAAGAGTTGTTGAAACTCCTCAAATGCTCCTGCGGAAGTGATTCTCCATGCCAAACAAAGAGATGCGGTTACAGCAGTGCCAATATTGCATGTACTGAGTTCTGTGCATGCTCTGGTGGCGAAAGTTGTTTCAACGAGAAAACCATCAAAGGTCTGAAAGCACAGAATGAATCTGATAATGAAGACACATCAGATAGCGATGAAAGCGATGATGAGCAAATACTCTAAATGTGTTCATTTGTGTCAGAGTACATATCAAATGATACTTGATCGAATGATTAGTCTATACATTTCTGGTTCTGTTTTTTTACCGTTTTTATTATTTGTATTTCTGTTGTATCATTGTATTGTATGGCATGGGTATAAAAATTCTGAGTCAACGAAATTTACTATCAGTATTATATATGCGATAGGGTCATAAATATAACTACAAGCCAGTCAATTGGAATGAAGTGATGCAATATGTATGCACAAATGTTATCGCTTATAACTTAAAATAGTGATTGTAACATTTTAATTGCACACTACAATTATATAATGATAGTATTATATAATGTGATACTAATACTTTCAGTTTCTCAAGCAGTAAATATTGTCATATTTTTAGTTGCCATGTGGAACATAATATGTATTAGTCGGAAAATGCTGAGTCAGCAAATTGATTATATCGAGAGAGATGTATATATATATATATATATATATATATATATATATATATATATATATATATATATATATATATATATATATATATATATATATATATATATATATATATATATATATATATATATATATATATATATATATATATATATATATATATATATATATATATATATATATATATATATATATGTATGTATGTATGTATATATGTATGTATATATATATATATATATATATATAAGCCTGGTGTTGGCGCAGTGGTTAGGGCAGCGGCTTGGGATCCAAAAGGTCCTGAGTTCAAGCCCCGTTGGGTCACTGAATTAATACACCAGGGGGTTGACTCAGCCTGTCATCCTTCCGAGGTCGGCGAAATGAGTACCAGTATACTGGGCCGGTGTATACCCCGGTTAAAATAGGTGTACCATATCCCTGTGTCGTAAGAGGCGACCAGGGTTGCGTCAGGAAGGGCATCCAGCGTAAAACATGTGCCAAATCACAATGCGGATCATACGGATGATCCTCTGTGGCGACCCTTAACAGGAGCAGCCGAAAGAAGAAGATATAATGCATAAATATGATGATACATATGTGTTATCATGTTTATTGTGACCTGATTCATTTTATGGACAAATTTAATTGATAATATCAGAGACGTTTGAAAAATCACTTGAAAATATTATTCGCTTTTACCACAGGAGGGGACATCTAAAAAGCCATGAATATTGAAAATTACCCAAGGGTGACATCACCACACCCACCTGGGGTTGTTTACTGGGATCCTATACAATAATAATCAGAAGAGAAAAATACTTTTACAGACATTTTGGGGTTGGCGGATTTTAGTCTCTTATTCTGCCGGACTAACTCCACTCTTGTCACAAGCTCTATGGTGAAATCTGCGCCTCTCCCCCAATCCATGACTCAGCGACTTTTACTTCATATGCAGCACCCATGTCGTTTCCTGACTTGGCAGTTTTACAACTTTGCAACACCTCCTGCCACTGCCTGTGAATAGGTGCTTTTGTCACAACCTGACAAGATGTTAGACCAATTCAAGGAACTCCCTTGCCTCCTTTGGAGTATTTACTCCCCACATTGGGCGACCCTGACACTATCCCCGGATCCTCTATTTTATACAATAAACAATATTGTATGTTTACCTTTAAATTTTGGTTTGGGCCTGCGCAACGTCCATAGCGAGAAGTGGGGCAAACTACCTGGCCACAGCAATTCACCTCCTAACAAGAGATTTAAAAGGTCTCTTACCTTTTCTCTAATCCCCCTTTGGTGCCAGGTGCTTGCTGTTCACCGGGCAGCAGCCCCTCTCCTCTCTCCAGACTCGGCAGGCCCTGCTCGCTGCGCCAAATTCTGTTGGAGAAGTTTTGGATACCTAAATAACAGAAAAGACTTTATAGTGCAATTATGATCGTTTATTGAAATAAATGAAACACATATGCGGAGCGAAAGCCTGTTAGGAATCCAGGCAATCCCTAACTATATCTGAAGTTACACTGAGTATATATGTATTATTTTAACAAGGCATGGTATATGCCAGAAGCATCATTTCCAGGAAAACTATACTGAACAAAAATATAAACGCACCAACCTAAATATCTAAGTCAAGATTGCCATTATGGGAAAATGGTCAAACCAATGATATGTTTGAGCAATGGTTCCTTTGTTTTGCTCAAGACAGATGTTCCCATTGAAATTGACCACTCTGAGTGTGTGGACTCACACGTTGAGTAATCCTTCCCATGAGCACCATGGGGCTTGACAGAGTGATGGTCAGTGAGCGTGACCAGGACACAAACACTCCCTATAGCTTGCCCTATAAAAGGCCTCCCCAAAATGTGGACTGGTGCCAAATGTCAACATGCCACAGATGTCACAAATCTTGAGGGAGCACGCCATTGGCATGCTGAATGCTGGGACGTCAGTACGGGCCGTTGCAGCACACTTCAATGTCCACCACTCCACCATTAGCCGCCTGAGAACGCGCCTCAGAGAGACTGGAAGCACCGTGAACCGCCCACATGCCCGGCGACCACGTGTGACCACCGCCGGTCAGGATCGTCACATGAGGCTGCAACATCTCCGGGATCGACTCCGACCGGCCACGAGGACTGCCGATGAGACTGTCAGGCTGCATAACAGGCGCATTTCAGCCCAGACGGTGCGTAACCGCTTGAGGGAGGCCAACCTCCGAGCCCGCCGACCACACCGGGGACTCGACCTCACTGCAGTCCGGCGTCAGACCCGACTGAACTGGGCCAATGTTCACTTGCGCTGGACCCTCGCACGATGGAGGAGAGTGCTGTTCACCAATGAGTCGCGGTTCCAGCTGTACCGGGCTGATGGCGGACTCCGCGTCTGGCGTCGGGCTGGGGAGCACTACACTGATGCCAATGTCCTTCGTCGGGTGTCACACGGTGGTGCCAGTGTTATGGTGTGGGCAGGCATATGCCATGGAGAGCGCACTCGGCTTCATTTCATTGAAGGCAACTTGAACGGGCAGCGGTACAGGGACGAGATACTCAGACCCATCGTCGTGCCGTTTGTGCGCCTTCACCATGTGACGTTTCAGCACGACAATGCTCGCCCCCATGTTGCCAGGATCTGCATGGACTTCCTTGGTGAGGAGGACATTGATGTCCTCGACTGGCCTCCATATTCTCCCGACATGTCGCCCATCGAGCACCTTTGGGACGTTCTTGATCGACGCGTATGACAACGTTACGCAGTCCCAGAGAACGTCCGCCAGCTCCTTGTGGCTCTCCAGGAGGAATGGGAAAACATCCCTCAGGCCACCATCGATAATCTGGTGATGTCCATGCGCCGGAGATGCACCGCTCTGCGCGACGCCAACGGTGGACACACCCGCTACTGACTGTGTGAACTCTGACAGTGACACCTCGGTTGTGTCGGCTGTTGTAGCGCAAAGACTGTCGCCAGAATTCTCAAGGAACTCTTTGAAATTTAATGTTCAATTGTCATGGATTCTATAACCAAATTGTTGTGAAGATTTAGTATTAATGAGTTTGAGGTAAAATAGTAACAATCGCTTGGTGCGTTTATATTTTTGCGCTTGGTGCGTTTATATTTTTGCGCTTGGTGCGTTTATATTTTTGCGCTTGGTGCGTTTATATTTTTGTTCAGTATAATTAATCAATGACAAGTACAGAAAGACTATGATAAAGTACAGACGGGCTTTGTAAAGTAAAAATCATCAAAACAGGTTGGAAAACAACTCCTTAGATGGTCATGGCTCCATCTGGTCTGGACAAGGGAGTATTGGAGAGTAACCTTTTGTCAAGAAATGCGTGAGCCAGTGGAACATAGATAAGACAATAAAGGCACAGAGGAATTTACTTGCACCAGATAAATCTCTCGGCAAAAGCTCTCCCAATATAGTTATTAAATTTCCTCTGGCAAACAAACTTTTCGAAGACTAATTAGTATTTTACCCCAGAATACAAATTCAGTTGTAGTTTATTTTCCCACAGGGTAAACGACCACAGATGGGTCAACATGCCCAATTAAGCAAGGTGCGAATGGAGGGAACACGGAGAGGAATTCCGCTGGACCGAGGGACGACTGAACGGTCGCAGGGCCGACAGAAGGACCGATGGGGTTAAGGAGGAATGATTGAAAGTAACAGAGGGAGTGAACAGAACGATGGTGTGAAGGAGGAAATATGGAAAGAAACAGAGGGATTGAACGGAACGATGGTGTGAAGGAATAAAGATTGAAAGTAACGGAAGAGGAGGGGGAGAAATTACACTGGCAAAATACAGCCGAGCCAACGCATGCCCCCGAACAGTTCTTTGACAAGGGACCAAGGACTGTTTATACAAAGACGAATGAAATAACGGCTCCATGGGTCACCTACGTGTCCATGTATGCTCTCCGCCTGAAGTAAGTTTTCCAAAACCATAATAATATGTTGGGGTTTGGTTCATGTTCTAAATATCTTTATTAGGCAGAAATATAATGGTAAACTTCTCTAAACGTCCTTGTCTTAGCGTCTCCTGAACCACATAGTGTATCATTTTAAAGTTGTAGTAAATTGTTTTCCCATTAAATATTTGACATCCCATCAAAGTTTTCTGTCCATTCAAGGCCATTAATTTTGTGAATGAATTTGAATTCAAAAGCATTTAAATTTATACGTTTGTGTTTTATGTACTTTTTATTCTATTGTTTCTTCAGTAATATTTATTTCAAACTTTTCACATTTGTTATTTTTTCCATTTATACAACAAGACTGCTTTTTTTCCATTCCTTGGTTTTCGTTTTTAATCCATTTAAAGATGCATTCATTTCGAAGGAAAAGGAAGGTGTGTCCCTCGCGGGTTTTCATCTTCCTTAGTAAACGAGGATGGATGATATTTAAAGGAATCAAGCACATGGGGAGTGGTGGAGGGTGTGAGGGGCTAGGTGTGTGAGTGGATGAAAGAACGACCCCCACCCCCTCCCTCCCTCCCACCCCCCAAGTAGTAAGGAAATGTTTATTTTTGGATTATGCTGAGATGAAGATTTTCGGGGCTGATATTGAAGTCCTTTTAAATGCCATATGCCCTCTCGCCAACATTTCCTTAATACTGTTTTTGGGTAGCATTAAATGATTATGTGCATTCATAATGAAGACAATGAATTCTATTTTTTCTGGGAGACAAATCGACTGAAATTGCACTGCAAATAGTAACTAAAAGGACATTCAGAAGAGTGCATACCTCCGCCACGTAATGCCTGATCCACGAAAACATATCGGGCCCAATAACTTTTTGAAATATCATGCTACATAATAGTTTTTGAGCTCTATTTCTCAATGGTGAAGAACCACTTTAAAAATTAAATGATTCTCATATCCAGATCCAGGTTCGGACCAAAATGGAATCAATTTGTCGTGGTAACACACCCAACCTGTCCACCAAGTTTCATCTGAATCTGTTCACAACTTTTTGAGATATCGTGCTACATATGAGTTTAGCCCGATCTCTCAATGGTGAAGAATCACTTTTAAAATTCTTGGATCTGGATCCGGATTTGGATCTTCACCAAAATTGAATGAATTCTTCCGTGTCACACACTTAATGTGCCCACTAACTTTCGTCTGATTTTGTCCACAACTTTTTGAGACTTCGTGCAATATATCATTTTTGGCCCTATTTCTTGATGGTGAAGAATCACTGAAAAAATTCGAGTAGTTGGATCTGAATCCGGATCTTCACCAAAATCTAATCAGTTCATCCTTGTCACACACCCAACCTGTCCACAAAATTTAATCCGGATCCGTCGACAACCTTTTGAGATATCCTGCACACAGGCAGACAAACAAACAAACAAGCAGTCATAGACTGGTACTTACGAAATCGTCAACTTGACCTCTGACCTTGTCTAATAAAAGCTGTCTCTGGAGAAGGTAGTGACGCAAACCAGAAGTTTCTACGATGATTCTGTACCAAACCATCAAAAGTCAAATGTTTCACCTCACTGCGACCTTGACCTTTGACCGATTTTAACCAAAATCTAATCTGCGCTAGCCATCACCCTCCTGAATCACCTGGTGTAATTTGACATTGGTAGCTTCTTCCGTTCTCGAGTTATCGTGCCTACAAACAAACACACAAACGCACACACACACACACACACACACAAACAAACAAACACACAAACAGAGGACGGAAGTCATCAATATAGATTTCGTGAAATCAATCTAAATCATCAATACATCAATCTAAAGATTTCGTAAGTAACAAAGAGGGGTGAAAACATAAGCTCCTTCATGTTCGGTGGCGGAGATAAAAAGATAGGATAATGTTGAAAAACATAAACGTGTTTTTGTCTTCTTTTTCTTTATGTTGCAGAGACATCTGTGGATCATCCTGGAAACTTGAATTCAAGTCTGGCTCCATCATTTTCATGCAACAAGGTATTGAAAAGAAATATGCACAAGGGAAGAAAAACCTCATTTCCTCTGAAGAAATGTGAAATTAATCATATTGGTGAGAATGTACAGCAAGGTGCTGTTTTTGAAAAAGCCTTCACAAGATCTGAATCTACCTTAAAGATGTGCGAGACTACTCAAACTGATGAAAAGGTCGACAAGTGTTCTCTTTATGAAAAATCCTTCACAACTTATTCTTATCTGAAGCTACGTGAGATGATTCATACTGAAAATAAACCACACAAATGTACTTTCTGCAAAAGTGGATTTCAAACTTCAACTCTGCAAAGCATACATGAGAGGATTCATCCAGGTGAAAAGCCACACAAGTGTGATGTTTGTTGTGAAGCCTTCACTACTCCATTTGCATTAAGGACACATAAAAATGTTCACATGGCAGAAAAGGTGCACAACTGTTCTACTTGTAAAGAATCCTTTATATCCCAATCCAAACTAAAGAGACACAATTTGATTCACAGTGGAGAAAAGCCACACAAATGTTATGTTTGTGAGAAATCTTTTATATCCCAATCTAAACTAAAGAGACATGATTTGATTCATTGTGGAGAAAAGCCACACAAATGTTCTGTTTGTCAAAAATCCTTCACATGCCAATCTAAACTAAAAAGACATGGTTTCACTCACAGTGGGGAAAAGCCACACAAATGTTCGGTGTGTGGAAAATCATTCCCTGACTCATCCGACCTAAAGAGACATGATTTCGTTCACACGAGAGAAAAGCCACACCAATGTTCTGTTTGTGAGAAATCCTTCACATCCTCATCCGAACTAAAGAGCCATGATTTGATTCACAGTGGAGAAAAGCCGCACAAATGTTCTGTTTGTGAGAAATCCTTTACATCTTCAGCATACCTCAAGATACATGAGATGATTCACAGGGGAGAAAAGCCACACAAATGTTCGGTTTGTCAAAAATCCTTCACATGCAGATCTTCATTAAAGAGACATTATTTCATTCACAGTGGCGAAAAGCCATACAAATGTTCTCTTTGTCAAAGATCTTTCACCGACTCATCCGAATTAAAGAGACATGTTTTCATTCACAGTGGGGAAAAGCGGCACAAATGTTCTGTTTGTGAAAAATCCTTCATGTCCTCATCCAATTTATACACACATAAATTTATACACAAAGAAGAAAGACCACACAAATGTTCTCATTGTCAAAAATGCTTCAAAACCTCATATGACCTAAAGAAACATTATTTAATACACAAAGGAGAAAAGCCACACAAATGTACTGTCTGTCAAAAATCCTTCATTTCCTCATTCAATTTAAATGCACATAAATTTATACACAAAGAAGAAAGGCCGCTCAAATGTTGTCTTTGTCAAAAATGCTTCAAAACCTCATACGACCTCAATAAACATTATTTAATTCACAAAGGAGAGAAGCCACACAAATGTTCTGTTTGTGAGAAATCTTTTACATCTTCATCATACCTCAAGATACATGAGATGATTCACAGTGGAGAAAAGCCACACAAATGTTCTGTTTGTCAAAAATCCTTCATATGCAGATCCGAACTAAAGAGACATGGTTTCATTCACAGTGGAGAAAAGCCACACAAATGTTCTATTTGTCAAAAATCGTTTGTACTCCCATCCCACCTCAAGATACATGAGATGATTCACAGTGGAGAAAAGCCACACAAATGTTCTGTTTGTCAAAAATCCTTCACATCATCATCTGAACTAAAGAGACACGATTTCGTTCACAGAGGGGAAAAACCACACAAATGTTCCATCTGTGAAAAATCGTTTGTACTCCCATCCCAGCTCAAGAAACATGAGATGATTCACAGTGGAGAAAAGCCGCACAAATGTTCGGTTTGTCAAAAATCCTTCACATGCAGATCTGCATTGAAGAGACATTATTTCATTCACAGTGAAGAAAAGCCATACAAATGTTCTCTTTGTCAAAAATCTTTCACCGACTCATCCGAATTAAAGAGACATGATATCATTCACAGTGGGCAAAAGCGGCACAAATGTTCTGTTTGTGAAAAATCCTTCATATCCTCATCCAATTTATACACACATAAATTTATACACAAAGAAGAAAGACCACACAAATGTTCTCTTTGTCAAAAATGCTTCAAAACCTCATATGACCTAAAGAAACATTATTTAATACACAAAGGAGAAAAGCCACACAAATGTACTGTCTGTCAAAAATCCTTCATTTCCTCATTCAATTTAAATGCACATAAATTTATGCACAAAGAAGAAAGACCACATAAATGTTCTCTTTGTCAAAAATGCTTCAAAACCTCATACGACCTCAATAAACATTATTTAATTCACAAAGGAGAGAAGCCACACAAATGTACAGTTTGTCAAAAATCCTTCATATACCCATTCAAACTGAAGAGACATTATTTGATTCACAGTGGAGAAAAGCCGCACAAATGTTCTCTTTGTCAAAAATCTTTCGTATCCTCATCCAGTTTAAAAAGACATGAATTAATGCACAAAGAAGAAAGGCCACACAAATGTTCTCTTTGTCAAAAATCCTTCATATCCTCATCCAGTTTAAACACACATAAATTTTTGCACAAAGAAGAAAGGCCACACAAATGTTCTCTTTGTCAAAAATCCTTCAAAACCTCATATGACTTAAAGAGACATGATTTCATTCACAAAGGAGAAAAGCGACACAAATGTACTGTTTGTCAAAAATCCTTCAGATCCACATTCCAACAAAAGCGCCATGCTTCGATTCACAGTGGAGAAAAGTCACACAAATGCTCCGTTTGTAAAAGATCATTTGCTTCGTCATCACACCTAAAGATACACGAGATGATTCACAAAGAAGAAAAGTCACACAAATGCTCCCTTTGTGAAAAATCATTTGGATCTTCATCATACCTAAAGATACATGAGATGATTCACAAAGGAGAAAACCCGCACAAATGTTCTGTTTGTCAAAAATCCTTCACCTGCAGATCCAAACTAAGAAGACATGATTTCGTTCACAGTGAGGAAAAGCCACACAAATGTTCTATGTGTGAAAAATCGTTTGTATTCCCATCCCACCTCAAGATACATGAGATGATTCACAGGGGAGAAAAGTCACACAATTGTTCCATTTGTAAGAAATCCTTTACATCTTCATCCTACCTCAAGATACATGAGATGATTCACAGTGGAGAAAAGCCACACAAATGTGCGGTTTGTCAAAAATCCTTCATATGCAGATCTAAACTAAAGAGACATGGTTTCATTCACAGTGGAGAAAAGCCACACAAATGTTCCATTTGTCAAAAAACTTTTTTGTCCCCATCCCTCTTAAAGAAGCATGAGATGATTCACAAGGGAGAAAGGATACTATCAAAATAAATGTTGTTTCATAAATATTCCAACATATAAACTTTAAACAGGAATAATCACCGATGCACTTTGCGCCCACCTCACTGAACAAGGAGTTTTAGAGGCAGAGCATAAAGGATGTAAGAGAGGATGTTATGGAACAATAGACCATTTATTGTGACAATATAACCATGCTTGAAAATTGCAACTCTGACAAGCCAACTTATCCACAGCCTGGATAGATTACAAATAAGCCTTTGATAGTGTCACATTCATAAATCAAAGCCTGGTGTTGGCTTAATGGTTAGAGTGGTGGGCTTGGGATCCTAGGATCCTGCGTTGAAATTCCACTTGGCTGTTGAATTAATACCAGGTGGGGTTGACTCTGCCTGTCATCCTTCCGAGGTCGGCAAAATGAGTGCCAGCTTGCTGGTATCCTGTGTTGGAGTGGTGACCCATCCAGGATTGTGCCCAATAGCCAAGCAGACTGCTTAGGCAGCACCAACGCTCTGCACACCAACGCTTTGGTCCCAATGGATGGATGGATTCACTGATTATAAAATGCATCCAAGTATGCAAAATTGACCCCAAATAGTCACACTGATTGAGAAGGAAATGATGCTCGAGCATACAATGCTGATACTACCTTACATGGAAGGAAAGATTGAAATCCCATATGACGTGGTTTACAAGATGACAGCCTTTGCCACCTCTTGTTTTGTCTGGCCCTGGACCCACTGAGTAACCTCACTAATGAACAAGCACACAGATACAATCTGACATGCAACAGAAAAATGACCAAAGAAACAAGAAAGGTGACACACATACTGTACATGGGTGATATAAAACTCATCGCACTAAATGATAACAAATTGGAAGATCAACTGCAACTAGTAAAGCATTACTCGGAGGACATTCAAATGGAGTTTGGTCTTGACAAATGTACCAAATACACATTTGCACACGAAAAAAACGAAAAGAACAGACATCTCAATCGATCAAATTACAACAACGCAGGAACTAGAAAATGAAGCATCCTACAAATATCTCGGAAGAGAAGAAGGCCCCCATGTACATTGCAAAAAATTGCTTAAAATAATCAGCAAAAAGTACCTCTTCAAGAAACAAAACCAAAGCTGTAAACCAATTTGCAGTTTTGATAATCCAATTTAGCTGTGCAATTATCTACTGGCTACAATTGGAGATCAACAATCTAGACACCAAGATAAGGAAACTTCTAACTACTCACAAGATATTCTACAAAAAAACCAATGTATACCGAGGTTGTACTTACCGAGACGAGAAGGAGGTAGCGGTCTGATGGAGTTTAAGCAAGTGCACAGAACATTGTGTGTCGGACTAGCGGAGTATGTAAAAAGCTCAACAGACTATTGGATGAGATTTGTACATGAGCAAGAAAACAACAAACCTGAAAAGGGATACTTAATCCATTTAGCAAGAAAGTTTCAAAACTAGGTGCGAATGATGGATATTACACAGGAAAACGAAACAGAAACAGACACAACCCCAATGATTGCAAAGAAAAAAAATGGAAAACCACAAAAAGAAACACAGCAGATATACTCTGATAAATGGGAGTATGACAAAAGTTAAGGAAGATTAAAAAAAAGAGCTTGAAAGAATAGGGATTGACAAGAAAGGCTCATTGGAATGGCTGAGAAGAGGTCAAATTAGTTGTGATGGAGAACGAGTCATCATCAATGCTCAAGACCAAGGACACCACACTAATGCCTTTAAGAAAATGGCTGGATTGAGCCAATTGAGCAAATGCAGGTTTTGTTGGGGAGAATCAGGAAGTATCAGTCACCTCCTTTTGGGATGTAAAAAAACTCATGTTGGAACAGCTGTACACAGTAAGACATGACAGCATCTGGAGAGTAATCCACTGGCACATCTGGAAATATTTCAACATCCCAGTCCCAGAACAATCATGGAAACAAACCAAATCCGATCCTTGAAAATGTACATATAATGCTCACATATGACGAGATGATCCCATCAAGTGTGGACATTGCAAATAAAAGCATTACGTCCGGACATAGTGCTCAAACACAAAAGGGAAAAGTCAACATTGTTGATAGACATTTCAGTTCCCATTGACTTTGGACCAAATGCTACAGAAATCAGGAAATTGACCAAATACCAAGATCTGAAAAATGAGGTCAAGAGGACTTGGAAGTTGGAGAAAGCTGAAATTGTACCAGTTACAGTTATAGCGACAGAAATTATAAAGAAAATCCTTTCTGAGTAAGTACTTAATAATCATTTCGGAGAATATCACTCCAAACGAGGCTGTCAGAGGTTCAGTGAAGATTTTGAAAAGAGCCCGTGGAATGAGGCTATGAGAACGAAGTTTCACAGTTTGGTTTATGAATCATGATCCTTTACCAAAAAGGAGGTGGAGATTTTGAATTCTGGGAGAACTTCCTCCCACCTCCTGAAACCCAAATGGAGATAACCAACGGGAGAAAAGCCACACAAGTGCTCTTTTTGTGCCTGGATAATGACCCCAGAATATATACTTAAACACAAATAAAGTTGATTGGAGAAGATAATTGACATCACTGTGAACTATTTAGTTTATCTTGTATTCAAAACTTGGCTGTTAGAAGAATTGGATGGAGGGAAAAAGGCACTAAATACGATTTGGGCAACGGGTGGACAATGCAATGAACGAACAGAAAAGAGGAGAACAGCAAAAGCAAGATGAGAACTTGCAACTAAGAAGGAGAGCTTTAAAGAGGGTTAATGACGGTCGAAAAGATTGTGGTTTGTAATGAAAGAATATGTTAGGTTTGCTGTGAACTGCTGGCTCAAAGCTATGGTGAGAAGAGTGGGTTTAAACAAACTCAAGAAGATGGTTCCACTGAGGTGGGAAAGATGATGAAATATGTGAAGGTGAGCAGTCTGCCTTGGTTTCGGAAGGCAAACAAGGATTCTGCTGTTTGAAGGACATGTACATCCTGCAGGGTTTGGGTGGGTTGGGGGGCTGAAAAGCAGAGCAACAAAAGAGGCAGGAGAAAATAAGAGGTGACAAATCTAATTATGATTGAGGAGCAGAAGACCTTATGCAGACTTGCCTATGAGCTGTCTTGCCTTTGTTCAAATCTCGACCCAGCTATAAATTGCCATCGTGTTATTTTGCACGCATGTCGATTCTTCAATTTCATCTATTTGGGGTAATCTATATATATAAAGTTGAAAGTGTGTCTGTGTGCTTCTCTGTGACCTATGCACGCGAAAAGTACTGGACTGATCCTCACCAAACTTCACATGCTGACAGAACATGTACCCGGGAATGTCCTGATGTAAAAGAATTGTACTTCCGACTTCCGGTTTCAGAATTATGACATCATCACCTGATTTTGTAACGTTAATTTTTCAAGTTCAGCTGAATGACATAGGGCCAACGCCATATACAATATATCTAACATATGATTTTAAGTTTTTGTTTGTCTCCACGTTCTAATCTCCTGAAAGGTGAAAGATAGGAGCTAACCACTGAAACAAAAAATGTCGGGATGGGCCCCGGGAAGGTTATAGGCTATGTGGCAAGCCCCCTCGGCCGGGGGGGGGGGGTGTGTTTCCCCCTCACCAACCCCCTTAGCCTATGACTGCCATGGCCCAATAGGGAACTGATACTGTGCTCGCGTCAGACATATGTATTGAAGATTAAATTCATTCAAAAAGAACCCGGGCAGCGCCGGGTACATTCACCTAGTGCTTAATATAGTGACGTTATTTCCATATTGTGTTTAGAATATGCGTAAAGTAATGAAATGCCATTTTAGATATGCTGCAAATTCGTACAATTAGAAACATAAAACCTCACCCCATTGTGTGTGTGTGTGTGTGTGTGTGTGTGTGTGTGTGTGTGTGTGTGTGTGTGTGTGTGTGTGTGTGTGTGTGTGTGTCTAAATTCATCATCCTTGTGAGCCCTTATTTAATGTCTTCATCCTCCATTTCAGTCCTAAATGTTCCCTTCTAACTTTGCATTGGGCCATTGCAAGAAGTTTAGGTGGCAAAAGTTGTCTCCACATGATATTTCTGTCACCTCGATCTGCCATGGTGCATCAGGAAACCATGACTCAAGGGGGAAAGGAGTTCGTCCCACCCACTGGTCGGGACATGGACAAATGGTAGAGGAGGGGAGATGGGAATAAATCGTCATCAATGACGTTGGTGGGCCCAGCTATAAAGGAAGGATCCACCAAAGATTGGAGCTGTTAGACATTCTTCTTACAAGCAACTTACAGGGTTTGGCTGAATAACTGTTGTCCTGTGATTTCCCCCGTCTTCTATCGTATGTCTGAGGCATTAAGGCAAAGGTTATGGATCTGCAACCCGTTGCATGATCTGTTTGTGTGTGCGTATGGCGGTAATGGGTAACTTAGGGTTAGTTTATTAGAAATTGGATCCATTTTGTTTTGCTTTTTGCTAGCTTGCTTGTACATTCCTGACCCTCTTATTGAATCAATACAATTCACAAACCTGATATGGTCTCTGGGTGCATTCTATTTTCTCTGATGGTCTCATCTGGTGGTTCTGTAAATCCTGTTAAAAGTAAATGTATTGCGGTCCTTTTTGCTGTCAGAAGCTCGCATCACGTGGCCATGGTTTATATGGCCTCAAAAGATTGACCACATGGGCACCGATTAGCATAGCACATACTCGCGTTAAGTACCTCAATCTGTCCGGTAGCGTGGCTTTGGTCACGAGGATTCGGCATACTCCACGCGCTGCAGCACTTTTCATAATGTGTCTGAGGCCAAGAGTTTTGAGAATGATTTCTGAATCTAAATTTTGTGATGATTACGAAAACCGATTTCTTAATCACACCAGCTGCTGTTTTTTGAGGGGGTTTTTTTTTGGGGGGGGGGGGTTGTGAAAAGAGCCATTTTGTTCTTTTTTCACCCAAAATGTCAAAAAATAATTTTAACTTCACAGTTATCTAAACATCACCATGACATGTGCATGTGGGGGTATTAAAATGAAGCTCCTCTCTGGACATGGGTAAACATTATAAAAAGGACAATATGGTTATTGAAGGCAAATTTCTCTATAATTTCAGAAAAAGACCGCTACAATTTGCATAATGCGTGACATGAATCACCAAACAGGTGTCTCAATTAATTTAGAGAGTTTTTGGGTTTCTCCTCAAAAAAAAAGATTAAAACTAATGGAATGTTTTACAGTGATGTCATTCACATATCCTCAGGTATAAATCTCATTAATTCACTGTGATTTGATTGATGGTACTAATAATAATGGAATAAGAACAAATACTATATTTTCATTCAGCACATACTCCACTCCAATTGGTTATAAATTCAATATGGAACCAAAAAATTTTGTTTGTCTGCCTGTGTCAGGAAAATCCATGTACAGTCAATTTTAGGATAACCAATCAAGATAATCATATGATTTCCTTCAATGGAGAAAGTATATCCATCCGAATTCACCTTCGTGTAGTTTTCCAAAAAATAAATACAATGGTTGTTGTGAAGAAATACGAGTTGGGAAAATATAAAATAATTAATAAAGATAGCTTCCTTTCACCATACAATAAGGGTGAAGGTATGTATCTTGGCAGAGGATACTATCAACCTTAGAGAGAACGGGGTGTGGGATATCAATTTAGAAATAAAGGAGATGGGATAATTGACACAAATGGATATGGGTTCATCAATTCTTAAACATAAAGATCTAATAGGCTCCACCGCTTCTGCTGTGAGAAATGCTGCGGGTGTTGTAAAAAGTATAAAAAATGCTCAAAAGGAATCCCATAAATTAGAAGTAATCAAAGAAATTATGAAAAGAAAAACTCAATTGTTTCCCCGTGAATGAAAGAAAATAATCCAAATATTAGGGTCAGGGTTTCAAAAGTTAGAATGTTATTTATTAATTAAATACAAGTATGGAAGCAATTGATAGTATCTATGATTTGGATGATACCATTATCATCTCATACACCACTAAAAAGGAAGATGACTTGAAGGTAAATACTATAACAAGAACAGACTGAAACACAAGCAGGACAAAGAACTTTGAAATAAATTATCAACAAACTTATTTGAATATTGCTGATACTTTCTTGTTATGTAAATTTACATTCACTAAGGCTGGGAATTACACAAATGCCACCCTCATAAATGATTTCTTCTGGAAACATTCATTTGTATATTGAAACTCAAGAAGTTGAATCGGTTGATTATGTCTCTGCTACATCTGAAATGTTGTAATTTGTACTATATTCGTTTCATGATAGAATGGGTAATGGATCTGCCGAAGGTTTTATTCCTGATATGGTAACTGGAACAAACACAGACCCTGGTTATCATCAAAGAAAGGCAATGTATAACGATGATACAAAAGCAAAAAATATTTTTACTGTGGCAATCCCCCTTTAAGGTATATTTGGATTTTGTGATAACGATAAAGTTCTGTATGAACTTAAAATTGGATTTCAACTACAAATAAATTATGATGAAAATAGATTGCTTTTTGGGGTTGGTAATGCTTTTGCTGCCCAGAATAAATTTGTGATTGATGAAACGAGTTGGTATATTAGTGAATATCCTCCTCATCTAAAGATGGAAGAGATGTTGAATAGAAGACTTAACTCAAAGAAATCACTGAATGTATCATACCTTAAAAGAAGATGTCAATTCGTTAAACTGAACCAAATCATTTACACGTGGAATTTGGGTGTTCTGGAAGGAAAGCCACGATACATCTGGTTTATTTTAAAGAAACCACATGGAGATGGTACTACTGATAAGAATAATATGTTGAGTGATAATGCCAATGTGAAACAACTTCAGGTTTCTCTGGATGGAACAGTTTATCCATGAGGCAGATTGGAAATTGATTGGGATAAAAATGATTATGCTGAAGCTTACAAGTCTTACCAAAAGGTGTGTGAAAGCAATGGTAATAAAGAAACCATTTTGGACATGGTTGTGTTTGAAAGCTTTTATGCAATCTACGCAATTGACCCGAGTTCTCAAAATGAAACTACAAAGTCTAATAGAGTGGATACTTCCCTATACATTGAAAGAGGAGAGAGTGAAGAACTTGATACATATTATTTGCTTTTGGAATAAACAGAATTACAGATTAAAACAGTTAATGGTGTTATAATTAGTCTCAAAATTCTTTCTTAAATATATGAGGAGGAAAGTGACAACTGCAGTACATGTTAATCAAATCAATCTTAATAAACTAAAATTATGCATTCAAAATCAAAAGCCTTCGATAATTAACGTCAATACAATTCAGAAAATAGGAGCTGTAAGAATTGATATTTTGCTCACAAGAGAACAGGTGAAAAATCTTAAACGATACTGGCTCACTGAAAATTTAGATGTCAAAACCAATGTTGAAGAAATATCCAGTCAGGGAGACAAGTGGAGGTTTTATTATATCCCTCCCTCTTTTATTGGCAGGTCTTGGTGTGGCGGGAGCTTTGACTCGTGGTATTTCCACAGTGGGAAAAACTGCTAAAGAAAGAAAGGCTCAAAAAGAGATGGAAAGACATAACAAAGAGTTATAGAAACAAATGAGTGGAAGTGATGTAGTTGTAGATTTTGCTGAAAAATTTGAAAGCCTACCTACAAAGCAAGATTGTTAGTTCGAGATATGCTTTCTTCAATTGCACAAACTTGTGTAAAATTAACTAAACGGGGTAATGGGTTATATAATTCTCATAAATAAATGAGTGGTTTAAAAAATTTGAAAATAATACAACATCAAATTTCGAACTTGTCAAATATTGTAAAAAAACAACTAAAAATTGATAATGTCGTTAATTGTATGTGAGATAAATTCCCAAAGTTATCTGAAAATACAAAGAATATTGTTATCAATTTAGAAGATAATAATGGGAAAGGTTCTTATTGGGTTTGTATTCATAATTGTCAATACAATTTTGACAGGTATGGTCTTCCACCACCTATTGAAGTAATGATATTCTTAGGGAATGGTGCTTATCATACATTTCAAGTACAAGACTTCAATTCTAATTATTGCAGACAAATGTGTTTCTGTGTATTATTTTATCTCAACAATAATCAGGATTTTTATGATATCATTATTAATCTAATATATTTGACTTATGCTGTAAAAGATGGTTCTAGCTTTGGTGTATCCTAAGAACTGGATATTGATTTGTCAAATTATTATACAAAGGGCAGGCTGAACGACAGAAATACAAATAACCAAAAATATAAAAATCAAAAATGCTTTTAAATGAACCATTTATCCAAGCCCTACAGATGCATATGACTTGGTGAGATTAAATGATTTATCACAATATATATTCTTCAATAAAATGGCTGTGTATTCCAAAGATACAGAAATATTGATTTTATCTCTGGGTCATACAGAATTCACAGTTCCATTTGAAATTTGATTTTATAAAGAAGGGTGTTTAGTTTATATGAGAATAGAACCTTGGGGTATGGGATGAATGATTTAGGGTATAATTGGTCATTTAAAAGAAACCTACAAGACTTTAAAGAATTTATTCAGTCTCATGGGGAAGAATATAATCCACTTGGTGGAGGTAATGGGGTTTGTGGAAGCATTATTAGCAAACAACAAATAAAGGAATTTAATAAGGCTAAAATCAATAACGGTTTCGCCATAGTTTATGTCATGAAACCACAAAGAACAGGAATTTACAGAGTAAAGGCCCAGTCACACCTTGACGTTTTAGCCAACGTATGCTGATTTTTGAAATTTTTTTCTAAAACGCTGGCACACGTTGAATACGTTATGGGTAAGTTTTGATAACATTGAGAGCACGCTGAAAAACACTGCCATACGTCGTTGTACGCTGGCTTTAAACGTTGTACTTTTCAGTTGTCCTCAAATTTTTGCATGCTTGAAATTTCACGACGTATGCCGGCATATGACTCACACGTTCCGCTACGCTGGCTACAAGTTGTATGCACGGTCTGCGATCGTTGACAGACGTCAACACATGCTACTTGTAAGTTAATCATAAGTTGAGACATGCCAAGGTAATGTTTAGCATTTAGCAGTAACCCGAAACTTATTTCTAACCTATGATTAACGTGTTGTTGGCACGTTACGCGATCGTTGTCACACGTCGACAGACGTTACTTTTAAGTTACTCATAGGCTGAAAGACGTCGGTATAATGGATCGTCCTTGCGTCAGCGTCCACGGCCACGGCCAGGAAACTTATTTGCAGCATTCTTCAAACTTTTCTTTGACATAACGAGGATGTTCACACTTCGATGTCTAGCTTGGCTATGATTCCAATTGTCCATCGGCAGCGTCTATTTAAAATAGTCGAGTTTGAGCGTTTTAACACGTTCAGAAGAAACGCTTCAAATTTCCAAACCCCAGCGTCAAAAAAAAAAGGCGAGTGATAGCAATTTAAATCGTTCATTGTAAACAATGAAAATAGTTGAGTGGTACCGTTTAAAAGTCGTTGAGTGTAAAAAAATCCAATTGTTGAGCGCAAGCGTCTACTTTCAATCGTGGAGTTTGAGCGATTTAGCACGTTCAATAGAAACTATTAAAATTTCCGAGCGCCAGCGTCAAAAAACAAAGGCGAGTGACAGCAATTTAAATCGTTCATTGTAAACAATGAAAATAGCTGAGTGGTACCGTTTAAAAGTCGTTGAGTGTAAAAAAAAATCCAATTGTTGAGCGCAAGCATCTACTTTCAAGAGTGGAGATGCAGCCATTTAAATCGTTGAGTGGCAGCCTATGAAAAGCAAACCCCACGTCACCGGCAAAGATAAACTGCCGCACGATATGGATAAGTTAGGCTATTGTTGGGCATAGTTTGTGAACGCCGGCTACACGATAATTATTCGTTGGTATACCGTATCTATAAGTTATCGAAGCGCTCTCTGCACATTATTAGTTCATTGTGCATTTGTCCAACCCGTTATGAATAGACATAAATCGTAAAAACAAGCCATAGCTCATTGTTGAAAAAGCCCCATAAAAAATTAGCCGCGAAGAACTTTGAACAGTGGTGCAAAGATGTCTCCTACCCGTGGAGACGTGGATGCAAGGAGGATCCATCATAACCCACACCCTCCCCCTCACACTCACCTACTACTGCCAACATGAACAAACTAATACTAATACTGATACTGATACTGTTACTGCTGACATGGACATCGACTCAAAAAGGACTCGAAAACACTGTTGGGTTCCCCTTTTATGAACACCATTTTTATATACCAATTCCCAAAATCGCTGGGAACACGTCTTTATATGGCAGTTGTAAGTTAGAAACACGTTCATTTATTTTTTTGTCGACCGGAAGACGTCATTGGAATACGTCTACATACGTCAATGTGTGTTGGGACTACGTAAAGAATTGGTTCAAAGCACGTCAAACATAAGTTAGAAATAAGTTTCACGTAAAAAAGACATTACCGCGATGTGTTTCGACTTATGAGTAGCTTATAAGTAGCCTTTGTGGACGTGTGTAAGCGTCCGCATATCGTGTGTACAACTTATCCCCATCGCATGCGGAACGTGTGTCATACGCCAAGTACGTCGTAAAATTTTGAACATGTTTAAAATTTCTTGACGTACTCTACTTACTACGACGTATGATAGCGTACTTTAGCGTTCTACTCACGTATACCAAACTTACTCATACCGTATTTGACGTGCCCCAACGTTTTAGACACATTTTTCTTAGGTCGGCATACGCTGGCAAGATCGCCAAGGTGTGACTGCGATGTTGACACTTCCATTTCTACGGCAGTTATGATTCGAATCGTTGTGCGTCAGCCTTTTAATAGGCTACGTTACGACATCGTCGGCGATGCGTGCAACGTGCTATGCCTAAGTTAGACTATCGTTGGGCATAGGTTGTGTTGGCCGACAACAGGTTCAGCATTCGTTGGTATAAGTTATCTATAACACAACGAAACGTTCTGTGTCCGTTACTAATGCGTTATACATAAGACCAAGTCGCTATGAATACGTTCGAATCTTTAAAAAAAAAACATCAAAAGTTCAACGTAAGCCAGCGTTTTACATAAATTTTAATACGTTGCCATCACTGGCTAAAACGTCAAGGTGTGACTGGGCCTTAAGTAAGGGAATACAAACTGATTTAACAATAGGAAGATGGGGAGCTATTACCTGTCATCATATTAATCTCTTGTATATTTCTGAAACATAAATTTTTGATCCATAAATGACAGCAAGAAGGCTTCAAGCATACCTACAAGAAAAGAATATTCAGTATTTTAATAAATATGATCGACATAAGATAATATTTAATAATCGACATAATAAATAACATAAGAATGGGGGTTTCTCATTAAAATATTGGCTTTATACTGATGTTAATAAACCAACAAGTTTGAATTTAACTAAAATTTAAAAAAATGAAATGGCATGAAAGTTGATGAAAAATAAAACTCTTAGAAATTCATAAATATTATTGGTTTCCTGTAATAAATAAATAAAAATTGGATGCAGCAATATCTGGAAATCCAGATGAATATATGCTTGATATTCTTTGGGGAGATCGTTCAAGGACTGTGATAGAAAGTAGGAAAGTTAAAGAGGAAGATAAGGAAGAAGAAGAAATTGAGAGAGGGAGAAAAAGGATATATATATATATATATATATATATATATATATATGTATATATATATATATATATATATATATATATATATATATATATATATATATATATATATATATATATATATATATATATATATATATATATATATATATATATATATATATATATATATATATATATATATATATATATATATATATATATATATATATATATATATATATATATATATATATATATATATATATATATATATATATATATATATATATATATATATATATATATATATATATATATATATATATATATATATATATATATATATATATATATATATATATATATATATATATATATATATATATATATATATATATATATATATATATATATATATATATATATATGTATATATCTATATGTATATATATATATATATGTATATATCTATATGTATATATCTATATGTGTATATATATATATATATATATATATATGTATATATATATATATATATATATATATATATATATATATATATATATATATATATGTGTATATATCTATATATACAATAGTGAGCAGCAATATGGGTTTATGCCAGGAAAGAGCACCACTGATGCGATGTTTGCTTTGAGAATGTTGATGGAGAAGTATAGGGAAGGACAGAAAGAGTTACATTGTGTGTTTGTGGATTTAGAGAAAGCTTATGATAGGGTGCCAAGAGAGGAGTTGTGGTATTGCATGAGGAAGTCGGGAGTGTTGGAGAAGTATGTGAGGATCGTGCAGGATATGTATGAGGACAGTGTGACAGCGGTGAGGTGTGCGGTAGGAATGACGGACCGGTTTAAGGTTAAAGTGGGATTGCACCAAGGATCGACTCTGAGCCCTTTCCTGTTTGCAATGGTGATGGACAGGTTGACGGATGAGATCAGACTGGAGTCTCCATGGACCATGATGTTCGCGGATGACATCATGATCTGTAGGGAGAGTAGGGAGCAGGCTGAATCGAGCCTTGAGAGGTGGAGGTACGCACTGGAGAGAAGGGGAATGTTAGTCAGTAGGAGTAAGACGGAGTACATGTGCGTAAATGAGAGGGAGGGTGGTGGTATGGTGCAGTTGCAAGGAGTTGAGGTGGGGAAGGTGGATTGGTTTAAATACTTGGGATCAACTGTCCAAAGTAACGGAGAGTGTGTGAGAGAAGTGAAAAAGAGAGTGCAGGCAGGATGGAGTGGGTGGAGAAGAGTTGCAGGAGTGATTTGTGACAGAAGGGTAGCTGCAAGAGTGAAGGGGAAAGTATACAAGACGGTAGTGAGACCAGCTATGTTGTATGGTTTGGAGGCGGTGGCGCTAACAAAAAGACAGGAAGCAGAGTTGGAGGTGGCAGAGTTAAAGATGCTGCGATTCTCGTTGGGAGTGACGAGGATGGATAGGATAAGAAATGAGTGTATTAGAGGGACAGCGCAGGTAGGACGGTTTGGAGACAAAGTGAGAGAGGCAAGATTGAGATGGTTTGGACATGTGCACAGGAGGGAAACGGAGTATATCGGGAGAAGGATGTTGAAGATGGAGCCGCCAGGCACGAGGAGAAGAGGAAGGCCAAAGAAGAGGTTCATGGATGCGGTGAGGGCGGACATGCAGGTGGTTGGAGTGTCAATGGAAGATGTGGAGGATAGAGCGAAATGGAGACAGTTGGTCCGCTGTGGCGACCCCTAACGGGAGCAAGCCGAAAGAGGAAGAAGAAGATATATATATATATATATATATATATATATATATATATATATATATATATATATATATATATACAGAAGGAGAAAAATGGATATATTTGTGTGGAGGGAGGAGAAAATGGTCTTCAAGAGTTAAACGAGATTGGGGATGAAAGGTTTTCTGCCTTAAAAATGATTCTATTTAAAAAATTGAGATGCTTCATCTTAAAAATCAGAGTGTTTTGGTAATGTCGTAAATCATATACTATTATTCTTCCAAAGTCTTTGCAGTAGAATTGCAGATGAATATTAAAAGGGATGGATACTGACATGAATATGAAAAAGGATGCAAAAGAGGTTATATATGTAGTGACTGGTTATTTGGTCGGAATATGTGTAATGCATTTTTTTACGTTATAAATGAATAAAGTATTGAATGAAGAAGAAATCAAAGAGAAGTTAGAGAAAATAGATGAGGAGTTTGTGAAGACTGATATGATTATTAAAATGACTGATTTCCTCATAAAAGAAAAAAAAACTGACAATAAGAAAAGTTAAATCACAAATATTTTGAAAAGGTCGTTGCTGCAAGGAAAGGAAAAGAAGTTGATGAAACATTTTCTGCTGAATAAATGGATGATAGATTGAGGAGTTTTTTCAGGATGCTTTGTGTTTTACAAACTAAGATTCAAATATATCTGTTGAAAGTCAAAAAGGCTGTTTCGCTCTGCAGGGAATTAATGAATAAATTTTAACTTTTCTAACAAATTAATACAATAGTTTATGTCTGAAATGTAAAAATTAATCTGACACAAAAAAAATCTCGTACATTGAAAGTAAAAACAATAGATTTATTCGAAGGGGGATATGTTCAGTGTGTGGAAGCAAAAAGTTTGAATTTGTCAAAAAGAATGTATCTAAATATGATAACCATAAAACTGGGGGAGATATAACCAAAAACTCTCTCAAAAACTTTTATCAGGGAGTAAATTAACACCAACTGGGATACCAGGGGAATTGCATCTGTCAATATATTCTTTCTGTAGTCCAGGAACAAACTTGGACAAGAGATTTGATGATGCTGACAATCCTAAGCCATTGAGCAAACCTAAAAACAGGGTGGATTAAGTTTGTATGAAACACGATATTGATTTTGGAAATAGCACAACATTGGAAGAAACCATGAAACAGAAAAATGTTGAATAATTTGTTTTTGAACCTATCCATTTTTCTCTTTACTGTTGGATTTCGTATCATAGTGAGGCAGTTGACTGGTGCTAAATTGAAAATGAGGCTTGATAATGCAAAAAACTATTAAGCTCTGATGATGTTATCAAGACTGAGGAGCAAGCTTTACAAACCTTCAGACGAGAAGCTGTGAGCTTATGAATTACATAAACGGATATTCACAAAGTTTAAAAGGTGAAATGTCCATTCCAAAGCAGTTGATTACATATGGTCTGCCGATTTAATTGAACTGAAAATGATAGGGGATCCAGGTATGCATTAAGCATTATTGATTTAAGGTCAAGATATGCATGGGTAGTTCCTTTGAAAAATAAAGGAGGAACCATTCTTGTGATAGCATTCCAACAGATTTTTAATAAAAGCAAAAGATGTGATGTACTAATGTACTAATGTACTAATGAGGAAACAGAGTTCTATAACAGAACATTTAAGAATTTCCTTAAAGATAACGATATCGCATTGAAAAGCACCTTTAATGAAGGAAAAGCCATCGTCATCGAGCGCTTTAATCGCACTTTGAAAGAGAGATTGTATAAAAAATTTACTGAACTTGGTTCTCAACATGGATATCTTTAATTCAGGATATTGTAGATAATTACAACAATACAGTTCATCCTCAACAAAATCAAAACCATCAGAAGCATTTACAAAATTAGCATATGAAAAGGACATTAATCTCAGAAAACCAAAGTTTAAGGTTGGTGATATTGTAAGAATATATCGGTGGAAAAGTCATTTTGAGAAAAGTTATACAAAGCAGTGGACTTTTGAACTTTAAAAAAATAATTGATGTTTTAGACACAGTTCCTTGGATATATAAATTGTTTTACTTACAGGGAGAGGAAATCTTGGGATAATTTTACTCACAGGAATTACAAAAGACAAAAATGATGAATAAGAAAAAAAAAATGAACAATTGAAGAAGAAAATAAGAATAATAATTGAAAAAATGATACAATTGCAAAAATCAAATAATTGAAAAAATTAATAATAGAAAAAACAATAAAAACTGAATAATAAAAAAATTCACTCCATCCCTTTGTTGTCTTCACGCACACTCCTCACTCACATGCCATGCCCACGTGCCACACCCACATGCTACACCCCATTTATTTCCCCACCCCCCCCCCCATTGCACCCCTACCCTCATCCCACCCCTTCCACTCCCCCACCCCACACACACATGGGGAGGGGCTTGTGCAACACAAAGGTCATCATTGTATTACGGTTAAAGATGCAGAGGATGGTAGAGAGTCCTGTTCTCACGCCTCCTTTGTCAGTGAACATATGAGCGAATCGTCAACATACTGGATTAGCACTGATCCTCTTTCATGCATATGTAATATGTGTAAATGATGAGAAGGATTTGAGGCACTTATGTTCAAAGCTCCACGTACTCTTTAAGTTTAAAGTTTCTTTAAAGCAGAGCGAGCACAAATGTAGATGAACACTTTAAAGCGGGAGAAGACGACAAGATGAGGAAGAACACTTCAATTGTGGGATGCAAAACATTCAGTTGGACATGCTACCTGCTCTCTGACTGTCGACTAAAAATCAAATGGTTTAATTACCTCGGCTAGGTTTCCCAAATGCCACATTGCATACTGGTGGTACAATGGACCTCCATGGTCCTGTAGGTCGATGTCTTCATGAAGGCGACAGGCCAAATAACATGCTCTGTATGTCATACCGTCTACAAGGCGAATGGCTCCGGCTCGGACAAAATACTTCGAGGAAACAGATCGAGTGATTTTGTTTTCTTTTGTTATATCCAGTAATTTTGTTTTATGTTTCTGCATCACAAGAGTAGTATCGTGTATGTGGGCCACGCTCGGAAACAATGTCAATTTGAATGCTTTTAAGTATTTGCAACACTACGTCGGTACAGCAAATCATCTTCTGCTACAACAGGGTGTTTTGTCCACAAGCACACAGGAACTTGATCTAATAGTTCAAGCGATGCTTCGACACAATGAGAAAGTGATATAGCAATCCTTTTACAGGTATTTCTATTAAATTATGTTTTTTTTTCTTTTATAATGCCAACAATAACTCAGCCCTCGCAAGGGACACCGTGGGATCCAATGCTCACAAACCAATGCCAACCCAATGCCGAGAGTATATCTTACTGTACAATTAAATTGGCATTTCGATTCCAACATTCCAATGCGATCTCCCAGTAGTATTTAAAATAAGTACAACACATTGGTTCTGATGTCAGAAATCAGCACCAGTGCACTGGCACAGGGGCACAGCATCAACGGCACAGTCACACCCAACAAAACGATAGCTACCTGTCAGCCAAGCTGCCACACGCAAGAAGACGAATAAGAACACACAAATCCTCCACGCCAGCAGACGGGCCACTTACCCAATGTCCATCTGAGGGACGGCACACACACATATTGATGAATCACCTTGCCTGCGAGACACCAGGATGAGAGTTTATAGTTAAATATACTTCATCTTATTGACATTGTATGTGTAACACTGAATCCAGGAGCATACCAGGTTTTACAAATGGTATTGCATACCCCCCCCCCCTTTGCTCGAAAGGCAAATCCCAGGTGCCATACGAGCAATCCACGGAAGCATTGCTTTCGGTGCCACCACTCGCTTATATTTTGTCCACAAGCTTGAGTCATTGTCGATCTCGTATCCTGCATCACACCTAGATTGCCTCTCGGACTCGTCAACTGCACCCTGTAAGGCAAGTACGTCATTAATAGATGCAGAATTCTCCAAAGTCTTAGCTACAACCTGGGATGTGACCACGGCTGTTGATGATCTTGCAGCTATTTTTGCAGCGTTATCTGCTATGGTGTTTCCCTTGCCAATTCTATCGTTCCCCCTCATGTGTGCTTTACATTGAACAACTGCAATAGCAGAGGACAAAAGCAATGCTTCAAGTAGGTCTGAAATCATTCGTCCATTTTTAATGGAAGCACCTAATGATGTTACGTATCCTCTTTCTTTCCATCGTGTTCCAAAGTTATGAACAATGCCATCAGCATACTTTGAATCAGTGTAAATTGTGACAGATCGATACGATGCTAATTTGCACGCTCGCATTAACGCAGAATATGTTTTTGGCAGTTTGCCACTCTTTACCATTTCTGAATCTGTACAGAGAGCATATTCCTGAGAGTAGAGAACCATCATTCACCCTCGAAGATGACCCATCGACATGGAGCAGCATTTCCAGGTTTCCAAAGCGGCATCGGTTCGCAAATAAGGCGGGAACCCCAAAGCCACGGCATCCAATTTGGTGCTGTAATACACTATCGGGTGCATTTCTTTCCCATGTGGTTGGGTGACCACTGTTTGAGCAAATCTACCTTTCCCCTGAGAATAAAGATAAAATGTTTTGTGATAATTTGGCAATCCCAATGCTGGCACGGATGCATGATAAAGCCACTTTTAGCGCCTTAAAGGCTTTGCTTCATTTGTCCATTGTAAAGGTTCTGTGACACGATGTCGACTGATATCCAGCAATGGTCTGGTCAAGACTGATAGCATAATCAACTATCCACTGTCTACAGTATCCCACCATCCCTAGAAACAATCTCATACTTTCTTATTCTTGTCTGTCTCGGAAGCTCCAAAACAGCCTTTATTCTCTCGGATGACAAGCGATGGGTATTTCCCTCCAAAATGGTGCCCAAGATATATTGTTGTGGAAATGGGTCCTTAGTGGGTTATTAAATATAGAATTAGCCCAGATCCCCCCTTAAATGCATGTGTTAGCCAGGTTGTTTGGTAATCGGACGTTAAATGTGTGTCGGAAGGTGTAGCAGGCGGTCCAGTGTTCATACAGTGTGGTGTACTGAGAGGCGCCTTCTTTTTCCTTCCCCCCTATCTTAACCAGCCCCCACCCAGCGCCCTCACAGAGCCAGTCAACAAGACGTGCCAGCAACCCATTGGCGGAGAGCTGCTGCAAACTCGAATGATGGACCAATCACGCGTCCCCGGAGGTGGTCCAAAAAGCCCGCCCCGAAAGGCAAGAGGAACTGCTTTCTCCTGTCTGCGATCTGCCTTATGAGGAGTGACTTGACCAGCTGTTCCTCCTTGGCCATGGATCCAGCATGCAGGTCATCCCCCGGTTCATCTTGGGTCCAACCACAAAGCCTCTGATTGTCCTTACTCCCTGCACAGCTCGACCATGTCTTTTCATCCCATCGATCCACCTGCAGAGTCCAACACCCAGATTTGGCCTAATCTGGTGTACAGGCCAGACCTGGATTTGCATATTGGACCTTGTGAAGAACCAGCTGGAACCCACCGTATAACTGACTGTCTTGTGCCGTCGACCTTACAGGGGCTGAATGCACCGAGGCTGGTGCATGAGCAATGCGACAAAAGGATGTCGCTGCCATCTTGCCACACGGCGTGCTCGAGCTTGGGCGCTCGAATCTGTTGACATCGGCTTCTCATGAGCCGCATTCGTGCCTTCGACACTTTTTCTCTCGTCCATGAGGCACTACCAAGTACTCCGTGTCTTGTCTGCATGTTGTCTAAGGTTTATTTCGCTAGGGCCCCCTTCGAAACCCGTATCCGTATCTCCCCAGTTAAGAGCGGGTTATAGATTAATTATAACATTGTCATGAATGCTTTGCTTGTGTCGTGTTCCCCAATGTGTCCCCAATCAATCTGGCTGAGTTATACGAAAGTTGCCGCCTTGAGTTTATTCGTGCCGTGCTGAGGAGCAATCCGCTCGATTTGTATTGAAAACCAAACGGGCTACGGACTGGCAGACTTCGCTCGGTCTCTGACAAACCCAGTCTGTAGCCGGGGTCTATATCCCCAACTGGTATGGCCCAGTTGTACGTTGGTATCGTGATCTGAGGCACGTAACCCGAGACCTGTGCCGAACTCGCCGGCGTTATAACCCCTGAGACGGCGGTGCTGTTAAGTAATGCCGAATCTTCAACAATATTAAAAGGAGATCACACAAAATGGTAAAACAAAACGATGTCCTGTAAAAATAAAATTGCACATTTTCAGCGAATGAGACACCTCCTGACGCAGCCACTGCACGACACCACAGGGCCCAACAGGCAGAAACATACGTCTAATTGATGTTCCATTGAAAGCACGGGTACTTTCTTGAAATGAACAACCAAGCAGCTTGGAGAGCGCTTGTTAAGTGGCTTAAACACTCAAGCAAGCATTCCAACGAAACGGTTGATAAGAAACGGCTTGCTTGGCACACGATTAGCAATCACCAAACTGTCATGTTAAACGCATACTGTTATGAATTTGGAAGACTTTTGCACACAGACAGTCAGCAGTCCCATAGTTCAGTTATCTCGTTAAGTATATGTGGATAGTTAGAATCCCTCCCTTGTGTCTAATGGGTTCATTTCATGTGTGCACTGCGGGTTTCTTTTATAGTCAGGTTTTTACATCTTTAAATCAACAGGTCAGGTCAGGTATGGGAGCATGTGCCAGAACAGCACGTCACTGCGTCCACTTTCCGCCGGTACTCCAGGGGCCTCCGTCTGGCCATCCCCCAGGCAGATGCCAGGCCCATCCCCATCTCCTTGAGATGATGGTCAACCTGTTGCAACCATGAGGCACGTGGTCGACCCACTGGCCTCCTCCACTCATGAGACTCCCTCGCTGAGAGAATCTGGTAAGCAGGATCAGAGTCAGGAAAACGAGCCACATGTCCATACAGCCGCAACTGACGCTCACGGACTATGCAGGTAACAAATCTCATCCGAGTCTCTCTCAGCAACCGCTCGTTGGACACAAAATCCGACCAGCGATAGCCAAGGATTCTCCGAAGAGACCTGGTACCAAAGGAATTAAGTCTCCGTCTCAGATCCTTGGTCAGAGTCCAAGTCTCGCATCCATAGAGCAAGACTGGAAGTACCAAGGACCTGAAGACTCGGATTTTCGTCCTCCCGCACAGGTACCGGCAGCGCCACACCCCATGATCCAGTCAATCCATGACTCCCCAGGCCCGACCCAGACGTCTATTGACCTCTGACTCGCAGCCAGCAGAGACATGAATATCACTGCCAAGGTAAGTGAATCTCTCCACGACCTCAACATCCTCACCACAAACAGACACAGACAGGACAGCAGCATCCAAGATGTCACCGAAAGCCTGGATCTTAGTTTTGACCCAAGAAACCCGTAATCCCAACGGCTCCGACTCCTCATTCAGCACCTCGAGGGCCCCCAAGAGGATGTCTAAAGTCTCCGCAAAGATGACTGCATCATCTGCAAAGTCAAGGTCCGAGATCTTGACATTCCCAAATGACGCACCGCAACTTGATCTCTCCGACATCCTCCCTAGAATCCAGTCCATACAAGTGCTGAAAAGTGTGGGGGCAAGTACACATCCCTGACGAACTCCAGTAACAACTGGAAATAAGTCAGAGATGGTACCACCACACTTCACAGCACTCTCAGTACCAGAGTAGAGTTCAGACATCAGATCGATCAGTTTTGGTGGCACCCCACGAAGACCAAGAATCCTCCAGAGGACGTCCCGATTCATTGAATCGAACGCTTTACAGAGATCAACATAGGCTGCAAGCAGCCCCTGCCGAAACTCTCGTCTGCGTTCGGTGAGGACACGAAGTGCAAGGATACGGTCAATCGTTGACCTCTTTGGTGTAAAGCCTGACTGCTCTGGACGCTGGTGCTCAAGCAGATGGTGGCGAACCCTATCAAGAATTATCCGAGCAAAGACCTTGCCCGGCACTGAGAGCAGCGTCACCCCTCGGTAGTTGTTGCAGTCTTGGCGATCACCCTTCCCTTTCCAGAGAGGAACAACAAGGCCCCTCTTCCAGTCAGTTGGGATGATGCCTGTGTTCCAGGCAGAGCACAAAACTGCATGCAACGACACGAGTGCAGCATTTCCACCAGCCTTGAGAAGTTCGGCATGGATGCCACAGATTACTGGAGCTTTTCCCCGTTTCAACTGGTTCACCGCAGCCCGTGTTTCCACAAGCGTAGGTGGACCACAGTTGATTCGAGGGTCAGCAACAGGGATTGTAACACCCTTGACGTCCAACTCGACAGTTGGGGGATCAGCCTGGTACAACCGCTCAAAGTAACCGGCCCAGCGGGCCTTCACTTCAGACTCCTCTATCAAGAGCCTTCCACTCTCTGCTCGAACTGTAGTGCTCCGAGGGATGGGCTTGGATGAACGTAATGCGCGAATTCCCCTGTAAGCGGGACGAGAATCACCTGTCCACAGGTGATGCTCTACGGTGCCAGTCCAGAGGATCATTTATTTTGCCCTTCCGGTGAGCGATGGGTTGTTGGTGGTAAATAATGACTTGATTCGAATGATGAGGAAGACAGATGCACCAAAGGATGGCAATAAGCCTTCAGGATTGAAAGAGACCGACGGGATTGAATTGAGGTCTGGTGAAGTGGATGATTGGGGGGATTGCATAAGACAGGGAGGTTATTGGAACAGACCAATGGGGTGAAGGAGGGGTTCTTGAATTGAGGTTTGGTGAAGGGGATTTATTGGTTGATTGAGAAAGGCAGAGGGGGAACAGACCGATGGGGGTATTTCAAGAAAGACTGAAAGGAGCAGGGAGGTAAGACATCACAGCAGGGAAACATAAACTAACATCAATGCTGTTAACAAAACCTGCAAAACAAAAAACAACCCCCCCCCCCCAAAAAAAAACCCTCAAAAATAACTGGTAGGAATTATTTTCTTTCATATATTCAAGGAGACTGGAAGATATGACGTTTCACAAATGTGACCCTATTTTCTTTATCTTCTGGGACGTTTCATTTTGACACGAGAGCCTCATGAGCGTGCCAAAGTGCGAAGCCTCGGCCTAGCGTGAGTGCTTTTATCTTCTTTATTTATTAGACGTCCAACGTACGTGAATGAACACTCGTTTTACTGTGCACATCACGTGCAGCGATTTTTCACCTCCCTGTGAGCCTTGTATTTATTAATTTTAAAACGTTACCGTACACCGGCTTTGAGGCTCGGTTTGCAAGTGACCGTCTACAATTCTGATAGAAGAGACGTTATATCCGCAGGTTCCTGCTATTATGTTGGCAAAGGACATTCCTTGCAGATTTCCGAAATATTTCACACTCTCTTGGGAACTAATTCCCTCACAACAGCCACGTGGAACGAACTGCCTTATCTACCAGTGTTTGCTTGAACTAGTGATGCCCAAAGAATAAAATCACGTGTTGGCCACAAGACAAGGAGAACAGAAAACGTACACTTATTACCGAGGCCACCTACTAACGAAAGTTGTTTTCAGAAAAGGAAGAGGGAGAGTATGGCAAGTGGTACTGGAGGGAAAGGAATTTAGGGAGAACTGAAGGGATGGGGGGGGATCAAAATATCTCCCATATTTGCGTACATAATAAATAAATGCCCCTAAGGAATCCACTGTGATGGTGTTACAGTTCCTTTGTAGGTGCCATTTAATTACGAACATCACACATATTAGTCTCCTTTGTGAACTACATTGTTTGCAAAGGAATAAATGAGATTTCGCCACGTGATCTCTTTTTCGGTGTATATGTGAGCTCGGCTTGTACATTCTCCCTCCTTCCCTTTTCACCTCTTGCTCCATGAATGTGAAACAAGAGTGGTTGAGATATAAGATGTGTTAATTTGGGGAAGTGACATGTGTATAACAACAGTACAATAGTTCACCTGAATTATTTTCATATCCACCAGTATGATAGAAATTTCCTTTATTTTTGAAGCTGTGAAGAGACGAATCCGATCCAACTGAATCAGTTCTGTAACTCGCGGTGATTGACGGTCATGGACCGAGACCCCCCGAGCTGCGCTCACCATCCCAACTACTCGGACTCCAAGTCGGGCTCTGATGGAGGGACCAGAGGGGGTCCGGGAGGAGCTGCTGGGATCTGCGGGTTCAAGATCCTGGACGTTCAGAACCTTCGTGATGGAGGGGACGGGACGGACCAGGAACCCGGTACGGGGTTCTCTCATGACGGAGAAACCACGTTGATGAATATCTCGGAGAGTAAATAAAGGAAGAGTTTAACACGAGTTTGTTTTAAAGTAAAATCTCCGAGTGTGATCTTTGTTTAAAACGGGTTTTGTTTCTCCACAGATCCGATAGTGGTGGTGAAGGTGGAACCTGAACCTACAGGTGTTTTTCCCTCACAAGGTAACGATCTATAATAACAATGTACAAGTTGAAGATAACGATGCTGGATGATTGGAATGACCTGACGGGTTGTGGTGAGTTTGGTTTCTGACTCCATCGATGTTGTTATAGATTTAAATGAGGAGCTGAAGGTGAAACTTGAACTTGGGGAGAATTGTTCTTCACAAGGCGAGTCCAGCACGACGTTTAACCATTTATTCACAGGATTTAAATTAACTTTTCAATTTATTATTTTATAAACGATAAAACTGTATAAATTACCTCAAGATGTTCTCGGTATTTTAAACCCTCCACGGCCCCGACGTCCGTCCATTTCTCCACAGATAAAACGGGTCGAGTGAGCCCCGGAGGTTTCCATGGTAACGTTCCTCCGATGTTGGACGTCACTCGGGTGAAGGAAGAGCCGGGTGAAGATTCCTTCTCAGCAGACGGTGAGCGATGAATGAAACTCTGAATCATTCCCAAGTGATTTTTACCAAATTCATGTTTTATAACTCACTCCCTTTGTTGTATTTCATTTTGCCTAAAACATTTTTGAATAGTAAAGCATCAGCCTGGTGTTAGCTTTGTGCTTAGGGTGGCGGCTTGGGATCTTCAGGTCCTGAGTTCAAGGTCCATCGGCCGCTGAATGAAAATACACCAGGAGGTTGACTCAGCCTGTCATCCTTCTGAGGTCTGCGAAATGAGTATCAGTTCCAGTGTGTGTGTGTGTGTGTGTGTGTGTGTGTGTGTGTGTGTGTGTGTGTGTGTGTGTGTGTGTGTGTGTGTGTGTGTGTGTGTGTGTGTACTGGTAGAGGGGCACTGCATCAGTGACACAGTCGCGCTTCAAGAAATGATAGCTACCCCGGCAGCTAAGCTGCTATACGACCACCACCAGTAAAGCATCATTTTTGTGAAGCTCAGTTGATGTTCGAGCTCTTTCTACTTGTCGTTTCTGTAGAGATACTTGATGAACAAAATAAGTTTTATTTCTGAATGTGAATTCCTCATGTGGATTCTTAATTTTGTCTCCTTTTCTTTCCTATGTCGGATTATTATCCTCTTTTGATACCCTGTTACATGAATGGTGAGGTAATAATCCACAACCGCTTCTTCATTCAAGCTGCACTCAAGCATTCAAGCTTCATTCAACCAGAACTGCAGGGCCTACCGGAGTGCTCAGTTCCTCAATACTGACCACAGGCTTGTTGTAGAAACTCTAAAGCTGCACCTTAAATCCTGGAGAATGGTACCATCCCAGCCTAGGCTGGATGTTGCCAAGCTCAGGGATAAGAGAGTAGCTGAGGAGTTTGTGAACAGGCTGAGTGGACACTTGGGGGGTCTGGGTGCTTTGGGGGGTCCTGAGGAGTTGTGGAGTGCCTTCAAGACCACCGTCCTTGATGTTGCCGGTGGATGCCTTGGAGCTCACCGCAGGGCAAAGAAGAATTTTGTCTCTCAAGGGACACTGGATACCATTGACCAGAGTCGCAGGGCCAGGCTGAATGGCAGAGCTGAGCTGTTCAGGGAGCTGAGGCGTAAAACTGTACGTGCACTGAGGGTGGACAAGGAGGCCTATGTGCGAGGAATCTGTGAGGGGGTAGAGCATCACCTGTGGACAGGTGATTCTCGTCCCGCTTACAGGGGAATTCGCGCATTACGTTCATCCAAGCCCATCCCTCGGAGCACTGCAGTTAGAGCAGAGAGTGGTAGGCTCTTGACAGAGGAGTCTGAAGTGAAGGCCCACTGGGCCGGTTACTTTGAGCGGTTGTACCAGGCTGATCCCCCAGCTGTCGAGTTGGACGTCAAGGGTGTTACAATCCCTGTTGCTGACCCTCGAATCAACTGTGGTCCACCTTCGCTTGTGGAAACACGGGCTGCGGTGAACCAGTTGAAACGGGGCAAAGCTCCAGGGATCTGTGGCATCCATGCTGAACTTCTCAAGGCTGGTGGAAATGCTGCACTCGTGTCGTTGCATGCAGTTTTGTGCTCTGCCTGGAACACAGGCATCATCCCAACTGACTGGAAGAGGGGCCTTGTTGTCCCTCTCTGGAAAGGGAAGGGTGATCGCCAAGACTGCAACAACTACCGAGGGGTGACGCAGCTCTCAGTGCCGGGCAAGGTCTTTGCTCGGATAATTCTTGATAGGGTTCGCCACCATCTGCTTGAGCACCAGCGTCCAGAGCAGTCAGGCTGTACACCAAAGAGGTCAACGATTGACCGTATCCTTGCACTTCGTGTCCTCACCGAACGCAGACGAGAGTTTCGGCAGGGGCTGCTTGCAGCCTATGTTGATCTCTGTAAAGCGTTCGATTCAGTGAATCGGGATGTCCTCTGGAGGATTCTTGGTCTTCGTGGGGTGCCACCAAAACTGATCGATCTGATGTCTGAACTCTACTCTGGTACTGAGAGTGCTGTGAAGTGTGGTGGTACCATCTCTGACTTATTTCCAGTTACTGGAGTTCGTCAGGGATGTGTACTTGCCCCCACACTTTTCAGCACTTGTATGGACTGGATTTTAGGGAGGATGTCGGAGAGATCAAGTTGCGGTGCATCGTTTGGCAATGTCAAGATCTCGGACCTTGATTTTGCAGATGATGCAGTCATCTTTGCGGAGACTTTAGACATCCTCTTGGGGGCCCTCGAGGTGCTGAATGAGGAGTCGGAGCTGTTGGGATTACGGGTTTCTTGGGTCAAAACGAAGATCCAGGCTTTCGGTGACATCTTGGATGCTGCTGTCCAGTCTGTGTCTGTTTGTGGTGAGGATGTTGAGGTCGTGGAGAGATTCATTTACCTTGGCAGTGATATTCATGTCTCTGCTGGCTGCGAGTCAGAGGTCAATAGACGTCTGGGTCGGGCCTGGGGAGTCATGGATTCACTGGATCATGGGGTGTGGCGCTGCCGGTACCTGTGCGGGAGGATGAAAGTCCGAGTCTTCAGGTCCTTGGTACTTCCAGTCTTGCTCTATTGGTGCGAGACTTTGACTCTGACCAAGGATCTGAGACGGAGACTTAATTCCTTTGGTACCAGGTCTCTTCGGAGAATCCTTGGCTATCGCTGGTCGGATTTTGTGTCCAACGAGCGGTTGCTGAGAGAGACCTGGATGAGATTTGTTACCTGCATAGTCCGTGAGCGTCAGTTGTGGCTGTATGGACATGTGGCTCGTTTTCCTGACGCTGATCCTGCTCACCAGATTCTCTCAGCGAGGGAGTCTCATGAGTGGAGGAGGTCAGTGGGCCGACCACGTGCCTCATGGTTGCAGCAGGTTGACCATCATCTCAAGGAGATGGGGATGGGCCTGGCATCTGCCTGGGGGATGGCCAGACGGAGGCCCCTGGAGTACCGGCGGAAAGTGGATGCAGCGACGCGCTGTTCTGGCACATGCTCCCATACCTGACCTGCTTCTTCATTCAACCTCAAAAATATTTGCTTGAATATAAATTAATTTTCATGACGGTGAAGATAGGATTCCTTTCACAAACCATTCAGATATTTATGGATGTTTGTTTCTTTGTTACCTCCTCCCAGCAAAGGTGGACAGAGGTTATGTTTTCACCCTGGTCTGTTTGTCTGCATGCATGAAAAACGTTCTGGATGGATTTGGATGAAATTTGGTGGAGAGGTGTGTGACATGCAAGAATTGATTAGATTTTGGTGAATATCTGGATACTATAAATTTTTAAGTGATTTTTCACCATTAAGAGATTGGGCTAAAAATGATATCGAGCATGATGTCACAAACTTGGTGGTTAAGCTGTTTCGGTGACGAGAACAAGCCGATTAGATTTTGGTTCAGGTCCCAAACAAGTTCCAGCTATCAGGATATAAAACGTAAAGTGTTCAACCTGGTGGAGGTACGTGCTTTTCCGAGTGCCTATCTCATTTTGTTGTGAACTTACTTCCTTCATGAAAAATCGGAAAGTAGCTTCGATGTCACTGACATTACAATTCTCTAAAATGGAGAGATTGCTTCTCATCATCAAAGATGATTGAAGTTTTTTTTTTTTAGCCTGTCTCTCAATAGATTTCCTTGAATCGTTTCCCACAGCATTGGCACAAAGGAACAACTTTACGCACTCTTTGTAAACATTGAAGTCAGATGCAGTTCTCTGTCAATTATCTTTCAATAAATCATCTTGATTGCTATCTTTTAATAAAGACCAGTCTCATTGTCATTTTAAACCTCATCTGATGACTATTATGTCATGAGCCTGCTGCACCTCTCCTTCAAGAACTCTAGAAGTGTACCCATGTTGATTATTGTCACTCTTTGCCTCAATTGAAGGAATATTTTAAGGTCTGTGACAAATCTTGAAGCAGTGGAAGTGAAAAAGTTCTCCCTAAGATTGGAAAACTCCTCTTCCGCAAAGGACAAGACTCTGTGAGTGTATTAAATCCGCAGGTCTTTATCCTTGAAGATGCATTCACCGTCAATGTGATAGATTCACCAGCTTTCACTCAAATGACAGCAGCAGCCTTTTTTTTTTTGCTCACTCAAGTGCAAATGGAACATTTCTTATTCTTTGTGAAACTTGAAGTGATTGTAGTTTGTTTGTTTTTTTTGTAAAAATGCATCGATGAAACATTGATGATGGAGAGTGAAGCTCTGTCTTTATCGAATAAGAACATGCAAGCAATCCTTTCTCCATTGCAGATATGTAGTTGGTGGTGTATTGTTGTATTCGTGGCAGTTGTCTGCATGGAATGCAATACACTCCTGACAGCTACCACTGTATGTTGGACAAAAATGGCTGAACTAACGTTTCTATTCACAGTCTACATCAAGTGGTCCCAACCGGCTTGTGTACTAGCAGGGCAATTCCCACGCTGTTTATCAAGCTCCAGGGACCCCAAATGAAGCCGATGGTTTGTTCACCAAAATGGGAGTAGCCATGAAGTACAGGTAGTGGACAAAAAATGGAAACACCTTGGTAATTGAGGGACACCAATTATATTGAAAGCAACTACTTCCACACAGGTGTGCCCCATGTGTTATTTAATCAAATAGCATCCCAGTATGCTTCGTGTCATGTATAAAAATGCTGCACATGCCTGGTTGCCGATAATTATGGCTGCAAAAAGGGACCTCAGTGACTTTGAAAGGGTGGTGATTGTTGGGGAGCATTTGGCAGGAGCTTCAGTGACAAAGACAGCTAAACTCGCTGATGTTTCATGAGCAACGGTGTCTAAGTTGATGTCGGCATGGGACTCCTCGGGAAGAACATCAGCAAAGGGCAACAGTGGGTGGAAGCGCATACTCCAGGATTGTGATATCCGTGCATTAATTTGAAGTGCAAGGCAAAGTAGGCGAGCAATTGCAGATCAATTGATCAACCTGGGGTGCGAGCAGCCAGGTTCATCAAAAATGGTCCGCTGAGAACTCCACAGAGCAGGATACCACAGTCAGGGTTGCAGTGCACAAACCGCTCATCACACCTGGCAATGCACATTTGTGAGTCCAGTGGTACAAAGAGCACAGGCAATGGACGACAGAGCAGTGGAGAAATGTGATATGGCCAGATGAATCATCCTTCACTATATTCTCAGCAAACGAACGAGTGCATGTGTGGCGCCAACCTAAATAACTCTACAACTCTGAGTGCTTGGTTCCAACAGTGAAGGGTTCTGGTGGTTCTGTAATGTTGCGGTTCACATTTTCCAGGCATGGTTTTGTGCAGTCATTCTCTTGGAAGGCAAGGTCAATGCCAGTCGCTACTTAATGGTACCGAGTGATCATCTTCACACCATGTTGCGGCATTTCTTTCCTGCCAGAAAGGGTGTCTTCCAGGATGACAATGCCCTCATTCACAGAGCATGTGTGGTCGCTCACTGGTTTGATGAGCATGACACAGCAAGGCCTTTACACAGTGAGGTTAGGGATATTTCTCCTTGTACATCTATTCTCTTCTCTCTATCCACCCCTCTATTCTGTCTTCTTTGGACGCACAAAGAACATCATTGCTGACATACAATCCCATTTTCCTCTGGCATGACACCGAACCCCCCATATTGCAGTACACCACACCTATCACTCCCACACCTTAGACACAACCAGTATTCCTCCCACCTACCTCTCCCTAAGCGTTCTGGATTGTGTTGGTCTGCCGACCGCCCCAAGTATTGAGAGGTTGTTTATCCTCACTTGCTTTCTTTCTCTCTGGCTATCTTATTGTGTGTGTGTGTGTGTGTGTGTGTGTGTGTGTGTGTGTGTGTGTGTTTGCACCTGTCCTAGCATAAATTAAGATTGTTGTAGAAGATATAACGGGATAACTCTACTCTGTCTGCTTTTGTAAGATTCCTTGTCTTTTGCCACACCCCACAAATTCCTTGCTTTCCCATGCTGAACATAAAAATATACCCCGTTCAATGTGCCACATACTTTTCCTCACTTGATTGTAAATAAATGCTTTGTATAGAAATGTTCCCAGCTTGTTTTCATGTTTTCTATCATTGGTCCAGCATGGTTCGCACCCTCATTTAGCCGGGACGTTATCCCCCAATGATCTGTTTCCGAGCCAGTACGTGCTTGGCAGTCCCACTCAGCTGCATCTGATTTGCTAAGGTGATCCGGTTTGAGCAAGTGCGTTCCGAGGGCGTGCACCCCAGTAATTAGATCACGTGGCCTTTTGGTAAACGGAATTAGATGGAGAACCCTAAATCACGTGATGGAGTTATTGGTGTTCACGGTAGATTTAGCGACCCGCCGCGTCACGAAGTAAGGACAGCCTGCGATTCTGGAGAGTCTGGTGGGAACCAGAGGAAGTTCACCCCTAATGGTCTTCGCCCCCGACCCCGGGTCCACAACAATAGACGATGTTTCTTCCACAGCCTTCACTGTAGCTGTTTCCAGCTCTAGAGAGATTGAGTAGTTTTTTGAGTGTCCTATTCTATTCAACAGGGTGATCAATCTTTCACTCCTGAACAAATGTCATAGTGTTATGCATATCAACATGTGCTTCGGTGGTTTCCACTTACCATTGGTAGCTGCACAGCAGATATCTTGTCCTATTGAAGTGACAAGTCGGTGTACTTTTGACGGTGCATGGTGGCCTTCCCAGCTCTGACAAAACTCAATAATTTATTCAGTTGTGATGGTAATACATCATCCATATTCCCAAAGATGTCCTGAGCAGAGGGTGGCATTTCAGTTCATCTGACTTTGAAAGCGGTTGAGAATCACTTGGTGGAGATAGCTTCCACCTTCTTGGATATCTGTGGAACCAAGTTGGTATGCAAGTGGAAGTACTGTTGCGAATCTGGAAGCCATGAGCACACAACATACAGGTCCTATAGAATAGTTATATCAGTAAGTATGTGTTTTAGTTAGGGTCCCCGTCCCTTGTTTAATGGGTGAATAAATGTACATGCGCTGTGAGTTATTTTGATAGTTAGGGTTTTTACATCACTCACAACTACGGCTCCTACATCTACAACTACAATGACAATCCTGGGCTCCCAACATTATCCGCGCGCTCGCTGGTATGCGGGCGTGTTCGGAAATCATTCGGGGATGGAATTCCATTCCCAAATATGGTCATGAACCGATTCGCTTGGCAGCGCTCCAAGTAAGGGAGTGCGTCGTGTCCCACCCACGGAGGAGAGCAGGTCACGAGGAGCGACCCGCACCCGAGAGCTATAAAAGGAACGGAGAGGAGATATTCGAGAGAATCTGCTCGAGCGTGAGGATCTGATGGAGCTTGGAGAGGAAGAATTCGCTCCGTTCAAAACGCCTCTCGAGGCTGGGCAAAAGGCATCTCGTCGCTGGCGTGCTCTGGTTCTCATCTCGTCTTGTGGCTGGCGTGGTCTGCGTCTGGCTGCCCTGGTTCCTTCTTGGCCGACTGGTGCTCCGGGAAGGAGCGGGCGGCGAGCCGTGCGGCATGGCCAGGTAGCCTGTGGCATTCTCGTCCCTCAGCTTGTCTTCCCTCCAAGCTGAAGGGATAATAAAGACCATTTTGGGTCCATTACTTTTGGGTGTGCGTCTGTGTGTGGGCCTGTCGTTAAGTAGGAATTGTTTAAGTGCTCTTTGCTGTACATACTTGCATTTCTATAGTCTGATAACTCTGCTTCTTGCGTGCTCCCCCTTTTCCCCCATTATAAATAAATACATTTGTTAAATGTATCAGTTCGTTGCTGTGTTTCTTCCATTGGCTTAGCATGACGCGTGTTGGTGAATTATAAAGGCTGTTGCCGCTGTAAATGTACATTTGGACCGACGGGACTTTGGCAACCATCCGCTCGGGTTGCGGACGGGTCGGGCACGCTAACGGTTCGACTCGTACGGGTGCCGTCAAGGGTGTGAATACTCGGTAACAGGCCACGTGGATCTCTTGGTATTTTGAAGATTGGCAAATAACCCTGTACGACGTGGTGGAATTATTGACTATTTACGGTCCGGTAAGGGACCCGTACCCTCGGAGTGTTCCGAAAGGTACGATCTAAATTCTGGGTGTTCGGTAGAGTCGCCCCGACTGCTCCACCTAGCGGTCGTACTCGCAGCTGATACCCGGCCCACAACAGTACCTGGCTAACTTCAATATCAGAGTGAAACACAATATATGTTTGGAATTTTCCTGTGCAATCTAGCTTGTAGAAAGACACCTTGTCTTTATATTCCTCATGTTTCTCAAGCTTACTTGTGAGGGTCTCACTCCGGTACTTGGGATTTGGGAAGTATGTGAGCTATAAGCTGCTGATATATATATATATATATATATATATATATATATATATATATATATATATATATATATATATATATATATATATATATATATATATATATATATATATATATATATATATATCTTGCATTGATCCATCAGTTTTATCATTTTCTTTTCTTCGAGATTATCTGTGTCGATTACTTTACACACATCAGCAAATGCAACATGATGGGCTTCAATTATCTCAGCTTGCCTCTGTCATTCCTTATTCTTGCTCTGCTATTTCTCAGGCCTCTGCATGTACTTCGCCATGCAAGACCTGTGATATTTCGATTCACATTCAAATAAATCTTGGCCTCTGATCCATAGAAGCAGTTTCTCATCTCCACTCTGCTCAGCTGTCTCCAGACAGATTTCCAATCATCACATTCAAAGTGACACATTCCTTCAGTTGTCCATGTCTCCTTGACCTTGATTTTTCTTACGAGCTTCAGAATTGCAAAAAATACAATCTGTCTTGAAAAAGACATTGCCACATTCATCTGAACTTCTTCTACTTGCTCTAGTCATTGAGTGGAACATGGTGGTTCAGATGAATCGGATTGTTTAGCAAGGCCGTTGAGATTCATACTAAAACTCTGATAACATTCTCTGTGATATCCATGATGCTCTGTGATGATGACAGGGAGAAATTTGCATGTTTCTATGATCGGTAGATCAAACCAACAGGTTGAGAGAGTCTTTACTTGCATATCTCCTTCAACCGAGCAAGTTTGCCATCAGCATCCTTAGAAGCAGATAGTCGTTGAAGTAGTCCATAATGTAGTCCTTGGATATGAACGATGCATGATGGTTTCTGTTGGATATCTTGTCTGACATTTCCATCATCCTGACGATGCTTCGAAGTTGGACCTTGTTCTCTAGCAGTCTGCGTTGAACTTCTTACTTCAGACATCTTGTACATACATGAATGTGTACTGAGAATATTGAAGCAAAGTATGCTGTTAGAAATGTGATTACATTATACATTAGCATGATGTATGCTTCATTTTGGTGTCAAATGGAAAGTATTAGGCAACAGATCATTACTCTTGAATAGCTGTGATCAGGTAGGTCAGGTATGGGAGCATGTGCCAGAACAACACGTCGCTGCGTCCACTTTCCGCCGGTACTCCAGGGGCCTCCGTCTGGCCATCCCCCAGGCAGATGCCAGGCCCATCCCCATCTCCTTGAGATGATGGTCAACCTGTTGCAACCATGAGGCACGTGGTCGACCCACTGGCCTCCTCCACTCATGAGACTCCCTCGCTGAGAGAATCTGGTGAGCAGGATCAGAGTCAGGAAAACGAGCCACATGTCCATACAGCCGCAACTGACGCTCACGGACTATGCAGGTAACAAATCTCATCCGAGTCTCTCTCAGCAACCGCTCGTTGGACACAAAATCCGACCAGCGATAGCCAAGGATTCTCCGAAGAGACCTGGTACCAAAGGAATTAAGTCTCCGTCTCAGATCCTTGGTCAGAGTCCAAGTCTCGCACCCATAGAGCAAGACTGGAAGTACCAAGGACCTGAAGACTCGGACTTTCGTCCTCCCGCACAGGTACCGGCAGCGCCACACCCCATGATCCAGTGAATCCATGACTCCCCAGGCCCAACCCAGACGTCTATTGACCTCTGACTCGCAGCCAGCAGAGACATGAATATCACTGCCAAGGTAAGTGAATCTCTCCACGACCTCAACATCCTCACCACAAACAGACACAGACAGGACAGCAGCATCCAAGATGTCACCGAAAGCCTGGATCTTAGTTTTGACCCAAGAAACCCGTAATCCCAACGGCTCCGACTCCTCATTCAGCACCTCGAGGGCCCCCAAGAGGATGTCTAAAGTCTCCGCAAAGATGACTGCATCATCTGCAAAGTCAAGGTCCGAGATCTTGACATTCCTAAATGACGCACCGCAACTTGATCTCTCCGACATCCTCCCTAGAATCCAGTCCATACAAGTGCTGAAAAGTGTGGGGGCAAGTACACATCCCTGACGAACTCCAGTAACAACTGGAAATAAGTCAGAGATGGTACCACCACACTTCACAGCACTCTCAGTACCAGAGTAGAGTTCAGACATCAGATCGATCAGTTTTGGTGGCACCCCACGAAGACCAAGAATCCTCCAGAGGACATCCCGATTCACTGAATCGAACGCTTTACAGAGATCAACATAGGCTGCAAGCAGCCCCTGCCGAAACTCTCGTCTGCGTTCGGTGAGGACACGAAGTGCAAGGATACGGTCAATCGTTGACCTCTTTGGTGTAAAGCCTGACTGCTCTGGACGCTGGTGCTCAAGCAGATGGTGGCGAACCCTATCGAGAATTATCCGAGCAAAGACCTTGCCCGGCACTGAGAGCAGCGTCACCCCTCGGTAGTTGTTGCAGTCTTGGCGATCACCCTTCCCTTTCCAGAGAGGGACAACAAGGCCCCTCTTCCAGTCAGTTGGGATGATGCCTGTGTTCCAGGCAGAGCACAAAACTGCATGCAACGACACGAGTGCAGCATTTCCACCAGCCTTGAGAAGTTCGGCATGGATGCCACAGATCCCTGGAGCTTTGCCCCGTTTCAACTGGTTCACCGCAGCCCGTGTTTCCACAAGCGTAGGTGGACCACAGTTGATTCGAGGGTCAGCAACAGGGATTGTAACACCCTTGACGTCCAACTCGACAGTTGGGGGATCAGCCTGGTACAACCGCTCAAAGTAACCGGCCCAGCGGGCCTTCACTTCAGACTCCTCTGTCAAGAGCCTACCACTCTCTGCTCGAACTGTAGTGCTCCGAGGGATGGGCTTGGATGAACGTAATGCGCAAATTCCCCTGTAAGCGGGACGAGAATCACCTGTCCACAGGTGATGCTCTACCCCCTCACAGATTCCTCGCACATAGGCCTCCTTGTCCACCCTCAGTGCACTACAGTTTTACGCCTCAGCTCCCTGAACAGCTCAGCTCTGCCATTCAGCCTGGCCCTGCGACTCTGGTCAATGGTATCCAGTGTCCCTTGAGAGACAAAATTCTTCTTTGCCCTGCGGTGAGCTCCAAGGCATCCACCGGCAACATCAAGGACGGTGGTCTTGAAGGCGCTCCACAACTCTTCAGGACCCCCCAAAGCACCCAGACCCCCAAGTGTCCACTCAGCCTGTTCGCAAACTCCTCAGCTACTCTCTCATCCCTGAGCTTGGCAACATCCAGCCTCGGCTGGGATGGTACCATTCTCCAGGATTTAAGATGCAGCTTTAGAGTTGCTACAACAAGCCTGTGGTCAGTATTGAGGAACTGAGCACTCCGGTAGACCCTGCAGTTCTGGATCATCCTCCAACGACCGTCAATGAGGACATGGTCAATCTCCTTTGCTACACCGCCAGCGTTGGAATACCAAGTCCAGCGATGAGCTTGTGGGCGCTGAAACCATGAACCAGCCACCCTAAGTCCATGACTTCTTGCGAAGTCAAGGAACTTAGTGCTATTCTGGTTCATAGTTCCTGACCCATGGGGACCAACACACACCTCATAACCGTCCCTATCAGTTCCAGTCGATGCATTGAAATCCCCCAAGACTAGAAGTGTATCTCGTCTGGGGCACTGATCAACCACAGACTCGAGTGTGGCGTAGAATGCATCCTTCACGGTGAGATCACTCACCTCAGTCGGAGCATAAACAGAGACCAGGGAAATGACACCTAAGGAGTGACGCATCCTTAATCTCATAATACGCTTGTTGACCTGTGTTACCTCAATTATCATTGGGGTCAGCTTATTGGACACAGCTACAGCAACTCCTTGGGTATGGTAACCATCAGAGCGACCAGACCAATAGTAGGTGTAACCACCCACCATTATCTCGCCGCAATCCGGTCTCCGAACCTCAGAGAGAGCTGCAATCCTGATGTCCAAACGCTTGAGCTCAGATGATAACAGAGACAGGTGATCATCCTCTCTTAGGGATAGGACATTCCAGGCACCCACCCGAAGGGACCGCCTCAGGTTAACCCAAGGAGACCGCCGTCTGGTGGACGACACCTCAGCACCACTCCGACACACTCTCCCGCAATCTGACCCAGGGATGTTACCCCGTGGTTTCCCTCCTATCAAAGATTGGGGGTCCCGAAGGCTTTGCCCCAATCCCGTCATCCGGTGAGCTGCCCTGCGAAGGGAAGCTGCACAGGAGGTACTCCCACGGAGTGGGTTTTCAGATTTTTTTTGCGTTTTTGCGTTTTGCGGAATGAAGGGTTTTACGGTGGCCGGAGTGCAAATCCTGCCACCAACCTCCTAATAAGAAGTGACCCAACTGCAGGAGGATGTCCGCAGACACAGTTGGGCACTAGATATGGATGGCCGTTGGCTCACAAGGAGCTCCTCCGCCCTTTGACAGGTTTTGTTTTTAATCCTGCTGGGTGTCCATATCCAAACACCCTCCTCACCAGAAAACCTGGAGGGGGAGACGGTTTAGTCGCCGACAACCCGACCATGGAACAGGTTAGTACAGGTTTACATGGTACCTGCAGCAGGTCACAGATCGAACCTGACCTGACAGTGGTTTCTCTGAAAAAAGTTTCTCTGAAATGTCCACCTGGAAAATAAAGAATATTGAATATTTGGGTAAACCGCCTTAGGTATATTAGGAAAATGAGGGTGTCACCACTCAAAGTCCACTAACCTAATCAATGGACATGATATCAATGTGCAAGACAGAGAAAATGAAGCAGAAGGAAATGAGTTTCAATTTGAGAAATAATATGTGGATATTCAATCGTTTTGTGATTCCTAAAAAGTATGTTTACCCTGGTTCGGAATTCACGTTCTTGGCAGAGCCACGATTCTCATTTTTCTGGTACCTCCCTTAAAAGGGCTCAAATACTTAGTGCATCCCTATATTTTGAATGTTAACATTTCATTTCATGCTCGGGACATCTCAAGGCTTCAGAAAAGTACAATCTTGTTTGGATGTGTAGTTGGGGGGGGGGGGGGAATTGACCCTATCTGGCCAATGGCATACAGGAGAAAGGAGAAACGCCAATAGCAGGGTGGAGGGAAAAGGTAGATGTAGACGGACAAACAAGTGATACAGGTAACAATGAGGGGTAGGGGAGAACGAATGGGTGGACGAGATGAATATGTAAGTTACGTTTTGGGAGGGGTGGCGGTGGTTTAACAGGTGTGTAGTAAAGATCATGGCTTTAGATGGGGAATGACCTGAGATGGCAATGAGCACTTGTCTTGAAGACCCAGAGGGATGAATGAGAATTAAGTGAGTGTGGAAGGCAGTTCCACAGGTGGGAAAAAGAGGAATAAATGGGTGGAGGTGAGCATTGGTTCTGGACTGCGTGTCCTGCAGATATTTGGTGGGGTTGGGGGGGGGGCAGAGCACAGAGCACAGAGCACAGAGAGGGCAGAGGGTGCAAGAACGGAAATGAGGTGAAAGAAGACAGAGAGACCACTGACCTGGCATAGTGCTGAGGTGAGCACGACGTGAGACAGGGGAGCCAGCCCAGAGATGGAGGGGAGAGCAATACTCCATCAAGCTTCAGATGAAAGCCTTGTAGGTGGATAGGAGATCAGATGTTCCAACGAAGGACTGCACGACGGAGGATACCGGAGGATTTTAAGTCAGAAAATAAAAAGAAATGGCATTGACAAAATTATTGACACCTGAGACTTAATATTTGGTAGCACAGCCTTTGGAAAAAATAACTGCAGTCAATCCCTTCCTATAGCCATGAATGAGTTTCCTACACCTCTCTACTGGCGGTTTGGCCCCTTCATCCTTTTTCATTTTAACCTTTTTATTTTCTGACACCCTTCAGACAGATTTTAGACAGCTTGGACCCTTGACGATGTCGAGGTTAAGACCCTTTTTACATGCTTGAGAGATTAGACACTTTCACCCCTTTGAACGAGCTAGTATTGGAACATACCTTTAAGACCTTCAGACCAGCTAGAACCTTTTGAGCACACACCACGCAAACATCTATAGTCTTCTTACAAAACACAGACGATACCTATTTTCAGCAAGTAATGTGGAAACTCGACCCACCCAGGGAAGGGTACTCTGCTAGTAGTTAATAAAAGCACTCATCACATACTCTTGGCGAAACACCTTTGTACCAGAAATCACCGTTACATCAATTTAGTCACTTAATTAGCTTCAGTAAACAAGATTGTTCTCCACTTCAAATTCCCCTTGTGTTTTAATATCATTCCACCCGAAAGTTGTGGGGGGGGGGGCTCATGTTTAACACAACACAAATCCCAAGAATCTCAACCTTGTAAACACATTTCTAAAAAATAAATAGTAAAGAAACAAGCAATAAAGACATTTTTTAAATGCAAAAGGATGTTTGGATGTTACTCCAAAAAGTATGTAAACAATGGTAGGGTTGGTCTCAAGAAATGATAATGCGAAACTGTCCCCACTTCTTTCTTTGAATAATGGTTGTCCCTACACAAGTCACTAACTGTGATTTACTCATCTCTTCTATTGGAATGGTAAACGAGGTTATGGATCTGCCGTTTGGAGAGGTTCTGAGCTGAAATGATCGAAACCTTGAGGAAGAACGACGTCCAGCTGATTATCCATGCAGTCCGGAAACCATTCATTTGCTTGCAGGTTAATGTTCTTACATTAGCAAAGGGAACATATGTTTTGAGGTTTACAATTTAAATGAAGTTGAATATAGGATGTTGTGAAATTAACATCATTCACAGCAATCCTTCAAATTTATATTATATTTCAGGAGTGTGTGTGTGTGTGTGTGTGTGTGTGTGTGTGTGTGTGTGTGTGTGTGTGTGTGTGTGTGTGTGTGTGTGTGTGTGTGTGTGTGTGTGTGTGTGTGTGTGTGATTGTTCGGACCAGAAAATGAGAAAAACGAAATGTGTGTGTGTTTATATTGAACACACGTGTACACACACACACACACACACACACACACACACACACACACACACACACACACACACACACGCATTCAATATTGCACACACATACACACAGTTTGTATCTTTTTTGACAACCATTATTCAAAGAAAGATGGAGGAATAATTTCACATGATCATTTCTCATGACCATGTTTCCATACTTTTTGGAGTAACATCCAACCCTTCATCCTTTTTCATTTTAACCTTCACCACCAAAAGTGAAGGGGGTTGTTTTTTCACCCCCTCTCTGTCTGTTGTTTGTTTGTCCATTTGTCTGTCTGTCTGTGTGCATGATGTCTCAAAAAGTTGTCGACGGATTCGGATGAAACTTGGTGGACAGGTTGGGTGTGTGACAAGGAAGAATTTTCAATTTCGGTGAAGATCCAAATCTAGATCTGGTCATTTTTTTAAAGTGATTCTTCACCAAAAATGTATGGGGCCCGATATGTTCTTGTGGATCCAGGATTATGTGTCCGAGGTATGTGCTCTACCACATGCCCTTCTGGTTTAAAATGTTTTTAGGTTAGCTCGCTGACCTAATAAAACCATTCGATGTCCTCATGTCCGTCCGTCTGTCAACAATTTTTATTTTTCTATCTCCTCCTAGATGTCTCAGCCGATTGAGTTCTAACTTGACACGATTATAATACTAGTTGCTCTCTATAGATCTTTGAGCCCTTTTTCGGATTTTCGCCTCAGGGTCAAGGTTACAGGGTCATCAAGTGCAAAATGACAAATTGGTCGAATGGCATATAAGGAAGCATCGGACGGCTATAATGCATAATGGCTTTCATAGGGATTATTAAGAATATTAAATTTGACCAACTCGTCTCTCGTTGCCTCTCTTGTCTGGCCCTGTTTATAATATCCAGTTTCCATTCTTGATAGTACTGAGCTGACCGTCAAACCCGCTCAGGTGTATTATTATTTCTTGTGATGACTGGAATGATGTAGTCCGGGAGCCAAACCCTTAAATTTTAGTGAACCTGGTTTTGTCGGATAAAGTTTTTTTCTCTCTCTTGTTTCTGGTAAGTCTAGGGCTTGCTTATCATGAATCAGGGGGGTGCCAGATGATATCCCTTGGGGACCTCTTGATATTAACCCTTTTTCTATCCAATACAGCCAAATTCTGAAAGACTCAAGTTTTCACTGTTTCTCAAGAAAGTTTGCTGAACAAAAGCTCAAATATACTTACATTCTGCAATAATTCATGTTGTAGAGAATGTTAAAATCATTTTAGGGGCACAATTTGCGAGATTAACCCTTTTCCGCTCAATATCTGTAGCATGTGGGATGGGCGTTGGCCATAAAAGAATGATGGCTTCCCACTTTATTTTGCCACTCATGTCTTAGAAATTAGTCTAGTTACTGAAAAGTACATCAGATGGCATTGCAGAATTGTTTTACTACCTGTTTAATCTATGTGTTTACCATGCATTTGTTTTAAGTCTTGTTGCTCAGCCAAGACATCAGACCACGAATTTAGACTGTTTTGAAGGCACCTAATGTAAGTAAAAATACTAAAGCATCACTAGAATGATGTATGTTAAAACATCGATACAGTTTAAGACCAGTTTTAATGGTTTTAATTAGATTAGGCAAGCACTCCATTTCTACATTCAATGTTAGTACTGATACAATAAGTTAGAAAAATGCTGTAGATGAGAGCTTGACAGTCTTGCATTTCGTTGTCAGCCTTGGCAGTCATGGAATCGGATACTGATGAATGCTACTTCAAATGGAAGTTCAACTGTCAAGACAAGAAAGAGAAACTTACATGTGCTACGGCCGTCCGAATAGCCAACATCATCCGATGTAGCAAGATATATGGTGATGAAAAGCACTTTGAGCTCGAAGATGCGTTAGAGAAAAACAAGGAATTCACCTTGAAATGCCACAAAAGTTGTGTCTCCTCCTACACGTCTAAAAGTCACACCCAGCGTCACAAACGTCACTGTGATGAAGAGACTGATCCTATCTCCCAGAAAGTCACCAGGCGTTCGTTATCAGGATACTCTGATGAAACCTTCAACTTTAAGAAACACTGTCTTTTCTGTGGGGAAACTTGTATTATTGAGAAAGACAAGAAACACCCTTCGAGAGGGAGGGAATCATACCTTTTTCGTGAGATAGACAAGAAGCAGTCCCTCATAGAAACTTGTATCAAGCGAAATGATGCTGTAGCGAAAATTGTCCAGCAGAGTGTTGAGGGGGCACTGAGTGATCTCCATACAGCAGATGCTAGATACCATCTGGACTGTCGGCAAAGATTTGTCATTTAGGTCACTTCCTCGGGAAGGTGCTGCCAGGAGCCAGGAGTCAAAAGGTAGTGATGAAGATTGTCCTTTTCTGTCAGTTGTTGAAATGCTAAAAAGTGACAGATCACAAATGTGGAATTCGGTAGAACTGTTTGACTCTTATTCCCAGTTCGGTGGAGTCCAACTGTGTCATCGGACACTGGTGTCTAAACTTCAAGAGTTATTTGGCAATCATCTCATGGTTCTTTCTTCACCAGGCATTGCTAATATTATTGCATTTCGTAGCTGTGCCTCACAGATTCTTAGACTTGTGAACACTGAAGAAGACGACACGGAAACTTTGATTGGAAAAGCCAGTAAGATCATCCTTCAAGAGATAAAAAAAAAATTGACATTGATGAGGACCTTATCAAAGAGACAGTTAGTGATTTTTCTCCTCAAATTATTAGGAAAGGTTTCTCCAAAACTTGATTGTACACTTCCAGCGTTGCTCATTGGTTCAATTGTAACAAGTGTTGTTAAATCCCAAGCGACCAGTTTGCAAGTAGGCCTAGCTGGAAAGATGTTAGAGTCAAAGAAGCTTATCAATAATTTATATTCATATGGGGTCTGTTGCTCATATACTGAGTACAGACGTTTCAAGAAATCAGCTGCTGAAGCAGCGGTGGCAGCTATGAAGATGGCTGACATATCAAATGCTGCGGATGGCCTAGTTCAGGGTATTGCGGACAACTTCGACGCCGACATATCCTCTCAAAACGGTAGGCAGTCCACCCACTCACTTGCAGTCCTCCTAGCGCAGTACTCACACACACCACCAGAGGGAGAGGCCAGTCAAACAATCAAAAGGATCCCCAACGATTCCAAGGAGTTTCCATATGACGTCGACATCCACGGGTACCGAGGACCAAAACAGCCATCCATGCCAAAACATGATGCTATCAAGGCCGTCCCCACCCTGGTCACTTTCACAACCAGTGATTGCAGTTAGGAGAGCTTCAGAGATTGATCATAGCTTCCTACAGGATATCCTTACAAAGGACAGCTGCCCGGAATTCCATGGGTACAGCACTAAAGAAAGCAGAGAGCAGGGTCATCTTCCACAACCCAAGACAAAAGCCCTCCACCTACCGCTGATTGATATGAAGCCTTCTGATCCTGATACAATGTTGACAGCAATGGAAAGAGTCCAAGATCTGACATTCAAAACTGGCCAGAAGTTTAGCGTCTTGACATGTGACCAACAACTCTATCGAGTCGCTGCCCAGGTGTTGTGGAATCAACCAGAAAGATTCAAGCATATGTTCTTGCGTCTAGGAGGAATGCATGCGTTGATGAGTTTTGTTGGGGCTATTGGCTCCCTAATGGCTGATAGTGGGCTGTCAGATGTCCTTTCAGAAGTATTTGGCGGGGTTCCAAAGATGCTTAGTGGCAAAAAGTTCCCACAGAATGTATGTGCCCTGCAGATGCTGTCCGAGGAGGTGCTCCGCAGCTTGTTCGCAGATCATCAATTTGAGAATGTGGATGACATGATGAAGGCCTTGGATCAGACTGCAAGAGAGAGAGCAGGAAGGTAAAACTGTGAGTAGAGGTACTGGTGAAGCCTGTTTTGTTGATGATGTCCTATATTAGGGCTGAACGAGAGGGTGACTGGTTACTTCACTTGGCAACATTTAGAAAAATGTTGCCCTATTACTTTGCGGCCAGGCACGTGAACTATGCCAGATATGGTTTGTACTCTCTGAGGTCCATGGAGAAGCTGCCTGACCAAGTCCAAAGTCTATTCCTCAAGGGACAGCATGTGACGACATATTCGTGGGATATGGAATGGCATCTGGAGTGACCAGTTCATCGAGTCCACGTTCATGAGATACGGTCATAGTGCTGGTGGAATCATTGGGATAACCCTGAAGTTGAATGCTCTGAAAGTCTGGGCACTGAGCCACCATGTCTGCTGCAAGATTGAGTTGGACATGATGGAATGAGAAGAAGAGGAAACTGATGCTACCAGACTGCAATGGCATCACAAGGAGGAGTCCAAGGCTAGAATACTGGCTGATACCACGGACAGGGCTGGTCTCCGTCAGAAACTTGAGACTTGCACTGATCCTATGGATCCAAAGGAACATCCTGAAGGGAGTCTTGTCAACATTGTCAGTGGAAAGCTAGCACCAGCATCTGTAAATGTTGAAAATGCCGTCATGATTGGAGAGGCAATGTTAAAAGACTTTGAGAACACATGGCCTGAGGGATTTTACAGTACCATCTCTAGGACGGTAGAAACGATGTCAGTAGCCAGCAAATCTGTGAACATTGGTGACACCAAGGTTTATGACCTGAATGCCATCCACTCAAGGGTCATTGCATTATTAGCCAGTGACAGAGATGTTGTTGTGAAGGAGGGGTTTGCCTATGAGCTTGCACCTGTACCAACTGCCATGTTCACGAAGGATGGAATGTGGATTGCTAAAGCCAAGTCCAAACTGAAGAAGTTGCTGCAAGTTGAAGTTTCTCGGAGGAACACTGGTGATGCTGATGTCACTATCATAGATGGGTCAGCCCTTTTATGGACCATACATTGGCCAGCAGATGGTACAGTAGCTGATTTCATTGTAAATGTCAAGAGTCGTTTAACTTCCTACCTGATCAACAGTGATGTCTACCTCATCTTTGATAGTTACCATGGATAAAGTATTAAGTCTACCACGCGAGATGGCAGGGAGACGGGTCAGTCGAAAACACCAACTCCATCGGACTACAAAACTGCCAGCTCAAAAGGTCATCTTGTCTTCTGTTGAAAACAAGAAACAACTCGTCCAGCTCATATGCGACGAACTTATCCAAGACAGGCTTTTCCATCAGGAGAGTACACAAAGGCACAAGTTGGTTGTAACAGGAGAGGACCCTTGCCCTATTGAAGTCAGCATGGAAGAAAAGAGGAGCCGGTTTGATCTAGAGACCCATCATGAAGAGGCCGATATCATAATTATTCAACAAGTCCTGCACTGTGTCGGACTGGCCCAACAGATCTCTGTGATTTTGGATGATACAGACATCTTTGTATTGCTACTACATCACTACCAAATGGTGGGGATGCAAGTGCCAATGACTATGGAATCTCCAAGAAAGGAAAGGGCAATTGTTGACATCAAATCAACATTGGCGAGGCACCAGAAAGTTGTGAAGAACCTGTTAGCTGCCCATGCTATATCAGGATGTGACACAGTGGCGTGTTACCTCGGTATTGGAAAGGGCAAAGTAGTCAAGATCCTGAAAGGTGATGGACATGACTTATCAGCCATAGAAAATGTTTATGCTCCAATTCAACAAGTCATTGATCAAGCCACTCGCTTCGTTTCAGCTTGCTATGGCATGAAGGACAGCACAGACATGTCCAACACAAGGCTGCTTGTATGGGGTAAAAAGAATGGGAAGGGTCATTATTCTTCCCCTAACTTGGCTGCTCTTCCACCAACAAGAGAAGCATTCATTGAAAATGTGAAGAGGGCCCATTTCCAGACAATTCTATGGCGAAATCCTAGTTCTAACCCTCCACCACTGTACCCAGAAGACTTTGGATGGAAGAGGGACATAACTAACAAATCACTTTGCCCAACTGCTCTACCGGACAACACTAAACCTGCCCCTGGTTTCATGTTGGAAATGATCAGATGCGGCTGTAAAAGTGAACCCCCTTGTAGCTCCAAGCGATGCAGTTGTCAGGATAAAGGCTTACCTTGCACCATGTTTTGTGCACGTTTCAGTGTAGGATGCTCGAGGACCACAGTAACCTGAACTAGCCATTGAGGTGTCATTATACTCGGAATGTCAGTTCTCTACATACCAGTGTTTGTAACCATGTTTTGGTCATGTGCTCACTTCTGGGGCTTTTAAAGTGAGACATTTTGAAATACACAATGCATACAGATGCTAGATTTCTGGGTCTTGACAAAAGTAGGTTGAAACTTCATCGTATTGTCTTTCTTAGTTATTTTACAATCTTCTTTCCTCTTTACTTCAGGTCTTCGAAGTTATGCTAATAGAATTGTGAAAAATTGCTTAGTATCAATGACCAGGAAAGGGTTAATTTTTTTTTCTATTGTGGATCCATATATCATCCAGCATTAAGCATTGTGTGAATAAATATCAGATTTCACAAATTTGATGCATTTTATGTGAATTAATACCATGGAACGATAGGAAATTTCCAAGTTTCCACGGTTTGGGCTTGTCGGACATGAAGGGGTTAATATCAAAATTTGCTCAAAGGATATCAACTGGCACCCTCCTGATTCTTGATAAGCAACCCCCAGGTTACCAGAAACAAGAGAGAAAAAAACTTTATCCGACAAAACCAGGTTCACCCTTGCCGCTCCTGGACTAATGTCTTTTTGGTCTGTAACAGTTACTTTCAAAATATTTTACCATTTCATCAACTTGATTCATCTGACTTGAATACAATTCTCAGATATGCAATCTGATCATGGTATAAATATTGACTGGTTGGAAAATTTGCGATTTGAACCATTTGATAGTTATGATTTTGCTGGAAATGAAGGATTAGATCCAGACAGAAGCCTTTTTTTTGGTTGGTTACATTGTTGAATCACTGTTATTCCAAAACAAATGTACAGATTTGGAATGATACCTGTGACTCCAAGTTTTCTTGTGTACATTTTAATTCTAGGAGTTTTTTGTATAATTTTAACAGCATTTTTGATGATTTGAATTTGTTAATTTTTAGTTTATCTGGAACATAGTTCCAGGGAGCAAAAGGGATGGCGTGTCGTCCGTCCGACCATCCATAAACACTTGCAACTTCTTCTCTGAAACTACACACACAATTTTGATGAAACGACCACAACCTTCATCACCATGTATGTACTAAAGTTTGTTCACAGCATTAAAAAACGAGCACAAGTGAGCACACTATACGCCCGAAAAAGTCTCTGTGACACACACACACACACTTATATATTCAAGCACGTCAATTTATGAAGAACAAGAAGGTATATACAGAATTGTGCTACTACATGGAAAACAGCATCCTGGTTGCCATGGCAACCACTTTAGATGACGAACATATGTCGCAACACACCATCTCCACAGTCTGTACCTATGTACCAAATATGAAATGTGAAAGTTGAAAACTTTGGGAGTTAGAGTGCGGACACAGACGGACGGACGACCGGTATCACATAATACGCCCCGATATATATATATATATATATATAGTAGACTAGGCGCAAGTCGGCAGCGTGTAACTCGTCACTTCACCTAAGTCGGCAGCGTCAAAAAGTCCCGAATTTATCTAATGTGAAATCCCTTTGAATAAAGGGTCACCCTCTCTAAGTCGTCACTTCGTCCAAGTCGTCAGATGTTGTCCGTTCCCGCTTAATGGAAACTCAAGTAAATTACCACTCCTAACTCGTCACACAGAACTGCTGCCTCATGAGAAGCCCGATTTCATGGAATCGTGATGCTCGCTCATTAGTTTACACCGTCAGTGATAGGCTATTTATAACTGCATACACACGTTGATCGCACTGCAGGCAGGACAATGGCGACTAAGCGTAAGCTTACAACTAAAACCTACCAAGAAAAATACGACATTATCCATTTTTGCGAGGCAAACCCACTGATGAAGAAAACAGCCATAGCTGAGAAGTTGGACATCAAACGGCAGACATTGAACGATATCTTGAAGAATAAGGGCAAGATATTAGGACAAGTGGAGAAGATCGCGAGGCCGGTGGTAAGTGTGAAACGCGTGAAATGTGTGTCCTGTGAAGATGTCGATGACGCGCTCATCATCTGATTTCGGCAAATGTCGGCTCAGCCAAATATTCGGTTGGACGGTGAAATGTTGCTGCTGAAGGCACGTCGATTCGCTGCAGACCTCAGGCATGATGATGCCGAGACCTTGCCGATGCACTGAATAGACAGATTCAAAGTGAGGTGGGGAATCGGTAAGGTCAAGAGGTGCGGCGAATCAGGCAGCATGGATTCGCCGATACTGTCTGGATGTGATGCGCCGATACTGTCTTTTGGTGGAGGATTGCCCAGACAACATCATGGAATACAATGACCGGTTTGAGTCCTTTCTCATGCACCAGATGCCCAAGAGTTTGAGGCAGTCAAACATAACGGATTACTTCGCGAAGGAGTAAAGGATCAATCGAGCTTCGTGTTGAAGTCCGATCATGGTTTTATATTGCCTTGTTTTGTACATTACCGCACTCACTTACACATAGGCATTGAGTGGTAATCATCACCACGATGACTGTGTGTCATGTAATTTATCACCATACCATCACTGATGGTATATATGAGTTGTCTTACAGTTGTTCATAATCTTTACTTTTGATAAACTGATTCATGAATTCCATCTTTGCTTGATCACTTTCCAACTCACCAATGAACCCCTACCTATGCCCCGAGGATTGTGTTTTCCTTTTGGTACAATAGCCGGCTCTCACACATGTGTCCAGGCCACGCGCGACTTCATCCTTCACCCCACAGTCATCATGAATGTTCGCATATGCATAAGTCGTCACATTTCTAAGTCGTCACTTTTTTCTCGGTCCCGATGATGGCGACTTACGCCTAGTCTACTGTATATATATATATATATATGGCGTATAAAAAATCTGGCCTGAAGGGGATATATGGGGGGTTGCCCCCCAAAATAGGTATTTGCTTTCTTCTCAGAAACTACACACACAATTTCGATGAAACTTGATCACAACCTTCATCACCTGTGATGTACTAAAGTTTGTTCACACCATGAAAAAAATCATGGTACGAGGGGGTTGCCCCCCAAAATATTGGATTCGCTATATATGCTAGATATCCCTTATTGTCAGGTTTTGTGTGTGTGTGTGTGTGTGTGTGTGTGTGTGTGTGTGTGTGTGTGTGTGTGTGTGTGTGTGCATCATGAGGCTCCACAGCATGAACCAGCGAACCGATTTCGATGAAACTTTGCCAACATGTGCAATATGTGCTGGGAATATGCGCGTTTGAATTCCGTTGCCTAGCAACCACCTGTTGCTGTGCAGCGGCCGAAAAACCACGTACAGTATTTTCAATACTTGTCCTTCAGTTTTGAATGTAGAGAAACGAGACTTCGGAATGAAAAACTTTGAGATATTTAGAAAATTTTACTCGAGCCGATTTTTGATTGGGGTTTTATTTTTCAAATGGTAGTCCTTCAAAAATCGGGTGTCTTTTTACCGTCATTTTTTATGAGGGGCTTAGAAAAGTGGGCGTGGCTTATGAAAAATATCGTGTGGCTCAGGAGGTGTGGTCAAACAAGAGCATTGAGAGAAGTTTATTGGGTTTTCTGTGTGTGTGTGTGTGTGTGTGTGTGTGTGTGTGTGTGTGTGTGTGTGTGTGTGTGCAACGCGAGGCTCCACAGCACAAACCAGCAAACCGATTATTTCTCAAATGGTAGTGCTGCAAAAATAGGGTGTCTATTTACCGTCATTTTTTATGAGGAGTGCCAGTTGACAAAATACGCAATAGGAAAAAAATCTTGCCAGGCAGAGGAACAATTGTATGTGAACCAATACGTCTTGGCAATGAATCTTCGTCGGTGGATCGGTCAGAATGAAAAGCATCGTATCCAGCGCTTCGATCCTAGCGGATCCCTCGTCGCCTACCGGCTTGTGTATTTGCTTTTTTCTCCGAAACCACATACCCAATTTTGATGAAACTTGACCACAACCTTCATCACCCTTGATGTACCAAAGTTTGTTCACGACATTAAAAAATGTCGAGGTCTAAGGGGCTATACGAGGGTGGGGCGGGGGTGGCCCCTCAAAATATGTATTTGCTACAACATTGGTTCATTGATACATTTTTCTGATTCCTTCCCACATTGACTTCCTCTTCAGTATCATTATTCCACCAGGTGAGCACCCTGGGGTATTGCCCCTATTTTTGAATTTGATATCGTAGGCTTTTCTGAAATGTGGATTGAAGAAAACATGTGGCTTCCAAAATGTCAGGTTATTCATTCGTATGTAGAAATGGATTAGAAAAGAGTGGAGGTGGCTGTTATGTACATTCAAGATATATTTTCATATTTTGAATGTGATGATTTAACAGAGAATGAAAATTTATGTGAATCTATTTATTTAGATGTATCAAGCCAATGGCAAAAACATTGTTGGTGTAATATAAAAAGCCCTGGAGGAAAATTCTGAAAAAAAACTTATCGATGCCTTGAATACACGATTGGCTGGCATAGCTATAGAAAATAAAAACTTTTCATAATGGGGGACTTTTAACATCTTAACAACCGTTTCATTGGAGTGCTTCCTCACTCATATTGTTGAATGCCTGTTCATAGCTACGAATCTCTAGGTACATTGCAATGCTTATAAACATCCGTAGACGTCAGTGTTCATGGCTTGACATTTCGGGTGTCTCTGGGAGGTGTATGTTTAATATGTTGCTAATCGCGTGCCAAACTAGCCATTTCTTAACAACCGTTTCGTTAGAGTGCTTGCTTGAGTGCTTAAGCCACTTGCATTCTCAAGGGAACATTGATCAAAAAGACGTACGTTTCCGCCTGTGTTGGGCCCTGCGGTGCTGTTTGTGTCTCGGGAGGCGTAATTTTATTTTTACAGGATATCGCTTTGTTTAACCTTTTGTGCGATCTCCTAATATAATCCACCCCTCACTTCGACATCGATACATATATAAAAACAATAAGGTCAACCCGACCAGGTGTTTTCTGTGATCGAGTTGTGAAGGCAGAGAGCAGAGATCGACATTTTGTGTTCTGGGCCTTCTAATTTCCCACTTGAATTCCTTTTTCAAACTGTACTACCATAACGGGTGTGTGTGTGTTGTGTCTGGCTTCCTTCTCGGGACTACGGTGTAGTAATTGGTCTTTGTTTTGATTTGAAAATACGAAATTTCTCATTGGTATGGAGACATATGTGGAACATAATTATGGCCTTGCATAGCTTAATTAACCCTCATTTTGTATTTGTCGATGATGGCGATACCAGAGACAAAGCATACTTGCATCCTGCTTACAGTTAGGTTGATTAATGATAATATCATGCATTTTGATAAATTATGGGAGAAGGTGTTGGCTGCGAGGGAAACCCATGCGTTTATGCTCTGTGGGAGCTCAAAATATGCATCAGTGTCCGGAGGGCCTACCCAAACACTAGAACAGAGATATAGGATATCACACCACCTGGTATTAAAATTTAATTGCGGTTCCAAAACATGAACAGAACCCAGCTGACATCAACTCAGAAACAACTGAGCAATCCCCGAGAAGGGTATGATCTCAAATTTCTCATCCGGAAACTACATCATCTCTGGTATTTCATACTAACTGTGTTTTTTTGCTATTGTAAATGCAAGTCGATTTACAAAGCAGTTGAGCTTCTATGTAAGTAGAGGATAAATGGGGTTTCTGAGGCAGCTATTCAAATGAATGGGGGAAAAGGGAAAAACTTTCTAACATAAGCCCCAAAAGCCCAAAATAGGAGACTGATTTTCTCCCTGTCCCATACAAGCAAATGTAAAATTGAGACTTACTGATAAAAGCACTTCTTTCCTTTCATATTTTCATTCCATTCAAAGAGCGAACCAATGAATATTTGTCCATATTCTACTTTAGGGAATAAATTCATTTTCCTGTTATATTTACTTTATCTCTTCAACCACGAAAGAAAGGGCTGTTAGGGTGAGTTTTGTAAAATGGGGTTGATTAAAATTATTTTGAGGTTGATTTAAAATATCCAGAAGAACTTTATCACAAACATAAAGACCTACCTTATGCCCCTGTTAAAGAAAGTCCAAGAAAAGAATGGTTAAGTGATTACCAACAGTCATTTTAATATAAAAGGTAAATCTCCAGAAAAACTACTTACTACATTAAATGATAAAGAAAGTTATGTTTTGCATCAAAGGAACTTGAGACAATATTTATCTGTTGGGTTGAGAGTGAGAAAAATTCATCGGATTTTGAAATTTAAACAGTCATTGGTTAAAGAAGTAAATTGATTTTAATACAAAAAGGAGAACAGAAGCAAAAACAGATTTTGAGAAGGACTTTTATAAATTAATGAATAATGCTGTATTTGGAAAGACAATGGAAAATGTTAGGAATCAACAAAACATAAGACTTGCTACATCTTGGAAACAGGCTTCAAAGTTAATTAATAGACCAAGTTTTGAATGAGCGGAGGTGTTTTCAGAGAACTTTTGTGCTATTCATTTGAAAAAAGAGAGTATTGAAATGGATAAATCTATTTATATAGGAACATCAATTCTTGACTTGTCAAAGTCGTTAATGTATGACTATTCCTATAATAATTTAAAATCAAAGTATAGGGATAATGTGCCAATGTTATATATGGATACAGATAGTTTTATATTAGAAATTAAGACAAGTGATGTATATGAGGATATGATTGATAATATTGATATATATGATACAAGTAATTGTAAGTCAGGTGATGTGTTGTTTTCACCAAAGAACAAAAAGGTTTTTGGTAAATTTAAAGATGAATTGGGTGGGAAGGTCATGAGTGAATTTATAGGACTGAGATCAAAGTCTTATGCTCTTACGTATATTGATAATAATAATAACATTGAAAGGTGTGATAAGGTAAAGGGAATAAAGAAAAATATAATCAAGGAAACAACAAACTTTAAACATTATTACAACTGTTTAACCTTCAAGAAGGAAGAGTACAGAAAAATGAATGCAATAAGAAGTTATAAACATCAATTATATACAGAAGAGATAAATAAGAAAGCATGAGGAGCTTTTGATGATAAAAGATATATTTTCGAGAATGGAATCAACAGTCTCCCTTATGGTTATAAGTGTTAAATTATTGGGTTCGGAATTTCAACAGGCAACCGCCATCTTTTACTGATTTATAAATGATAGAACCAAGCAATAACCAAATCAAAGAGTGGAGATGTAATCAACCTTTGTATTTAAATGGAAAACATAAAGAATGTGAGAAATATCAAATAAGCCTTATTGAAGAAATAACTGGGGTAAAAGTAGATAAAACAAATAAGCGGATAAATTTAATTACAAATCAGATGGAGGATGTAAATAAAAAAATTAATATCCTTGAATGGACTGAAAACTTTGATGGTTATCAATTGAACAATGGAAAAACAATTTACTACAATCTCAAAATGATATGTGGCTCAGGAGGTTGTCAAATAAGAGCATTAAGGCCCTGTCACACCTTGACGTTTTAGCCAGCGTATGCCGACATATGAAAAATTTGGCGAATACGTTACGGGTAAGTTTTGTATTTGTTAAGAGCACACTGGCATACGTCGTAGTACGCCGAGCTCGTCGACAAATTTTGGGCATGCTCAAAATTTCTCGGCGTCTGACTCACATGTTCCGCATATGCTGGCCATAAGTTGTAGGCACGTTATGTGATCGTTGACACACGTCGACACACGTTACTTGTAAGTTACTCATAAGTCGAAATACGTCGAGGTAATGTCTAGCGTACCCGAAACTTATTTCTAACCTATGCGTAACATGCTTTGAACCTATGTGTAACGTATCTCCAACGCATATTGACGTATGTAGACGTATTTGACATCTTCCGGATGACCACATAACTTGATGAACGTGTTTCTAACTTAGAGCTACCGTATAATGGTGTATTGGCAGTGTTTAGGGGAATTGGTATATAAAAATGGGGTTCACTGGCGGAACCCATCAGTGTTCCAGACTCCATGTCAGTAGTATCAGTAGTAGTAGTAGTCTGTCCATGTCAGTCGTAGTAGGTGAGCGTGATGGGGAGGGTGTGGGTGATGATGGATCCTCCTTGCGTCTGCGTCCACGGCCACGGCCAGGAGACTTCTTGGCAGCATTCTTCGAAGTTTTCTTTGGCATGACAGTGATGTTGACACTTTGATGTCTCGTGCGGCTATGATTTGAATCGTCGAGCGGCAGCCTTTTAATAGGCTATGCCACATGATCGTCAGCGATACGCTGCCGCGCTATGCATAAGTTAGATTATCGTTGGGCATAAGTTGTGAACGCTGACAACACGCTAAGCATTTGACGTGGATTTTTTAAACCCACCTTGTTGTGATCGTTGTCCTCCTGAAGGATTCCAACTGGCCGATTGTGGAATCCTATTTGACTTCAGACAGAGTTTAACGTTTGTCCTATTTGATTATAAAATCCTACAAAAACCCTATCGACACTGATAAAACTGATGTCCGCACAAGTCCTTCCTTGTGAAACAATTTATTTTCGAATTATACACCGTACACTTCTCACCCTTGTACGATGAACTTAAGAATCCCCATTGATTGCAATATTATTTGGTTCTATTTCATTTATTCTTACTTTAGTTAACAGTTAGACCAACCCGATTCAATTCACTTCTACATTACATCAGAGAGTTTTATTCTAACTTGGTACTTGGTCAGTTCCAAGGAGTACAAGCCACTGAGATACTATACTTCCTCACGTGCTTGCACTGAAAACAATTTTATACTTTCATGAGAGAGAGGTTGGGGGATATTCACCCAGACTGTAGACGTGTCCTTTAGACGAAAAGCCACTTCGTACATTTCTAAGCAAAGGTTAATTTATCAGCTCGGTCACTCTGCTCCAGAACAACACATTTCTTATCATTTAGGGCAAAAGTCTTTTGGCCAGAAATGACAGCCAATTCAACTTGCAGCATAAAAGTTAAATTTCTGAAACTCCATTTGTTATAATTTAAAATACATTAATATAAATTTTTCCCCCACACATTCATTGGTATATGTTATCTATAAGTTATCGAAACGTTCTGTGTACATTACTAATACGTTATGCATACGTCAACACGTTATTATACGCCCAAAACTGAAAAAAAACAACAATAGTTCAGCATACGCCAGCGTTTTAGATCAATTTTGTTACGTTGCCATACGCTGACTAAAGTCGTCAAGGTGTGACAGTGCCTTTAACAGAAGTTTATTATCATTTCATTTCTGCTTAACAAAAATACTTCAACCAAGAACTATAAAGTTCCAAAGTAATCTTTGTGAATATACTCGATGGTGATGAATGTAATAGGAAAATTAAGTTATTCTCCAAAGAAGAACATGGACAAATATTCATTGGCTTGCTCTTTGAATGGAATTAAAATATGAAAGGAAAGAAGTGCTTTAATCAGTAAGTCTCAATTTAACATTTGCTTGTATGGGAGGGGGAGAAAATTGGTCTCCTATTTTACATTTGCTTGTATGGGAGGGGGAGAAAATCAGTCTCCTATTTTGGGCTTTTGGGGCTTAAGTTAGAAAGTTTTTTTCCCTTTTCTCCCATTCATTTGAATGGCTGCCTCAGAAACCCCATTTATCCTCTACTTATGTAGTTGTGAAACAAACGATGCTGAGCAGGCAGTGAAGCAGGCTGCTGTCATACTTCAAGACTGCCATATGCTCACAAAAATTGGAAATGTTCATTTTGATTGCAAAGGAAGTGAAGTACCACCATTTTTGACAAATGGCATACTTGAACAAAGCATAGAGGGAACATGGTTCAACATCTGAAAAGACAATATAGTGAGTTCAGGGACACTCACTCAAAGGCATTTGAAATACTCAAAGATTGTCTGAGAGTGTTATCTCAGACAGCTGTGTTGAAGTCATGACATCAATCCATGCATGCTACAAATCAATACTGAATGAATAGGATGTTGACTGTTCAGCGTATATGGTCCAGTCCATAGCTGATAAGATATTAAACGATTTTGGACCTTATGGAGCAATTGCAAAATCCCATTAAAAGCAAGGAAATGTGCTGTGCAATAGTCATGTGAACAAGGATCAATCTTTTAATTCTGCTCAGCAATATGCCAATTCCTTTGACTCCAAGGTGACAGAGGCTGTGCTCCACCTGGGGTAAAATACAAGAGCTGCGAGCATCATGTAAATGTTTACCTCATGAGTTGATAGCTGAAGCCCGGTCGAGAGATAATGGTGATAAATAATATGTTTGGGTTTGGTTCTTGTTTTAAATATTTTTGTTGGGCAGAAATAAAATGATAAACTTCTCTCAGCATCCTTGCCTGAGCGTTTCCTGAACCACATATTATATTAAGGTTGTAGTAAATTGTTTTCCCGTTAATTATTTGACATGATCAAAGTTGTCTGTCCATTCAAGGTTTTTGATTTTGTGAAGGTATTTGAATTCAAAAGCTTTTAAATTTATATGTTTGTGTTTTCTGTACTTTTGATTCTATGATAACTTCAGTAAGATTTATTTCATACTTTTCACATGTTTTTCCATTTACATACTAAGACAGTGATTTTCTCCACTCCTTGGTTTAGTTTTTACTCAGTACTATAAAATCCATTTATAAATGCATTTATTTCTTCAAGAAGAAATTTGTAAAGAAAGAAAGAAAAAAAAAAAAAAAGATGGGCTCGGAAAGGGAGGGAGGGTGGGATGATGGGTTTTCATCTTGCTTAATGAACAATAATTATATGATATTTAAAGGGATTGAGCACATGGGGAGTGGTGGTGGGTGATGAGGTAGTCGTGTGAGTGGTGGAAAGAACCCCCGCTCCCTCCCTTCATAGTAAGGAAATGTTCGTTTTGGGAATAGATGAAGAACTTAGAGTCCGAGCACGAGGTCCTTTTAAATCCCATTTGTCCCAGAGCCAACATTTCCTAAATACTGTTGTGGGGTAGTGTTAATCAGTTATATGCATTCATAATGAAGACAATACATTCTACTTTTTCTGTGAGACAAATCTAATGAAAGTGAACTGCAAAGAATAGTAAAAATATAGGATGATTTTAAAAAACATAAACATGTTTTTGTCTTCTTTTTCTTTCTTATGTTGCAGAGCCATCTGTGGAGCATCCTGTAAACTTGAATTCAAGTTCGGCTCGGTCGTTTTCATGCAACAAGATATTAAGAAATATAGACAACGGAAGGAGAACCTCATTTGCTCTGACGAAATGCGAAATGAATCACATTGGTGTGAATGTACAGCAAGGTGCTCTTTTTGAAAAAGCCTTCACAAGGTTTGGATCTTCCTTGAAGATGCCCGAGACCACTCACAGTGATGAAAAGCTCCACAAGTGTTCTCTTTGCAAAAAATTGTTCACAAGTTCTTCTTTTCTAAAGCTACATGAGATGATTCACAATGGAAATAAACCACACAGATGTTCTTTCTGCAAAAGAGCATTTCAAACTTCAACTCTGCAAAGCATACATGAGATGATTCATACAGGTGAAAAGTCACACAAGTGTGATGTTTGTCGTGAAGCCTTCACTACTCCATTTGCATTAAGGACACATCAAATGCTTCACATGACAAAAACACCACATGAATGTTCTGTTTGTCAAGAATCCTTTATGTCCCCATCCAAACTAAAGAGACATTATTTGATTCACAGTGGAGAAAAGCCACACAAATGTTCTATTTGTGAGAAATCCTTTACATCTTCATCATACCTCAAGATACATGAGATGATTCATAAAGGAGAAAAGCCAAACAAATGTTCTGTTTGTGAGAAATTCTTTACATCTTCATCCTCCCTCAAGATACATGAGATGATTCACAGTGGAGAAAAGCCACACAAATGTACTGTTTGTGGGAAATGCTTTACATGTTCATCATACCTCAAGATACATGAGGTTATTCACAAAGGAGAAAAGCCACACAAATGTATTGTTTGTGAGAAATCCTTTACATCTTCTTCCTACCTCAAGATACACGAGATGATTCACAAAGGAGAAAAGCCAAACAAATGTACCATTTGTGAGAAGTCCTTTAGATCTTCTTCCTACGTCAAGATACATGAGATGATTCACAAAGGAGAAAAGCCACACAAATGTTCTGTTTGTCAAAAATCCTTCACATGCAGATCTCAATTAAAGAGACATGGTTTCACTCACAGTGGAGAAAAGCCACACAAATGTACTCTTTGTCAAAAATCATTCACTGACTCATCCGACCTAAAGAGACATCATTTAATCCACAGGGGAGAAAGGCGGCACGTATGTTCTCTTTGTCAAAAATCCTTCATATCCTCATCAAATTTAAAAAGACATGAATTCATGCACAAAGGAGAAAGCTCACACAAATGTTCTCTTTGTCAAAAATCCTTCATATCCTCATACAATTTAAATAGACATAAATTCATGCACAAAGGAGAAAGGCCACAGAAATGTTCTCGTTGTCAAAAATCCCTCAAATCCTCATCCGACATCAATAAACATTTCATTCACAAAGGAGAAAAGCTACATCAATGTTCCATTTGTGAGAAATCCTTCATATCCTCATCCGAACTAAAGTGCCATGATTTGACTCACAGTGGAGAAAAGCCGCACAAATGTTCCATTTGTGAGAAATCCTTTACATCTTCATCATACCTCAAGACACATGAGATGATTCACAGGAGAGAAAAGCCACACAAATGTTCTCTGTGTCAAAAATCTTTTGTAACCTCATCCAATTTAAAAAGACATGAATTCAAGCATAAAGGAGAAAGGCCACACAAATGTTCTCTTTGTCAAAAATCCTTCAAAACCTCATACGACCTAAATAAACATAATTTCATTCACAAAGGAGAGAAGCCACACAAATGTACTGTTTGTGAAAACTCCTTCAGATCTTCGTCCTACCTCAAGATACATGAGATGATTCACAGGGGAGAAAAGCCACACAAATGTTCCGTTTGTCAAAAACCCTTCAAAACCTCATACGAACTTAGAAGACATGTTTTCGTTCACAGTGGGGAAAAGCCACACAAATGTTCCATTTGTCAAAAATCGTTTGCATTCCCATCCCACCTCAAGAATCATGAGATGATTCACTGGGGTGAAAAGCCACACAAATGTTCTGTTTGTCAAAAATCCTTCACATCGTCATCCGAACTAAAGAGACATGATTTTGTTCACAGTGGACAAAAGCCACACAAATGTTCTGTTTGTGAAAAATCCTTTTTATTACCATGCCACCTCAAGAATCATGAGATGAATCACAGTGAGGAAAAGCCACACAAATGTTCTGTTTGTCAAAAATCTTTTTATGCAGATTCCACCTAAAAACCCATCATTTCATTCACAAGGGAGAAAGCCGCACAAATATTCTATTTGTCAAAAGTCCTTTGTATCCCTGTATGAACTGAAGAGACATCATTTCATTCACAGGGAAGAAAAGCCACACAAACATTGTTTGTGGATAGACTTTCAAAACATCAGCACATTTGAAGATGCATGAAACTATTATATGAGGATGGAAAGGCACATGTATGTTTTCAATGTGAGAAATCCTTGACATAAAAAATATGAAATGATTCACAAGGGAGAAAAGCCAATCAAATGCTCTTTTTGCAACAAAGCCTTCACATTTGTGTAATATGCAAAGAAATGTGATATGATTCACATGGGTGAAAATCCCAAGTTTTCACCACTTCGTATTGCTTCACAAGAACGACCGCATTGTGGTCACAACCTGCGATGCAAAACAGAAAACCCGGACCGTGTATAATCGCCAGAGGCCTGTCATCCTGATGCCTTTGGCCCACCAGAAAAGCGACAGATGTGGGTGTAGTCCGGACTAATGATTGCACATTTCAAAAATCAACAACTAGAAGGGCACTTGGTAGAGCGCATACCTCCACCACGTAATGCCTGATCCACGAGAACATATTAGGCCTGATACATTTTTGAAATATCATGCTTAATATCATTTTTGGCCCTATCTCTCAATGGTGAAGAATCACTTAAAAATTCAAGTCATCAGATCCGGATCTGAATCTTCACCAAAATCTAATCAGTTCGTCCTTGTCACACACCCAACCTGCCCACCAAATTTTATCCGGATCCGTCTACAACTTTTTGAGATATCCTGCACACAGACAGGCAAACAAACAAACACACAGAGGGGTGAAAACATAACCTCCTTCACCTTCGGTGGTGGAGATAACAACAGCAATGCGGAGCTCTTGTAGACCTGTGACATGCCGTAGGTAAAAACATGAGTTTAATCACACTGTGAAATCATCACCTCATTTGCATCTCAAATGCACAAATATATCACAGAAGTTTATAGAAAAAGATGTTTCCTGGCAAGCTAGACACCATCCACCTCAAGACCAGCAGGAAATGTCCCCAGAATATGTAATTTAACACAAATAAAGTTGATTGGAGAAGCTAATTGGACATCTCTGTGAGCTCTTTATTTTATCTTGTATTCAAAACTTGGCTGTTTGGAAGATTGAGATGGAGGGCAAAAGGGGCACTAAATATGATTGGGTCAACAGGTGGACCATTCAACGAATGAGCAGGAAAGAGGAGATGAACAAAACCAAGATGGGAACTTGCAACGAAGAAGGAGGGATGGAAAGAGATTTAATGATGGCAGAAGCGATTGTGCTTTGTAATGAAAGAATATCTTAGATTTGCTGTGAACTGCTGGCTCGAAGCTCTGGCGGTAAGATTGGGGTTGAACTAACTCAATGAGATGGTTGCACTGGGGTGGGATAGATTATTAAATTCGTGGAGGTGACCAGTCAGCCTTAGTTTTGGAAGGCAAATAAGGATTCTATTGTTTGAGTTACCTTTACATCTTGTGGGGTATGGGTGGGTTGGAGAGCTGAAAGAGGCAGGAGAAAAAAAAGAGGTGACAAATGTAATCGTGATGGACGAGCAGTCAGCCTTATGCAGACTTTCCTCTGCGCTGTCTTGCCTTGGTCCAAATCTCGACCCAGTTATAAACCGCCATCTTGGTGTTTTGTGTGCAGGTCAATTCTTCATTGTGATTTCGACTTCGTCATAGTAATAAATGCTGAATGCAGTGTAGTTATTTCCATATTTTGTGTTTAGAATAAGCGTAAAGTAATTAAATGTCTTTATTCCTCCGCTGGCGAAGACACCGGAGGCATTATGTTTTTAGGTTGTACGTATGTATGTACTTCAGTCTGTCTCTGCTAATTTTGTGTTTTCTCTTCAACCGCTTATCCGATTGACAGGAAATTTTCACCATAGGTGCGACTACTCATGTAGAATGTCTTCATGATAATTATGACATAGGTCATGTTGGTGTGGCCGCCATGTTGGAAAAAAGGAAAAACTTTGGACCTCTCTATCTCTGAAACCGCTCCATGGAAAAAATTGAAACATGGCACATGTCAAGTCCTCCCCATGGGAAATGTGATTTTTTTTTTGATGTCGTTATGACGTCTTAATTGCATACATTGAATGCTTTATCCGATCAGTATGAAAAAATTTTTGAGGGTTATCTAGGGCCAAATTTTATGGTGGGAAAATTATTGATGATGTCATTGGTCATGTAGTTGAGCAGCCATATTCTTATGTGAGTGGAGGCATATCTGGTGACGTTGAAGAGTGTCCTTCTAGTCTTAGATATCAATCGCCAATTTGTACAGTTTGAAACGTAAAACCCCACCCCATTGTGTGTGTCTAAAATAATCATTCCTTTGAGCCCTTATTTAATGTCCTTATCCTCCATTGCAGTCCTAAATGTTCCTTTCTAACGTTACACTGAACTACTTCAATAAGTTTAGGCGGTAAAAGTTGTTTCCACACAACATTTCTGTCACATTCATCAGCTATGGTGTCACCCTGCATCAGTGAACGGTAACTCAAATGGGAAAGGATATTTCCCCGCCCACCGGTTTGAGCATGAACCAATGGTAGAGGGGAGGGGATAAATCATCATCAATGATGGTGGTGGGCCCGGCTATAAAGGTGGGATCCACCAAAGATTGCAGCCAGTCCAGGCATTCTTCTTACAAGCAACTTACTGGGTTTGGCCAAATAACTCTGTTGTCCTGTGACTTCCCCTGTCTTCTGCCATGTGTCTGAGGCCTTAAGGCAGAGGTAAATTTAAAATCTGCCATCTGTCACTTGATCTCTTTGTGGCTGCATATACTGGTAATGGGTAACTTAGAGTTAGCTTATTAGAAACTGGATCCATTTTGTTTTTGTTTATTGCTTGCTTCTTGTACATTCCAGACCCTGTTGTTATTGAATCAATACAATTTACAAACCTGATGTGGTCTCTGGGTGCATTCTATTTGTTCTGACGGTCTCATCTGGTGGTTCTGTAAATTATATTAAAGGTAAATTGGTTGCGGTTACCCATGCTTGTCGGATGCTCACTTCATGTGGTCATGGTTTACTTAGCCTCATAAGATCAACCACATGGCCGCCGATTAGCATGGCATTTACTCACTTCATGGACCTCAATCTGTAAAGTAGTGCGCTTTGGACACGAGGATCTGGCATAGTCCAAAAGCTATGCCACTTTCAATAATGTGTCTCAAGCCGGGAGGTTTGAGGATGACTTCTGAATCAGAATTTTGTGCTGATTATGAAAACCGATTTCTTAATTGCTGCATATGCTGATGTTTTTTATTTTTATTTTTTTGGTGAAAAATGCGATGTGCTTTTTTTTCACCAAAAAATGTCTAAAAACCGTTTTTAATACTGAGTTATCGAAACAACACCACTACATGTGCATGTCTGGTATTAAAATGAAGCCCCTCTCTTTGTGGACACTGATAAACATCAAAAAGGCATTAGGAATGAAGCATTTTGGTTATTGGAAAAACAAATTTGTCTATAATTTGAGAAAAAGACTTATGATTTGCATAATGCATGACATGAATCACCCAACAGGTGTCTTATTATCACCATTAACTGTTTTATACAGTGTCTTCAGAAAGTATTCACACCCCTTGACTTTTTCACTTTTTTGAGTTACAGCCTGAATTTAAAATGGATTAAATTGAGATTTTTTTTTTCACTGATCTCCACAAGTAGGTTCTCCTCAAGGATTTGCTTTATTTGGCTCCATTCATTGTTCCCTTTATCCTTACCATGCTTCATGGTAGGGATGGTATGAGATGGGTGATGAGCTGTGCTTGGTTTCCGCCAGATGTCGCACTTTGCATTCAGGCCAAAGAGTTCAATTCTCGTCCTCATCAGACCACAATCTTTTGCCTCACACTCTCAGACTCTTTCACGTGCATTTTTGCAAACTCAAGGTGTGCTGTCGTGTGCCTTTTTCTCAGGAGTGGCTTCCGTCTGGTAACTCTCCCATAAAGCCTAGATTTGTGAAGTACTGCAGAGACTGTTGTCCTTCTGGCAGGTTCTCTCATCTCAGTCAAGGAACTCTGTACTTCTGTCAGAGTGATCATTGGGTTATTTGTCATCTTCCTCCCTGCCCAAGGTCCTTCTTGCCCTGTTGATCAGTTTGGTCAGACGGCCAGCTCTCGGAAGAGTCTGGGTGGTTCCATATTCTTTCCATTTCCTAATGATGGAGCTCACTGTGCTCTTGGGATCTTTCAACACTATATAAATTGTTTTAGACCCTTCTCCAGATCTAGGCCTCCTCACAATTCTACCTTGGAGTTCTATGGACAGTTCCTTGGACTTCATGGTGGTGTTTCTGCTCTGACATGTACTGTCAACTGTGGCACCTTGTATAAGAAAGGTGTGTTTCTTTATAAATCATGTCCATTCAATTATACCTGGTATTGGCTTAATGGTTAGGGTGGTGAGCTTTGGATCCTAGGGTCCTGAGTTCAAATCCCGCTCAGCTGTTGAATTAATACCACGTGGGGTTAACTCGGCCTGTCATCCTTCCGAGGTCGGCAAAATGAGTGCCAGCATGCTGGTATACTGTGTGGGAGTGGTGACCCATCCAGGATTGTGCCCAATAGCCAAGGAGACTGCTTAAGCAGCACCAATGCTCTGAAAAGAGTATGGTCCCAATCTCCTCCTCCTCTCCATTCAATTGAATTGGTCACAGCTGGACTCCAATCAAGTTGTAGAGACATCTCAAGGATGAGATCAAAGATATTTGGATGCACCTGAGTTCAATTTGGAATGTCATTGCAAAGGGATTGAATACTTATAGACTGACGCAAGACATTTCAGCTTTTCGTTTTTAATTAATTTAGCAAAAATTTCTAAAAACATGTTTTCACTTTGTCATTATGGGATATTTTGTGTAGATTGGTGACAAAAAAAATTAAATTTAATCCATTTTAAATTCAGGCTGTAACACAACAAAATGTGACGAAAGTTGAGGGGTGTGCATACTTTATGAAGGCGCTGTAAGTATTCGATGAATACCATCTAGTTGTGGACATGTTTGAAGTATATCTTCTTCTGTGTACTCAGGCAGCATGAAGTCTCTGATGTTGACCATGTCTCAAGTTTTAACTGCTGCTACCAACGAGGGGCTAGACTACATCTGTACTTGCTGTCACCGCCTAATGTACCACCAAACGGTACTTGGCTTCAATATCAGTAAATGCACAAAAGCATCTGAGGCATTGCTCAACAAGGTCTTTATGCCAAAGTTTATAATATGTACCAGTGCAAAGGAAGAAGTGTGGATCTGCAAGACTTGCATGACGTTGCTCTGTAAAAAGGGAAGGTGCCTGCTCAGGCCAAAGCCATCAACTTGGATCTCTTTGATATCCCAGCAGAGTTGTAAGACTTGAATCCTTTGGAAGTTCGGCTTATCTCATGAAGGATCCCGTTCATGAAAATGATGGCACTCTCTTGTGGTAAGCAACGTGCAATTCACGGGTTTGCAGTAAACTTACCCACATATCTCAAACCTGTGTGCACCTGACTGCCAAGGTTGCCATCTCAAGCCCAGATGGTTCCAATGAAACTCAAGAGAAAGCTGTGTTGCAAAGGGCAGTACATGTTCCAGTACGTATGACCTGTTAAAGTTCCGACTGCCCTGTAGTCCACTGCAAACAGCCCACTGTATGACAACATAGGGATTAACCCCAATTGGCAGGATCATGCTGCACAAAATAACGCTGATCTCTGGGACACATTGTCATTACAGCACTGTCCACTAGTGCTACCAGCAAGCAGTGAAACCATCACTCCACCAAGGAAATTGTAAGCTATGCATTAGTTGTACACACTGGCAGAGTATCCGCCCTACGGGCAATCTTGTTCCAAGTATACAACACGTTCTTCTGATGCATAGCTTTATTTGGATGGTGTATAGGCAACTGACAGCTCTGTATTGGCAAAAAAATGCCCATGAAATTATGTGCATGACGCAAAAACGTACCTCCTGCTTACTATTCAAAACACGTTGCTGCACTCGAAAACATGAGGACAGGAATACTGCACTGTAAATGGTAGAAACCTGCGATACCCTCCCCCACCTGGTGATGGCGTTACATGATACACATTTACATAGAGAATTTGCATCCTCTTCTCCTTCTTCCCCCCCCCCCCCCAAGGTCAGGTCAGGTATGGGAGCATGTGCCAGAACAGCGCGTCGCTGCGCCCACTTTCCACCGGTACTCCAGGGGCCTCCGTCTGGCCATCCCCCAGGCAGATGCCAGGCCCATCCCCATCTCCTTGATATGATGGTCAACCTGCTGTAACCACGAGGCATGTGATCGGCCCACTGGCCTCCTCCACTCATGAGACTCCCTCGCTGAGAGAATCTGGTGAGCAGGATCAGCGTCAGGAAAAGGAGCCACATGTCCATACAGCCGCAACTGACACTCACGGACTATGCAGGTAACAAATCTCATCCGAGTCTCTCTCAGCAACCGCTCGTTGGACACAAAATCCGACCAGCGATAGCCAAGGATTCTCTGAAGACACCTGGTACCAAAGGAATTAAGTCTCCGTCTCAGATCCTTGGTCAGAGTCAAAGTCTCGCATCCATAGAGCAAGACTGGAAGTACCAAGGACCTGAAGACTCGGACTTTCGTCCTCCCGCACAGGTACCGGCAGCGCCACACCCCATGATCCAGTGAATCCATGACTCCCCAGGCCCGACCCAGACGTCTATTGACCTCTGACTCACTGCCAGCCTCTGACTCACCCACAGCCTCTGACATGAATATCACTGCCCAGGAAAGTGAATCTCTCCACGACCTCAACATCCTCACCACAAACAGACAGACAGGACAGTAGCATCCAAGATGTCACCGAAAGCCTGGATCTTAGTTTTGACCCAAGAAACCCGTAATCCCAGCGGCTCCGACTCCTCTTTCAGCACCTCGAGGGCCCCCAAAAGGATGTCTAAATCTCCGCAAAGATGACTGCATCATCTGCAAAATCAAGGTTCGAGATCTTGACATTCCCAAACGATGCACCGCAGCTTGATCTCTCAGACATCCTCCCTAAAATCCAGTCCATACAAGTGCTGAAAAGTGTGGGGGCCAGTACACACCCCTGACGAACTCCAGTAACAACTGGAAATAAGTCAGAGATGGTACCACCACACTTCACAGCACTCTCAGTACCAGAGTAGAGTTCAGACATCAGATTGATCAGTTTTGGTGGCACCCCACGAAGACCAAGAATCCTCCGGAGGACATCCCGATTCACTGAATCGAACGCTTTACAGAGATCAACATAGGCTGCAAGCAGCCCCTGCCAAAACTCTCGTCTGCGTTCGGTGCGGACACGAAGCGCAAGGATACAGTCAATCATTGACCTCTTTGGTGTAAAGCCTGACTGCTCTGGACGCTGGTGCTCAAGCAGATGGTGGCGAACCCTATCAAGAATTATCCGAGCAAAGACCTTGCCCGGCACTGAGAGCAGCGTCACCCCTCGGTAGTTGTTGCAGTCTTGGCGATCACCCTTCCCTTTCCAGAGAGGAACAACAAGGCCCCTCTTCCAATCTGTTGGGATGATGCCTGTGTTCCAGGCAGAGCACAAAACTGCATGCAATAACACGAGTGCAGCATTTCCACCAGCCTTGAGAAGTTCAGCATGGATGCCACAGATCCCTGGAGCTTTGCTCCATTTCAACTGGCTCACCGCAGCCCGTGTTTCCACAAGCGAAGGTGTACCACAGTTGATTCGAGGGTCAGCAACAGGGATTGTAACACTCTTGGCGTCCAACTTGACAGCTGGGGGATCAGCTTGGTACAACCGCTCAAAGTAACCGGCCCAGCGGGCCTTCACTTCAGACTCCTCTGTCAAGAGCCTACCACTCTCTGCTCGAACTGCAGTGCTCCGAGGGATGGGCTTGGATGAACGCAATGCGCGAATTCCCCTGTAAGTGGGACGAGAATCACCTGTCCACAGTTGATGCTCTACCCCCTCACAGATTCCTCCACATCTACAAGGCCTCCTTGTCCACGCTCAGTGCACGTACAGTTTTATGCCTCAGCTCCCTGAACAGCTCAGCTCTGCCATTCAGCCTGGCCCTGCGACTCTGGTCAATGGTATCCAGTGTCCCTTGAGAGATAAAATTCTTCTTTGCCCTGCGGTGAGCTCCAACACATCCACCGGCAACATCATGCATGGTGGTCTTGAAGGCAATCCACAACTCTTCAGGACCCCCCAAAGCACCCAGACCCCCAAGTGTCCACTCAGCCTGTTTGCAAACTCCTCAGCTACTCTCTCATCCCTGAGCTTGCCAACATCCAGCCTAGGCTGGGATGGTACCATTCTCCAGAATTTAACGTGCAGCTTTAAAGTTGCTACAACAAGCCTGTGGTCAGTATTGAGGAACTGAGCACTCGGGTAGACCCTGCAGTTCTGGATCATCCTCCAACGACCGTCAATGAGGACATGGTCAATCTCCTTTGCCACACCGGCAGCGTTGGAATACCAAGTCCAGCGATGAGCTTGTGGGCGCTGAAACCATGAACCAGCCACCCTAAGTCCATGACTTCTTGCAAAGTCAAGGAACTTAGTGCTATTCTGGTTCATAGTTCCTGACCCATGGGGATCAACACATGTCTCATAACCATCCCTATCCGTTCCAGTCGATGCATTGAAATCCCCCAAGACAAGAAGTGTATCTCGTCTGGGGCACTGATCAACCACAGACTTGAGCGTGGCGTAGAATGCATCCTTCACGGTGAGATCGCTCGCCTCAGTCGGAGCATAAACAAACAGAGACCAGGGAAACGACACCTAAGGAGTGATGAATCCTTAATCTCATAATACGCTCATTGACCGGTGTTACCTCAATTATTATTGGAGTCAGCTTATTGGACACAGCTACAGCAACTCCTTGGGTATGGTAACCATCAGAGCGACCAGACCAATAGTAGGTGTAACCACCCACCATTATCTTGTCGCAATCCGGTCTCTGAAGCTCAGAGAAAGCTGCAATCCCGATGTTCAAACGCTTGAGCTCAGATGATAACAGAGACAGGTGATCATCCTCTCTTAGGGATAGGACATTCCAGGCACCCACCCGAAGGGACCGCCTCAGGTTAACCCAAGGAGACCGCCGTCTGGTGGACGACACCTCAGCACCACTCCGGCACACTCTCCCGCAATCTGACCCAGGGATGTTACCCCATGGTTTCCCTCGTATCATCAAAGATTGGGGGTCCCGAAGGCTTTGCCCCAATCCCGTCATCCGGTGAGCTGCCCTGCGAAGGGAAGCTGCACAGGAGGTACTCCCACGGAGTGGGTTTTCAGATTTCCCCCCCCCTCCCCAAAACTACCGGCAAAGATAAAAATGCTCCTATACTCCCAATTGTAGTCATGCTGATCCTATGTAGCAAGTCTGGATGTAATTGGCCCATATACTGTAGGAGGAGTAGCGTGACTAAAAACTAACAATACACAAACACGGTCCGTGAATTGTCTTTATTTGCTTTTAACATTGTTTTTAACAAATGGGGACAGGGTACTTTTGGTTTAGTATTTCAGGTTACAATTGTGAGTGACGTCAGGTCAGCTCTTCAACCAATTGGTGAAGCGTAGACATACATACATACATACATACATACATGCATACATAATCACATACACTTGCTCCATCTAATACGTAAAGCTGAGTTTGTGTCTGTGGGTCTGTCCGTCTGTCTGTGGGTCATAAATGTCGCCCATTGTGCAGGCCACGCCCGACAGCCTTCCAGAATTCGCCACCATCTTTTTCTCTGCACACAGCTCAGATTGTTTTAAAGGCCTCATTGTATGTTTGAAGACTGAACAATGCATCTTCCATCATTAAATGAAGATATCGTTTTTATGAAAAAAAGGAACATTTTGATTACAGCTCAAACGAGGCAATGCACGTTTTGTCCGCAACAGCTGTCTAATATACACCGCCCAATGAAGGTACGTTAATTCTCATATTATACAGAGGGGAGAAAATAGTGATATTTATGTGGGGCCGAGTGTTGGGGGCGAGCACGACCGCTCGGTGGAGCAGTAGAGTCGGCTCCACCGAACACCCAGAATCTAGATCGTGCTTCTCGGGGAACTCCGAAAGGCATGGGTCCCTCACAGGACTGTGAATCGCCAATAATTTGGGCGCGTGGAATAGGGTTAATTGCAAACTTCAATATACCTAAGTATCCACGTGGCAAAGCTACCGGGGAATTCACACCCTCGGCAGGCCTCGAGCAGAACGAGCCGTTATCGTGCTCGAACCGTGCGTAACCCGAGCGGATGGTTACCAAGACCTGTCGGACCAAATGCACAATTTGCCGCTTCCCAATTTCCCAACATGCACCGTGCGAAGCCAATAGAAGAAGCGACCGGGAACGAGCTGGGACATTCAACAATAGGGAAATTTATTTACAATGGGGGGAAGGGAACACATAAAGAGCAGAGTTATCACGACTAAGCAAGGCAAATAATGAACAACAAAAGCACTTAACAATTCTACTTGGACAAGACAGGCCCACAATCAGACATGCACACCCAAAAGTAATGGACCTCAATGGTCTTTATTCGGCTCGAGAGGGAAGGCGAGCTGAGGGTCAAGGTCTGGTTGGTACCTCTCCACCTCGTGCGGTCTTCACCGACCAGCGCTTGTGGAGCTCGGATTCCGTGGAAGGAAACGCGATCCTCAGCTCACTCGCTCCCACACAACTCACCTCGGTGGGACTCGAACCCACGCCTCCAGAATCCAAGGAGCGACTTGGCCAGCCGCGAATGCCAATCGGAGACCCGAGCACCATGAACATGAACACCAACCAGGACGAACGCCAACTCCACTCTCTCCACTTCACTCTCTCACGAGCAGCCCGCGACCTTTCTTATCCCTCCCCTCACGGGGGGGGGGGGTGGAACGTCTGCTCTGACGCGTCTGTCCCTCATTGGACAGACCCACAGTAGGCGGGGCAACCCACCCTTCTGGGAGGAGTCCCGATCGGAGGCGTTTGTAGCTCCGCCCACCTCCTCACCTCCGGCCACGTGCGTAATGGCGATGGAGCTGAGTGGGAGATGGGGCGGGTGTGACGCCCGCTCCTTGCCGATTGGCCAAAGAGGGACGCCATGCTCATGTTAAACAACGCCCACACACGCGCTCGCTGGCGAGCACGCGAAGAATGCCGCGAGCAGAGTGTTGTTGTGAGAGCGAAGATGTAAAAATCCTATCTATGAAAATAACTCTGCAGCGCACGAACATTTAATTCTCATTAGACTTAATTCTCATTAGAACACGTACTTAACGATATAACTGATCTTTAGGACATTGTGTCCTTTCTGTTATGTGCACATGGCTGCCAGATTCGTAACAATATTTCTTTTAAAAAAACTTTGTGGGACGTCAAATGCAGTTACTTTCTCTCTGCGAGACAATGATGTGTCACTTACAACTCAATGTTTGCTTACCAGAATTTACAATGACTGTTACAAGCAAATATATCCTGCGTTTGCTTCCTTGCAAAATATGAAAAAAGACGTCCCTACACATGACGTCATCACACAGCGATGTCTACAATAGCAGGAATGCACCAATAATTATTGGTCTGCGCCATTTCAGAGGTCGAGGTTTTCTCAACGGTTCTTATATGCTTTTTGCATGCTGAATTTAGAAATGTTTCTCATTTCGTTCAATCAGGTCAAGTTTTTCTATCTCTATCTCTATATCATGCCATCTCAATTTGAAGGAAAAAAAATAATCATTTTAGTTGTTTTTAATTAGCTTTTTTAAAATTCAAAATCAGACTTACATTGACAGAAAATGTACAAACTATATATAAAATAACGCACAAGTACCGTTAATGTGAAATTCAACATTAAAAAGACGAAGGAAAACAGCGACTGCTGGAGCGACTGAAGTTGGGTGTTGCCAGAAACGACGATTTATCTATATTTTTTCTGAAATTAAAATGATAGTAATTGAGAAGGCACTTTCTTCCACATTAACGGTACTTGTGTGTCATTATATGTATAGTTTGTACATTTTCTGTCAATGTAAGTCTGATTTTGAATTTTAAAAATGCTAATTAAAAAAACAAAAAAATTGATTTTTTTTCCCCAAAAATTGAAATAGCAATTTCCATAAAAACGTGACCTGATTGAGCGAAATTAGATACATTTCTGAATTCAGCATGCAAAAAACATATAGGAACCGTTGAGAAAACCTAGATCTCTGAAAAAAATATTTTAAATGCAGCCCAGTGATATAATTGGAGCCTTTAAAAAAAAATTACATCCTAAAACTCATGGACGAATGATGACAGAGGACAGAGCATAGAAAGTTTATATTTGCTGATAACTATGAGAGGGAGAAGAAGAGTAGGAAATCTCATGCAAACATGGCAGTTTCTTGCGAGGCGTCTCACTGCCACCTAATCTAATATATAATGCTGGATTTGTGTCTGTGGGTGGATGTGTGGGTCTGAACATGGGATGTTTTCATTACAACGAAAATACTCATGATTAATATTTAGTCTTTAACTTAAAAAAAATGTCCTTTTATCGATGTTTTGTACTTACTGTATGCTGTTGAAATGTCCAGTGGTGTGTTCACTTGTCAAGCCAGCCATTCCTTATCAACAGATTCTAATGGATTGCTTGCTTGAGTGCTTAAGCCACTTGGCAAGTGCTCTACAAGAAACTTGGTTACTGAACACACCCCAGATTCATGATATGGCGATGAGGATAAACATATATATCGTATTGAGTGATGAGGATGAACATCTATATGAGAGAGAGAGAGAGAGAGAGAAAGAGAGAGAGAGAGAGAGAGAGAGAGAGAAGGGGTGGGAGGGAGGGAGAGAGGGATCGGGGTGGGAGGGAGAGAGGGATCGGGGTGGGAGGGAGAGAGGGATCGGGGTGGGAGGGAGGGAGAGAGGGATCGGGGTGGGAGGGAGGGAGAGAGGGATCGGGGTGGGAGGGAGGGAGGGAGGGATCGGGGTGGGAGGGTGGGAGGGAGGGAGAGAGAGAGAGAGAGAGAGAGAGAGAGAGAGAGAGAGAGAGAGAGAGAGAGAGAGAGAGAGAGAGAGAGAGAGACTGAGAGAGAGACTGAGACTGAGACTGAGACTGTAAGAAATGTACTCATGATGGAAACTGTCTATTCTCAGCTGTTGAGATCCAACTTGCATTTCAACATTGTGGGAACACTTTGTGCCTGGTGTTGTCTTAATGGTTAGAGTAGTGGGCTTGGGATCCTCGCGTCCTGAGTTCAAATCCCGCTCAGCTGTTGAATTAATAGCAGGTGGGGTTAACTTGGCCTGTCATCCTTCCGAGGTCGGCAAAATGAGTGCCAGCATGCTGGTATACTGTTGGAGTGGCAACCTGTCCAGGATTGTGCCCAATAGCTAAGGAGACTGCTTTGGCAGCACCAACCCTCTGCATAGAGTTTGTCCCAATGGATGGATGGATGGATGGGGACACTTTGAGGCAGCAGCTGGTGATTTATTTACAGCATGACACATACACACCTGACGGTACATCTCACTTGAGAGACTTCATTCCTGCTCGAGTTGTCAATACCGACTCCTACAATGCTGACACTGAGAAGCTCAATGATGAGGATGAGTATGTCAAATCCATTGAGGATGCCAACACAAGCAGAGCTGCATTGGCAGAAGCATCTCAGAAGATTGCAGTCAAATGCATGGGGAGACCACATAGCAGTTCAAGGTCTACCTGATATTATGCTCCGTGTTAATATTCACATTGTATCGACAGCTAACCCCACCACAGAATCAGTGTTGTCCTCTCATCGTAATCCCATCGGAGATGTGAATCTTGCTCTTATTGGGCAGTTCCATTACCAAGCATTGGAGAAGGTTGATGATGCCAATCCCACTTCTGATTTCAACAAGGCCTCGAAAGAAGACCACCCTGATGGTTCACATGCAACTCTATCAGGAGAGGATCATGAGGAAGAGGGTATTGAAAACTATGAAGAACTCAACTATCAAGCTCAAATGAGAGGTTTGCCATATGACAGCTGCTTACAAAGAGAAGATCAAGAAATGGGTGCAGATGTCTTTACTGTTGCTCCTGGTGAAGGCCAAAAACCAATAGCAATTCTCATGGATGAACACTTTGAGATGTGCATTTCAAGCAAGTACCCATGTGGTCAGTTTAGTCTGATGTCAGAGAGAACAAGCTTACTGTTCGGAAGTACTTCAACCAAATATTTAGGGACGCCAATTGAAGGTTTGCTCAGGATGTCGAGGATTTGCTAATAGCACAGCATGCTATTGAGAGTAAGCAAGTTGCTGATGATGCCAGTATTGCACTCCATCAAACACAGGGAAGACTACATAAAGGACAAACACTCACAGTAAGTACTATCAGGTCAGGTCAGGTATGGAAACATGCGCCAGAGCAGCGCGTCGCTGCGTCCACTTTCCGCCGGTACTCCTGAGGCCTCCGTCTGACCAACCCCCAGGCAGATGCCTGGGCCATCCCCATCTCCTTGAGATGCTGATCAACCTGCTGCAACCATGGGGCACGTGGTCGACCCATTGGCCTCCTCCACTCATATCACGAGACTCCCTCATTGAAAGAATCTGGTGAGTAGGACTCATGAATGTGGGTAAGTACTATCATGAATCAACAAGTAAAATAAGCAGATGATACAGAGGGCTGATGTCTCTTGGTTCACGAAGAACGTCGGAGGTTCACCTGCCTACTTCGAGAAGGTTATGGATGATGTACTTTGGATGATCAGACAACTGAGTATGACAACGTGGTTCCTCGCTCTGTCAGTAACGAACATGCAGTGGCCAAATGTCATCCTGACAATTGCTCAACAGTAAGGTAACATCGTCACAGATGAAAATGTGAAGTCAGTGTCTTTTGAGGAAAAGAGAAAATGGCTGTGGCAAAAACCAGTCACAAAAGCGAGGTACTTCCAGTACCACCTAAATACCTTCTTCAAGCATTCCTGAAGAGCAAAGCCAATCCTCTTGGTGAATTGGTGAATTACACAATTCAAATTGAGTTCCAGGCAAGAGGCTCCCCTCATGCTCACATCATTCTTTGGATAAAGGATGCAACAATGTTGGGTGAGGATTCTGATGACGTGTGTGACTTCATTGACCGGTATGTCACCTGCAGCATTCCTCAAGAAGCTGACTCAGCACAACTACTCTCTAAAGTCCAGAAAAACAGGCACTCAGCTACTTGCAGGAGGAATTGTCATTGCAGGTGCCACTAATCCATCCTCCAAGCCCTGACACATTACTTGATCATGGATCTGAACCTGGAATGTGTTCTGCTGAAGCGATTGATACTCATTCAGCCCTGATTGCCGTTAGAAAGATGCCAGATGACAAAGATATTCCAAACGATATCACTCGACATGACCCACTGGACAAAACTGGAGTTTCCTCCAACACGTGATCTGACTGAGGATCTGCTCCAAAGGACACAGTGTTGTGATGCAACGAAAGCCATCAGAATCTTGGATCAACACCTGCAATCCCAATGTCTTGAGAGTATGAAAGGCTAACATGGATCTTCAATTCATCTTAGATCCATATACATGTGTCATGTACATAACTTCCTACATGTTCAAGAGTGAATAGTCAATGGGTGAGGTCCTTAAGCAAGTGTCAAAAGAATGTCGTGGTGAGCAAATCAGAGTCCAGCTCAGACATCTGGGGTCAGTATTTCTCAACCACTGTGAAGTCAATACTCAAGAAGCTGTTTATAGGATCCTCTCACTTCCCCTTAAACAGCTCAGCAGGAAAAGTGATCTTCATTAACACTGGATCAAAGCAGGATAGGGCATCCCTCTCAAAGGCCATTGAGCAAATCAAAAGCATGCAAAATGATTCTGAGGACATCTTTCATGCTGGTCTTATTGACAAATATGCTGCAAGGCCTGATACCATCAACGACATATGCCTGGCTGAGTTTTCAGCAAACTATGCCACCCACAGTCGACAAGAACTCACTGATGATGAGACCAGTGACATGCTCCCCCCCCCCCCACCTGAGGATGGAAACAGTGGGTGGTGTCAGCGTATCCAACTCAAGAATGGTCTTGGGCACATGTACAAGCACAGGAGAGAGGCCATCATTCGATTCCACAAGTTCAACCATGAAAGGGAAGCCAGTAAGCTGTACAAGTCCAAGGTGATGCTGTACATGGCATGGAGGAATGAGGATAGTGATCTCCTGGGTGGGTATCCAGACTTTCAATCCCATTACCAAGACAAGTCCGATGATATTCCGGGAAATGAACAGAGTGCCATCTGGTTTTTAAGTGATTCTTCAGCAATGAGAGATGGGGCCAAAAACTATATATATATATATATATATATATATATATATATATATATATATATATATATATATATATATATATATATATATATATATATATATATACATATATATATATATATATATATATATATATATATATATATATATATATATACATATAACTGTCCAGGACTGTAACTGTGGTGGTGTTAGCTCTGTGGTGGTCCAGCACATATAACTGTGGTGGGGTGAGCTCTGTGGTGGTCCAGCACATATAACTGTGGTGGGGTGAGCTCCACCGAGTTTCCTTCTTGGTTGTTTAGTTTTTGCATCATGAACCTTCCCAGGAGTTCCCTGAATCCACCGTCTTTGCTTGGTTTTATTGAAATCGGTTATATCATGTTATAGCACGACTAACAGACAGACACGGCTGCTTTTATAATATAGATTTCACATAATATTAGTCTGCTTTGTGAACTATTTTGTCCACAAACGAGTAAATGAGGTTTCACTGCAAGATCTCATTTTTGGTGTATAGTACAGCTGGGTATGTACATTCTCCACTTTCATTTTCACGAGCAAGTCGTGAAAAGGAAGGAACGTTTGCACAGGGGAGCTTTATGAAATGTATTCAGTTTGGAAAATGTGTAAAACAACACAACAATAATTATCAGAATTATTTTCATGTGCACGGGCATGATTGCAATTTCCTTTATTTTTGAAGCTGTGAAGAACTGAATGCTCATTAACTGGATCAGTTCTGTCATTCTGTGGTGATTGATGGTGATGGACCGAGACCCCCCGAGCTGCGCTCACGATTCTAGCTTCTCGGACTCTGATGGAGGGACCAGAGGGGGACCAGAAGGAGCTGCTGGGATCTGCGGGTTCAGGATCCTGGACGTTCAGAACCTTCGTGATGGAGGGGACGGGACGGACCTGGAACCCGGTACGGGGTTCTCTCATGATGGACAAACCACGTTGATGAATATCTCGGAGAGTAAATAAAGGAAGAGTTTAACACGAGTTTGTTTTAAAGTAAAATCTCCGAGTGTGATCTTTGTTTAAAACGGGTTTTGTTTCTCCACAGATCCGATAGTGGTGGTGAAGGTGGAACCTGAACCTACAGGTGTTTTTCCCTCACAAGGTAACAATCTATAATAACAATGTACAAGTGGAAGATAACGATGCTGGATGATGGGAATGACCTGACGGGTTGTGGTGAGTTTTGTTTCTGACTCCATCGATGTTGTTATAGATTTAAATGAGGAGCTGAAGGTGAAACTTGAACTTGGGGAGAATTGTTCTTCACAAGGCGAGTCCAGCACGACGTTTAACCATTTATTCACAGGATTTAAATTAACTTTTCCATTTATTATTCGTTATTTTGTAAACGAGAAAAGTATTTAAATTCCCACAAGATGTACTCGGTATTTAAAATTCTCCATGCATCAGTAGTACTTCTTAAAGAGTACCGCGTGGTCAGGCTCAGATCCAATCAGGTTTATTATGGAGACGGCGAACAGTACTTGGCCCACGATGCAGACCGCGCAACCCATGCTGCATGAGCACCCTCTGTCAATACATCGTTACATATCAGTGCATCAACCAACCCAGACTGTTGTGATGATCGCCTCTTTCCCTCGTACCTCTTATACACACATCATAACAAACGGATTGTTGCACAAAACAACTGACTAGTAATGTGATCAAAGCAAGTCGTAACACAACCCATTTATATGCTAGCAATGTGGGAGGCGTACGAGAGGGCCAGCTAATGGATGAAAATGCCACAACTCGATGCTGTACATGAAGTGCGGCAATGTATTCAGATTTATTGTCCAATAAGTCGGCCGATGTGAACCCAGACACTGGTGCAAGCAAGATAGTCTGTATCAGCGCCGGTCCCAAGTCCGGATAAATCTGGAGGATTAGCGGCAGGAAACTCATCCTGCTGTAAAACACCTGCCAAATCCAAGTGATGGTTCATATGAATGGGAATGGTACCCATGCAAGGGTGTACCCTGCATGTGACGACAGGGTCCCCGCCCAATTATGTGAGAAAAAGGCATGGGCTACCACCCAATGGACGAAGAGGGAGTTTGGAGAGAGAGATGAAAACGTGACCAAACTTAAAATAACAAGTGTAAATGTTGGTATCTTAACAGGGAGAAGTATGGTGAAGTAACAGACCGGATGGCGAGAAAAGGAATAGAAATCATGTGTCTTCAGGAAACAAAATGGAAGGGAAACAAAGCAAGATAAATTGCAGTGGATATAAACTTCATTATGATGGATAGGATGGGAGAAGAAATGGTGATGAATAATACTATGTGAAGAAAGGACAAGGTGCTGAAGGTGGATAGAATTAATGACAGAATCATTAAAGTAAAGCTGGAAATCAGGGTTGAAATGTGGAATGCAGTCAGCTGTTATGCAGGGCTAACAAGATGGCCGAGAGCAGTGTTTCTCAAGGTGGGGCGCACGCTCCACCGGTGGGGCATGGCAATATTTTGGTGGGGCATGAGGATTCAGAATTAATGAATCAATATATGATCGCTTTCAGAGCTTTGCCTTTTAAATACATATGTAGTATATACTGTAGTGTCTCCAATCATGGTGGGGCGTACGATTTTTTTGAAAATCAAAGTGGGGCGTGGGACAAAAAAGGTTGAGAAACACTGGCCAAGTGGTACGCACACTCACCTCTAAGCTGTCTAGCCTCATTTGAATCCCGACTCAGCTATAAACTGTCATCCCGGTGTTTCACAAACAGGGTGATTCATCAATGTGTGGGCCGTCCCCCGGATGGATGTTAAGTAGCAATCCCATCTGCTGGCATTGGTTGGTGGACTTTAAAAATCACACGTCTTTCGCGAAGAGTTGGCGAGTTATTTCCGACACCATGGCCAAATTCCTGCCTTAACCAGCAGAGGGCATTGGCTAAGGGCGTGGCTGTACTGCTAATGCAATGATGCTGATCTGCAGTCTTGTGCTGCATACGAACGAACAAACAAGTTGTTATGCCCCACAGTTTGGATGTGCACCAGAGTGGAAAGAAGAATTTTGGGAACAGATGGACAATGTAATGCAAACAACAAGAAGTAAAAGAGCACTCGGAGATTGCAGACCCTTGCCAGGATTTGTTTTGTGTGGCGTTTGTGTACAGCTGTGTTACATAAATAATAAGAGACGTAAGTAAAATTTCCACTTTATAACTGCTGGCAGTGATGACCGTGCATCAAGACGTCCTGCTTTGATGCAACCCTGCTTTGATAGGACGCCTGACCCATGACGTTTATTATTATTATTATTATTATTATTATTATTATTATTATTATTCAATTGAATTCAGAATGCGATTAAAATAAATTCAATTCAAATCAAATGGAAGACCAAATAGGAACAGTCCTGCATTGATTGGAGTAATCATAAGGAACACAAACAAGCAAAAAACAAAGATGAAGCCATCAGGAGGAACCTGGATAGGATTCATATTTCAGCTGCGACTCTACCCTCAAACCCATCCAGGCACAGCCAAGTGAGCTTTATTACAAAAAAATATGAAAATACCCAGATCAAAAAATTTAATAATTCTGGCTGCCAGACCATGTGTCCGGGTTAAGTTGAAATTTAAAACGTGCATTTCCCATCACGACTAGATCACAATTGTGCAGTTTCACTTCAATTGATTAAGCGGTTCCAGAGAAAACATTATTTAATATTTTTTTAAATCCATTATGGCTGCTAAACTATGTGACATCAATTATTCCTTGTACACGCATGCCTTGGGGAACATTTGTGTAAAGTTTCACCTCAATCTGTTCAGCCATTTCGGAGAAGAAGAATTTTGAAGGTTTAAAGAAAAACAAAAAACAGTATGGCTGCCGAATCACCTGACCGATGACATCATCAAAAAATATTTTGTGGACCATTTTATTCCTAGATGACCCTCAAAATTTTTCATACTGATCCGATATAATGTTCTGCATATGCAATTATGACATCATAGCAAAGGCACCTATGATATTGGTACGGCTGTGGAAATTCGCATTACACCATAAAGGGCCCTCAGGTGAGATATCTCGATAGGTACATGTGTAGTTAGCCCAAACCCGTTGTATAGAGGGAATTTATGTGATTCATCCGGGCTGCGATGCTTTGAGTTAGCCATTTTTTCTTTTCTGTCGTTATTTTGAACCAACCACGTCTCAACCACCATCACACAACAACCACCTTAACCACCACGCCAGCCAACGTCACCAACTACAACCATGCTCCAACCCGCAGACAACAACCACAACGCCAACCCTCACCACAGAAGACCCTCCACCACCTTCGCATTTACCTTCACGAATTCATCCCACATCATTGCTTCCACGGCCATTCCCGCACCACCTATGAACACTCAACGTCAGGCTGTCTCGGGCCCGTTCGGCGATTGGTGCCGAACGCACCGAGCCGCGAGCACGAATGGCGGCCTTTCCGAGGGGAAAATTCGGATCAGAAACGCTTCACGCCCACTTCTCCTCCGTCCAATTGGCGAGCGCGTGGCGGTTTGGTCCCGCCTCCAAGCGTATGTATGTGAAGTCCGTATATGCAAATTTTAGGATCAGGAGAGGTTCACGCCCATTTTTGCCCGACCAATGGCTGACCGCGGGGGGGGGGGCGGTATGGCCCCGCCTCCAATCGCGTTCTGATCCTAAAATTTGCATAGTGGCTGCTCCTGCCGCCTATAAAAGGCGAGCGCAAAGTGAATTAAAGAGAGTTGGGTTTTGGAGTTGCTTGGAGAGTGTCGTCGAGAGGTTGCTCTTGGGGACAAGGAGCGTTGCGTTGGCGGAGTTGAGGGGAGTGAGCACGGTGGAACTGCAAGCAAGGGAGCTCGGGTCCGAGGCAAGAAGGACGGCAGTTGGCGACGAGGTTGCGGTGTGGGGGATCGCTCGTCTCGTCGCGGGACCCAAGCCAGCCAGCCATTCCCCTCCCCCAGGGCATCAACAATTCCCCCTTTCCCCCGCACTGAGATAGTGCAAAAGGGGCCCCGTTCCCACCCCACCCCAAACGTCGTGCCAACGAAACCCGCCAAGGGGCACAGAGTTGGGGCACAGCGGCATGGCCACATTTGCGGCTTGCCCACCAACGCGTCACGAGGACGCGGGTAAGACCTCCCCGGTCTCGCGGACCTGGCCGCTCCTCCATGTCACACGCACATTTGGCCTACGGGCCTGTCTGCCTCCTTGTCTGTGAGGGTGGCTTCTTTCCTTTGCTTTTGTGTAAATGTGTGTTGGCGCCGTCTGTGAAGTAAAACTATAAGTGTTGCTGTGTGTGCGCGTAGTCGGTTTTAACTGCTTTTCTTCTTGCAATTGCTTTTTGTGTATGGCTGTATATACGTGCTTTCCGTGTGCCGGTAAATAAAATCCTTGCTTGTTGAACTGTGCCCGTTTCGCTTTGTCTTTTCTCCATTGACTCTCCATCCTGTTTCACGTAAAGGGTTCGTAGTGGGTGCAACATCCCGGTAATTAATCTGAACCGGCCAGGTCGACGATAATACCGCTCGGTTATCCCGATAGCACGGAACGGGCCGCCCAAGCAGCTCGTGTCCAGAGTCGACCTGTGGCGAGGTACGATCGCCCGGTTTACCATCTGCGTGGGTACTTAGGTAGGTCGAGTTTGGCGAACAACCCTATCCTACGTGGGTGGCCGATTGGCACGATTGTGGTGAGGTCGAAAGGCCCACCCATGACTGGCTCCGGGCGATAGTTCCCGGAGGGTCACGACTGAATTGTCCGTCCGGTGGGCGACGTGCCGCGATTCGAGTTACGTGGCCGTTCGCATGCCGGTGGGCGTGAATTCGCAACAATATCATAAAAAAAAATCACTCATTCCCCATGAGGAGTACTTTCTATGTGCCAAGTTTCAATTTCTTTCCTTGGTGCGGTTTCAGAGGTACAGATGTCCAGTTTTTTTCAGTTTTTCCAACATGGCTGCCACACCACGTGACCTATGATGTCATAATTATCATTAAAACATTCTACATTAGTAGTCACGCGAATGGTGAAAATTGTCTCAATCTGACAAGCGGTTGCGGAGAAAAACACAAATGTTCTGTGCGGACAAACAAACAAATGGACCCAAATGCAATACCCTCTCCTTCAGCGAGGGTAACAAGTAATGTCATATTTGTGGTAGCAAGTGACCTAAATAGGCATGTGGGATTTGAGGATATCCATGGTGGCTATGATCATGGAGGGTCCCTTCAGATGGGTGCCTGGAATGCCTTCACTCTAAGAGAGGATGATCACCTGTCTCTGCTATCATCTTAGCTCCAGCGTTTGAACATCAGCATTTGCAGCACACTCTGAGGTTTGGAGACCAGATAGTGGTGAGATCATAGTGGGTGGTTACACTGACTGCTGGTTGCTCTGATGGTTACCATACCCAAGGAGTTGCTTTAGCTGTGTCCAATAAACTGACTCCCATGATAATTGAAGTAACAACTGTCAATGAGCATGTTATGAGACTGAGGAAACATCACTCCTTGGTTGTCATTTCGCTGGTATCTGCTTATGTTCCGACTGAGGTGAGTGATTTCACTGTGAAGGAGGCATTCTATTATGCACTGGAATCTGTGGTTGATCAGTGCCCCAGGCAAGATAATCTTCTCATCTTGGAGGATTTCAATGCATCGAATGGCATTGATATGGATGGTTATGAGACATGTGTTGGTCCCATGGGTCTGTAATTATGAACCAGAATAGCACTAAGTTCCTTGCCTTTGCGAGAAGTCATGGACTTCAAGTGGCTGGTTCATGGTTTCAGCGCCCACAGTCTCATCACTGGACTTTGTAGTCCAATGCTGGTGGTGTGACAAAGGAGATTGACCATGTGCTTGGTGTTGGTCGCTGGAGGATTATTTAGAACTGTAGGGTTTACCGGAATGCTCAGTTCCTCAATACCTACCACAGGATTGTTGTAGCAACTCTGCAGTTGCAGCTTAGATCCAGGAGAATGGTACCATCCCAGCCTAGGCTGGATGTTGGCAAGCTCAAGGATGAAGGGGCAGCTGAGGAGTTTCCAAACAGGCTGAGTGGAGATTTGGGGGGTCTGGGTGTTTTAGGGAATCCTGAAGAGTTGTGGAGTGCCTTCATGACAACCATTCTTAATGTTGCCGGTGGTTGTCTTGGAACCCACTCTCAGGCAAAGAAGAACTTTGGGAAATCGGTATCTAGACAGAGTCGCAGGCCAGGCTTAATGGCAGAGCTGAGCTATTCAGGGAGTTGAGGCATAAAACTGTACGTTTGCTGAGTGCAGACAAGGAGGTCGATGTGCGAGGAATCTGTGAAGGGGTAGAGCATCACCTGTGGTGAAGTGATTCTCATACTGCTGACAGAGGTATTCATGAATTTACGTTCCTCCAAGCCCATCCCTCGTTGTGCTGAAGTTAGGAGGGTGGTGGGCTCTTAACAGAGGAGTGCAAAGTGAAGGCCCGCTGGGCCAGTTAATTTTAGCGGCTGTACCAGGCTGACCAACCAGTTCTTGAGTTGGACATCAGGAGTGTAAGTATCCTGATTTCCAATCAACTGTAAACCACCTTAGTTTGTGGAAACACAGGCTGAGGTGAACCAGTTGAAGGAAGGGTAAAGTTCCTGCGATCTGTGGCATCCATGCTGAACTTCTCAAGGCTGGTGGAAATGCTGTATTTATGTTGGTTCATGCAGTTCTGTGCTGTTTGGAACACAGTCATCATCCCAAATGATGAGAAGAGGGGCCTTGTTGTCCTTCTCTGGAAACGGAAGGGCGACCGCTTGGACTGCAACAACTAATGAGGGGTGATGCCGCTCTCAGTACCGGGCAGCGTCTTTGCTGGGATAGTTCTTCATGGGGTTCGCCACCATCTGCTTGAACACCAGCGCTTGGAGCAGTCGGGCTTTACACCAAAGAGGTCAATGATTGACTATCCTAGCTCTTCGAGTCGTCACCGATCTCAGATGAGAGTTTTGGCCGGAGTTGCGAGCAGCCTATTTTGATCTCCACAAAGCGTTAAATTCAATTAACCTGGACGCCCTCTGGAGGATTCTCGGTCTTTGTGGGGTGCCACCAAAACGTATTAATCTGATTTCTGAACAATACTCTGGTACTGAGAGTGTTGTGAGGTGTGGTGATTCAATGTCAGTAGAGGATAAATGGGGCTTCTGAGGCAACCATTCAAATTAATGGGGGAAAAGGTAAAAACTCTCTGACTTAAGCCCAAAATAGGAGACTGATTCCTCCCCCTCCCATACAAACAAATGTAAAATTGAGACTGACTCAAGGCCCAAAAGACTCATTTCCTCCCCCTCCCATACAAGCAAATGTAAAATTGAGACTGACTCAAGCCCCAAAAGCCCAAAATAGGAGACTCATTTCCTCCCCCTCCCATACAAGCAAATGTTAAATTGAGACTGACTCAAGCCCCAAAAGCCCAAAATAGGAGACTGATTCCTCCCCCTCCCATACAAACAAATGTAAAATTGAGACTGACTCAAGGCCCAAAAGCCCAAAATAGGAGACTCATTTCCTCCCCCTCCCATACAAGCAAATGTTAAATTGAGACTGACTCAAGCCCCAAAAGCCCAAAATAGGAAACTGATTTTCTCGCCACCTATTCCCTTCCCAACCATACAAGCAAATGTAAAATTGATACTTACTGATTAAAGCACTTCTTTCCCTTTATATTTTCATTCCACTCAAAGAGCGAACCAATGAATATTTGTCCATGTTCTAATTTGGGGAATAACTTAATTTTCCTATCATATTCATCTCCATCGAGTATATTCACAAAGATTACTTTGGAACTTAGTTCTTGGTTTAAATGTCTTTGTTGAGCAGAAATGAAATGATAAACTTCTCTCAATGCTCTTTAAAATTAAACCCAAACATGAATACATTACACACATTCTGTCAGCTGTCTGAGTGCAGCTGAAAACATGAAGCTTGGGAAAATTTTCCAGAATTACTGAGCTGTTGAAAAACAGGAAAGAGAACAATGAGGCAACTCCAGGCAAAGATCCAACGAACTTCCTCCAACATGGTTTATAAGCCAGGCATTTCCTTTCTGTTTAGCAGTTTTTCATTTTTCTCATCTTGACCCATTGGTAAATGACTGAGACATGAACTATGTTTCATGTGACGAAGAAGATAACCCATCACAATATTGGTAAGTTTGTGTGTTTGTGTGTGTGTATTGTAAAGTCTGGCTTCCTCTTCGATTGATGGTGAAGCAATTGATTTATTAATTAAATCAATATACGACTAATAATGATTGTTTTTTTTTCGAACAGGTTGTCCCCAATAAGAACATCGTTCATAACTGATGTTGAAAATGAGTTATCTGAATTACACGACGAGTGGATAAAAATGAATGACTTCCTTGAAGACATTTATTCGTTTCGAAATGAACTGAATGATATTATTGTTAACTGGAAAGAATTACTCTCACGTCATCTGACCTTGAATGAGTCGAGTCCAAGGTGAGGAATTATCGCTTTGTCTCTGTCTCCGTGTGTGTGTGTGTGTGTGTGTGTGTGTGTGTGTGTGTGTGTGTGTGTTTGTGCATATGTGTGTGTTTGAGCGTGTGTGTGTGTGTGTGTATTTCTTTGACTCATTATTATTATTATTATTATTATTATTATTATTTTCAGTTTAAACACCTGTCTGGATGAATCAAACACACAACTTAATCTGCTGGATGAATCTGACATGACACTTCTGGAGGTAAATGTTATATTTATTATTTTATTAATATCATAATATAATTATCTTTATATACCCTAATTGTTCTTCACTCTTTGTTTCAAAACAGAATATGGTATCCGAGTTTCAAAATCACAAGACATCTGAAGCAGACTGCTGGGAAAGATCATCCATTTTCGCAACTGAATATTTATCCAAAGAAAAATGTTTAATATTTTTAATCTTGATTAATTATATTTGCTTTCCTTATAATTATCTGATTTTGAATTACAAGAAAAGAATAAAGGAGATGTAATGGGGAGGGGGGGAGTAGGTGCGCTCCCCCAACGACCCACCACCCCCTCATCCCACCCCCTCCTCTCCCCGTGTGTGTGTGTGGGGAAGGGTGGGGGGTTGGTCAAAGGTGGGGGCGCACAGGGGGGTGGGGCTTCGGTGGGTGGGGCTTGTGAGGATGGGTGAGGTTTGTGTGGGTGGGTGGAGTAATTTTTTTTAATTAAATAAACATGTTGCGTGTGGGGAACTAATGAACTAATCACTAATTATGTGAATATGATGGATGTGGATGGTGTTTGCATGGGTGGGGCTTGTGTGGATGTGGTTTTTTAGGTGGAACTTGTGTGGGGTGGGGTTTATGTGTGTGGAGCTTGTGTGTATAGGGATTGTGTGGATGTGGCTTTTGTGGGTGGGGTTTATGTGGATGTGGTTTTTGTGGGTGGGGTGGGGTTTATGTGTGTGGAGCTTGTGTGTATGGGGATTGTGTGGATGTGGCTTTTGTAGGTGGGTCTTGTGTGGGCGTAGTCAAAAAGGGGCGGAGTTAAAAAATGGGGTGGAGTCAGAAAATCTTTTTCAATTTATCTTTGTCTTTTGCAATTCCTGTGAATAAAATGAACCTAAAATCTCTTCCCCCTTTAAATCATATACCTTATAAGTCCCAGGAACTGTATCTATTACATCAACAATTTAAAAAAGTTCATTTGTCCATCGCTTAGTATAACCTTTTTCAAAATGAGATTTCCACCTGTATATTCTTACTATATCACCAACTTTGAACTTAGGCTTTCTGACATTAATGTCTTTTTCATATTTTAATTTTGTAAATGTTTCTGATGGCTTCGTTTTCGTTGAGGTCTGAATCGTGTCGTACTTATCTACGATATCCTGAATTAAAGGCCCAGTCACACCTTGACGTTTTAGCCAACGTATGCCGATTTTTGAAATTTTTTTCTAAAACGCTGGCACACGTTGAATACGTTATGGGTAAGTTTTGATAACATTGAGAGCACGCTGAAAAACACTGCCATATGTCGTCGTACTTTTCGGTTGTCCTCAAATTTTTGCATGCTTGAAATTTCACGACATATGCCGGCGTATGACTTACACGTTCCGCTACGCTGGCCACAAGTTGTATGCACGGTCTGCGATCGTTGACAGACGTCAACACATGCTACTTGTAAGTTAATCATAAGTTGAGACACGCCGAGGTGATGTTTAACGTACCCGAAACTTATTTCTAACCTATAATTAACGTGTTGTTGGCAGTTACGCGATCGTTGCCACACATCGACAGACGTTACTTTTAAGTTACTCATAGGCTGAAAGACGTCGGTATAATGGATCGTCCTTGCATCAGCGTCCACGGCCACGGCCAGGACACTTATTTGCAGCATTCTTCAAACTTTTCTTTGGCATGACGAGGATGTTCACACTTCGATGTCTAGCTTGGCTATGATTCCAATTGTCCATCGGCAGCGTCTATTTAAAATAGTCGAGTTTGAGCGTTTTAACACGTTCAGAAGAAACGCTTCAAATTTCCAAACCCCAGCGTCAAAAAACAAAGGCGAGTGACAGCAATTTAAATCTTTCATTGTAAACAATGAAAATAGTTCAGTGGTACCATTTAAAAGTCGTTGAGTGTAAAAAAAAAATCCAATTGTTGAGCGCAAGCGTCTACTTTCAATAGTGGAGTTTGAGCGATTTAGCACGTTCAATAGAAACGATTAAAATTTCCGAGCGCCAGCGTCAAAAAACAAAGGCGAGTGACAGCAATTTAAATCGTTCATTGTAAACAATGAAAATAGCTGAGTGGTACCGTTTAAAAGTCGTTGAGTGTAAAAAAAATCCAATTGTTGAGCGCAAGCGTCTACTTTCAATAGTGGAGTTTGAGCGATTGAGCACATTCAATAGAAATGATTAAAATTTCCGAGCGCCAGCGTCAAAAAACAAAGGCGAGTGACAGCAATTTAAATCGTTCATTGCAAACAATGAAAATAGCTGAGTGGTACCGTTTAAAAGTCCTGAGTGTAAAAAAAATCCAATTGTTGAGCACAAGCGTCTACTTTCAATAGTGGAGATGTAGCCATTTAAATAGTTGAGTGGCAGCCTATGAATAGCAAACCCCACGTCACCGGCAAAGATAAACTGCCGCACGATATGGATAAGTTAGGCTATCGTTGGGCATAGTTTGTGAACGCCGGCAACACAATAATTATTCGTTGGTATACCGTATCTATAAGTTATCGAAGCACTCTATGCACATTATTAGTTCATTGTGCATTTGTCCAACCCGTTATGAATAGACCTAAATCGTAAAAACAAGCCATAGCTCATTGTTGAAAAAGCCCCATAAAAAATTAGCCGCGAAGAACTTCGAACAATGGTGCAAAGATGTCTCCTACCCGTGGACACGCGGACGCAAGGAGGATCCATCATAACCCACACCCTCCTCCTCACACTCACCTACTACTGCCAACATGAACAAACTACTACTAATACTAATACTGATACTGATACTGTTACTGCTGACATGGACATCGACTCAAAAAGGACTCGAAAACACTGTTGGGTTCCCCTTTTATGAACACCATTTTTATATACCAATTCCCAAAATCGCTGGGAACACGTCTTTATATGGCAGTTGTAAGTTAGAAACACGTTCATTTTTTTTTTTTTGTCGACCGGAAGACGTCATTGGAATATGTCTACATACGTCAATGTGTGTTGGGACTATGTAAAGAATTGGTTCAAAGCACGTCAAACATAAGTTAGAAATAAGTTTCGCGTAAAAAAGGCATTACCGCGACGTGTTTCGACTTATGAGTAGCTTATAAGTAGCCTTTGTGGATGTGTGTAAGCGTCCGCATATCGTGTGTACAACTTATCCCCATCGCATGCGGAACGTGTGTCATACGCCAAGTACGTCGTAAAATTTTGAACATGTTTAAAATTTCTTGACGTACTCTACTTACTACGATGTATGATAGCGTACTTTAGCGTTCTACTCACGTATACCAAACTTAATCATACCGTATTTGACGTGCCCCAACGTTTTAGACACATTTTTCTTAGGTCGGCATACGCTGGCAAGATCGCCAAGGTGTGACTGCGATGTTGACACTTCCATTTCTACGGCAGTTATGATTCGAATCGTTGTGCGTCAGCCTTTTAATAGGCTACGTCACGACATCGTCGGCGATGCGTGCAACGCGCTATGCCTAAGTTAGACTATCGTTGGGCATAGGTTGTGTAGGCCGACAACAGGTTCAGCATTCGTTGGTATAAGTTATCTATAACACAACGAAACGTTCTGTGTCCGTTACTAATGCGTTATACATAAGACCAAGTCGCTATGAATACGTCCGAATCTTTAAAAAAAGAACATCAAAAGTTCAACGTAAGCCAGCGTTTTACATAAATTTTAATACGTTGCCATCGCTGGCTAAAACGTCAAGGTGTGACTGGGCCTTAAAGACAACCATTGTTGAGAACCAAGTTGAGTGAATTTTTTATATAGTCTCTTTTAAAGTACGAGGAAAATGCTCAATAACAACCGCTTTTCCTTCATTAAAAGTGCTGTATCATGTAATGTTGTTATTTTAAAGAAAATTCATAAATGTTTTGTTGTAAACTCTGTACCCTCATCAGTCCACAATTTTTTTGGTTTTCTCTTGCTTTTATTAAATATCTGTTGAAAGGCTATCATAAGAGTATTACCTGTTTTGTTTTTTAAAGGGACAACCCACTCATATCTACTCCTCAAATCAATAAGGGTGAAAGCATACTTGTATCCCTTATCATTATTGAGTTCAATCAAATCAGTGGACCAGATATAATCTACTTCCTTGGAATAAACCTTCCTTCTATGAAACTTTGTGATTATTAGTTTATGTAATTCATCAGCTCATTGCTCTTCAATCTTAATGACATCATAGAGCCTATAAGTTTTTTGGATTTCCAAGCCCAAGTTTCAATTTAGCACTGATCTTCTTCACGATGAACCTATCAACTTTTTTTCTCAAGGTTGGATTTTGTATCGGAGACAAATTATACAACATTTCTCTATCGGCTTCATGTTTTTCTTCCAATGTTTTGGTATTTCCATAATCAATATCGTGCTTCATGCACACTTCATCAACCCTCTTGATAGGTTTGCTCCACGGTTTAGGATTGTCAGCCTCATCTAATCTTTTATTCAAATTTGTTCCTGGACCACAGAAAGAATACCCTGGTAGATGTAGTTCCCCTGGTATTCCAGTAGTTGTAAATTTACTTCCTGATAACTTTTGTATATCTCAACCACGTTTGCGTTTGGAGATAAATTTACTCTTTTTAGAGCCACACACTGAACATATGCCTTTTTGAATAACCCTGTTATTTTTACTTTTAAAATATGAGATTTTTTAGTATTAGTTTTCTTTTTACATTTGAGACAATTTTTACATCCGAAAGAGTGCGAAAACCTTTTCTAGTTTCCAGCATGCACATTTGAATCTTAATTTTTAAAACATAAATAATCATCGGAAATGTCTTCACTCTCTCCTCCATTTATTTAAGAAAAAAAATGTAAAACTTTAATAAAAGTCCATCACACCAACATCATCACTAATATAAGCTTTTCCTTCTTTATCTTCTTTATCTCTACTTTCTCGTTTATATCTTCTCCCTGAAACTGATGTTAATAGTCTTGATGCAAATATTTCTCATAGACTTGTCAATTCTTTGTTTTCCTTCTCGGTGCATTCAGATATATTCATTTTCTGTAATACCCCCAATCTTTTTCTAATCTCACTGGTTTCCATATTTTTATATTTATTTATTCTCTCTCTTCTCCCTTGCCTCCTTCTCTCTCTTCTCCTTTTCTATTTTCTCCTCCTCCTCTATTTTCTCCTTCTCCTCCTTCTCTCTCTTCTCCTTCTCCTCCTTCTCTTTCTTCTCCTTCTCCTCCTTCTCTCTCTTCTCCTTCTCCTCCTTCTCTTTCTTCTCCTTCTCCTCCTTCTCTCTCTTCTACCTCTCCTCATTCTCCCTCTCCTCCTTCTTCTCTCTCTTCTCATTTTCCTCCTCTCTTCTCCTTCTCCTCCTTTGCTCAGTTTCTTCAACTCCTTCCTCGTCCCTTACTATCGTTGAATCACTTTCACCCAAAAGAATATCATACATATATTCACCAGGATTTCTTGTTATTCCTGTATCCAAACTAAAAATTTTTACAACAGCAAACAAATAAACTTTCTTCTGAATTTGTAAAAGAACCTTGCGTTTTCTTAACTTTAAATTTTTTTCATTATTTAACATTTTAATTAAATCCAAAGTTGTTGGTTTATTAACATCAGTGACGTTCACGGGACTTGAACAGTCCCGCCAACGTAGAATGAGTGGAAACGATGGAGGCGGTTTATTTATTTATAACCCAAAGATGGCGGTTCTAATCGCTCTACCGCAAACGGGACGAGGAAGGTGGCACGAGTCGCTTTTCACTGAGTTGATAACGTTTATTCCTCTAACCAGAAATAACAAGACTCGGCAAGAAGAGGGATCCGGGGCGATTCGACGGGATGGTGTGGGATCGGGCGTGGGGAAAACACAGACAATTCCAATGAATATACAAATCTCAAACCCTCTAAGGCGCCAGGTACACACACACACACACAAAACGTAGCTATTTCTGGTGGTCAGGCTGGACCGTGGTGTGGACGCAACAGTCCCTGGATTGGCGTCGGACGAGCTGGCCCTGCTCGCGTCAGGGGGGCAGGAGAAACCGTGGTGCTGTCGACCTCCTGGTCTTGGCCCAAGTCCGCTCACAGCTGCCAGGGAACCAGTTCTGGCGCCAAATTGCGAGCAGGAGAGGGAGGCAGGTCCGCCCGCCGTTCGACCCCATACTCTGAGCCAGCAGAACCCCAGAGCCAACCAAGGTGAGGCACGAGGCTCAGCAAGGCTACAAGACACGATGAAACCAGGGCCGAATCAGCGCAACAACAAGCACGCTCCCAGCACAACAACCTCCACCCCAAAAAAACGGTCTTTCTGTCCCGATCTTCTTCCTCTTCCTTTTCGACCCCGAACAGAACCTTTTTATCCTCCCGTCCTCGTCACTTCCAATCGAGCCGTTTTATTGGCCCACTGCCGTTGCCTTCCGCCAATCGTGATCACGGGGCGGAGCCATCCGCAGCACTGTCCTGTGATGTCACGGCAAGCCTCCAGAGAATACTAAAAGGGGTTTACGCAGACACACTTACCCTATCCCGTGTCCCTATCTAATTACGTGACAATTATCATTTCCCCCTTGAAGAAATGGACATTTACTCGACAACTTATCACCACTGAATTGCTACTTATTACATCGAGATCCTGGTACACTCGAACAGCATGGCATACCTAATTAAACATCCTAATTACCCTTTGAATGCATACCCCCCCCTCAAACGTAACACTGCCCCCTCCTCTGGTACCGCAGCTCCTGCAAGGTATATCACAGGCGCTACCGTACCAGCCTTAACACTTACTGACTCACACCTATTTAACCTAACGAAATAAAGTAGGAGGGGCAATGGGCAGCGAGTCGCAGCTAACTTACCTATCCTGCTTAATGTACTACCCCCTTATGGCCTTATCCTCGCCTAAACAATCATTCATTTTTTTTTTTTTTCTTATCACATGAGAGCACTGAGCGAAGTTGCACTCCATCCTCTGGATCATCGCTCTTGCCCAACACTCTTCCAGTGATCTGGGGAGGGGAAACAAAAGGTTCCACAAAAACACAACACTTATACTTTACATTCCTACTCTAAGCCTTAACGACACTATTCACAGGATATTTACACTTGACTGCCTCCCCCAGTGGATGCTAATAGACCCAGCGTTACCTGGGGAGCCAATTTTCAAATTTGCTTGCCCCAAAATTATGCGGACATCATGCCCTTGCTGCACATGTCAAGTTGTGCGGGATCGAGTGGGACTCACACATCTTCACAACACTCACACCAGACATCTTCACATCATCACACCACATCACATTTCTAGGTCATGGTCCCCATTTTAATGATGCAGGCTGAATCCCGTCATGGCCGTGGGGTGGGTTACCACAAGATAATGGGGGCATCTCAGGTGCAAACATGCCCACAGGTAAGCTTTAGTCCAACCCGGACGTTTCTCCGCCCCGCTCCCTTTGATTCCCACCCCCCCCCCCTGGTAGCCATCAGCTCTCATCCCGTACAACACACTGGAAGGGGTGTCACTGGCTCCTCTGGCCTTCCTGGGTCGCCAAGGTCCTACCCGCCTTGGTCGCCCAACCAGACCCTCTCCCAGTTGCCTCCAGACACTGTCACCATTAGCCACCAGGGGTGAATCTCCTTGAAGGGGGTCGCAATTCCCACTCACCGTGAGCTTCAGCAATCCCTGTGGACAAGCACATCATCCCCACCACAAAACCCACATGACTCCCCCCACCCCATCGGCCTTACATGTGACACCTGCATTTCTAACACTTCACCGACCATGACCTTCCCTGTTACCACACCATGTCCAATAAAAAAAAATCAACGTGTGCACCATACATTTCACTTCTTAACTTGAAACAACTCACACAGCACTTTTCCTCACCCGATCCACGCACCAGCCATTGGACAGCCACTCGTGCCCGCTTTGTAACCAATTACCTGACGTGGATTTTTTAAACCCACCTTGTTGTGATCGTTGTCCTCCTGAAGGATTCTAACTGGTCGATTGTGGAATCCTATTTGACTTCAGACAGAGTTTAACGTTTGTCCGATTTGATTATAAAACCCTACAAAAACCCTATCGACACTGATAAAACTGATGTCCACACAAGTCCTTCCTTGTGAAACAATTTATTTCCTAATTATACACCATACACTTCTCACCCTTGTACAATGAACTTAAGAATCCCCATTTGATTGCAATATTATTTGGTTCTATTTCATTTATTCTTATTTTAGTTAACAGTTAGACCAACCCGATTCAATTCACTTCTACATTACATCAGAGAGTTTTATTCTAACTTGGTACTTGGTCAGTTCCAAGGAGTACGAGCCACTGAGAAACTATACTTCCTCACGTGCTCGTACTAAGAAAATGTGTCTTTCAAAACATTTTATACTTCCATGAGAGAGAGGTTGGGGGATATTCACCCAGACTGTAGACGTGTCCTTTAGACAAAAAGCCACTTTGTACATTTTCTAAGCAAAGGTTCATTTATCAGCTCGGTCACTCTGCTCCAGAACAACACATTTTTTATCATTTAGGGCAAAAGTCTTTTGGCCAGAAATGACAGCCAATTCAATTTGCAGCATAAAAGTTACATTTCTGAAACTCCATTTGTTACAATTTAAAATACATTAACATAAATTTTTCCCCCACACTCCCCCGTTTTTTTTTTTTAAGGAAAATTTGAATAATTTTTCTTACACATGATTACCATGTCCCATTCCTGAAGGAGAAAAAAGATTTCCATTATTCAACTTCAATCAACAATGGCAGCGAGTGCTCATGTCAGAAAATGAGTGTGTTTCCATTTAATTTATGGCCTGTTCATCAGCATGTGTTACACATTGGAAACATGCTACCCGAAGTCAGAAGATAAACAGGTCAGGGTGTGGATAGAGTGGCACCCAACGGGAAACACAATCGAAGCACTCCTTGAGCTGAGGAGAAGGTAGATGTGGGCAAGAACAAGGTTGGGCCAGACACTGGGTTGAAGGAGTGCAGTGTGGAACTCCAGGCCTGTCGTACATTGAAGTGACCACAGCAAGTTCATGATGTATTTGCAGAGCGGCAATCGAGAGTGTGGCTGAGAACATTCCTCCATGCAGGCACCACACAACGCCGACGTTAAGACTTTGCTCAACCTTCTCCTCAGTGGGTTTTTTCTTTCTTTTCCCACATTGCTCCATCTTATCTCCTCAGGAAGGGGAGGGACAATCATGTGTTGAATGCTCAATCACCCAAATCTGGGTTCTCCCATCGTCCAATCTTTGTGTGGAAGCTTCATTTAGATGAAATCGTACATTGCTTCAAAGACTGCTTTCAACACTCCGAAACAAACAAAGCATCAATTAAACACCAATCAATAAACGTCATGGGCACATGTAGTTCTACAAGACTAACAAAGATTCTTATGGAAGCATTTAACTTGCATTATATGTCATATCAATATTTTAATCCCTTTCCTTGTTATTTCCCAAAACAACATGCTAAAATATACAGAAATCCCAGTTGTACGTATACTCAAAACATCCATCTCATTTGCTATTTCCATCGACATTTTAAATCTCTGACATTTCTCCATTTGTCCACTTCTCTCTCACCAAAACAGCAAACATGCTGCCATTTTTCCAACTCACATTCACAAACCATCTATCACTTCCTCCGACCTTCTCAATTACGAATCCATTTTCTTTTATCAAAACAAATAAATCATTTTAAACAGTTGTTCAAAAATTGTCAAATCACTTGTCAAATCTGTTATCAGGCGAATATCGTTTAAATTCCAGCTCAAACACTCTGTCTACACATGCAGCTTCACCCTCCACAATCTTTATCCCAGTCTTGGAAAAGCATCTTAAACTTCAGACTAATAAACATCCAAACTCTCTTAAACAACTTTTGGTCAAAACAAAATATTTCCTTTTAAAATCCAGAAATGAAAAATTTAATCTTCAGCATCTATCCAATTAAATCATGAATTTACCTTGACTGAATCGATCAAAGGGTTACACTGGGTTGTTTGCCATTGCCTTCCCAGCACAAGTTCAGGTAACCTCAACATTCGCAGACGAATAAAACAATATTTCAATGTCCATCCGAGGGAATCATCTATTATCTGTGAATTGCCCCACGTGCTAAACATCATCAAATCATTAAAATCATTCCAAATCACGTTTCTACATTTAAATCACATACAGTATATCCACATTCACAATTGTTATTTCACAATTTATTCAAAATCCCGATGGTTGTAAAATAAAACTTCAACACTTTTTCCTAAATGGACTTCACTTTAAACAGATTCAGTCCAGAGGGTGCGCCACAAACACCAAGGAACGAGGAACAGGAAGTTCTCTCCACATCCAGTGGGAAGAAAAAGGAAAAAAAAACTCTGACAGGCAAAACCCACAGTTTAGCATTACTCTGTCATGGCTTCAACACATACACTAGACAGCATTGCATCTAATAGACTCGCGTGTGATCACGTGACAAATACCAATCACATTTCTATCTCATCCTCTTGAATCTGCATATGAATCGAATTTCACACCTAAAGCAAAGGCTCGAACAAAGACTCAGTGTAAAGATATGCCACCCCCCACAGATCGAGTGGAGGGGGTCTCACACAGTGTAGTTTGCGACCTTCGCGTGGAAATGCAACGCAAAGAATGTATAACATGCCATTTCAAACAAACCCACAGCTCAACTCAGCACGAGTTAAAATATCGTCAAAATCCCAACAGAACATGTTTCATTGCAGTGAATATTGGAATCGCACAAGTTTCATTTTTACTCTCAGTAACACATCGCATCTCAATGCAAATCACCAACCATGCTCCCAGCTGGTTAATCATCTCCTGCACTCCACAAAACGTTTCGTGCAAATCATTGCATTTACAAATCCGTAAAACCTCCACACAATATAATATAACAACCTCACTGCCAACAAACTTCCAGTGAGTTCAATGAACAAAAAGTAACTCTTATAACTCTTACAAACAGGTAACTTATAATATTTATCTATTTTAACCCTATCTCGGCGTCTCAGCCGTGTCCTCGGCCATCTCTCTCATAGCCGGTCCGTATCAATGCAAACATGTGGCATGTCGCTTCATCATGCCCATTTCATTACGCATCTGGCTCCTTAACAAGCCTCTTCTTGTCATCTGACTCCTCTTCTTCTCCAGCACTTTTCTAAAACAACTACAGTACTTATCGTTTACTTTAAAACGGATTCCCTCCGCCGGATCCTCTTCTTTCTCTCAATAAAATTATCTGACAATGAACTTTTCTTTGTTCGAAATGCGTTGCCTGCTGAGAGCGCTCTCCCTTACCTTCGCTCAAGCACTTGTCGTTCCTCCAGGCACTGCCTCCGGCAGATTAAGCACCTCCGGTCACGAGCACCGCACCAACGTCGGTTCGAATCCGAGTCTCGGCGCCAACTGATGTGGATTGGATGTGGAGTTGTCCCTATTGTCACTCTAAAACCCAGCAGCACTTACAAACCCATGCCAATTTTTCCACAATTCACTTTTTTCACCAAAGGAGGGCACTTCGCCACAATCTCAGCAGCCGAGCATGGCCGTATATGCTCAGCCCAATCTAGTCTCCCCGACCCCCGACAGTGATTTCCGGACTCGACCTATGTAAGGGCACCTCGGATAGACCTGGCGGTTCAGCAGGAGGATTCATCCTCTGTAACATTTGGGTAATGCCAATTTCTCCCAGCCCCCCTCCTTGATCCTGAATCTCCGCCTGTCGGACTGTCACCGATGGCCTCTCGGGCACCCGACCCGACCGACTCCACGAGGCCAGCCTGGCTGCGCACTCAGCCGCTCAGTGAACGGTGGGTGGATCCTGTAGCTCCACTAGCGCTCAGACCTCAGGGTCAGGAAGAGCAGCTAAAAATTTCTCGAGTGCCAGTCTGTCCCATGCCTCCACTGTAAGGTCCCGATACGCGATCCTGACTGATTGGTAAATGTCCTGTGCCAGCTCCTGCACTGTCTCACCCGGCTTTAATCTGCGGTGCTGGAGCTGGGCCCGCACCAGATCACAGTTCGCTGCAAACCCAAACCGACGGCTCAACGCCTCGCAAATGTGGGAGCTGGTCAACATCCCCTCCGCGATCACGTTTAACACATCTGCGGCTGGTCCCCGCAACGTTGCCACCAAATTCCCTGTACGTTCCCGCTCATTCCACCCGTTTAGTCGGGAAATACACTCAAATTGCGTCAGAAAAGCTTCAAGGCTCCCTGACCCGTCAAAATTTTCCAGGGGGATCACTTTTACGGTGGCCCGCTTCTCAGTTTCTCCCTTGTTCGAATCCAGCCCAGGGATCAAACACCCTTGTGGCTGCGTATGCAATTTTGGAGCCCCCTGTGGCCAAAGATGTTTTGTGGTGAGTGTCTCATGGGTCAATTTTGCTTCCTGTTCCAAACGTTGAATGGACCGATTCACCTCTTCCCGCAGGATCTTCTGGGCCTACACAACCTCCTCCAAGGCTCTGTCGCGAGTTTGTAGCTGCTCCTCAACCAACCCGGACACTCTACTTACAAAAGACGGCTCTACCAGGCCTTTATCCAAGACTTCATCTTGGCTCATAATTTTATCTTGTTCGTCCAAACGAGCCTCCAATCCTTTTACCTCCTCCGCCAAATTCATCCCTTGCTTCCTCAGCTCTCCCCACTCTTCTATTTGCAGCTGCATACGAGCATCCACACAGGCACGATGACGTTCCAGGCTCTCATCCACTTTATCAACCCGAATGTTCGTTGCATCAATTTTATCTACCAATATTTTTTGTATATTTTCCCCCTCCAATGTAATTTCTACCTTTGTTTCCTCCAATCTATCGTCGAATTTACTTTGTATTTCTCCCAATTTAACATCCACACCCTCCTGCATCTCAGTTTTCATTTTCTCCATCTTTTCCCCCCAATTCATCCCTCATTAAATCAATCCGTGCACCCAACTGTTGCCCCATTACCCCCAATTGATCTGTCATTTCTGCCCCCTGTGCCGTCATTTTTGCCATTTGTGCCGTCATGTCTGCCCTCTGTGTCACGAATTGATTTTCCATTTGTGCCGTCATTTCTGCCCTCTGTGTCACGAATTGATTTGCCATTTGTACCATCATGTCCGCTATTAAACGTTCCAACATTGTCTGGATCGTCATCGCACCGGTTTCCGGCGCTGCCGGCCCCGTTACGGGCGATGAAGCACGGTCCACGCTCGGAATGGGGGAGGTTCCAACCCTACCCCCGTCTCTCCCTTCTTCCCCCGACTCGCTGCCCGACACGTGGCCTTCCTCCTCAAACATCTGCACATCCGCCATGGTGCAGAAGTCCCGTTTGCCGCCAATTAAATTTAATTTGAAAACTCCCGCCAAAATTTTCCCACGCTCGCGTGCTTTTCTGCAGTAATTTTATATTCCAATTCGTGGCGAGATTTTAATCTTGGTATATTCTCCCGATACCAAATATAATTTAGAGGGGTTCGAGCATCCCACTCCTGACACCAATGTGACGGTCACGGGACTTGAACAGTCCCGCCAACGTAGAATGAGCCGAAACGATGGAGGCGGTTTATTTATTTATAACCCAAAGATGGCGGTTCTAATCGCTCTACCGCAAACGGGACGAGGAAGGTGGCACGAGTCGCTTTTCACTGAGTTGATAACGTTTATTCCTCTAACCAGAAATAACAAGACTCGGCAAGAAGAGGGATCCGGGGCGATTCGACGGGATGGTATGGGATCGGGCGTGGGGAAAACACAGACAATTCCAATGAATATACAAATCTCAAACCCTCTAAGGTGCCAGGTACACACACACACACACACACACACACACACACACACACACACACACACACACACACACACACACACACACACACAAAACGTAGCTATTTCTGGTGGTCAGGCTGGACCGTGGTGTGGACGCAACAGTCCCTGGATTGGCGTCGGACGAGCTGGCCTTGCTCTCGTCAGGGGGGCAGGAGAAACCGTGGTGCTGTCGACCTCCTGGTCTTGGCCCAAGTCCGCTCACAGCCGCCAGGGAACCAGTTCTGGCACCAATTTGCGAGCAGGAGAGGGAGGCAGGTCCGCCCGCCCTTCGACCCCGTACTCCGAGCCAGCAGAACCCCAGAGCCAACCAAGGTGAGGCACGAGGCTCAGCAAGGCAACAAGACACGATGAAACCAGGGCCGAATCAGCGCAACAACAAGCACACTCCCAGCACAACAACCTCCACCCCAAAAAAACGGTCTTTCTGTCCCGATCTTCTTCCTCTTCCTTTTCGACCCCGAACAGAACCTTTTTATCCTCCCGTTTTATTGGCCCACCGCCGTCGCCTTCCACCAATCGTGATCACAGGGCGGAGCCATCCGCAGCACTGTCCTGTGACGTCACGGCAAGCCTCCAGAGAATACTAAAAGGGGTTTACGCAGACACACTTACCCTATCCCGTGTCCCTATCTAATTACGTGACAATTATCATTTCCCCCTTGAAGAAATGGACATTTACTAGACAACTTATCACCACTGAATTGCTACTTATTACATCGAGATCCTGGTACACTCGAACAGCATGGCATACCTAATTAAACATCCTAATTACCCTTTGTATGCATACCCCCCCCTCAAACGTAACAGTATGAAGCCAATCTTTTATTGAAAATACCTCATTCTTATGTTGCAGAACATATTTATTAAAATACTGAATACCCTTTTGTTGAAGGTATGCTTGGACACAGAAATGATGATTTTCTTGAAGCCTTCTTGCTGTCATTTTTGTATTAGAAATATATGACAGATTAATATAATAACAGGAAATACCTCCCCATCTTCCCATCATCAAATCATTTTGTATTTCCTTACTTATTATATATAATTCTGTTCTTTGTGCTTTCCTGATGGATACTATGGCAAAACCATTATTGATTTTACCCTTATTAAATTCTTTTATTTGTTATTTGCGAATCGTGGTTCCACAAAACTCATTCTCGGCACCAAGTGGATAATATTCTTCCTTACAAGACTGATTTAATTGTTCCAGATTTTCTAGGTTAATTTTAAATGACCAATTATACCCTAAATCATTCACATCATATCCCCATTGTTCTATTCTCATACAAACGATACACCCTTCTTTATAAAAATTTTATTTCAATTGGAACTGAATTCTGTATGAACTGGAGATAAAATCAACACTTCTGTATCTTTGGAATACACAGCCATTTTATTTCAGGATATATATATTGTGATAAATCACTTAATCTCACCAAGTCATTTGTGTCAGTTGGGCTTGGATAATTTATTAATTTATAAGCATTTTTCATATTAATATTTTTTGCTATACTATATTTCTCTCGTTCAGCCTGTGCCTTTGTGTAATAATTTGATAAATCAATATTCAGTTCTTGGGATACACCAAAGATAGAACCATCTTTACCAACATGTCATATATATAAGATTAAAAATAATGTCATTAAAAATTTTTATTTTTGTTGAGTTGAAATAACACATACAGACATAATTGACCATAACACTTGGAATTTAATTCTTGGACTTGAAATGTTTGATAAACACCATTCTGTAAGAATTTTATGACTTCAACAGGTGGTGGAAGACCAAAACTATCAAAATAATATTTGTCTTGACTATTAAAAATAGAAACCCAATAAAAACCGTTCCCATTATTATCTTCTTCGTTCATAATAATATTCTTTGTATGTTCAGGCAAGTTTGTTAATGAATCTCTCATGCAAATAACCACATTATGAATTTTTAATTTCTTACAATATTTGACAAGTTCGAAATTTGATATTGTGTTCTTTACAAATTCTTTAAACCACTCATCAATGCTCATTTATTTATTAGAAACATATAATCCATTACCCCTTTTCGTTAATTTTACACCTGCTTGTGCAATACAAGAAAGCATATCTCCAACTAACAATCTCGCTTTATTAGGCAGACTTTCAAGTTTTTCAGCAAAATCTACAATTGCACCACTTCCACTAATTTGTTTCTCCAACTCTTTGTTATGTCTTTCCAATTCATTTTGAGCCTGGAGTTGAGCCTTCCTTTCATTGGCAGTTTTCACCGCTGCCGATATACTGTTACGAATCTGGAAGCCATGAGCACTCAACATACAGGTCCTATAGCTCAGTTATTTCGATAAGTAAATGTGGATAGATAGCTCCCTTTCCCTTGTTTAATGGGTAAGTAAATGTTGATGCGCTGCGGAGTTATTTTGATAATTAGGATTTTTACATCAACGACAACAACACCTTCGCTCCATCCTGACGCCATAACGCTCGCGGCATTCTTTGCGCGCTCGCGAGCAAGCGTGGGCGGAGCCTAACATAGGCATGGCGTCACTCTAAGCCAATCGGCAAGGAGCGAGCGTCTCACCCGCCCAATTTCTGACTCGGCACCAGCGCCATTAGGCACGCGGCCGAAGGTGAGGAGGTGGGCGGAGCCTCCGTCGCTTCTGCTCGAAGCTCCAGCCAATGAGCGGAGGGCGAGCACTACACGCGCGCCTCAGCCAATGGGGAGGCCGCCACGAGTTGCGTGAGAACTCCTCGTCCAATCAGGAGGCGAGTGGTCAGGAAAAGAGGCCCCTCCAGAGAGAGAGAGAGAGAGAGAGAGAGAGGTTGGTGATTTTGGACGAACGGAGGAGATTCATCTCGTCCTGTCACCGGTGTCTGCTCTAATCTCGTCCTGTCACCTGGGCCTGTCTTATCTCGTCCTGTCGCTGGAGTCTGGTTCTCCGTCAGCTCGAGCGCGTGGTCTGCTTGAGCACGGAACGCATCGCTCGATGCTTCTGGTCACATCTCGACACGGCTGGTCTCGTCCTGGTTCGCTCGTCTCATCGAAGACCACACAAGGCGGGAAGGTCACTTTCATTTCTTTTGGGTGTGCGTCTGTCTGTGGGCCCTGTCTGTAAGTAGGAATTGTTTAAGTGCTCTTTGCTGTACATACTTGCATCTCTATTAGTCGTGATAACTCTGCCATTTCGTGCTTCCCTCCTTCCCCACCTACTGTTAATAAATACCCCATTTGTTGAATGTTTCAGCTCGTCCTCGTCCTTTCCTTTATTGGTTTAGCAAGGTGCGTGTTGGAGAATTAAAAAGGCCATTGCTGCTGTTGATGTACGTTTGGACCAACGGATCTCGGTACCCATCTGCTCAGGTTATGCACGGTTCAAGCACGGAAACTGCTCATTCCGTTCGAGCTCCGTCGAGGGTGTGAATACTCGGGTCTCACCACGTGGGTCTCTTGGTATTTTGAAGTTTGGCAAATAACCCTGTCCCACATGGTGGAATTATTGACGATTCACGGTCCAGCAAGGGACCCGTACCCTTGGAGTTTTCCAAAAGGTACGATCTGGATTCCAGGTGTTCAGTAGAGTCGACCCTACTGCTCCACCTCACGGTCGTGCTCGCAATCGACACCCGGCTCCACAACAATACCACCCGTCAATGCTCCAGCCACACTTGAACCAGCAATTAAAGGAATTAGAAATGGGAGAAATCCTCCACTTGTCTCTCTTATTGAATATTTCTTCAACATTGGTTTTGACATTTCAATTTTAACTGAGCCAGTATCATTCAAGATTTTCACCTTTTCTCTTGTGAGCAAAACATCAATTCTTACTGCTCCTTTTCTCTGAATTGTATTAACGTTAATCATACAAGGCTTTTGATTTTGAATATAAGATGATAGTTTATGAAGATTGATTTGATTAACATATACCCCAGTTGGCACTTCACTATTCATTTATTTATCAAAAACATTATGTGAGACGAATCATAACACCATTATCTGTATTAATCTGTAATTCTGTTTCTTCCAAAAACAACAATATGCATCAACTTCTTCACTCTCTCCTCTTTCAATGTATAGGGAAGTATCCACTCGATTAGACTTTATAGTTTCATTTTGAGCACTCAGCTCAATCGCATAGATTGTATACAGACTTTTAAATGCTGTCATATCCAAAATAGCTTCTTTATTTCCATTGCTTTCACACACCTTTTGGTAAAACTTGTATGCTTTAGCATACTCATTTTTTCCCCAATTAATTTCCAATCTATCTCGTGGTTAAAATGTTCCATCTTGAGAAACGCGTGCTGTTCCATCCATCCAAATTATAGATACCATCAATTGCTTCCATACTTGTATTTATTTAGGAAAAAAGATGTTAAAACTTTTGGAAACCTTGACCCAAGTATTCGAATTATTTTCTGTCGTTCTTGGGGGGACAACTGAGTTTTGCCTTTCTTAATTTCTTTTATTGCTTGTAATTTATGAGATTCCTTTTGGGCATCTTTTATACTCTTTATAGCACCCGCTACATTTCCCGCAGCAGAAGCAGTTGAACCAATTAGGTCTTTATGTTTAAGAATAGTTGAAGCTATTCCCATTAGAGTATCAATTATCCCTTCTCCTTTCTGTCTAAATTGATGTCCGACACCCCTTTGTCTCTAAGGTTTATAGTATCCTCTACAAAGATACATACCTTCATCCTTGTAGTATGGGGAAAGGAACATCCCATTCCCTGTAATTATTTTTATATTTTCCCAACTCTTGTTTCCTCACAATAACCATCGTATTTATTTCTTGGAAAAGTTCAAGTCGGTGAATTCTGATTGATATAATTTCTCCATGAAAAGAAATCATGCGATTACCTTGGTCGGTTATCCTAAAATTTACTCTGTATATGATTTTACCTGACACAGGTAGATAAACCAGATTTTTGGGTTCCATATTGAATTTATAACCAAATTGGGGTTGAGTTTGCACTGAACGAAAATATTGTATTTGTTCTTATTCCATCATTATAAGAACCATCAATCAAATCACAGTCAATTAATACCGAATTTATTCCTGAGGATATTTTAATGACATCACTGTAAAACGTCCCATTAGTTTAAATCTTTTTTGAGGAGAAACCCAATAACTCTCTAAATGAATTATCAATTGTGAAATCAACCTTGTAGTTATTTTTAAGTTTAGTCGTTGATTTTGAAGTATGTTTTTGAATATCTATAACAATATTTTTTGGTTCATCACCCTGTTCTTTCATAAGACGATCAATTTCGGAAGATATTTGAGAAATCTCATATGCTCCGGGTGAAACTGTTATCGTTTTGTATCCACTTCCCGGATTACAACTAAACTTGTAATTTTTCTCGGTGATATTAAATAAGGTATTATAAGTTTCCATGGACAATAAAGACGCCTCATATTCTTTTGTTGCATAAAGTTGTAGTGGGTATGGGAATGAAGATGTGTGGTCGCTTGTTGTGAAATTAAAACTAATGATTGTGCTTCTCATCTTATTTAATACGAGATGTAATGTCTTTGTATTGACATTTATTAATTATTTTCATGTTCATCAACTGGTCTAAAATGGCTGATGCTTCATTGAAGCAATTGTTATTTCCAACCTTCTTACTACCGAACATCAAGAACAGTCTATTAATTAATTGTGATGGGTCATTTGGAAGAAAATTAACACCTGAACCAAGGATAATTAAAGCCTGAATAATGTGTTTCTCCTTCTCATTCTTCCTACTTTTACCAGATAGACTAACCCTATAATTAAGAGAGTCCAGCAGATCAATAATACTATATCATCATTATATTTCATATCCATTAGTTTATCAAAATACTTTGATTCATCCCTCATAGTTGAACCTTGTCTTCCATCTTTTGTGAGGAGAAACATTAATCTGGAGGTTAATTTGACAGGCGGTTGAGCAGAACTCAAGAACCTTGATTCATCATTAAATATCAATACCTTTTCTTTTGCAAGATGGAATATTGCTGGTTGTTCTGTTGGAATGAGACCTGCTTCAGTATGGTTTTTGAATCTGTTGAATATTGATTGTTTTGGAGAGCATTCACAACATAATCAGCGGGTTGATTAATCTCTTCCAGTTGCTGAAATAATCCTTTATCATCATATTCTAATTCTCCTATATGCCCTAATTCTTCCTCCGTCATTTGACTGAAATCTTTAAACATTTAAAGTTTTTTTAGGAGTACATTCTATTCTGGGAACTGTGGAAACATCTATAATTTTTTTGTTGGTAAGTTTATTAAAGTGGTTTAAAAAATTTCTCTTCTTTTCTTTCAAATGCTTCTTCACCGTTAGTTTCTGTCTGCGTTTCTTCGTTATGTCTTCCTGTTGTTTTACAACTTTTGAAACCAACTCTTGATGTTCCTTAAATCTTCTTGCTCTTTCTTTCGCATCCATTTATTTATTGGAAAATATCATTCACTGAATTATAAAGGTCAACAGGGAAATTTTCCTTTTCTTCATCGTTAAAGTAGATGTGTTCAAATAAATCCTTTTCTTTAAATATTTCATCAAATGCTTTATTAACATTAATACAAGTTGTAATTTCTTCTTCATGAACACTTGTATCCCTGCTTTTCAGACATTTGCGTTGAGTTTCTTCATCAACATCAAAACCGAATGATAACATTTTAACCCCATTACCACTCAGATGTTTAATAATTTGTCTCATTCCTTCTGGATTAGTTTCCAATCTCCCAAGACCACCAGATTTTAGTTTCTTTAACTCACTCTTACAATGGAATATTTTGTTGTACCAAGAGAAACCTCCTCAAATATTTGGCCTTCATTCCTCAATCGCATATGTTCCTCTACTGAAATATAGTAATAATCTTCACCTTCTACTTCTCCAGGTCTTATTGCTCTAGTTGTTGATACAATACGAACTACATGGTGCTTTTTAAGCAAATTTACAATATTCTCATTTGTACTACACAAGAACCTTGATTTTGAAAATTTTTTCCAGAAGCAGATTTACCCACAAGATTTATAATAATAGTTGTCATTTATATATGTATTTGTTTATAAAATAAATAATATATCCCTTAATATCTCATCTTGTTTCACAACAATATATTTATATTTTTCAGTCGTGTGCTTCATATAATCCCCAAATTCCTTTTTACTACATAATGTAGAACAATTATCTCTCCAAAAATTGTTTATATCTATTGAATTTAACTTGAACAAAATGAAAGTATTGGCATTGTTTCTTATTCAGTGACAAGGAAGTTGAAAGTATGATTGACTAAGATAAATACAATTTCAAGAAGAATGTCTCCCTCTTGTGTCGTAGCTATCCATTACCGTTTGGTTTCTCTCATTAACATAATCATCAAAGATAACGAGGTTCTTTTTTGATTTATCCAAATCTTGGGGAGAAGGTGTATCATCCGTATTATCACAAAGAATACAAGTTATCGGTTTTGATTTCTTTTTATATCTCTGTGTGTCACAAAATAGTTGTATTATATCTTCAATGTTGTAATCATTTAGTTTGTTTTGAAGTTTAAATAAATCGATTCTCTTTGAAGACCAGCATTAAAACCTTGTGAGAGTAGTTGATACTCAGGTTGAAAACTCGACTTTGTGAAAATGATTAAATTATCATGATCCAAAAAGTTGGGAGTAAGGAGCATCTTTAAAAGTAAGCAGGCTTTTTCCACACCCGCTTGAACAAACTATGAGACATCTTAATTAATTTGGAAGATTTTTATGGTTGTTAAATTTTATCTTCTTTTCCCAAATGGGTAAAAAAAATCATTCATTTATATATTTGGAAAACAGGTTATTTCATTTAATATTGGCTTTTTTAGAAACTTTATATTTTATCCTAAGTTCGGGTTTAATTTCAAGATAATCCATTATTTTATTTATACAATATCTTGTGTTTGATATTTCCCTGAAAATGGCAATCGTGAATAATATATAACAACAATCCTTTGAACATTTCTCTAATACGTTCAGTTTCTTCCATTGTAAGGAAAGGTGTGTTATCACCCTCATACTTTGCATTCATTTCTCGAATCAATCTTGTAAAGTAATTCATTTTTGGTGCAAGTCAAAAATAATTATATTCCTTTTTATATTTTTTATTATCATTAATTTGAAGATAATCACAGAATATACATTGGTTACAGGCATTTGACTCTGTGTTTAATCCCACTCTATCACATGCAGGACAATTCTCAAATTTGTCATATCGTCGACCGAGAATTAACAGGGTCTAACTACACTTTTTTAAAGTTTGAGAAAAATGAAATCAAAAATTCAAAGTGGAATTGCCGCTATCTCATAACATTTTATTTTCATATCGTGTGCTACATAACAGGTACAGATAAAGGTTACATAAAATAATCTTACTTAGTTTCCTCTGTTGCCCTTCTACATGGACTTCTTCTAAATTTGAATGAAATGTCAGATAGACCCTGTTAATTCTCGGTCGACGATATGGAGAATCAGGGAATTCAAGGGGCAAATATCTAGTATAGTATTCATATTTATAAACTAAAACTTTGCTTAAACTAAAATTCATCTTCGGTACTTTCATAATCATCAATAAAACTACTTTCATAACTATCGTTTGAACACAAACTCATGGTATCATAACTGTCATCACTCTCATAATCTTCAAAATCTTCAGTTGAATAATGACTCATATTTAATGAGTAGAAAAAAACATTACTATCAATATCTACATAGTTTTTTTCATTGACAGATTCAACTACTCCATTTTTTTATATTAAAGGTAATTTTAAAATGATCCTTAACTACGATTGAACGAAATGTCATTTCACCTGATATATTAACATCCTTTATTTCATCAGGATTTACATCTTTAGGGTTGTTGAAAAAAATACAAATTTCTCCTTGCATATTACAGATGGTCTTATCTTTTCTTTCTTAAGCTTCATCCATAAGGTTTTTCTTTTTTGATACTTTTTCTTGTTTCATTGCTTTTTCTCGTTTTGAATATATTGCCAGAAGGAGAGGAGAAACTTTTGTTGGAGCTACTTTAATTGATGTTCTTCCAGATATATTAAAAGCCCTTCCACTGAAGGAAATTGAAGAACTCATATTATTCACCATAATTGTTTTTATCCAATAGTTGTTATATTTATCTTTATTCAATTTTACATCCTTGACATATTTCTCAGTATCTTTTATAAATGAAGAGATTGATTGAAACTTGCCTTTTGTGTCTTGATACATTGTATATATTGAGTGAAAAAAGTTGGAGGATAAAATGGTTTTAAGCACAGATTCACCTATAACTTAAAAGAAAATTTCATCAAGAAAATTTTATTTTAAGCAAAGTTTTGTTATATGAATATGGTGAATACAATGTACTGCGATGTTTGTAATCATGAATATAAATGTTATAAGAAACACCTTCAAACCAACAAACACACATTCAATATTTTCAGACAAATATCTCCACTTGACCAAGAAACAAAACATTGTGATAGATGTGATAATGATATTCTTTTTTAAAATTATAATAAACACCTTCAATCACGCAAACACAAGAACAATGAAGACAGGGAAGGTGCCACTAAATTCTCCATTGAACACACTGATGGGGCATTTAAAGGACATATAAAAATAAGATTGTTTCGCTTTCAAGACCCTGGACCATCTTCAATCATTGAAACTGTTGATATGGTTAAACAAAGTATTTAAATGATATTTAAAAACACATTAAGTGAAATGAAAACTTTTCAGTTTTATATGGGAGTAAAATTGAATATGGTAAGACAAGGCGATGAAACGACTCCCTATATGAGGACAAACCCTCACTTTATCTCATCATTTCAAGATTTTGTAAGATGTGATGTTTACGATGAACTCCAGAGACAAGATGTTGATAACACTGTAGTAGGTAGTGGATTTACAATTACGAAAATAATCTTTTTAGATATACACATTTTAAAATCAGATCCTCTTCAAGCTTCCTCTTATATTGATTTACCAAAAGAGATAAAACTTAAGAAAGCGGTTGTTAATATTCAAAACAAAGATAATAAATGTTTTCTGTGGTCTGTTCTTGCTCACCTACATCCTCCACAATGGAATCCTGAAAGGGTTGAACATTATAAGAAATACGAGAATACATTAATGTTAAAGATTTAAAGTTTCCAATGTCATTCAAGAGGGATATTCCTAAATTTGAGAAAATGAAAAAGCTATCTGTTAATGTATATGGATTAACGGATACAAACAAGGTTCAGATATTAAATATTTCAAACAACTATAACAATGATGAAACACAAATTGACCTTCTCTACTTTACTTCAAAGGAAAAATCACATTATGATTTCATCAAAAATTTGTCAAGATTAACCAAATCACAACTATATAAGAGAAAATGTAAAACGTATCCTTGTAAGAGATGTCTCAACTCCTTTCACACAAAAGAACGATTAAATCAACATTCAAAATATTGTGGTGATCATAAATCAACCCTATTCAATTTACCAAAAGCAGGTTCAAACATATCATTCAAAGATTTTAACAAATCTATAAAACATCCGTTTGTGATAGATGCTGATTTTGAAAGTATCCTTGAAAAGATAGATACTGTTTCTCCAAATCCAAATAAATCATACACAAATAAATATCAAAAACATACTCCTTGTGGTTTCTGTTATTATATAAAATCATCTGTTGGTGATGCATACAACAAGTTAGAACTTTATAGAGGAGAAGATACCTCAGAGGAGTTTGTAAGACGATTGGAAAAAGACTTAGAGAAATAATGGTTAAAACCTATAAACCAATGTCATTAACAAAGGGAGAGAAAAAGGAATTTAGAAAGAACAGTATCTGTCATATTTGTGAGGAGAAAATTGAGGTAGATGTCAAGGTTAGGGATCACTGTCATCTTACTGGTAAATATAGAGGTCCAGCTCATTCCCGTTGTAATCTTAATTACAATCCCTCAAACTTTATTCCTGTCTTTCTTCACAACAATGCTCATTATGACACACACCTATTTATAAATGAACTTTCAAAGACATCTGGAGATATTTCTGCCATTCCTAAAACAGATCAAAAATACATCTCATTCACAAAAACAATTCATACATCCCCCATAACCCATATCAGATTTCTTGACACATACAAGTTTATGGCAAGTCCATTATCTAACTTAGCATCAAATATTAAAAACTTACCGAATCTTAAATCACATTTCTCAAATCAAGAAGAGATTGAATTCTTATCACAAAAGGGAATATATCCGTATGACTACATGGATTGATTTGAGAAGTTTAAAGAAACACAACTTCCTTCAAGGGAAAGTTTCAATAGCAAGTTGAATAAAACTCATATTTCTGAGAGAGAGTATACACAAGCTAAAAAGGTTTGGGAGAAGTTTAATATAAAGAATCTTGGAGAATATCATGATTTATATCTTAAAACTGATGTATTGTTATTGGCTGATGTGTTTCAAACTTGTAGAACAGTCTGTCATTATAAAAATTCTTATGGATTAGACCCCGTGCACCGTTACACAGCCCCGGGTTTGGTTTGGAGTGCTATGTTTAAAATGACAAAACAGAATTTGGAATTAATCAGTGATATAGATATGCTTTTATTGATAGAGAAGGCTAAAAGAGGAGGGATATCTCAAGTATGTTCCAAGAGATATGCTGAAGCAAATAACAAATATCTTCCTGATTATAATAAGAATAAGGACAACTCTTACCCGATGTATTATGATGCTAACAATTTCTATGGGTGGGCTATGTCTCAATCTTTACCTGATGGAAAACTTAAATGGGTTAAAGAAAAACATTATGAAAAGTTTTACAAGACATTGTTGTCTCCTCTCAAAAAGAATTGGATGAAGCTGAAGTTGGATAATATTTTGAGGTTGATTTAAAATATCCAGAAGAACTTCATCACAAACATATAGACCTACCTTATGTTCCAAAGTAATCTTTGTGAATATACTCGATGGTGATGAATGTAATATAAAAATTAAGTTATTTCCCAAAGTAGAACATGGACAAATATTCATTGGTTTGCTTTTTGAATAGAATGAAAATATAAAAGGAAAGACGTGCTTTAATCAGTAAGTCTCAATTTAACATTTGCCTGTATGGGAGGGAAGGGAATCGTCTCAATTTTACATTTGTTTGTATGGGAGGGGGAGGAATCAGTCTCCTATTTTGGGCTTAAGTCAGAGTTTTTCCCTTTTCCCCCATTCATTTGAATGGCTGCCTCAGAAGCCCTATTTATCCTCTACTCATGTCCGACTTATTTCCAGTTGTTACTGAAGTTCGTCAAGGGTGTTTCTTGGCCTCAGTACTTGTATGGACTGGATTCTGAGGCAGCATGTCAGAGATCACGGAGAGTCACGGAGAGAGTTAAGGTCACGGAGAGATTCCCTTAGCGATATTCATATATTGTGAGGAGTGATATTCATATCTCTGTATGTTGTGAGTCAGAGGTCAATAGACGTCTGGGTCATGCTGAGGAAATCATGGATTCACTGGATCATGAGGTGTGGCACTGTCGGTACCTGTACAAGAGCACAAAAGTCTGAATCTTTTCGTCCTTGGTGCTTCCAGTCTTGCTTTACAGATGTGAGACTTGGATTCTGACCAAGGATCTGATACGGAGACTTAACTCCTTTGGTACCAGATTTCTTCGGAGAATCCTTGGCTATCGCCGGTCAGAATTTGTGTCCAAAATCGCTTAAAGTCAGACGTTGTCAGACTCCATAAAACCTTGGCTACTGCTCAAGGAGATGAGGATGGGTCAGGCATCTGCCTCGGGGATTCCCAGATGGGGCGGAAAGTGGACGCGGCGACGCGCTACTCCAGCGCATGCTCCCATACCTGACCAGTGTGACCACTCCTTGGCTTTTTTTCACAAGATCTTGGCTATTCGTTGTTCACCTTGGCATCTTGGTTTTCTGTAGGTTTTCTTGGCGTATCGGTTTTCTATTATCATCGCTTTTCCGAAACCTTGTGAATTTTTGGCTTTTTTCATTGGCTCACCTTGACATATTTGAAAATGAGGAGTGGTCACACTGTACCTGACCTGACCTCGGAAGGCAAAATAAATTTAAATATATGTATTTTAAGATGGTTTTAATGTAACTGGAGGATTAGAAAGCAATGGAACATAAATGGATAAAGCAATGGAACAAGTGAATTCTGAGTTCAAGAGAGAATTGGAAAAATATTTGAATTCATTTACTCTGAAAAATTTCCACTCAATGTTTGAGGTGTCGCTCTCCCCCCCCCCCACACCTCCCCCCCCCGTCATTGTTCACCCAAATTTCCTAGGTCCCCTCCCCTCTCTCTTTCTATTGCTCTCCCTCCCCCCTTCCTCGTTCTCTCGCTTCCACCCCCTCCTCGCTCCCCCTCCCTTCCAGAGGGGAATGCAACACGTGGTGAGGTGTTGGTCTCTCCCCCTCTTCCTTCCCCCTCCCTTTCTTGCTCTCCCCCCTCCCCCCTTCCCCTCCCCCTCTTACCCTCCCTCACTCTCTCCCTTCCCCATCCCCTTGCTTTCCCACCCCCTCTTTTTCTGCCCCCCCCTCTCTCTTAGTATTCCCATCAGTGAAACAACAGGTGATGTTTTTGTCTAAGTATGTGCTTCATTTTGGTTGTCCAATTGATGTACGTTAGTTCCCGGGTAATGCCGGATGCCTTTGTTGGAAGAGGGAGGGGAAGGGTGAAAGTGGGAGGTTGGAGGAAAAGGTGGAGGTGGGAGGAAGCAGTGGAAGGGGTGGAAGGAGGCATGGGGAGGGGTGGAAGGAGGCATGGGAAGGGGTGGAAGGAGGCATGGAAAGGGGTGAAAGGAGGCATGTGAAGAGGTGGAGGGAGGGATGGGAAGGGGTGGAAGGAGGCAGGGGAAGGGGTGGATGGAGGTCGGGGAAGGGGTGGATGGAGGTAGGGAAAGGGTTGGATGGAGGGAGGGGAAGGGGTGGGAAGAGGAACAAGGTATTGCCTGGCAATGATAAGATTAAATTGATAAAATAAAAAAAATGATTAAAACATTTTTTCAGTCCTGCTCACTTGAAAGTGGGAGGAAATGTGTGGTCAAATGATGGTTATTTGATAAAATATTATTTTGTTTATTGACAATTTTATTTGATTAATTTCCGTCCTGTAGATTTGGAAGTTAATGGGGAAATTTGAAAGTGCTTTTAAACAGTGAATATTTGGCTTCAATATTTGGCTATTTCCGTCCATCATAAATGAAGAAGAACCCTTCTCTCACTGTGTGTGTGTGTGTGTGTGTGTGTGTGTGTGTGTGTCGCACGCGCATGTGTGTCATGTCATGATGTTTTTGTCTTTCAATTACGTACGTCTGTTTATTAATTACAAGCAAATACAACCCGTCGCTTCGCTGGAGGGGGGTTGAGAGAGGAGGGAGGGAAGGGAGAGGTAGAAAGAGGGGAGAGAGAGAGAGGAGGCAGGAGGGAGGGGAAGCTAGGAAAGGGGGGGAGTGAGGATGGGGGTGGGAGGTGGGGAGAGCTATGCCTCACCAAATGTTGCTATACCGTGGGAGGGAGGGATGCGAGGATGGGGTGAGAGAGAGAGAGAGAGAGAGAGAGAGAGAGAGAGAGAGAGAGAGAGAGAGAGAGAGAGAGAGAGAGAGAGAGAGAGAGAGAGAGAGAGAGAGAGAGAGAAAAAAAAAACAAGAAAAGAAAAAGGTGAGGGGTGGAGGTGGGGTTAATAAAGAGAATGATACATTATACTTTATTACGAAATACACTCACAAAAACAAACTAATGTCAGAACAGCTGTACACACAATGACACAACAGAGTTTTTTTTTTAATGTAATCCGCTGACACATCTGCAAAAACTAAATGATGTCCCAGTTCCTGAAAATTTGTGAGAACATGAACCAAAAGTAATCACTGAAAACATGGAAGTACCCACCGCTCATGTACGAGCTAATGATCCCATCGAGCGTGCACATCGAAAACAAAGCGTTGCGACCAGATATACTTGGGTACAAAAAAAAAGAGAAAAAGGCATTGTTTATTGAGGTGTTAATAGCAGTGATTTTGGACTAAATGATGCAGAAATCAAGAAAATGACCAAATACCAAGACCCTAAGAATGAAGTGAGAAGATCCTGGAAGCTGAACAATGCCAAAATTTGTTCCAGTGATAGCTGGACCTCCAGGAATGATGACAAAGAACCTCACAGAGATATTAAACATATAGCACGATATCTCAAAAAGTTGTGGACGGATTTGGATGAAACTTGGTGGACAGGTTGGGTGTGTGACCATGACGAATTGCTTCGATTTTGGTGAAGATCCGAATCCAGATCTGAATATTCGAACTTCTTAAGTGATTCTTCACCATTGAGAGATTGGGATCAAAAACGATATATAGCTTGATATTTCAAAAATGTATTGGGGCGGATATGTTCTCGTACATCAGGCATTATGGAGCAGAGATATGCGCTCTACCGAGTGCCCTTCTAGTTTACCTATTTTTTTTATTCATTTAATTTTCCAATTTTTTCCAGAATTCTCATCTCCATACTACTCACGTTATTCATTTTGTAACAAGGTTACAGTGAACCTTTTGATTTATTATTTTTGTTGGTTGTGTATTCCTGAGACTAAATAATATATTTGTCTGTCATTAAACAAACCTGCATTAAGAGGATGACAATAAACTTGTGTGAGGATTTAGAAAAAAACAAACAAACAAGCTTTTGTTATATGTTGTGGAGTAGCGTTATTCGGACATATTCATTCATATTGAAGGCTATGCATTCTAATTTTTCCATAAGACAAATCTACTGAAATTGCACTGCAAAGAATAGTAATAGACATAGTTTTTCAAAACATGAAAGTGTTTTTGTCTCTTTTTCTTCCACATTGCAGAGATATCTGTGGAGCATTCTGTAAACTTGTGTTCAAGTCCAGCTCGGTCATTTTCACACAACAAGATAATGAAAAGAAACATGGTCAGGAGAAGGAGATCCTCAACTGCTCCGAAGAAATGTGAAATGACTCATATTGGTGAGAATGTACAGCAAGATGCTGTTTTTGAAAAAGCCTTCACAAGTTGTGCATCTGCCTTAAAGATGTGTGAGACTACTCAAAGTTATGAAATGCTGTACATGTGTTCTATTTGTGAAAAATCATTTTCAAATTTGTTTTCTTTAAAGACACATGAGCACTACGACAATGGTTTGAAACCACAAAAATGTTCCTTTTGTGAAAAAGCCTTTACAACCTCTTCTTATCTAAAGCTACATGAGATGATTCACACGGGAAATAAACCAAACAGATGTTCTTGTTGTAAAATAACATTTCAAACTTCAGCTCTGCAAACCATACATGAGATAATTCGCACTAGTGAAAAGCCACACAAGTACACCGTTTGTAGTAAGGCATTCACCACTTCATTTGCATTAAGGACACATGGAATCACTCACCTGACACAACGGCCACACAAATGTTCTGTTTGCAAAAAATCCTTTTTATTCCCATCCCACCTCAAGAAACACGAGATGATTCACAAGGGAGAAAAGCCTCACAAATGTTCTGTTTGTCAAAAATCCTTTTTATCCTCATCTGATCTAAACAGGCATAATTTCACTCACAAAGGAGAAAAACCACACAAATGTTCTATTTGTGAAAAATCCTTTATATCTACATCCAAATTAAAGAGACATGATTTGACTCACACCGGAGAAAAGCCCCACAAATGTTCCGTTTGTCAAAAATCCTTCACAAGCATGTGGAACTTAAAGATACATGAAGGGATGCACAGTGGAGAAAAACCACACAAATGTTCTGTTTGTAAAAAATCGTGCATTACAACATGGAAATTAAAGATACATGAGAGAATTCACAGGGTAGAAAAGCCACACAAATGTTCTGTTTGTAAAAAATCCTTTGCATTCCCATCCCACCTCAAGAAACATGAGATGATTCACAGTGGGGAAAAGCCACACAAATGTACTGTTTGTGAAAATTCCTTTAGATCCTCATCAGATCTAAAGAGGCATGATTTGATTCACAGTGGAGAAAAGCCACACAAATGTTCCATTTGTCAAACATCCTTCACCAGGATGTGGAACCTAAAGGTGCATGAGAGGATTCACAGGGGAGAAAAGTCACACAAATGTTCTGTTTGTCAAAAATCCTTCATATCCCCATCCGACCTAAAAAGACATGATTTGATTCACAGTGGAGAAAAGCCACACAAATGTTCTCTTTGTCAAAAATCCTTTATATCCCCATCAGATCTAAAGAGACATGATTTGATACACAGTGGAGAAAAGCCACACAAATGTTCCATTTGTCAAACATCCTTCACAAGGATGTGGAACCTCAAGGTACATGAAAGGATTCATCGGGGAGAAAAGTAGTACAAATATTCTGTTTATGAAAAATTGTTCCTATCCTCATCTGAACTAAAGAGACATGATTTTGTTCACAGTGGAGAAAAGCCGCACAAATATTCCATTTCTGAAAAATCCTTCACAAGGCTGTGGACTGCAAAGGTACATGACATTATTCACAGCGGAGAAAAGCCGCACAAATATTCCGTTTGTCAAAAAAGCCTTCACAAGGATGTGGGATGTAAAGCTGCATGAAAGGATTCACATCTGTTTGAAGCCAATTGAGCAAACTGTTTGTGATGTAGCATGCAGAGACCCTTGTCAATAAGATGTTCATGAGAAGTATAAAATAGAAAAGCCACACAAATGTTCTGTTTGTAAAAAAGAAAAATCCTTCATATTCTCATATGATTGAAAGAGATGTGATTTTACTCACAGTGGGGAGTAGCTGCACAAATGTTCTGTTTTTCAAAAATTCTTTATAACTCTGGAAATATTAGTTCCATGACAAGATTTGCACCTGTGTGAATCCATTCATGTGTACTGTATAGTATGTGACATTGCATGCAGAGATATTTTTTTAGGTGTGCATCAGAATACTCAGAAAAAGAAAGGTCACTCGAAGGTTCTGTTTTTCTAAAATAATTTGTATACTCAATGAAGAGGTACAATTTGATTCACTCGGGGGAAGGGGGGGTGTGATCACCATACCTGCTCTGTTTAATGGGGGAGGGGCCTTTTTTGTATCATAATCAAGGCTCATGAAAGAGCTAGCTCACTGAACGAATCAGGACATAACAGACAAAAACAGGATGTAAAACATGCATGTATGCATGGAGAAGGAAACTTCAAGGAGGAAAACTGTAAAATTAGGAGGGATTTGGGTGTGGTTAACGAGGGTAGAAAAGACATGGTTTTGGATTGGGGACAATCTGACATGGCGGTGAACAGCTGTCTTGAAGACCTGGAGGGAGGAATGAAATTGAAGAGTATGTGGAAGTTTATTCCACAGGTGGGGAAAAAGATGGACAAATGAGTGTTGGTGAGAAGTGATCCTGGATTTAGGTAGTCTTACCAGAAGAGGGTTGATGGTGGATCGTGTGAGCCCTGCAGAAACCTGGAGGGGGGGTGGCGGGGGGGGGACAAAGCACGGAAAGAGCCGTGGATGCAAGACCAGAAAGGAGGTGAGAGAAGACAGACCACCGACCAGTCTGCGATGGGGAAGTGATAAGCCCATAGTTTCAGATTCAGACTGGGAGATTCCATTGATTTTGAAGGCCCTGGTTTCCACAGTGTCAAGCTGAGGAAGATGTGAGGTCGAGGCATCAGCTCAGAGGGGAAAGCAGTCCTCCCTCAAGCTGTTCATGAAGGACTTATAGGTTGATAGGAGTTTAGGTGTGCCAAGGAAGGACTTTGTATGATGGATGATATGCAGTCAGAGGCTGACTTTGGAGACCAACATTGAAATGTTGTTTGCCCAAGAAAGATCATGGCTGATTGTGAGATCCAGGAGAGGAAAGAGGCTGCAGCCTGCATGTCTGAAGGATGAGGGATGTCATGGCAGAGGGAGTAGTCATCAGAAAATAGATAAAGAGGATTTTCCAGCGAGTCAGAGATCATTAATGAAGATCAGGAATAGGGCACTCCAGCCAAGCTGTTAGAACACTGCCTTGGGGCACTCCAGCCTTGCCTGGGGAGAGGAGATTAATGGCACCATTGAATGCCACATGTTGGCTGTGAGAGTAGAGGAAGTCATTAAGCCATGTGTGGAGTTGGCCTTGGATGCAATAAGCAGACAGTTTGGAGAGCAAACCAGGATACTAGACTGTATCAAAAGCACGAGAGATGTTCAGAAAGATGCCCCTGAACTTATGTCTGACATTGAGGGCCTCCATCCATTGTTGTTGGGTGAGTAGAGCAGCATGTTCATGGTAGAGTGAGTTCATCTCAAACCAAATTGGTTATCTGAGATGAGGTTGTTGGAGAAAAACAATGTTTTCATATCAACTGTGATGATGGATTCCATGACCTTGCTGATGATTGGAAGTATGCTGATAGGTCTGTAGTTGAGGGGATCAGGTTTTGCACTTTTTAATGTAGTGCAGTGATGTTGGATTTCCAAGCAGATGTGAGATGACCTAATGCAAATGACAGGGTGAAAAAGGTGGAGAGAGGATGAGCAAGAGCAGCAATGCAAGTTATTAGGACACATTATGCCGTTCATTCCAGTAGCACAGTCATTCGAGGGTTGAAATATCCTTCTCAGGTGGTTTTAATAACGTTTTCACATGAAAAAATATATATTTGAAGAAACATGAAAATATTCACCAGAATGGAAAGACATACAACTTTGTATTTTTAAGAAAGGCTTCATCGTGACATATTGGTGAAGGAAATAATAATTGGAGAGATTCACAGTCGACATGAAATGCTCAATAAAGTGCCCAAATGAGGTCAGCTTAACTGGAATGGAGAATGAGCAATAATAACTGCCCAGGATCACCGATACCATCTAATCCAGTTCCGTCAAGTTGTGTCTGACTTATGCTGACATTCATGATGAGGTTTCCCCAAACATCCCTTTCTTCCACTGTTTCCCAAAGCTTTGGTAGACACATCTTGGTTGCAGCCTTTACCACCTCCATCCAGCACATACAAGGTCTGCCTCTTCCTCTTCTTCCCTCAAACCATACCCAGCATGACTGCTTTCTCCAGACTTTCTTTTTCTGCTTGCATGATGTGTTCAAAGTATGCCAGTTTATGTTTTAGCATCAGCACTTCTAATGTACGTGGTGGTCTAATTTAATCAAGCACTGATTTGTTTGGTCTTCTACTAGTCCATGCAATTTTTAACATTCATCTCCAACACCACATCTCAAAACTGTCAATCTTTTTTTGTATACCTTGTATACCAATCTTCTTCCTTTCTTTCTTTTTCACTGTCCATGACTCACATCCATGCATTGCAACTGGAAATACCAGAGCATTTATCAGCCTCCTCTTGGTTTGTATTGTCACATCTTTGTCTTTCCAGATCCTTGTCAATCCCACCAATGCTCTTCTCCTTAACGCTGACTGTCTTAATTTCTCTCCATTCTCCCTCATCTCAATCTTAGAACCCAGTAAGATGAAGCTTTCCACTATTTCCACATTTGAGCAGATCAATCTTCTCAGTTGACAAGATTTTAGTCTTTTTTTAGGTTTAAATAAAGACCAGCTTTTTCACTTTCCTTCACTGTCTGCAGCAGTTTCATCAAGTCTTCTTTACTTTCTGCCAACAGAGTGGTATCATCAGCATACCTTAGATTGTTGATACATCTTCCTCCAATCCTGACACCAGCCTCTATGGTATCAAACTTTGATTTCTTCATGAGGTAATCGCTATACTAATTGAACAAGTAAGGGGAGAGAATGCACCACAGTCTGACTCCTTTTCCAATTCCAAACCATTCTGTATCTCCATACTCTGCTCTTCCTGCAGCTTCTTGTTTAGCATACAGGCTTCTTAACAGACAATAAAGGTGAACATGAAAAAAACATTCAAAGTATGTTCTCCATGGTAGTTGAACATATGTATGAAATATTGCATCAATCTGTTAAACGGCAATGAAGAAGATTTTTGAACGGTTTTTTTTTTTCAATCCAATATAACTGCAAGACCACATGACCGATGATGTCATAAATTTATTTCTTCACTCACATCATTTTGTACGTCAAATTTATGAAGCTTCAGATTTTTTGGATAAGGATTTAGATTCAACCAATTATGGCTGGAAAAGCACTTCGCCGATGATGTCATAGTTGTTACCCTGTATACCCCATGGGGAGTTTGTGACATGCCAAGTTTCAAAAAAAAAATTGTTGAGCGGTTTTCGAAAAAAAGATGCCCAAAATTTTTCCTTTAATTAAATATGGCTGCCATACCATGTGATATATGACATAAGAGTTATCAATAAAATATTCTCCATGGGGAGTCCCTCCTATGTTTAAAGTTTCACATCGATCAGACAAGAGGTTGCAAAGCAAGCAAAAAAACACACACACACACGCACGCACGCACGCACGCACGCACGCACACACGTTGCAATAGTCTTGCATCGATCCCCTTTGGGGTGAGACTAATATAATCTTTCTCAATATAAATGCGACAAATATATTCTCATTAAAATCATTTTTAAATAATCCTCTCTCCATAAATAGTGAGAAAAAAACTCTTCTCCAAAAAATCATTGAAAATAATATTCTCCAATTCTAATATGGCATACTGTATATAACTTATTGAGATGTCTGTCTGTAATAAAGATGACAAATACGACAACACACACCTTTTTTCTCGCCAACACAAAATGAACATTGAAGAAATCCAAACTCCAAACAACCTTGTACTGTGTGATATTTGAGATAAAGATATTTTTAGAAAATCAAACTTTAAAGAACAGGTAACGACTCGCAAACACAAAGTCAATATTGGAGCAATTCAAAGCACTAAAACGATATACAGTACTGCAACATCTGTAATAAAGATTTTTGGAAATGAAACTTTAAGAGACACCAACGAACAGATTTTAATGGAGTAATGGATGTTAACCAGTGTTTCGGAGGGTGAGGGGAGAGGTGTTTGGGTTTGTGAATATGTTGGGATCCATGCATGGTCATAGTGAGTGCATACGATCAATTGGAACTTTTTTGGAACTTTTTTGCAAATAAATTGGAACTTTTTTAGACTAGAGACTGAGGGTATGTTTGAGAGTTGGGGAAGCAGGGGCTGGGTAACGGAAGAGAAAGGTTAAGGGTGTTGTACACAAATGCCAGGAGCTTGAATGGAAATATGGAACGGTTAGAAGCTAGAATGGCTGGTGAGGGATATGACAAAGTTGCTGTAAGTGAGACATGGTTTATTGAACGATCCAACTGTGGGATAGGAATTTAAGGTTATAGGTGTGATCGGAAATTTTCACTTATGTACTGTATTTTGCATCTTCCTCAACAAATGTTCACAATAATCGCACAACTCAATGTGAGGCAAATTTATGCAGCTACTGATGTGTACAGGTAGTGGACAAAAAAAAATGGAATCATGTGGGAAAATGAGGGACACCAATTGTATTGAAAGCAACGACTTCCACACAAGTCTGGCCCATGTGTTAATGAAGCAAATAACATTCCAGCAAGCTTAGAGTCAAGCATAAAAATTCTGCACAGGCCTGGTTCCCTATAATTATTGCTCGCATGGCTGCAAGAGGAGACCTCAGTGACTTCGAAAGAGGGGTGATTGTTGGGGCGTGTTTGGCAGGAGCTTCAGTGACAAAGACAACTCATCTTGCTGATGTTTCATGAGCAACGGTGTCTTAGGTGATGTTGGCATGGAACTCCGAGGGAAACACATCATCAGGAAAGGGCAACAGTATGCAGAGGTGTATACTCCAGGATCGTGATTTTCTTGCAACAGCCAACGTGTCCTGATTCTTCAATAAAAACGCTCCAGGAACTTCAACTAACACTTGTAGAGGTTTAAATCACTTTTTCTCTATTTAAAACATGAAGTGCATCGGTAAAAATGGTGCCTTGTCCACAACAACCACACGTCCTGCCAGACAGGGCAGCACCACTCTTGCCCACTTGCAGCGATGATGCGACAGATGGGCGGGCGCATAAATATACATACGAGGCAAAACATGAATACGCACGAAGCAAAATATGGGCGGAGCATAAATATATGTTTTTCATTCAAACTTGGTCACATCACAGTAATATCTGTGCATTAATTTGAAGTACAAGGCAAAGCAGGTGGGCAAATGCAGATTAATTAACTGTAAATTTCAATCTAGACCACAGGCAGCCATTTTCATCAAAAACGATTCGCCAGTAACTCCACAGAATGGGATACCATAATCGGGTTGCAGTGGACAAACTGCTCATCACACCTGGCAATGCACATTTGCAAGTGCAGTGGTGGAAAGAGCACATGGAATGGACAACTGAACAGTGAAGAAATGTTATATGGTCAGATGAATCATCCATCACCATGTTCTCGACAAATGGATGAGTGCAAACGTGGTGCCAACCTAAAGAACTCTACACCCTTCGTTCAAGTGTTTATTTCCAACAGTGAAGGGTTCTGGTTGTTCTGTAATGTTGTGGAGTGCATTTGCCTGGCAATCTGGCATGGTTTGGGTGCAGTCATTCCCTTAGAAGGCAAAGTCAATGTGAGTTGCTACTTAATGGTACTGAGTGATAATCTTCACCCCATGTTGCTGTATTTCATCGAGGATGACAATAACCCCCTTTCACAGATCATGTGTGGTCGGTTTCCCAATGGTTTGACGAACATGACACTGATGTTATCCATACGTCATGGTCTTCTCTTTCATGGTTTCAAACCTTTCATGGTTGCTTTATGCAATTTCTCCGGCGAGAAGAGCAGAGGAGGAGTCGATTTATTTATATAATCTTAGCCACCTGTATTTAATTGATTAGGTGAGAGGTAATTGGTTATTCCCTCCATTCACAGGTGAGAGATATGGGTCGGTCTT
>NC_140977.1:45499547-45534547 GCF_056783735.1 Eptatretus burgeri | reverse complement strand
ATGTATATATATATGCATATGTATACGTATATATATATATATATATATATATATATATATATATATATATATATATATATATATAAATATATATATATATATATATATATATATATATATATATACAGGGTGAGTCAGAAGTAGCGCCCAATTTCTGTCAGTTGATTGTTTGTTTGCCATTTGTATTACAGTGTACAAGAAGGTAGAAATAAAGAATGACATGTTTATCTAACCATTTATTCAAGAAAAAATTATTACGGAACTGTACCAAGCTGTTTTACTTGCAATTTTCAAAGTGCCCTCCATCGTGATCGAAAATATGTCGCTTGAAAATAATAAATCCGCGAGATGCCTTGGGTGATGGAGACACGAAGCGAGCCGCTTCTATTAGCGCACTGGCCGCCCAGTCGTTTCCTCATTTCGTTCCCGATCTTGATGAACTTGATTATCAATGGATGGAACTCGGACTTTGTGACGTCACAAAAGGATACGCTGATCCTGCCGCACTGCTGGACAGTCCAGAGAAATTCTGGGATTCAATGAGTAAAATGAAGGATGGACTCGGCAGCCTCAAATTCGACATAATTTCACAGTTCATGAAGTACATGATCGTGTCTTCGCCACATTGACCACGGAGGATGTGTGGCCTGGCCCCTGAGAACCGTCCAAACTCATCGTCGAGGATGTTCATGAGGGACGGTGTTGGCAAAGATATGAGAACTCAATGGGTAGTCAGAATCAGGAAGAATCGGTCACGTTCTATGACGTTTACGATTAAACTCTGGTATTACATGTGGGGTATGCCAACACTGACCCTGATCACGAACATCCTCGATAACGAGTTTGGATAACATCCGACTGGTAAACGTTGCCTTCTACGTACTCCTCCCCTTGTAGTGGGGCAACTTAGCATAACAATTGTGCATTTGGTGAGGAAAGCACCAAATTTAGCACACTAGTAGCCTAACATATTATGAACAGATTTGGATATTGGGCCATCTCAAATTCAGCCGCTGCTGGCTGTGGCAGCCATTTTCCACTGCCATCAAAAATTTGAGATGGCCCAATATCCAAATCTGTTCATAATAAGATAGGCTACTTGTGTGCCAAATTTGGTGCTTTCCTCACAAAATGCACAATTGTTATGCTATATTTCGCTACGTTGCCCCACTATTGACCTCACTCTCACTTCGACTCGGCTATTGGTTTTTTTTCCTCTCCCATTCTGCTCTCGCTTTTCCAGGAGCCTCGATCATGTAATACAAAAATAGGAGAAAACAGAAAACCATTTGTGGAGCAGAATGCATGAGGGGTCAGAATATCTACCAGATTTGTGTACATAATAAATAAACGCCCCAAACGAATCTGCTGTTGTGGTGTTCCGATAACTATAGGTGGGTGTGGTTTCATGATCTATTACACATATTAGTCTCCTTTGTGAATTATTTTGTTCGCAAAGGAATAAATGAGGTTTCGCTGCACAGGATCTCATTCTCGGTGTATAGGACAGCTAGGCTTGTACATCCTCCCTCCTTCGTTGTCACGGCTTGCTCCGTAATAAAAAAGAAACGGGGGTTGAGATCGGATTCCAGGAGGGAAGCTTTATTAAATATATTTAGTTTGGAAATGTGTAAAACAACACAACAACAATTATGAAAATTGTTTTCATATCCATGGATGTCATAACGATTTTATTTATCTTTGAAGCTGCTGGGAAGAGACGAACAGTCAACCGACTGAATCAGTTCTGTCATTCTGTGGTGATTGACGGTCATGGACCGAGACCCCCCGAGCTGCGCTCACCATCCCAACTACTCGGACTCCAAGTCGAGTTCTGATGGAGGGACCAGAGGGGGTCCGGGAGGAGCTGCTGGGATATGCGGGTTCAGGATCCTGGACGTTCAGAACCTTCGTGATGGAGGGGACGGGACGGACCTGGAACCCGGTACGGGGTTCTCTCATGATGGACAAACCACGTTGATGAATATCTCGGAGAGTAAATAAAGGAAGAGTTTAACACGAGTTTGTTTTAAAGTAAAATCTCCGAGTGTGATCTTTGTTTAAAACGGGTTTTGTTTCTCCACAGATCCGATAGTGGTGGTGAAGGTGGAACCTGAACCTACAGGTGTTTTTCCCTCACAAGGTAACAATCTATAATAACAATATACAAGTTGAAGATAACGATGCTGGATGATGGGAATGACCTGACGGGTTGTGGTGAGTTTGGTTTCTGACTCCATTGATGTTGTTATAGATTTAAATGAGGAGCTGAAGGTGAAACTTGAACTTGGGGAGAATTGTTCTTCACAAGGCGAGTCCAGCACGACGTTTAACCATTTATTCACAGAATTTAAATTAACTTTTCAATTTATTATTTTATAAACGATAAAACTATAAATTCCCACAAGATGTTCTCGGTATTTTAAACCCTCCACGGTCCCGACGTCCGTCCATTTCTCCACAGATAAAACGGGTCGAGTGAGCCCCGGAGGTTTCCATGGTAACGTTCCTCCGATGTTGGACGTCACTCGTGTGAAGGAAGAGCCGGGTGAAGATTCCCTCACGGCAGAAGGTGAGCGATGAATGAAACTCTGAATCATTCCCAAGTGTTTTTAACGAAATGAATGTTTTATAACTCATTCCCTTTTTGGTCATCTCTTCTAGCATGACCTAATAATATGGGTGTCGATGTCCTTCGATCCGTCCGTCCGTCCGTCCGTCCGTCTGTCCGTCCGTTCACAATGAAGTTGAAGCGGGAGATCTGGTCATTAGTGATCCTGATAGACGTCGATGAGACGTACACGATGGTATGACAGTCAAGGTCACCGAAGGTCAAGGTCACGAGGCCTTTGAAGTTGCGAAAATGACGATTTTCAAATCCTATCTCCTCCGCCATTTCTCAAGCGATCTTGAATTTGATTGTGGCATATGAATCTATGGGACAATATCTAAATTTGGTCGGGACGGATTTTCGAATTTCGCTTTCGTTTTCGTGTCACGTGACTTCAAATTTGGCAAAAAATGCGAAAATGACGATTTTCAAAATCTATCTCCTCCTACATTTCTCAAGCGATCTTGAATTTGATTGTGGCATATGAATCTATGGAACAATATCTAAATTTGGTCGGGACGGATTTTCGAATTTCGCTTTCGTTTTCGCGTCACGTGACTTCAAAGTTTGCAAAAACTGCCCTACCTTCAGGAGGCTATATATTCTCTACTGGGCATGGTAAAAGTTAGTGAATGGTGTCACTGCATAGCAGCTGACCTTGTCTTTCATGTCCATTCGAAAGAATACTGATATCTTCGAATATGTACACGTCACGTGACTGAATTTTGTGAAAACTGCTTCATGTAGTTGCAAAATGATGATTTTCAAAATCTATCTCGTACATTTCTTGTTATTTTGAATTTGATTGTGGCATATGAATCTATGGGACAATATCTAGATTTGGTCGGGCCGGATTTTCAATATTCGCTTTCGTTTTCGCGTCACGTGACTTCAAAGTTGGCCAAAAATCCCTCCTGACCCAAGAACACTACACCCTAGTAACAGGAACTCATGCTTGTTTCTCGCAGAGATGACCGTCACTCCCGCACGGGTGTATTTTCTAATTTTGCGTGAGACGTGGAAGTGTAAAACCTCGTTTTTGTGAAACCCATTTGATGTTCGAGCTCTCTCTGATTGTAGTTTCAGATATTTGATGAAGAAAATAAGTTTTATTTCTTGTCCCTGGATTTTTCAAGGGTGGATTCTTAATTCCCCTCACCGAAGAAGATATTGCATTTGGGTTTGTTTGTTTACATAGAACTTTAGTGTTTTTCTCCACAACCGCTTGTTGGATTGAGATGGAATTTTCACCATTGGAGCGACTACTCATGTAGAATGTTTTTTTATGATAATTATGACATAATAGGTCACGTGGTGTGGCCTCTATGTTGGAAAAACCGAAAAACATTCGACCTCTGTATCCGAAACTGCACCAAGGAAAAAGTTGAAACTTGGCACATAGCAAGTACTCATGGGGAATGAGTGATTTTTTTATGATGTCATAATTGCATATGTATGCCACATCCAATCAGGATCAAAAATTTTAAGGTCATCTTTGGATAAAATGGTCCACAGAAAAAAAAATTCATGATGTCATCAGTCATGTGATTCGGTAGCCATATTCTTTTTTTGTTTTTTTTAAACCTTCAAAAATCTTCTAAGAAGTGGCTGAACAGATTGAGACAATTTTACACATTTGACCGCTCACCCATGAGGAACAAAAAGTTCACACATATGATGTCATAGGTCTCATGGTTTGGCAGCCATATTGGATTTACCTGAAAACCGACAAACATCTCCAGAATGGCTGAACAGATCGAGGGGAAACTTCACGCAAGTGTTCCCCAAGCCTTGGGTGTACAAGTTCGTTCAGGAATAATTGATAGGTCACATGGTTTGGCAGCCATATTGGATTGAAGAAAATATTAAATAATGTTTTCTCAAGATCCACTTAATCAATCGAAGTGAAACTTCAAAATTATGATCCAGTCAGGTCAGGCCAGGTATGAGAGCATGCGTCGGAGCAGCGCGTCACTACATACACGTTCCACCGGTACTCCAGGGCCTCCGTCTGCCATCCCCATCTCCTTGAGATGCTGATCAACTTGCTGCAACCATGAGGCACGTGGTCGGTCCATTGGTCTCCTCCACTCACGAGGTTCCCTCACTGAGAGAATCTGGTGAGCAGGATCAGCATCAGGAAAACAAGCCACATGTCCACACAGCTGCAGCTGACACTCAGACTATGCAGGTAACAAATCTAATTTGAGTCTCTCTCAGCAACCGCTTGTTGGACACAAAGTCTGACCAGCGATAGCCAAGGATTCTCCGAAGAGACCTGGTATCAAAGGAATCAAGTCTCCGTCTCAGATCCCTGGTCAGAGTCCAAGTGTCACATCCGGAGAGCAAGACTGGAAGCACCAAGGACCTGAAGACTCTGACTTTCGTCCTCCCGCACAGGTACTGGAAGCACCACACCCCATGATCCAGTGAATCCACGACTCTCTTGGCCCGACCCTGATGCCTGTTGAACTCTGGCTCACAGCCAGCAAAGACATGAAAATCACTGCCAAGGTAAGTGAATCTCTCCATGACCTCAACATCCTCGCCACAAATAGGTACAGACAGGATAACAGCATCCAATATGTCATTGAAAGCCTGGATCTTCGTTTTGACCCAGGAAACCCGTAATGCCAGCGGCTCTGACTCCTCATTCAGCACCTCAAGGGCCCCCAAAAGGATATCTGGAGTCTGCAAAGATGACTGCATCATCTGCGAAATCAAGGTCAGAGATCTTAACATTCCCAAATGATGCACCGCAACTTGTACTCTCCGACATCCTCCCTAGAATCCAGTCCAAGCAAGTGATGAAAAGTGTGGGGGCCAATACACACCGCTGACGAACTCCAGTAACAACTGGAAATAAGTTGGTAATATGGTATCACCACATCTCACAGCACTCTCAGTACCAGAGTATAGGTCAGACATCAGATTGATCAGTTTTGGTGGCACCCCACAAAGACCAAGAATCCTACAGAGGGCATCCCGATTCACTGAATCAAACGCTTTACAGAGCTCAACATAGGCTGCAAGCAGCCCCTGCCGAAACTCTCATCTGCATTCGGTGAGGACCCAAAGAGCAAGGATACGGTCAATTGTTGACGTCTTTGGTGTAAAGCCTGACTGCTCTGGACGCTGGTGCTCAAGCAGATGGTGGCGAACTCCATCAAGAATTATCCGAGCGAAGACCTTGCCCGGCACTGAGAGCAGCGTCTCCCCTTGGTAGTTGTTGCAGTCTTGGTGATCACCCTTCCCTTTCCAGAGAGGGACAAGAAGGCCCCTCTTCCAGTCAGTTGGGATGATGCCTGTGTTCCAGGCAGAGCACAGAATTGCATGCAACGACATGAGTACACGATTTCCACTAGCCTTGAGAAGTTCATCATGGATGCCACAGATCCCAGGAGCTTTACCCCATTTCAACTGGTGCACCGCAGTCTGTGTTTCCACAAATGAAGGTGGACCACAGTTGATTGGAGGGTCAGCAATAGGGATAGTCATCCAACTATCCAACTCAACAGCTGGTGGATCAGCCTGGTACAGCCGCTCAAAGTAACCGGCCTAGCGGGCCTTCGCTCAGTCAAGAGATTGCCACCCTCTGCTCTAACTGCAGTACACTGAGGGACAGCTTTGGAAGAATGCAATGCACGGATTGCTCTGTAAGCAGGATAAGAATCACTTTACCACCGTTGATACCCTACCCATTCACAGATTCTTCACACATAGGCTTCCTTTTCCACCCTCAGCGAACATGCAGTTTTATGCCTCAGCTCCCTGAACAGCTCAGTTCTGCCATTAAGCCTAGCCCTGCAACTGGCAAATTGTATTCACTGTCCTCTGGGAGACAAAGTTCTTCTTTGCCTGATGGTGGGTTCCAAGACAACCACCGGCAACATCCAGGATGGTAGTCCTGAAGGCACTCCACAACTTTTCAAGATCCCCTGAAACACCTCGATCTCCCCAGATCCCTCCTCAACTTGTTTGCAAACTCTTCAGCTACCCTCTCATCCTTTAGCCTGTCAACAACCAGCTTGGGCTTATCCCAAGCACGTATGTTTTTCCTTTTATGCAAACTTACACAAAAGAAGTGGTGCCATCATTCATTTGGGAAGGACATGAGAAGAAGTGAGGAGAATGAAGCAGAACGGAAGCTTGTCTTCAGTTTATCCCATCTCGTCTTCAGTTGTCATACCTTTCCTCCCACCCCTAGTACACTGAAGCTTGTGGCAAGGCAGTTGTCCTGAAACAACCTGCCTTCGCTTTATGGGAGGCAAATCCCACTGAAGACAATCTCAGTTCCTTCCACAAAGCTTCGGAACAAGTGTGTGTCTACCCTCAGGAGAGCCAGGAAACAAAATCTTTCTCGTCTCAGGTCTGAACTCTTAAACCTGTGTCCCTCCTCCAAATCCTGGTGGTGTCTAGTAAAGTGTACTGCTGGTGTATGTTCCCCCTCAATCCCCTTCCTTACCTCAAATGGCCGCACAGCTGACACTGCATACGAAAAGGCTGAATGCCTACACTCTGTGTTTGCTTCTAAATGTTGTGTCCCAAACACATCCCAAACATGCGAGAACAACGTAGGGCTATCAGCAAAGTACTGCGGCAGGACCGTCCATGTATATTGGCGGCCATTATACGTAAAGGCAAACAGAAATTGCAATTTCTTTGCTATCGGGACCAAAAAAACACGGAACACAAATCAATTACAGTGAAATGGGTGGAGTTTGCGGGGATAGATGTTATCAGCACCTCTGCACTAGGCACCACGGGGTGAACACTTTGGATCACCTCATTTACCTCTCGCAGGTCTTGAACAAATCCCACTTATCCTTCTGTGGCTTTTTAACTGGCAATAATGGTGTGTTACATGGACTTGAAGTTTCCACAATGATCCCTTGTTCTTTCAGTGATTTAATCACTGATGCTTTTCCGGCTTCCGCCTCCTTTCGGAGAGGATATTGGCGTACATTTGGCCAACATGTTCCAGGTTTGAGTTTGACCACTAAGGGTGTTTCCCCGATGATTCGACCCTCGTCATTATCATGGGTCAGGTCAGGTCAGGTATGGGAGCATGTGCCAGAACAGCGCGTCGCTGCGTCCACTTTCCGCCGGTACTCCAGGGGCCTCCGTCTGGCCATCCCCCAGGCAGATGCCAGGCCCATCCCATCTCCTTGAGATGATGGTCAACCTGTTGCAACCATGAGGCACGTGGTCGGCCCACTGGCCTCCTCCACTCATGAGACTCCCTCGCTGAGAGAATCTGGTGAGCAGGATCAGAGTCAGGAAAACGAGCCACATGTCTATACAGCCGCAACTGACGCTCACGGACTATGCAGGTAACAAATCTCATCCGAGTCTCTCTCAGCAACCGCTCGTTGGACACAAAATCCGACCAGCGATAACCAAGGATTCTCCGAAGGGACCTGGTACCAAAGGAATTAAGTCTCCGTCTCAGATCCTTGGTCAAAGTCCAAGTCTCGCACCCATAGAGCAAGACTGGAAGTACCAAGGACCTGAAGACTCGGACTTTCGTCCTCCCGCACAGGTACCTGCAGCGCCACACCCCATGATCCAGTGAATCCATGACTCCCCAGGCCCGACCCAGACGTCTATTGACCTCTGACTCGCAGCCAGCAGAGACATGAATATCACTGCCAAGGTAAGTGAATCTCTCCAGGACCTCAACATCCTCACCACAAACAGACACAGACAGGACAGCAGCATCCAAGATGTCACCGAAAGCCTGGATCTTAGTTTTGATCCAAGAAACCCGTAATCCCAACGGCTCCGACTCCTCATTCAGCACCTCGAGGGCCCCCAAGAGGATGTCTAAAGTCTCCGCAAAGATGACTGCATCATCTGCAAAGTCAAGGTCCGAGATCTTGACATTCCCAAATGATGCACCACAACTTGATCTCTCCGACATCCTCCCTAAAATCCAGTCCATACAAGTGCTGAAAGTGTGGGGGCAAGAACACATCCCTGACGAACTCCAGTAACAACTGGAAATAAGTCAGAGATGGTACCACCACACTTCACAGCACTCTCAGTACCAGAGTAGAGTTCAGACATCAGATCGATCAGTTTTGGTGGCACCCCACGAAGACCAAGAATCCTCCAGAGGACATCCCGATTCACTGAATCGAACGCTTTACAGAGATCAACATAGGCTGCAAGCAGCCCCTGCCGAAACTCTCGTCTGCGTTCGGTGAGGACACGAAGTGCAAGGATACGGTCAATCGTTGACCTCTTTGGTGTAAAGCCAAAGAGGGATTGTAACACCCTTGACGTCCAACTCGACAGTTGGGGGATCAGCCTGGTACAACCGCTCAAAGTAACCGGCCCAGCGGGCCTTCACTTCAGACTCCTCTGTCAAGAGCCTACCACTCTCTGCTCGAACTGTAGTGCTCCGAGGGATGGGCTCGGATGAACGTAATGCGCGAATTCCCCTGTAAAGCGGGACGAGAATCACCTGTCCACAGGTGATGCTCTACCCCCTCACAAATTCCTCGCACATAGGCCTCCTTGTCCACCCTCAGTGCACGTACAGTTTTACGCCTCAGCTCCCTGAACAGCTCAGCTCTGCCATTCAGCCTGGCCCTGCGACTCTGGTCAATGGTATCGAGTGTCCCTTGAGACAAAATTCTTCTTTGCCCTGCGGTGAGCTCCAAGACATCCACCGGCAACATCAAGGACGGTGATCTTGAAAGCGCTCCACAACTCTTCAGGACCCCCCAAAGCACCCAGACCCCCCAAGTGTCCACTCAGCCTGTTCGCAAGCTCCTCAGCTACTCTCTCATCCCTGAGCTTGGCAACATCCAGCCTCGGCTGGGATGGTACCATTCTCCAGGATTTAAGGTGCAGCTTTAGAGTTGCTACAACAAGGCTGTGGTCAGTATTGAGGAACTGAGCACTCTGGTAGACCCTGCAGTTCTGGATCATCCTCCAACGACCGTCAATGATGACATGGTCAATCTCCTTTGCCACACCGCCAGCGTTGGAATACCAAGTCCAGCGATGAGCTTGTGGGCGCTGAAACCATGAACCAGCCACCCTAAGTCCATGACTTCTTGCAAAGTCAAGGAAATTAGTGCCATTCTGGTTCATATTTCCTGACCCATAGGGACCAACACACACCTCATAACCATCCCTATCGGTTCCAGTCGATGCATTGAAATCCCCCAAGACTAGAAGTGTATCTCGTCTGGGGCACTGATCAACCACAGATTCGAGTGTGGCGTAGAATGCATCCTTCACGGTGAGATCACTCGCCTCAGTCGGAGCATAAACAGAGACCAGGGAAATGACACCTAAGGAGTGACGAATCCTTAATCTCATAATACGCTTGTTGACCGGTGTTACCTCAATTATCATTGGGGTCAGCTTACTGGACACAGCTACAGCAACTCCTTGGGTATGGTAACCATCAGAGCGACCAGACCAATAGTAGGTGTAACCACCCACCATTATCTCGCCGCAATCCGGTCTCCGAACCTCAGAGAGAGCTGCAATCCCGATGTCCAAACGCTTGAGCTCAGATGATAACAGAGACAGGTGATCATCCTCTCTTAGGGATAGGACATTCCAGGCACCCACCCAAAGGGACCGCCTCAGGTTAACCCAAGGAGACCGCCGTCTGGTGGACGACACCTCAGCACCACTCCGACACACTCTCCCGCAATCTGACCCAGGGATGTTACCCCGTGGTTTCCCTCCTATCATCAAAGATTGGGGGTCCCGAAGGCTTTGCACAGGAGGTACTCCCACGGAGTGGGTTTTCAGATTTTTTTGCGTTTTTGCGTTTTGCGGAATGAAGGGTTTTACGGTGGCTGGAGTGCAAATCCTGCCACAACCCTCCTAATAAGAAGTGACCCAACTGCAGGAGGACGTCCGCAGACACAGTTGGGCACTAGATATGGATGGCCGTTGGCTCACAAGGAGCTCCTCCGCCCTTTGACAGGTTTTGTTTTTAATCCTGCTGGGCGTCCATATCCAAACACCCTCCTCACCAGAAAACCTGGTGGGGGAGACGGTTTAGTCGCCGACAACCCGACCATGGAACAGGTTAGTACAGGTTTACATGGTACCTGTAGCAGGTCACAGATCGAACCTGACCTGACAGAACCTGACCTGACAGATTATCATGCCAGGTCCACAATTCTTGCGGAACCTCTTCTAGCAGGCTTTCTGAATCCTTCGTCTCGCTCACCGTTCTCGTCAGAATCTCGCGTTTGAGAGGCAATTCAATTTCCTCTACTATCCTTTGTAGAACCTGTTTCTTTAAATCACAGATCCACCCTTCGTTATTCACCAATCTATGCACTTGCCAATGTAACAGAGTCGCAGAGCAGCCCACCACTGCTCCCTACAGGCGATGAACCATGAAGCCTAAATATTTTGGGTGATATCCCATCGCTGTAGTTATTGTTATGTGCGAGGTTACCTCTGACGGCTACTTCGTCAATTTCCTCTGATCCTTTGTGGGCTCAACTTCCACTGCAATGCCTTCTTTTCCAATCAGTAAACGGCAGACAGACAACTTATCACACTTTCCCAAATGTGGAGCTATCTTCTTTGCAAATTCAACATCATTTCCCATTACATCGTAGTAAATTGTACAATGTGGAGGATCATAATAAGTGCATGTCGTTACCTGTGCATTCTCGAGCCAAGTTCGCATGCTTTGGCTCTCTGCCAAGATCGCATCTCGGCACTTTAAAACATCACTAATTGGCTGTCTCGGCAACCTCCACCAATAAGCGACCGGGTGCGGTGTCATTAAAATCATCATTGCTAATTGTGCTTTCTTTGGGGGGATGTCAATAAACACCCCTTTCTCTGTACATGCTATCGTGCATCCTAACTTGCATAGCAAGTCTCGACCTAATAAGTTCACTGGTGTGGTGGTTGTGAGAAGGAATGCATCTTTCTCCTGCAATGGTCCATATCTTACCGACAGTTGTGCTGTTGTGTCTAATCTTTGAATCTTACCCCCTAAACCCACGACCTGTTCGCTATTTCCAGATTTCTCAACTCCTGGCAGTTCTTTAACTGCAATTGTGGAACGAGTGGCCCCCGTATCAACCAAGAAAGAAAGCTCCTTGCCTGAGACGTTCAGAGTATAGGTCGGCTCCTCTGTCGGGCTTAATGTCAGCATTGCTCCTTCCCTCAAGGGTCCACTCTCATCCTGTTAATACCTTCGTGAGTTAGCAGGTGGGGGCCTGGTTCCCGTCTTCAGTTGGGACAATATTGTTTCCAATGCCCTCTCTTTCCACACGTAAAACAATACAAGCATCTTGTGGGGAATTGTCCCTACATCGTGTGTCATCCTGTACACATATCAGGAATCCGTATATATTGTTGTGCTTCTATCCTTGGCAAGATTGCATGCTGCAACCCGGCCTTCGGCACTCAATGGCCTTTGACAGCCAGCGCCCCCTAAAGGGTAGTATGCGATACAGTACAGGGGTTCAGTTCATTCTGCCATATTTTTATATTTTCATCGTGAGGCTCCAACCAACGTTTTACATTGGAAATTGTTTCTAACTCTGCTAAATTCTCAATTATCTCTTACACGGGCCCTTTGCTATTATCCACAAGCCCAAAGTAAACTTGCACAAGTTCAAATTGTGCAATTTGAGATACCGCGGTAAAATTTCCTTTGAAACAAACTCATTAAAACACATGATTGACCTCAACTTCGGATCACCGGTCTATGTCTCACTCTGCATTATGCCTGCGATAACTTGCCCACTCTCTCCAAAGGATATCGTGAGATCTTAAATGTTCATGAACTAATGCTATCAGACAGGCCATCCAATCAACGTCCATCCGAGGGGCTGAATGTACGTTAATGCATCGCCTGTTTGTGAATTTAACAGCATGAGGAGTGATGTACCATCTCTATATTATGTATGCAAATTTGTATTTTCGCATTACACCACACCATTACCTTCACCACTGATGCAAATGCTCACCTGCACCCACAACTTGCTCACCTGAACAAGGCTTGCCCCAAACACGAAAACAAATCAAATTTTGATTCATGACTCATGTCCCATCGAAGCCCTGCACCAAGAATTCATGAAACACGCATGTTTGCTGCCAAATCCTTGACCACACTCCACTTGCACACCCGTTCCTGAAATGCACTTTGCCATTTCAGCTCTTATCAAACGAAGCAAATACATATTTTCGCACACCTCTCTAATTAACTACAAACCATGGAGGTTCAGAATGCACTGATATGAACACCAAACCTCCCTATAGCATGTAATTCTAACGTGTAATTTTAAAACACCTCGGCAAAATGCCCCTCACTGTGCAACCCTCCATTCACATAAAAATGCTTTTTACCATCGTAAGTGGTTTAAATCATTCTAAGCTCATTCACATTAACTCATTCCTCATTCAAACATGTCATGGTACAAAAAATATATTTCTCTTCCAAAACCAGTTTGTCCCCTATTTCAAAGATGAGCAGCCTCCAGATTATTTTCCCCCTTATCAGGCAAGTCTCGCACACAGCCTGACAAGCAGGCAAATTCACAGCAGGGTATGTTCTTGCCTCCCGCCTCACTTATTTCCGTTATCTAATTTTACCACATCAATCAAATACGTCAATATGCGTTGGAGATACGTTACACATAGGTTCAAAGCACGTTACTCATAGGTTAGAAATAAGTTTCGGGTGCGCTAAACATTACCTCGACGTGTTTCGACTTATGAGTAACTTACAAGTAATGTGTGTCGATGTGTGTCAACGATCGCATAACGTGCCAACAACTTATGGCCAGCATATGCGGAACGTGTGAGTCATACGCTGGCATAAGTCGAAAAATTTTGAGCATGCTTAAAATTTGTCGACGAGCTTGGCGTACTACGATGTATGCCAGCGTGCTTCAGCGTGCTCTTAACGTATACAAAACTTACCCATAACGTATTCGACGTACGCCAGCGTTTTAGACACATTTTTCATACGTCGGCATACGCTGGCTAAAATGTCAAGGTGTGACAGGGCCTTTACACACAATGTCCCAAGCAGGAATATAGTTAATTAACTGCAGGCGAGTGAATTGAGTTGGGAAGAAACAAAGGTTTTAAGAAAAAGGTACAAATCCCAGCACTCTTATCAAACGAAGCAAATAAATATTTTCGCAAACCTCTCTCTGGTTGCAACATATAGGACCTCCTTTCTTTTCCAATTAACTATAAAGTATGGAAGTTCCAAAATTCACTGACCTGAACACAAAACCCCCCTACAGCGATAACACCAGGAGCTCCACAATCATCACCCACCCGCTCAGTTGCGCATGTATTATATACACACAAAAATGCTTTTCACCATCGTGAGTGGTTTAAATCATAAGCTCATTCACATTAACTCATTCTTCATTCAAACATGTCATGGTCACCATGATGACCAGATACCTTGACTCGTGGTTCATAAAGTTGTCATGCATACGGCTGGAATTATAACCTTTGCTGACCACCACGCGTGATTCTAATTCCTTATAATCGCCTCACATGGTGGACACAACCTTTCTCCACCCAAATGCCAACTATCGGTGCTCAATCAACCAAACATGGGAGAAAGAGTTCAAAGTTGGCCATTTTAACGCACCCTGTACAACAAGCACAGTGTACTCAAATCATTGGATTTATATTCCACAGACCGAGATGAAACAATCTCTTCCTAGGATTAGTTAAATTGACTGACCCTTTTTGAGTCATCCATATACACATCTCATACAACTCCAAATTTTGAAAGTAGTCAGTACGAACCGACACATACCATTTTATCCTTTCCTGATCACTATTAGGAATGCAGTGGCAAACCACCTTGTGTAATCCTTGCATTGAGGTATAAACTCCAGTGTTATCACCAGTTGCCATAGTTTTGGCATGCCATTCTTACCTGCCAGCATTTGCTGACACGCACACGCTCACCTCCGTGTATCTGCCTGCAGCCATTCACATAATGAGCGACCTGTACCTGTATGCTCTAACATGTGGCGCCCTCTGCCACATCTGCATTGTTGGCTCACTCAGTGCCACGTTTCAAATCCAAAACATGACCATCAACTTTAAATCTTTCTGCCAACCAGCACACGAGGAACCACAATGTCCAACAAGACATCATCCAACTACAAACTGCCGCAACCAAACTAGCCAATGATGCAACTAACCATTCACATTGATGCCATAATAGCTTTGTTATGCTCAAAGAATTGTCGTTTTTATATGTTGACCCCAGTACACTTGTGATCAACAGATAAGAATCGAGCAATATCTTTTAGCTTCAATATTTTACCTCTGACAGTCACACACCATTTGAAAGCCTTTATCCCTGAGCAGGGGTCAGCTTTTTTGCAGGCTCCAATCATGGTACCCTTTCTTGTGGCAATGTTTTTACGGCTGGACACCCTTCCTGACGCCAACCCTTTAGTCGCCTTCGACCCTGCAGGGATAATTACCCGTATACTGGTGCTCATTTCGCCGACCTTCGGAGGGATGACAGGCTGAGTCAACCCCCCTGATTCTAACTCAGCGGCCAGCGGGGCTTGAACTCAGGACCCCGAGGTTCCCAAGTCACCCCCTCAACCACTAAGTCACACCAGGCTCACCTCTGACAGTAATTTTTTGGTTCACGAGTCAGTAAGTGACCACTATATTCATTATGGGTGTGTGTCTGTCGGTCTGTCTGTCCTGAGCATAGCTCCGTGGGTTTTGATCCGATCTTGATAAAATTAGGATGCGAGGTTTGTATCATGATCTAGTTGTGTTTTGCGGAGAATGGGCTTGCTGCGCCCATTATGGGCGGAGCCACGCCCAAAAAACGTGTTTTAGGGGGTAGCCGGTTTCAAGTTACATATTCTCCGAGGGGGTTTGTGGAATCTGGCAGGGGTTTCGATATTTGGTTAGCCCAATGGCACCTGCATAGCCCCACGGAGCTCGATTTTTTTTTTTTTTTTTTTTTTCATTTTCGTCCCAAGGTCAAGGTCACAAGGTCATGAACTTAGAAAATGTCAAAAAAAATCAATAAATTGGGCATCGAGCTCCCAGGGTTTTCAACTGTTTCGAATGAAAGTTGGTATGCAAGTAGTGCTCTTCGAGTACTACAACTTTCATCCTTTACGTTTTTCCCGATTCCCGCCAGTTTGCCCGTGGCGTCCCCTCGAAGGTCAAAAAATAAAAAAGGTGAACCGTACATTGCTCGTGAACCATCGCTGTCTCCAGACTTGTCTTATTTCATTTTCCCATATCAAAACAATTTTGTCTACAATCAAATTTCTCTGAAGTATGTCAGAACAAGCTTGTGGGCTTGAAGCCAAGCTGCCCACCCTTTACCCTTCAGGCAAAGCACACACATTCCTTGCCTCTGCTTTCCCGACCCCTATTTTTCGATTGATTCTGGGGTCTCCAATCCCACCACTTGCGGGGCCCTGGGGGTCACCTTTCCCTTTCCAATAATGGTTGCCGTTGACCCTCATCCTCTTCTTCATATGAAATTACAGGTCCTTGAGGCCAGAAGTGGGGGGGGGGGCATAGCAACTCTCTTACCTTATCTCACAATACCATTTGAAACACTTCCTCCTGAACCTTTACTTCCTTCTCTGCCTTCTCCTCATGTCTCTCCGCACATTGGTCAGCCGCAGTGCAAATAGCTGCGGGAGGGGCGGCCCTCCACCCTAACATCACTTATTTTAATTGTTTTTTCAGGGGTGGGCGCAAGCCCTCCATTAGTAAATTAGTCAACAAAGGTTGAGGAATTTCTGCCTCTACTCCAAATCCCCCATGTGCTCATAACCCTTGTATTATATGCCTGGTGTTGGCTTAATGGTTGGAGTGGTGGGCTTGGGATCCTAGGGTCCTGAGTTCAAATCCCGCTCAGCTGTTGAATTAATACCAGGTGGGGTTACCTCGGCCTGTCATCCTTCTACGTCGGCAAAATGAGTGCCAGCATGCTGGTATACTGTCGGAGTGGTGACCCGTCCAGGATTGTACCCAATAGCCAAGGGGACTGCTTAAGCAGCAACAACGCTCTGCACAGAGTATGGTCGCAATCTACTCCTCCTCTCCTTGTATTAGCCGATGTTTGAATTCCAGCACCCTTTCCCCGCCTTTTGCTGAATAGTATACACTTTATTCCAATTCAAGGTCGGGAGTCTAAGAGCGGCTTGGATAGCATAATATAGTCTATCTGTGGCCCCCTGTCTGTCCTCTTCTGTCCACTCTGCCCCTTCCTCGGCTGGTACTGCTGGCGTGCCTGGAACAATTTCTCGCATGGGTTAAGTGGGGATGGGGGACACTGGTGACTTCTTATTTAATTTTCATCACCTTTGAGTTATTTTACTTCCCCCCACACATATATCATCACAATCCTTACCTGGGATCCTCGGATATATAGACTTATACGGTTGCCCAGACAACGGGTCGAACAGTTGGGTACTGCGCAGCTGACTGTGGAAGTCCTAGTGGTTTATATGCCAGGGGTTGGGGTGCCAATGGTACTGTATTGGTGTTGGAGTACCCCTGCCCCGATGCTGCAGACACCGGGACAGATGATAAGCCATGTCTTGGTATTTGGCGAGGTGCCGGCGCTGATGCTACCACATCCTTAGCTTGCCACTCTGCACCTTCCAATTGACCCTGAAGCTTCAGCATCTTACCCGCCAAGGTTGCTTGCTTGGCTGTGCTTGATCTCTTAATTGCTTCCTCTTGCCATAACCCATATCCCAGACAATTCACTGGTGTTTGCTTCATGGATAGTCTATGGCGTCTTCGCAACTCTTCCCACAGATTCTGCACTACTGGCAGGTCAAACGACCCACCCCTTGGCCATGGTAGGCTATCCTTGACTGCCCATTCTGTCCAGCAATCATCTTTTTCCACTGCTTCCATCCCATGTAATTTAAACATCTGGTAAGCAGGGGCATCCTGGAGGTTTTTTCTTCTCCTCCTCTCGTTTTCTTGATTTGTTTCCCATATTCACTGCTGAACCCTTCCTGGAGTTTTCTTGGGTCCAACTAGGCAGCCTTAGCCACATGCCCTCGGCTCTCAAACCCCCCTTTCCTGACCTTAACATAGCTACCCTTGATAGACAATAAACAATTCTCTCCACACTTATATTTACCGGTTCTTGGGCGAGGTCAAGGGGCAGAAGCAGGGATGGACAAAACCTGGGGTGAGAAAAAGAGGATATAATTTAAACTCCCCAACACAAAGGCTTACCTTATTCAAATTGGTCACTGTGGATTTTCTCTTTGGTCACCAAGGGTCCATCCCCACCTCTTCTCCTCCTTGTCTCGCCCCTGCTTGCTGCGCCAATTGTTGAGCCGTCGATCACCCTTCACTGAGACATGAGGACGTCAATATGCTTGAGAGAAAACAGTTTATTATCTATCAATACATGCGCACAGAAATCAGACACCAGGTACACCAATTAGCAATTGAGGAACTTCGGAGAATGTTCTGCTCTATCTTACGATTTATTCCCTTGTATACGGTTTTATCTTTAAAAAAATTCCATTACATAATAGCCCTTCCTTTCATCAAAGGACCAGCTGTTTACCAACTGGCTTATGTCCTTTCAACATCAGTGTATTAAGCAGACAAGGAGGACCTGAAGTTACTCCCAGATCCAATTACACAATGTTCCTGTGGATCATTCAAGGTTGACCATACTTCTTATCTCTATACACAATGGTCCTGTGGAAAGCAGAAATATATTTTAATTAACTGCAAGTGAGTGGATTTTGCTCGGAAGAAACAAAAGCTTTAAAAAAGGTACAAATCCCAACATAAATACATACATATATATACTGTATATACTGTATAAGTGAATATATTATGAGAAAGATGCATGTCTGTCTGTATCGCCATTTTTCTGGGAGATGGCCAAATGGATCTTCGTCAAACTTTGAGTGGTTCATCAGTGTTTTAGGCAAATAAAGACCCTTTAGATCCTTTAAGGCCCTTTGAGATCCTGAAGACCCTTTAATACCCTGAAGCCCCTTTCTACTCCTAATACCATAAAGTCCCGTAAGACCCTGAATGCCCCTGTAGAAGAATTCAGTTCTTCAGGTTCAGAGTTTGAATCATTTATTCATATACATGTGAGCGATGTACAGAATGCAGTCGATGAATCGCACTCTTTAAGAGCCTCAACTCAAGTTCTTCTATACTCAAACAACAACAAGTGGGGGACAGAGGGTGAGATGATTGAACAAAAGAAACAGCTGTGGTCAGTAGCTTTCTCAAGGCCTCAAGTCAGATAACAGCCTCAGGGAGCAGCCACTCCAACACTTTCCCAGGGCAGCCACTCCAACACTTTTTTACCTTTATACTTTCTGCTAAATCCTAGTCTTTGAGATAACACCATGAAAGAAAGCAGCTGCCTAGATGCCACAATATATATTTGTTTTAAGCACAAGTTAAAAACAATATAAAAGTTTGTTTAATCATGTAGTTATAGATATATCTGGAACTCATGTTCCATTTCCAGGTAACTAAATAGTTCTAGTCAATTCGATGAATACATATTAAATCATCACTTTATAGAACACAAATGTAACAAAGAAAATGAATATTCCCAACGGGATCCTCTCAATTATAGCATAACGTATTTTCCGGTGTATAAACTGCAGCCGTGTATTTAACCACACCCGTATTTAATCCTCAAAAAAATGAATATATTGATAATTTTATTTTCTGATCGAGATCTAAATACGTTTGTACATTAACTTTGTATGGAGCAAAGTGACAGAGGTATCAACATGCTTCCTCCCATGTCCACCTAATTTCGTCTAGCAGTCTTATTCTTTTTTCAAGAAGTTGAAGAGAGAGGTAAGGATGCCAATAAGTTTTTATTTTTCTTTCTTAGTTTTTTTTAGTATAATAAAGAGGATTATTTTTGTTACTAGAAAAGGGAGTCATACTGGTATGATACATATTTCTTGTGGATTTGTGGCCCTAAAAAAGGACCGTTTGGGTTTGATGAAGCTTTTCAGCTAAACCCAAGGAAATCCTCATCAATGCTTTCCTCATCGAAGACGGCACATAACTCCTTGTCCGAATCACGTTCCCGTCGTTGGAGCAATTTCCCGTTGCTGTCCACGTCGCTGTCACTGTCACTGTCATTTGCAGTCTCCTCCTCCCAAATGATGTCATCCTCTGTGCTGTCCATGTTGTTGGAGATGCAGTATTTCAGAAATGCTCACTTGATTATGTCCGACGGTATCTCCTCCCACACTTTGATGATCCAGCCACAGATCATCGGAAGGTCGACCTTTCTCTTCCTCCCGCTCTTGGTGTAGGTCCTCCCACTTCTCCCCCACTCATTATCCAGTCAGACCAGCAGCGACATAGCCCGTCCTTGAACGACTTATTGATGGACACATCAAAGGGTTGTAGGAGCGATGTCATCCCACCTGGGATGATGATGAGATTGGTGTTGGTCTGAAGGAGCAGCACTTTGGTGTCATCAGTCTTGTGCCAGCTGAACGCATCCAGGACTAGCATGCTCCATCGTCAGAAGAGACTGTCATGTGGCCTACGACTCCAGACCGTGCACACCCAGTCCTGGACCAGTCCCTCGTCTATCCACCGCTTATGCTGTGTACGAACAATGACGCCTGCTGGAAACTTGTCTTTGGGCAGTGTCTTCCTTTTGAACACGACATACGGGGAAAGTTTGCCATTGTCTGCGGTGCAGGCGAGCATGATGGTGAATCGATCTTTCTTGTGAATAGTAGTGTTGATCGTCACATTGCGCTCACCCTTCACTGTGATGGTGGTCCTCGTGAAGCACAAAGCGGCCCTTCTTGAGGGTGGCATGACTGCCCCCAGCCTGTTTTTGGATACCCGTAAGTTTGCGTGCAAGCTTATTTGAGGTGGGTGATTTGTTATTAGACTCTAGCTATTGTGAATAATTCTTCTTTTGATGTGAGACCTGGTGTTCTTTTTCTTCTTTTGTTTAATGGTGTTTTCAGAGCCGTGAGGCTCTATATACGCAATGCACCGAAACTCCGGGTGTCTCCAGGCATCACTTTTATTTCATTTCTGCATACGGTTAATAAAATGCTGTATAAACTTTTAACCTGAAACGATTTTCAAAATTTAAACAGCAGAATAGAGCTTAACAGCAGTTCTGTCTGCTAAAAAAAAGTGTTCATTTGGAATTTGATTGAAATTCAGCATTGGTCGTTTTTAAGACTTGTTTTTTTTTCTATACCCATGTATTAACCGCACTCCTAACTTTTACCTTTTTTTTTGCTGATAAAAAAATGTGGTTTATCCACTGGAAAATATGGTATCACATGGGTTTAATCAATGTTGTGTCATTTTGGCAGAATGCCTTTATTTATCAGACCTGTTACAACTATTAATGCTTGCTTGAGAGGTCCATACATAGTTGAAGAGAAAAACCACTTCCATACCCCTTACACCCTTCAGACAGATTAGACAGCTTGGACCCATGACCAGTTAGAGCTTTCGACCACTTGAACCTTTTTGGATCCTTTTTACATGCTTGAGAGATTAGATCCTTTTGACTCCTTGAACACCAACTATTGTTGGAACGTACCCTTTAGACACTTTAGGAGGCCTCAAACCTTTTAGACGCACAACACACAAACATCTATAGTCTTTTTTGCAAAACAGACCACACTTTTTTCGGCAAGTAATGTTCGGCAAACTCGACCCACCCAGAGGGTAGATACTCTGCTATCTTATATCTTACCTTTCGCAAAAGAAGGGGTGGGAGGATAGAGGGGGATGGGGTAGGAGGATGTGGGAGGAGGGAGTGCAATGGGGTGGGTGGGAGGAAGAAGGGAAAGGGGTGTGTGGGAGGGAGAAAGCAGGGGAGGGGTGGGATGAGGAAAGGCAAGGGATGAGCTGGGAGTCCGTAGGGAGGGGTGGAAGGAGGGACATGGCATTGCCTGGCACCGCCAGGTACCTTTGCAGCATATAATGTACAAAACTGAAACAGTTCAGCCTGGCAGAGATGTGTGTGCCCTGCCGACTACTGTTCTTGTTTTCTTTTGTGTAATCTGTTTTGGAATACCGTTAATCAATTACGTGCATTCATAATGAAGCCAATGCATTCTATATTTTTCTGTGAGACAAACCTACTGAAATTGTACTGCAGAGTAGTAAAAATATATAATAGTTTTTTCAAATATTAACGTGTATTTCTCTTTCTTTTCATGTTTCAGAGACATCTGTGGATCATCCTGTAAACTTTTGTTCAAGTCTGGCTCGGTTGTTTTCACACAAAGCGATATTGAAAAGAAACATGGAGAAGAGAAGGAGAACTTCGTTTGCTCTGAAGAAATGTGAAATTAATCACATTCAGAATGTACAGCAAGATGCTGTTTTTGAAAAAGCCTTCTCAAGTTCTGCATCTGTCTTAAAGATGCATGAGACCACTCAAACTGATGAAAAGCTCTACAAATGTTCTCTTTGTAAAAAATCCTTTGCAAATTTGTTTTGTCTGAAGACACATAACTTCTACCACAATGCTCTGAAACCACACAAGTGTTATTTTTGTGAAAAAGCCTTTACAACTTCTTCTTATCTAAAGCTACATGAGATGATTCACACTAAAAATAAGCCACACAAATGTTCTTTCTGTAAAATAACATTTCAAACTTCAGCTCTGCAAACCATACATGAGATAATTCATGCTGGTGAAAAGCCACACAAGTGTACTGTTTGTAGTAAAGCATTCGCCACTTCATTTGCATTAAGGACACATGGAATTATTCACTTGGCACAAAAGCCACAAAAATGTTCTGTTTGTCAAAAATCCTTTACAAGTATGTGGAACTTAAACATACATGAGAGGTACATGCACCACAGGGGAGAAAAGCCACACAAATGTTCCGTGAGTAAAAAATCCTTTTCATTCCCATCCCACCTCAAGAAACATATGTTGAATCACCGTGGGGAAAAGCCACACAAATGTTCTGTTTGTGAAAAATCCTTTGCATTCCCATCCCACCTCAAGAAACACTTGATGAATCACAGTGGGGAAAAGCCACACAAATGTTCTGTTTGTGAAAAATCCTTTATATCCTCATCTGAACTAAAGAGACATGATTTGATTCACAGTGGAGAAAAGCCATACAAATGTTCCATTTGTCAAAAATCCTTCACAAGGATGTGGAACCTAAAGATACATGAGAGGATTCACAGTGGAGAAAAGCCACACAAATGCTATATTTGTAAAAAATCCTTCCTGTCGTTGTCTGACCTAAAGAGACATGATGTTGTTCACAGTAGAGAAAAGCCACACACATGTTCTGTTTGTAAAAAATCATTTGCATTCCCATCCTACCTGAAGAAACATGAGATGATTCACAGGGGCGAAAAGCCACACAAATGTTCTGTTTGTCAAAAATCCTTTTTATTCTCATCCAATTTAAACAGACATGATTTCATTCACAAAGGAGAAAAGCCGCACCAATGTTCTGTTTGTGAAAATTCCTTTATATCCACATCTGAACTAAAGAGACACGATTTGATTCACAGTGGAGAAAAGCCACATAAATGTTCTGTTTGTCAAAAATCCTTCACCAGGATGTGGAACGTAAAGGTACATGAGAGGATTCACAGTGGAGAAAAGCCACACAAATGTTCTACTTGTAAAAAATCCTTCACAAGGATGTGGAGATTAAAGATGCACGAGAAGATTCACAGGGGAGAAAAGCCATACAAATGTTCTGTTTGTAAAAAATCCTTTATAGCCTCGTCCGATCTAAAGAGACATGATTTAATCCACAGGGGAGAAAAACCATACAAATGTTCTGTTTGTAAAAAATCTTTTACATCTTCATCCTACCTCAAAAAACATGTAATGCTTCACAGTGGACAAAAGAAGCACAAATGATCAATTGGTCAGAAATCAATTCATCTTCATCTGATCTAAACAAACTATTTCATTCACAGTGGAGAAAAGCCCCACAAATGTTCCATTTGTGAAAACTTCACAACGATGTGGAAAGTAAAGCTGCATGAAAGGATTCACACCCGTGTGAAGCCAATTGAGCATACTGTTTTTGATGTAGCATTGAGAGATCCTTGTCTCAGTGTACTCAAGAACACTCAGAAAAAAGAAGTCACACAAAGGTTCTGTTTTCACCATGTCATCCTACCGAAGGAAAATAATTGGACAGATTGAAAATAGGCACGACAGGCTCATTGGAGTGCTGAAAAAGAGGTCAGCTTAACTGGAATGGTGAATGAGCTATATTAACTGCCCAAGACACCGACACTATATTTGAGGGTTGTGAGTTTGGAGTAGCAGCTGAAACCCGAATCCTATCCAGGTTCCTCCTCATACTCCATCTTTGCTCTTTATTTCTTCGGATTCCTTCTTGGCCTTCCGTTTCATTATCTAGTGCTGTAAAGTCATGTCCAACTTCTGGTGACATTCAGGATCAGATTTCCCTAAACATCCCAATCGTGCACTGCTTTCTGAAGCTCTGGCGGACATAGCTTGGTTGCAGCATTTACCCCATCCAAACAGCACAGACCAGGTTTGCCTCTTCCTCTTCTTCCTTCAATCACACCCAGCATTGTTGATTTTTCCAGACTTTTGTTTTCTGCATGCATTATGTGTCCAAACTATGGCAGTTGTTTTTTTAGCATTAGTACTTATAATGTACAGTACATGGTGGTCTAATTTATTCACACACTAATTACTTGGTGAAAAAAAAATTTGCAAATTATGTTGGTCTGTAGCATTTGTCTTTCTGTTTGTCTGTCTGGCTGGCTGTTTATCACACAATGTTTGGCCACAGTTTTCAAACAATCATTCTGAATTTTTTTTACGTATGTAGGTGACCGGCCAAGGACAGCAATGCATAATTTTGTTGAAGATCCGAATCCAAATACAGATACTATAAGTTTTTTTATGTAATTCTTCACCATTGAGAGATCGGACCAAAATGATAGCACGATACCTCAGAGGTTATGGATGGATTCAGATGAAACTTTGTGGACAGATTGGGTGTGTGACAAGGACAAATTGTTTAAATTTCAGTGAAGATCCGAACCGGATCCAGACATGAGAATTATTTAATTTTAAGGTGATTCTTCACCTTTGAGAGATGGGACTCAACACAATATTGCATAATATCTCAAAAAAGTTGAAGACGGATTCAGAGGAAACTTGGTGGACATGTTGGGTGTGTGACAAGGACCAATTTATTCGATTTTGGTGAAGATCCGAATCCAGTTCCGAGAATTTTTGAAGTGATTCTTCACCATTATGATACAGGGCCAAAAATGGTATGTAGCTCAATATCTCAAAGGTTATGGATGTATTACGAAGAAACTTGGTGGAGAGGTTGGCAGTGCCACTAGGAGGAATTGATGAAATTTTGTTGACTATCTGAATCCGGATCCGGATAGGATAATTTTTTTTTAATTTTTAGAGTGATTCTTCATCGTTGAGAGATTGGGCTAAAAACTATGTATAGCATGATATGTCAAAAAGTTGTGGATGAGTTGTGACAAAACTAGGTGGATAATTTTGTTAGGTGAATGATATGACAAGAACAAGCTGATTTAAATTTTGTTTTAGCTCCGGATTCAGATCCGACCTACCAGTGGGATACAAAATGTAAACTGTTCAGCCTGGCGGAGGGATAATCTCTACCGAGTGCCATTCTGTCTCGCCAAGTGTCACTCTGAGTGATTTTTCATTTGTTTGTTCTTCTTGCAGTCCATGGAATTCACAACAGTCTCCAATATCATTTCAAAATTGTCAATCTTCCTTTCTTTGTTTTTCACTCACCATGACTCACATCCATACATTGCAACTAGAAATACCAGAGCATTCATCAGCCTCCTCTTTGTTTGTATTGTCACATCTTTGTCTTTCCAGATCCTTGTCAGTCCCGACATTGCTGTTCTCCTTAATACTGTCTATTAATTTAACTTGTACATTGTTCACTCACCTCAATCTTAGAACCCAGGAAGATCAAACTTTCCACTATTTCCATATGATCGTCTCCCAGTCTTAACATGTCGATCTTCTCAGTTGACAAGATTTAAATCTTTTCTTCAGTTGAAATAAAGCCCAGCTTTTTCTTTTTCATTTTTCATTGTCTGCAACAGTGTCATCAAGTCCTTTTTCTTTCTGCCAACAGAGTGGTATTGTCAGCATACCTTAGATTGTTGATACATCTTCCTCCAACCCTGATTCCAACCACTGTGTCATCAAAGTTTTATATCCTCATGATGCAATCACGATACATATTGAATAAGTAAGGGAAAAGAATGCACCCCTGTCTGACTCCTTTTCAAATTCCAAACCATTCTGTATCTCCATACTCTGTTCTTCCTGCAGCTTGTTGTTTCATGTACAGGCATCTTATCAGTCATATCTGGTGCTCTGACACCCCCATTTCTCTTCGCATGATCCCACTGGTTGACACTACCGTTTTTTTGAGGGTGCCTTTCAGTGCAACCATTTCAAAGTTTTGGTTACCCGAAGTAAAATTCTGGTTGGCGTAAAAAATAAAATCAATTTTATTGGCATAAAATAAACATCTGATCAAGGGAACTCACCATTGCTTGAAAGGGCAGAAGAATATAGGTATGATAGAGAAAGAGACAGGACATTCTTGCAATGTGAGTGATGTAAGAGACACAAAATAAACCTCTGTATAGCATGCCATGTAACGACGTTTTACAAATTGATCGCCTCAGTTTACATTTTTTCTTTTCCTGTGAAATTATTTGAAATAATTATTTATGTTGATGCATTTTCCTTCTCCACAAAATAACAATAACTAGCATAACCCATGCTCTGCGCGACATGGGGTGGGTGTGTTTGAGAAAGTAACTGATGCAGAGTATCAGTAGTAATTTTACTTTAATGCAGTAAGTGGAATACGATTTCACTGTTTAAGAACCATTTTATTTACTTTTTTTGTACCATGCACCTCATATGGTCTTTGAGATAATGTAAGCCGAATATCACGTTACTCGAGCGCAGAACAAAGTCGAAGATAGCGCGACACAAAACCACAAACTCGGAAATAATATATAAGATAATAACTAGATCTGCCACTTTATAACTGGTGCCAGTGATGACCGGGTACTAAGACATCCCGCTTTGATGCAACCCTGCTTTGACTGGACACCTGACCCATGATGTCCTCATTATTATTCAATTGAATTCAGAATTGGATTGAAATAAATTCATTTTAAATTAAATGGAAGATCAAATACTGCATTGGAGTCATCAGGAGGAACTTTTTGCTTTTGAAGTTTCATATCGATTGATGAAGCAATTCAAGAGAAATATTTTTTTAAATGTTTTCCTTCAATCCAATATTGCTACCAAACCATGTGACATACCAATTGTTCATGAACACCCTGGTATCCCCAAGGCTCTTAGAATATGTGTGTGAAGTTTCCTCTCACTCTGTCAGGCCATTTTGGAGAAGACGATTTTTTAAGGTTTCAGGGTAAATCAAAAATGGCTGCCAAATCATGTGACCTATGTAGTCAAAGGGTGAGAACTTTTTGTTCCTCGTGGTAGGTGGTCGTACCTGCAAAGTCTTGCCTCGATCTCTTTAGCCGTTTCTGAGAAAAATATATTTTTTAAATATGGCTGCTGAACCACGTGACTGATGATGTCATCATTTTTTATGTTGAGCAATTTATCTCTCAATGAACTCAATTTCCACTCAGGTTCAGCATACAAAGGAGAATCTTTAATACGATATGTAGATGCGCACATGCGGGAGAAATCTCCATCAATGAAACTTTCAAATTAATGCCCTTATCCAAATCGTATATATCGAAGCAGGGAGGAGTGGGAGAAATTATTGAGCAAGCCAGATAAAAGAGAAATAGCCTTTCATCTGGGAAGGAGTAACTTTCCTCAAAGCTTTAAGTCAAAATAACTGCTTTCTGCCACTGGAAAGGAGTGGAACGGAGTCTAAACGATGTTGCTCCCAGTAGGCAAGGCCCAAGTACAGCCAATCAGGAAAGAGCAAAAACAGCTCATCAAGGTCTCACAGGGTTTGTAGGTACAGACAGTTACACAGATCAAAGGAGTGAATCATTACTTCGGCACATTCTCAACATTGATAAAGAACAACATTGCATTCTGACTGGCACTGCTCAGAGGACCTTGCCAGCTTTTTGCAACGCCTTCTCACAAAAAGCCATGCATTATATTCACAAGAAGCACCCACTCCCTACGGGAGCCGTCAAGGGGGTCATGCTATTATATTTATGCCTATTTTACTCCAAGGAGTCCCAAGATTACACACCCAAAAAATGGTTGCGATCAGTTCAGCCGTTTTTGCGGTACCTGGGAACAGACAGACTGTGAATTATAGTAAGATTAAATTAAATTTGTGAACTAAATCAGAAATATCAAGTTATATTTAGTCATGAACTAATTAATATACTTAAGTCTTCCTGGAACTTGTGCAATATTTCCAGGTTGTTACATAGTTTTAATCAATGTAACTGACAAATGACAAGTTAATATCACAAATCAAATGTAACAGAAGGCAGATGTATGTTTTACAGAAAGCAAATGTAACAGAATATATGGATAATTATGTTTACAATGGAATCCTCTCAACTGCAGCATTTCACCAAAGTTCAATTTATATTTTATGAGTGAGGAACAATGTCTTTATTCATTCACACCAATTACAAATGCTTAAAGAAGAAATCAACTTTAACATTCCACCCCCCTGTTTTTTTTTTCTTTTTGCATTACATAACTGAAAGTGCATAGCCTCTGCATGAACACTTCTGTTTCATGGGCATCCATCTCCAAGCACAAATCACAAAGCCGAGCCCTTCATGTAGTCATCCCTCTCCAGACGACCTGGGGTGGGGCTTCAGGTGGTTGCGTGGCTGGACCTGCTTTAGGCCACGGAAGTAAGAGTAGAGGTAGTCCCTTAAGCCACTGCAGTGTGGATCTATCCGGCATGGGTGATCGGGCCATTTACAATACATCTGGGCGTAAGGTTCAGGGAACAAGGCTGATAATTGCATCAAGGTTAACATTTGTCCATAGTCACAGAAATACTCATGGCATCGACCTATGGATTCTCAATCACAATTTTGCACGTTATTAAACTCTTCAATATCAGGATACTATTACAGGTGTTGTTTTCCTCCCAAAGCATGAGGCAATGAGTGAGGGCAATGTTGTCGTCACATTTGAAAAGTACAATGATAACAGCAAGTAACAGTAGTCCGATAAAAATAAAATACAACAATTTTGTCCACTATCCACCAAAGACCCCTTTTAGCCAATAAAACATTCCATCATCTGAATAATAATTATGAAACTTAACCCCTTTAATTTTTTTTTTTGCCAAACTTGCAATGAGTTCTGATTTGTCTGGGATATAAGTACAATCCATCCATTAGGACCATACTCTGTGCAGAGCGTTGGTGCCGCCGAAGCAGTCTCCTTGGCTATTGGGAACAATCCTGGACGGGTCGCCACTCCGACACAGTATACCAGCATGCTGGCACTCATTTTGCCGACCTCGGAAGGATGACAGGCAGAGTCAACCCCACCTGGTGTTAATTCAACAGCTGAGCGGGATTTGAACTCAGGACCCAAGGATCCCAAGCCCACTACCCTAACCATTAAGCCAACACCAGGCATAAGTACAATATTCAGACCCAATAATAGCACAGCCCCCCCCCCCCCACCTTGCGGAGGAAGTACTAATCCAAAGCAATTCAATTTTGCATAGCTACCGTTTGCATTGCAATCATTTCGGCATTAATATCTGTCAAACTATCCGCAGTTTCATTAGCAAGCAGTTCCAAAGTCCCTCAAGGCAACTGCCATTTTTTTGTTCTTCAGCTACCTTAGCACTTCTGTACTGAAGAAAGATGGTCATAAAGGCCAAGTCAGTGTTAGAAATACCCCACTTACTTAGTTGCAAATTTTGAAATGGGGAATGGGTAAGTGTATGTACATGAGGTACCACATAACTCAAAAAGCACAAAACTGTCCAATTAATCGGAAGCCATGGATAGGCTCGGTTTCCACAAATAAAATAGATGTTACTCAATCCTTCTTGTGGTCTCATTGCACCATTTTCAATAATATGATTTTTTACACTCATCAACCTAACATTCTTTTCTTCGATGCCTTCTGCACTCGGCATAATTCTGGTTTTTCTTTTGTTTGTCTTACCACAAAATATGGAGGCATTTTACTTTCATTAAAGTTGGGCCAGTACCAGCTACTAAAGTTCTACTATCGGATACAATTCCTAATCCTGTTAATTGGTTTCATAATTGCTGTTTGGTCAAGCCATTCTTCTCGCCATTCTTTTTTCTATTTCCATATTATGGTTAATATAAATACCACGCTGATTTCCCTCATATAATGATTTTCCCGTTGCATCCATCTTATAAAACACCCACACCACTCTTCCCATTTAAAAGATATTGCTTGTAGTGGTATTCCACTCTGAATGTGAATGTGCTTTTCTACTTCCTGCTAAATTTGTTTTACTTGTACTCTTATATAACTCCTTATTAGTTGTCAACTCTCTTTTATGTCTATGTATGTGATGAATAACTTAGTAAGCAGGTGTGTGGAAATCACTTTTCTGATAAAATACATAAATGCAAACATTATCATGAGTATCACTCATTGGTCCGATTGACTATGAGAGTGCCCCATCTCTACCATACAAGTCAAAACAAATGGGGCAATTAAACAGAAAACAAGAAAGGCTATCATAGTAGTCACAGGGCGACCATTTAGGAGTCTTTCTCAGGATTGCCAGCTCTGTGAACTCTTTTGTAGTGAGAGGAATGGGTCCGTGCTGCTAGGCCTTGACATTTTACAACAGTGTGAGTTGTCAAGCTGCAAGACTTGACAGGCACCCAGACCACCTTGGCTGCAGAGCATTCTTTTTTATGAGTCTTTATATTGACAAAGTCACCAGGTTTGAAGCTTTGGCAGTCAGTGGTAGCTGGCTCTAGGCAATGCTTCCTTCACCTGCACATAGAAACTCCTCACAGCACTGTTTAAGGCAATACAAAACATTAAATTGTGTCATCCACTCCTTTTATACTTAATGGAAGTGAAAATGTCAACCTCATTGGTCTTCCCATTTTAATCTCATGTGAGCATATGCCCGTTTTTCGGCTAGAGGTTGATGTCATTAAAAATAACGTTACAAAGAGGCATACGGCCAATTTATACTTGTCTGGCTGCAAAAAACTTTTTTCCCAGTTCATTTTTTTTAGAATCATCAAATTTGCATCTGAGTATTACCCATACATCTCTCTCTGCTGTATAAATGGCTGCTTGTAAAGCAGCAACATTGTCAAGAGAATGAGCAATTTTTATAACATATATGTTGCAAGGATGCTGGTGTTAAAACACCAACAGGGAGTTTTGGGAAATGGCTATGACTTTAGCAGCTTCGTCTGTTCTAGCATTCACCCAAGAATCATGAGACCCATTAGTGTGCACATCACACTTGATAAATGCAATTTGGGAGGGCAAAATGATTGCCTGTAGGAAGTTAGCAATTAACTGATCATTGTTTACTGGAGTGCCGGCGGATGTTATAATTCCTCGTTCATGCCACAAGGCACCAAAATCATGCCCAACGCCATGCGCATGGTACGAGTTGGTGAAATTGTCACAATTTTGCCTTTTGCTAAACAGCACACACAAATTACAGCAAACACCTCAGCTTATTGGGCTGAGCAATTTGAGGAAATTTCCTACTTCCCATTATGTTAAAATCATTGAAAATCACATTTCCTGAGAAGAATGGTCCGTCCACGTAATGTATCAAATCAAAATTTGGAAGCGGAGTGTCTCTCAAACACACACGACAAGACTCCCCCCCCCACAACTGTGCCACACTCCGGCATCTGCAGTGGGAAGAAGAGAGGGGCTGTACTCGACGATGAGCACAGCTGAATTGTAACACTCGGCTTGGTTATCAAAAACAAGTTCACACATAGCAACCCGCGAGGCTGACACATGCCGCATTCCTTCTGTCAGTCGCATTTTATTTCCCTTCCATGTCTTTCTAACAAGACATTCATGTCAATATATGCAGGATTATGACATCATACAGTAATCTTCAGTTCCTTATCATCCCAAATGGGGGCATATAGCCCACAATCGCTTCCAATTCAGATGTTGACCAAGATCGAATTAACATACATTACCTCTCTATGGTCTTAAAAAAATTCTCAGAACGGCATTTGTTATGCACTGTGAAGAGTGTATTATAATGCCAGGCCTCTGTCTTTCAATACGAGCCATAAACCCAGTAATCGGTGTCCCTGTCATATGGCTTTCAGTTTTCCGTTCTTACTCGGTTATTTTGTTTTAACACCAAAGCTACAATGGCGTGTGAGGAATCTGACGTGACCGTACCTCCTCTAAAACTGGCGATGCACCTCGTGTTTTTCAGAGTCTTCACAGTGTACGGTGATGGCCAATCCTTATCTCCACTTTCCGTGCTTATTATTGCCAATTCTCAAGCTTCACAGTTCACAATTCAAAAACTGAAACACTGAAATATTGCACACAAACTATTTCGTCAACACTTAGTACTACATGCAAATCAATGCAAATACAAATCAGATACAGACGTAAATATACGAGAGCTCTATCCTTTCAACTTGTGGCTAAAACAAATACACAGTTCTTTCAACTTCATGTGACCTATGTCGTCAAATGGTGGGAACTTTTTGTTCCTCATGGGAGGCAGTCAGACCTGTAAAGTTTTGCCTCGATCTATTCAGCCGTTTTGGAGAACAACATTTTTTTTTTAAATGACTGCCGAATCACATGACCATTGATGTCATCATTTTTTTTTCTGTTGAGCAATTTATCCCCAGATGATGACAAGAATTTTCATACTGATCGGATACAGTGTTCTACATGTCAAATTTTAACCGGGATACCACTTCACTGATGACATCATGGTTAACAACGCTTATTCCCCATGGAGAGTATAGTGTAGGGCCATGTGTAATCCTGTATTTTTTCTTTGCCAACTGTTGTTTCTATAAAATAGTTGGGGACAATTCCAGTATAGATCCAGGTGGTTCGAAAGACAACATTATGTTGCACTTTTTATATAATACTGAAATGTATTAAGGGTCATATCATAAGTCTGCATCGCTTCCCTAAAGTACTTTCTTATGGTGGGTGGGTGAGTGGCTGGTTGGTCACAGAGGGGGGGAATGCATTGTTAAAAATCACTTCTCCCATTAGTCTAGAGGGGTGGGTGGTTCTAATCTACATTGTATATGACAATACTTTAAGGAAGCGATGCAGTCTTAAAGCAAGGTGATTATTACAGAAAATTCACATTTGTGCATATATTCATGCAGTTTGTTGAAATGTGTTAAACAATGTACTAGTAGTACACATTCTATACCTACCTACTATACCACACATTCTACTCTAATTACTACCACTCTAATATATGGTCATACTAATTAATTACTAGACTAGAGATTCTACACATCTAGCTGCTAACATTTAGTGTCAACATGAATGACATATGCATAACTGGTTCTATTTATAGTAAGTCACAAAGTTAATTTCAGTTTAATACTTTATAGTCAGTAGTCAACATCATCATCATCACTTTCAGTTTCATCATCACTGTCAATCATCAAATTGACAGGTTCTGTGTTCATGCATTTCTCAGGTGATGCCTCACAGGCACACATCTCTGTGCGAGGGAGACCAGCTTATTTGCATGAACATCTACCCCCTATGCATTTACTAGTTCCGCATCCACATCTGGTGAGCTCTATCACAGCATCTGGTGCTGGTTTCAGAGTGGTTATGATTGGAACATAGGTACTGTCCTCCATCCTCCAGCCATACCTTTCTGGTGGTGGCAAGTTGGGTTGTGGATTGCGGTCATTACACCAAATCATGGCCTGATAGTGGGCACGTAGGGTATGCTGTTTTAACACAGCTGCAGTTGGTGGTAACCTTTCAGACTCCCTGTGACCTCTTAAACATCTCCCAACGAAGCTGTCCCACATCCTTTTTTTTTGTTTTGTGGCTGGAACAGCTGACAAACAAATTCTTATAAGGCAGCTTCTGTCTCTCTTGTGGGTGTTATGGTAGAGCCCAGGTTTTTGAAGGCAGTGAGCATGTTTGGAGAAGCCTTCTGCATAACTTTCCAGCAGGTCAGTTTTCCTTTCCCAGCAAACTTTCCTGTTGTATCACAGCCTGTAAAACTGTGAAATCCAGGCAATGCTGCTGCCAGATATTCCCCAAGTGCTTCATAGATTGGCCTCAGTGGTACTATACGTTGGTGTTCTCCTGCTCCTAATATCATGCATGTCTGCTGCCCAAGTTCAGGGAAACGACGTAAGGCAAGAATAAACACGTCTGTGTCAGGTGAGAGGATGTGAATTACACCTTGAGACTTTGTAGCTTCTAGGGCATGCAGTATCAAGATTGTGTCTGCTTCCTCCTGGGTTGTGGTCAGATGCATCACAGGTTGCTGCTGAGTAGAGTGTACACCATTTTAAGTAGACACAATGACTGATTTTTCACTTTCGGTGAAATGGTTAAGTACCTTCATTGAAAGATACTCTGTGAGACTGCTCTTTGTTTTAGAGCTGCTCAAGAATGTGTCCATAGCTGTTCTGATAGGTGTTGAGTCCATACACACATAGGTCCGTGAATCCTTGATAGATCCTTTCCGATGATCGCGTGTACCCTGTTTCATGTTCTATGTTTTTCATGTTCTATGGACATGCATCATGTAGCTGCTCATTGATATCATCCTTATCACAAAAGAAGCATAGTTCCTTGTCATAGGATTTTGTAGATGATCTTGTAAATCGTTCTGAGCTGGAAGACTGTCCCTCACTTGTACATGTAGCTACTTTAGGTTTATCTGCAGTCTGCTTTTTTGATGGCCATCCTCCTTTGCTACCCTTTGTGATTAGGCTTGCATCACCTAGTGCCACACTTTTGTCATACCTTTTTTTTTGCACCATCCAACAGTTTTGAACTGACTGTGTCTCTGCAGCAGTTTCTGTGCCATGAAGCACCCCATTGTTTCAGCTGTTCTGCTGTAACACTACCTAGTCTGTTGCTGATTGATAGACATTCTGGATCTCGGTAAGTGGCCCATTTCTGTATCTGTTCAAGAAGGGTTTCATGAGACTCATCTTCAGGGTTTGTTACCAGATCTCCAGTTGCATTTTGGCACCTAATGCACAGTTTATAATCAATAGGTTCACATTTCTGCTGCTTTCTTGGTGGCTCTGCCATTTTCCTAAAACACACAAACATATTCATGTTAGGAACCACTACCGCCCATGCAGTTAGATACATTCTATAATGCAGTTAATAATACAT
>NC_140977.1:45492047-45494547 GCF_056783735.1 Eptatretus burgeri | reverse complement strand
TTGCGAGAGCGAGTTGTGAAGGTAAAGGTCATGGCTGTTGGCGTTGTTGTTGTTGTGAAGCAGCGTTGCGGGTGGTGGTTGTTGTGTGATGGCGGTTGAGACGTGGTTGGTTCAAAATAAAGACAACAGAAAAACGGCTATCTGAAAGGGTCGCAGCCCGAATGAATCACATTTATTCCCTCTAAACAACGGGTTTGGGGCTAACTACACATGTACTTACAGAGATACCTCACCTACGGGACCTGAATGGTGGTTTGCGAATTTCCTCAACCACAACAATATATATATATATATATATATATATATATATATATATGTATATGTGTATATATATATACATATATATATATATATATATATATATATATATATATATATATATATATATATATATATATATATATATATTGTTACGGTTGTGGTGGAAATTTGCAAACCACCATTCAGGATCCCCAGAGTCAAGTTATTTCGATAAGTGTGTGTTCCAGGTTAGATTTCCCCACCAATGTATAAAGGGATTTCTTTGAGTGCTGGGCTGTGAATCTTTGAGTTAGCCGTTATTCTGTTCTATCTTTTATTTCAAACAAACTACATCTCTACAACCATGCCACCTCCACCAAAATGCCAACACTCTCCACAACCACGCCACCTCCACCACAACGCCACAAAATCTACAACCACGGCATCTCCACAAACATAACCAGAAGAACGACCCTGCTCTACAAACAAAAAGAACAACTCGACAACTCCCGCCCCAATATTCTGGGACGAAAACAGGATTGACGGTTGGGGTGGGTCTCTCAGAACAGCGTAAACAGGGATGGCAGTTACTAAAAGTATGCAAACCCGATCACTCCTAGGATTTTCCCCCGCGCACCGGGAAGGGATGGGCGAACGCCCCGGACCCGATAAAAGCCGTGTTGGGACGCCGAGAAAGCAGATGAGTTGAAAGCGGCAGTTGAGTTGGGGAGAGGAGTTGGTCGGAGTCGTTGGTCGGTGGAGTTGAGTTCGTTGGAGTCGTCGGGAAGGCGGCCGTGGAAAGTCGGGCGCGCTGCCAGGCCCTGGACCAACCAAGCTGCCATTACAGCCGCTGCCGCGTTGGCAACGAGCCAGCGAGAAACAAATACCAAGGGTCGCTGAACCAAAGCCCATCGAGTCACCACCAGGGCGGCGAGGTAACCTGCCTGGCCTCTCAGAGCCTTTCGGTCATCCCGGCTCTGAGGAATATTAAAGGCTTACGAGCCCGTGTCTTTTCTTTCTTGGGTTTTTGTATGAAAGTCTGTGGCGCCTTGTCTCGAAGTAGAATTGTGAGTAAGTACGTGCTTGTACATTCCGAATAGAACTCGGCTGTAGGCTTTTGCTCGTGTCCTTGTCCCCATTCCCCCATTGACTGCTTACGTGCCGAGTGTGAAAATAAATCCCCCATTGTTGAATGAAAACCTGCTCATTGCGTCCCTTCCTGTATTGACTCTCATGGTGCGCTCGGGATATTGACTGGCTTTTAAGGCCGATAAAAGTGATCATTTGGTCTGACGGAACTTGGCGATATATAACCGCTCAGCTTCGCACACGGAACGAGCCGCTTAAGCGGCTTGGTTTCGTACAGGTCCCGTCGAGGTATAGACTCCCGGTATTTCTGTCCGCACAAATAATTAGGAACATCGATAATTCGGCGATCAACCCTGTCGCGCGTGGACAGAATAATTGCCTCGTTTATGATGCGTTAAAGCATCCGTGACTGGATTTCGGCGTTGGTCCGGAAAGTCACGGCTGGATTGCGGCCTTCGGTGGGCGCGCGACCGCGATTTGGCGAGAACGGTCGTCCGCATGCTGAACGCGGCGGAAACCCGTAACAATACATATTGTTGCGGAAATGGCCTTCAGTGTGTTATTAAAAATAGGATTAGCCCAGATCCCCCATTAAATGCATGTTTAGCCAGGTTGTTCAGTAAATGGACGCTACATGTGTGTCGGGAGGTGTAAGAGGCTGTTCATCGTTGGTACATTGGTGGTGGACCGACAGGTTCTTCTTCTTCCTTCCTCTCTCTGGACAATAGTCCCCACCCAGTGCTGAGAGGGGGAGTAGCCTAGAGAAGGAAGTAAAACTGAAGGGAGGAGCCAGTCGGTTTTGAGGTGAGCGAGTGAAGGAAAAGACTGCAGGAGCGCTGGGAAGATGGTGGTGAAACTGAGCGCCGGTGTGGCGCGATCGGCTGAATAGGGCTGGCTGTGTGTGAGTCAGCAGTCGGCTTTGATGCGAGCGAGGGCCGAAAAGGAGAAGTGAAACTGAAGAAGTAAAACTGCAGTGGGCTTCGAGGCGAGCGAGCAAAGGAAAGGCAGGGTGAATCTGCCGGGAGAGAAGCTGAACCTGAGCGTGCCGAGTCTGCGATCGGCAGTGGTGAAACTGAGCTTTATGGGGTGGGGCGTGATCGGCTTTCGTGAGGAGCAATCGACAGGTTCATGCGGAGTCCAGTGACGGAGCCTCTGACTGTCCCTACTCACC
>NC_140977.1:45452047-45487047 GCF_056783735.1 Eptatretus burgeri | reverse complement strand
CCAAATCCAGATCTGGCCTGGATACTTTAGAGAAATAATGATAGATCCCCAGACTCCGCTTTGCCAGTTCTTACGTTTCTTCTGATCCGCCATGTTGCAATTGTTGCTCTTGAATTGTCAGTGCTGAGAGTTCCCATTAATTGTTTAGGATGAAAATCAACAAATATTACACTCTGATGATTGCAGATGTTTTACATTAACATCTGAAAACACTGTGGGGTAACACAGAAAGGTAGGTTGCTGAAAATCTCACAACACTGAATTTCTGAAGCGCTTTAGCGTTTCATAAGCAATACCGCACACACATCTGTTTTACACTGATTCTACAGTCGGCATCTATATACAAAAGGAGCTCGACCTCAGCATGCTTGCGTCCGTCCGTCTCTGCCTGCCTGCATGTGTCTGTTCGCAATTGTCCCACAGGGGATACCACTAATCAAGCCCAATCTACAAACAGTATGATATAGTTAAGTAAGGTGAGTAGAGATAGGCTGGTTTCAATTTACATTGAAACAAAAACTCTTCTTCCTTTATCTTCTTCTTTACTTATAATAATGGTGAGTCTCATTCAATCCCGTGTCTCATTTTGATTGGATTCAGAAAATGCTTGCTATATTTAACATAATTTTTTTCAAAATTTCCATTTGCGATATATATTCAATACGTTTGTTGTTTTGTTTTTTTTTTCCAACTTTTCCATTTTATTCATATAACAGTAATATATAGCCCAATCAAGCAGTATTTCTGATTGTACAACGCCTTTTGCTCGACTTGCAACGGAAGTGAGAAAATTGTACAAAAAAAGCAGCTGATATTTCAATAATTTATTTGCATGATTTTTAAAGGGTGAAAGTAAATTTTTTGCTGGGTACCCCTTCTAGTTCACTCTGAATTGAACTGTCCAGATTTGCAAGCAGCTAAATGACTCTGTGATCTCATGCGATGAAAGTAAGCATGAATGGCCTTGTATCTTCTGCAACACAACGGAAAGCACGACAAGGGATTCATTATCTTGCCAAAACGAAGTTTTTGCAAGATATGTTAGTCAGCTTGTTCGTTTTTTTTTTTGTTTGTTTGTTTGTCTGTAATCATGTATAAAAAAATTCTGCGGAGCACAGTTATCATTGGAAATTTTTGTAACTTCGCATATCAGAGGCCGAAAGAGGTCCCTTTCAGGGCACAAAATTTTGAAGGTCAAAGGTCAAAGTCACTTTGTCGCAAATCAGGGGAGTCGACGAAACCCTTATTTTTTGAGTAATTTTGATCGGATCGTCTTCAAATTTCATGGGAATATAGTTCATGGACTGGCGCTCAGCTGATTAATTTTTGGTGGCTATTGGCCTTGACCTTCATTTTTTTTTTTTGTCTGTAATCACGTATAAATCACTCTGCAGAGCACAGTTATCATTGGAAATTTTTGTAACTTCGCATATCAGAGGTCTATCGAGGTCCCTTTCAGCGCATAAAATTTTGAAGGTCAAGGTCAAAGGTCAAGGTCATTTTGTCGCAAATCAGGGGAGTCGACGAAACCCTTATTTTTTGAGTAATTTTAATCGAATCGTCTCCAAACTTTATGGGAATGTTGTACATGGTCTGGCGCTCAGCTGATTAGTTTTTGGTGGCGATTGGCCTTGACCTTCATGGTTAGCGCCTGAGGTCAAACATATTTGACCCCAAGGTCAAATTTTCAAGTTTTAGGAACCATATCGTGTAGTACCTCAAATTGAACACCGCGATGAGTGCTTTCTAGATATGTCAAGCTTGAGACATTATGACATCATTTGGTGACGTTATGAGGCAAACACATTTTTCATGATTACTCTGTAGAACGATTCTCATCGGAATCTCTCCTAGGCAGATATTCCTCAAGGAGTCGCTCCTGGTGGATAGCAGCTCTGTTCACCTCAGTGTGACCTTAAAGAAGTCACACGTGGTCACCTTTTGGCAAGATACGGGTCACCCTGCGGGTGACATTGGTTTATTTTTTTTTTAATCACCAGAAAAATGGAGGAGCGCTCACACCCCATCCACCCACGCTGGCGACAGTCCAGTAATAACCCATAACTGGAAGGGCACTCGATAGAGCGCATACCTCCGTCACGTAATGCGTGATCCAAGAGAACATATTAGGCCCATTTACATTTTTGAAATATCGTGCTATATATCGTTTTTGACCCCATCTCTCAATGGTGAAGAATCACTTTTATAATTAAATAATTCTCATATCCAGATCCGGATTTGGATCTTCACCAAAATCGAATCAACTCGTTGTGGTCACACACCCAACCTGTCCACCAAGTTTCATCCGAATCCGTCCACAACTTTTTGAGATATCGTGCTATATATTAGTTTAGCACTACCTCTCAATGGTGACGAATCACTTACAAAAATTATCGGATCCGGATTCGGATCTTCAACAAAATTGAATCAATTCTTCCGAGTCACACACTCAACGTGTCCACCGAGTTTCGTCCGAATCCGTCCGCAACTTTTGGAGATACAGTGCTATATATCATTTTCGGCCCGATTTCTCAATGGTGAAGAATCACTTAAAAAAATTCTAGTAGTCGGATCCGGATCTGGACTTTCACCAAAATCTAATCAGTTCGTCCTTGTCATACACCCAACCTGCCCACCAAATTTCATCCGGATCCATCCACAACTTTTTGAGATATCTTGTACACAAACAAACAAACAGACAGAGAGGGGTGAAAACATAACCGACTTCACCCTCGGTGGTGGAGGTAATAACATTGTACAAGTTGAAGATAACGATGCTGGATGATGGGAATGACCTGACGGGTTGTGTTGAGTTTGGTTTCAGACTCGATTCTTGTTGTTATAGATTTAAATGAGGAGCTGAAGGTGAAACTTGAACTTGGGGAGAATTGTTCTTCACAAGGTGAGTCCAGCACGACGTTTAACCATTTATTCACAGGATTTAAATTAACTTTTCAATTTATTATTTTATAAACGATAAAACTGTATAAATTACCTCAAGATGTTCTCAGTATTTTAAACCCTCCACGGCCCCGACGTCCGTCCATTTCTCCACAGATGAAACGGGTCGCGTTAGCCCCGGAGGTTTCCATGGTAACGTTCCTCCGATGTTGGACGTCACTCGTGTGAAGGAAGAGCCGGGTGAAGATTCCCTCTCAGCAGAAGGTGAGCGATGAATGAAACTCTGAATCATTCCCAAGTGTTTTTAACCAAATTAATGTTTTTAACTCACTCCCTTTGTTTCATTTAATTTTGCCTGAAACAATGTCGAAGTGTAAAGCCTCGTTTTTATGAAGCCCAGTTGATGTTTGAGCTCTTTGTTCTTGTCATTTCTGTCGAGATATTTGATGAACAAAATATGTTTTATTTCTTGTCCCTGGATTTCTGAATGTGAATTTCTAGTGTAGATTCTTAATTTTGTCTCTTTCTTTCCGATTTCGTATTATTGTCCAATTTTGATACCCTGTTACTTGAATGGTCAGGTAATCCAGAACCGCTTCCTGATTCAACCTCAAAAATATTTTCTTGAATGTAAATCAGTTTTATATGAAGGTGAAGATAGGATTAATTTCACAAACCATTCAGATGTTAATGCATGTTTATTTGCTTGTTTTGTTACTTTAAAGCCTGTTTTGGCCTGGCTTAAGATCTTCGGCTACTGAGTTTGAGCCCCTGTCATGCCATTAAAATAACATCAGGTGAGTTCACTCAGCCTGTCATCCTTCCGAAATTGGCAAAATGAGTACCAGCTTACTGGGAACAATGAGTCATTAGGGTATCCTACATCTTTGTAGCGACCCATCCAGGATTGTGTCCCGTAGCCAAGGAAAAACTGCTTTTGCAGATGTTGTGTGGATTGTGCTTCCCCACTGATGGACCTCTAGTAGCTTGTACATGTTGCTGCGTGTGAGCCTTGGGAGTAACTGCTGAATTATTTCTATCCAGGTTCTTCCTCACATCTTTGTTCTTTGTTGCTTTCACACTTCTTTCTCTTTTTTTTTTTTCATAATTCTCTTTATTCATTCTAATTCTGGATTTTCTTCTCTTTCACCTCTTTTATTCTATATTCCTCTCTTTCATTATCTCTCTCTCCAAGGAGAAGTGAATATTTCCAGAAAATTTTCGGTACAGCTCACTTGGCTGTGCCTGGATGGGTTTGAGGGTAGTGGAGTAGAGGCTGAAACCCGAATCCTATCCAGGTTCCTCCTGATGACTCCATCTTTCCTCTTTATTTCTTTGGGTTCCTTCTTGGTCTTCTGTTTCAATATGCATCTGAAAATGCAAAAGGAGTTCTTGATGGTCTTCTTTTCTTCTTATTCTCCTTTTGTTACTCACTTCCTCATTTAATGAAAATACATACAGAAAGTAGCTTAGATGACACTAACATTGTAATGCTCTAAAATGAAGGAGAGATTGCTTCTCATCAACAAAAATAATTTGTTTAAAAAAGTATATATTTTGTTTTTTCAGTGAGTCATTCCCAGAAGTAACGGCACAAAGGAAAAACAATAAGCACTTTTTGTGAGGAAGTTGCTAGACTTCCCCTGTAAGGATGGCATGGACACTCCATATGTTTAATACAACACAAATCCTCAAAAATATCTTCAAAGATACAACTTGTTTTCCGATAACATGCCTACCAGTCCAGTTGTCTGTGGATGATTTCACATCCATTTGCACTTATGGACAGCATTGCTGAGCTACAAAACTAACTGAAAAAAATAGCCCGTTTGTAATTATTATTCTTATTCTTTTCAGACAGCCTAACTCAAAATTGGTGTAGGCTCAGGACTTGTTTAAAACATGAATATACTGCATTTTATCATGTGAAGGTCCATGACTACTTACATTTTTCATAACTTGAAAGGATTCCATGAAAAGTAAGCATAACTGCTTAACTACACATAGGAATATGAAGAGAAATGGGTAGGCGGGATCACGTCTGTCAATCAGCCTGGTGGGGTCGGGGCTACATAAACACATTGCCCGAGGGCCAGTTACACCTAAATGGGTGTGGTAAAAGGCATAATATTATGTACAGCCAAAAACCATTGTTGCCAGACATACGATAATTATAATCGTATAAATACGATAATTATCACAGGCATGATGACACGTGCACAGAGTGCACAAACGTTCTTCCGTCCGTAAAGCTTGCAGGCACGCACGCACGCACGCACGCAGCCATGTAGTTTGTCATCAACTCGTTGTCATTGAAGTGCGACATATATTACATAAAGTTGGTGATAAAAAATGGAAATGCGGTGATCCTTTGCTTTATGGAAGGGTTACGTTCTGTAAGGTGAATTTCTGTAAATCGAAACCAATTTTCTCATTTTCTCCTCATTATATGCAAGTGGAGATGGTCTTCTACAGAAGAAAATCTTAACTGCAGGATATAACAAATACACTTAATCAGGCAACAAATTTATTAAAAGGCTCTATACATTACTTTAAACTTTTAACTATTACTGTAATATTGTGTATGTGTACTATAATGGAGATCAAATAATAATCCAAAACTCTGGGAGCGAGCGGAAGAGGATGTGAGGAGGAAAAAAAGGGGGGGGGGGTTAAATGGGGGTGGTGCTCTAGATAAACCATCCATACATAATTTTATAGCCTGGGACACCCATGCATCCGATGATGACACTTAAGAGTGTGAAAAAACGAAACTAAGATTATTTACTTCTCTGATTGTAACATGTGTTTATTTAATTAGGCACAATCCAGGGAATCACTAATACTTCAAACACTCTCCAATTTAAACCCAGATGTTGACATAATTTGTTTAAGCATGAGTTCCAATAGTCAAATATTATATCAAATGTCGAAAATACTTACAGTAATATGAATACAGTACGTACTATGTACATCTCACCTCTGAAGGTTTACATACAGTACTAACTTGTTGTAAAACATGACCTGAGGGCACCTATAATAAGCAAGTTGACTTGCAGTGCATATATACTTTTGCCCTGAGGTCTTGGAGTGTTTGTAAAACTGATGAAGAGAGAGAAAAGAAAACAGTTTTTAGACTCAAATTTTTGTTGTAGTGAATTTTGCTTTCTGTTGTATTAATTTTAGTCACAACTTCTTTGTTTCCGTTGCAGCATATTTCCTTAAAGTGAATTTCCAGATTGCGGAGGATTACCGTATATATTTTTTCAAGTGCAAAAACAAATAATAAAAATACACCCGTGCGGGAGTGACAGTCATCTCTGCGAGAAACAAGCATGAGTTCCTGTTACTAGGGTGTAGTTTTCTCGGGTCAGGAGGGATTTTTGGCCAACTTTGAAGTCACGTGAGGCGAAAGCGAATATCGAAAATCCGGCCGGACCAAATCTAGATATTGTCCCATAGATTCATATGCCACAATCAAATTCAAGATAACTTAAGAAATGTAGGAGGAGATAGATTTTGAAAATCGTCATTTTGCAACTACATGAAGCAGTTTTTGCAAAATTCAAAGTCATGTGACGTGTACGTATTCGAAGATATCGGTATTCTTTCGAATGTACATGAAAGAAAAGGTCAGCTGCTATGCTATGACACCATTCACTAACTTTTACCATGCCCAGTAGAGAATATATAGCCTCCTGAAGGTAGGGCAGTTTTTGCAAACTTTGAAGTCACGTGACGCGAAAACGAAAGCGAAATTCGAAAATCCGTCAGGTCAGGTTCGATCTGTGACCTGCTACAGGTACCATGTAAACCTGTACTAACCTGTTCCATGGTCGGGTTGTCGGCGACTAAACCGTCTCCCCCACCAGGTTTTGTGGTGAGGGCGGTGTTTGGATATGGACACCCAGCAGGATTAAAAACAAAACCTGTCAAAGGGCGGAGGAGCTCCTTGTGAGCCAACGGCCATCCATATCTAGTGCCCAACTGTGTCTGCAGACGTCCTCCTGCAGTTGGGTTACTTCTTATTAGGAGGTTGGTGGCAGGATTTGCACTCCAGCTACCGTAAAACCCTTCATTCCGCAAAACGTAAAAACGCAAAAAAATCTGAAAACCCACTCCGTGGGAGTACCTCCTGTGCAGCTTCCCTTCGCAGGGCAGCTCACCGGATGACAGGATTGGGGCAAAGCCTTCGGGACCCCCAATCTTTGATCGGAGGGAAACCACGGGGTAACATCCCTGGGTCAGATTGCGGGAGAGTGTGTCGGAGTGGTGCTGAGGTGTCGTCCACCAGACGGCGGTCTCCTTGGGTTAACCTGAGGCGGTCCCTTCGGGTAGGTGCCTGGAATCTCCTATCCCTAAGAGAGGATGATCACCTGTCTCTGTTATCATCTGAGCTCAAGCGTTTGGACATCGGGATTGCAGCTCTCTCTGAGGTTCGGAGACCAGATTGCGGCGAGATAATGGTGGGTGGTTACACCTACTATTGGTCTGGTCGCTCTGATGGTTACCATACCCAAGGAGTTGCTGTCGCTGTGTCCAATAAGCTGACCCCAATGATAATTGAGGTAACACCGGTCAACGAGCGTATTATGAGATTAAGGATTCGCCACTCCTTAGGTGTCATTTCCCTGGTCTCTGTTTATGCTCCGACTGAGGCGAGTGATCTCACCGTGAAGGATGCATTCTACGCCACACTCGAGTCTGTGGTTGATCAGTGCCCCAGACGAGATACACTTCTCGTCTTGGGGGATTTCAATGCATCGACTGGAACTGATAGGGATGGTTATGAGGTGTGTGTTGGTCCCCATGGGTCAGGAACTATGAACCAGAATAGCACTAAGTTCCTTGACTTTGCAAGAAGTCATGGACTTAGGGTGGCTGGTTCATGGTTTCAGCGCCCACAAGCTCATCGCTGGACTTGGTATTCCAACGCTAGCGGTGTGGCAAAGGAGATTGACCATGTCCTCATTGACGGTCGTTGGAGGATGATCCAGAACTGCAGGGTCTACCGGAGTGCTCAGTTCCTCAATACTGACCACAGGCTTGTTGTAGCAACTCTAAAGCTGCACCTTAAATCCTGGAGAATGGTACCATCCCAGCCTAGGCTGGATGTTGCCAAGCTCAGGGATGAGAGAGTAGCTGAGGAGTTTGCGAACAGGCTGAGTGGACACTTGGGGGTCTGGGTGCTTTGGGGGGTCCTGAAGAGTTGTGGAGCGCCTTCAAGACCACCGTCCTTGATGTTGCCGGTGGATGTCTTGGAACTCACCGCAGGGCAAAGAAGAATTTTGTCTCTCGAGGGACACTGGATACCATTGATCAGAGTCGCAGGGCCAGGCTGAATGGCAGAGCTGAGCTGTTCAGGGAGCTGAGGCGTAAAACTGTACGTGCACTGAGGGTGGACAAGGAGGCCTATGTGCGAGGAATCTGTGAGGGGGTAGAGCATCACCTGTGGACAGGTGATTCTCGTCCCGCTTACAGGGGAATTCGCGCATTACGTTCATCCAAGCCCATCCCTCGGAGCACTGCAGTTCGAGCAGACAGTGGTAGGCTCTTGACAGAGCAGTCTGAAGTGAAGGCCCGCTGGGCCGGTTACTTTGAGCGGTTGTACCAGGCTGATCCCCCAGCTGTCGAGTTGGACGCCAAGGGTGTTACAATCCCTGTTGCTGACCCTCAAATCAACTGTGGTCCACCTTCGCTTGTGGAAACACGGGCTGCGGTGAACCAGTTGAAACGGGGCAAAGCTCCAGGGATCTGTGGCATCCATGCCGAACTTCTCAAGGCTGGTGGAAATGCTGCACTCGTGTCGTTGCCTGCAGTTTTGTGCTCTGCCTGGAACACAGGCATCATCCCAACTGACTGGAAGAGGGGCCTTGTTGTCCCTCTCTGGAAAGGGAAGGGTGATCGCCAAGACTGCAACAACTACCGAGGGGTGACGCTGCTCTCAGTGCCGGGCAAGATCTTTGCTCGGATAATTCTTGATAGGGTTCGCCACCATCTGCTTGAGCACCAGCGTCCAGAGCAGTCAGGCTTTACACAAAAGAGGTCAACGATTGACCGTATCCTTGCACTTCGTGTCCTCACCGAACGCAGACGAGAGTTTCGGCAGGGGCTGCTTGCAGCCTATGTTGATCTCTGTAAAGCGTTCGATTCAGTGAATCGGGATGTCCTCTGGAGGATTCTTGGTCTTCGTGGGGTGCCACCAAAACTGATCGATCTGATGTCTGAACTCTACTCTGGTACTGAGAGTGCTGTGAAGTGTGGTGGTACTACCTATGACTTATTTCCAGTTGTTACTGGAGTTCGTCAGGGATGTGTACTTGCCCCCACACTTTTCAGCACTTGTATGGACTGGATTTTAGGGAGGATGTCTGAGAGATCAAGTTGCGGTGCATCGTTTGGGAATGTCAAGATCTCGGACCTTGATTTTGCAGACGATGCAGTCATCTTTGCGGAGACTTTAGACATCCTTTTGGGGGCCCTCGAGGTGCTGAATGAGGAGTCGGAGCCGCTGAGATTACGGGTTTCTTGGGTCAAAACTAAGATCCAGGCTTTCGGTGACATCTTGGATGCTGCTGTCCTGTCTGTGTCTGTTTGTGGTGAGGATGTTGAGGTCGTGGAGAGATTCACTTACCTTGGCAGTGATATTCATGTCTCTGCTGGCTGCGAGTCAGAGGTCAATAGACGTCTGGGTCGGGCCTGGGGAGTCATGGATTCACTGGATCATGGGGTGTGGCGCTGCCGGTACGTGTGCGGGAGGACGAAAGTCCGAGTCTTCAGGTCCTTGGTACTTCCAGTCTTGCTCTATGGGTGCGAGACTTGGACTCTGACCAAGGATCTGAGAGGGAGACTTAATTCCTTTGGTACCAGGTCCCTTCGGAGAATCCTTGGTTATCGCTGGTCGGATTTTGTATCCAACGAGCGGTTGCTGAGAGAGACTCGGATGAGATTTGTTACCTGCATAGTCCGTGAGCGTCAGTTGCGGCTGTATGGACATGTGGCTCGTTTTCCTGACGCTGATCCTGCTTACCAGATTCTCTCAGCGAGGGAGTTTCATGAGTGGAGGAGGCCAGTGGGCCGACCACGTGCCTCATGGTTGCAGCAGGTTGACCATCATCTCAAGGAGATGGGGATGGGCCTGGCATCTGCCTGGGGGATGGCCAGACGGAGGCCCCTGGAGTACCGGCGGAAAGTGGACGCAGTGACGCACTGTTCTGGCACATGCTCCCATACCTGACCTGACCTGTCCCAACCAAATTTTGATATTGTCCCATAGATTCATATGCTACAATCAAATTCAAGATCGCTTGAGAAATGGCAGAGGAGATAGAATTTGAAAATCGTCATTTTCGCAACTTCAAAGGCCTCATGACCTTGACCTTGACCTTCGCTGACCTTGAAAGTCATACCCTCGTGTACGTCTCAGCGACCTCTATCAGGATCACTAATGAACAGATCTCCCGCTTCAACTTCATTGTGAACAGACGGACGGATCGAAGGACATCGACACCCATATTATTAGGTCATGCTCGAAGAGATGACCTAAAAAGCATTTCAAACAAGAAAAAGAACAATCAGAGATCGCAGACCCTCGCCAGGACTTTTGTACGGTATATTTTGTGTGGCGTTTGTGTATTGGTGTGTTACTTAATTAATAAGAGACATCATTAGAACTGCCACTTTCACTGCTGGCATTGATGACCGGGTACCAAGATGCCCCGCTTTGATGCGACCCCGCTTTGATTGACATCTGACCCTGACCCACCATTTTATTATTATTCAATTTAATTTAGAATGGGATAAAAAATAAATTCAATTCAAATCAAATGGAAGACTAAATAGGTACAAGTCCTGCATTGGAGTAATCAGAAGGAACCCAAACAAGCAGAAAGCAAAGATGACATCATCAGGAGAAACCTGGATAGGATTCACATTTCAGCTGCTACTCCTCTACCCTCAAACCCATTCAGGCACAGCAGCTAAGTGAGCCTTCAAAAAAAAAGAAAAAGAAAAATAAACCAATGTCACCTGCAGGGTGACCCGTATCTTGCCAAAATGTGACCACGTGTGACTTCTTTTAGGTCACACTGTGGTGAACATAGATGCTATCCACCACGAGCGACTCCTTGAGGAATATATGCCTACGAGAGATTCCGATGAGAATCGTTCTACAGAGTAACCATGAAAAATATGTGTTTGCCTCATAACGTCACCAAATGACATCATAATGTCTCAAGCTTGACATATCTAGAAAGCACTCATCGAGGTGTTCAATTTGAGGTACTACACAATATGGTTCCTAAAACTATGTTTGACAAACAAATATGTTTGACCTCAGGCGCTAACCATGAAGGTCAAGGCCAATCGCCACCAAAAACTAATCAGCTCAGCGCCAGACCATATACTACATTCCCATAAAGTTTGGAGACTATTCGATTAAAATTACTCAAAAAATAAGGGTTTCGTCGACTCCCCTGATTTGCGACAAAGTGACCTTGACCTTCAAAATTTTATGCGCTGAAAGGGACCTTTATAGGCCTCTGATATGCGAAGTTACAAAAATTTCCAATGATAACTGTGCTCTGCAGAGTGATTTATGCGTGATTACAGACAAAAAAAAAAACAACATATGAAGGTCAAGGCCAATCGCAACCAAAAATTAATCAGCTGAGCGCCAGACCATGAACTATATTCGCATGAAGTTTGAAGACGATCCGATCAAAATTACTCAACAAATAAGGGTTTCGTCGACTCCCCTGATTTGCGACAAAGTGACTTTGACCTTTGACCTTGACCTTCAGAATTTTGTGCGCTGAAAGGGACCTCTATAGGCCTCTGATATGTGAAGTTACAAAAATTTCCAATGATAACTGTGCTCTGCAGAATTTTTTATATGTGATTACAGACAAAAAAAAAACAAAAAAAAACATACAAGCTGACTAACATATCTTGCAAAAACTTCGATTTGGCAAGATAAAAAGAACCCAGATCAAAAAATTAAACAATTATGGCTGCCAGACCATGCGTCCGATCAGATAAAGTTCCCTCGATTTGTGCAGCCGTTCTGGAGATTTTTTTTCTATAGGTTTTAGGGTAAATCCAATATGGCTGCCAAATCATGTGACCTATGGCATCATATGTGTGAACATTTTGTTCCTCATGGAAAGGCCGTCATACGTGTAAAGTTTCGCCTTGATCTGTTCAGCCACTTCAGAGAAGATTTTTGAATGTTAAAAAAAAATAAAAAAACTTGGCTGCCGAATCACCTGACCGATGACATCATCAATTATTTTCTGTGAACCATTTTATCTCTAGATGACCTTCAAAAATGTTCATACTGACCAGATGTAGTGTTCTACATATGCAATTATGACATCATAATAAAGGAACCTATGATGTCACAAAAGATTCATGCTTATTCCTCATGAGGAGGACTTGCCACGGACCAAGTTTCAATTTTTTCCTTGGTGCGCTTTCAGAGATACAGAGGTCCAAAGTTTTTCCATTTTTCCAACATGGCTGCCACATGGTGAAACCACCTGTGGTCTGTGGTCGCAGCTGCCACATGCCACAGTCGCTCCTATGGTGAAAATTTCATCTCAATCTGACAAGCGGTTGCAGAGAAAAACACGAAAGTTTTGTGCAGACAAACAAAGAAACAAACAAACAAATGGACTCAAATGCAATACCCTCTCCCTTCGGTGAGGTTGAAAATGCAAAAGGATGAAGAGGATGATGTGTAAACAAGGTAGAGATGGTCACAAGAAATGATCATGTGAAACCATACCTAGTTGTGCCTGCAAATGACATGCTAAAGTGTGTGGGTGCGTGTGTCATTGGTTATCTGCTTAGGTCTTAGTTATTTTATAACTTGGTTTACAGATCCGCCGACGTTATATTTGCCAAAATGAAATATAAATATAAAACACATTTTTCGCCATTTATATTTATACATTTTCTGCCGAAGGTGCAAAAGTTTCAAAACTTTTGTCACCTTTAACCAAAATGCCCAGTCATCTTTAACCAAACTTCGCAGTAGTCTTCGGTCATGGTGTCTGAGCAGTGGCCAGCGTGGTTCAGATTGACTGTGGTTTCTGGGGCGAAAGTGATTGTTAAGAAGTATGTCAGCGGTATAAATTTGAGTGACTGTATTGGTGATTTAATCACGCAACATCTTGATGACGAATATTCTGGCCGAACTATTGCATCACTTCAGTGCAGCAGCAGGGATGATTCGCAGGCTACTCTCGATCGTTCCGATTTTGTTTCCGTCGAAAGTTGTACACCGCTGTTCGTATTGAAAGATTTCGGTGCCAAGTACGTCAAAGTTTTCCTGCGAGATGCTGATATTCAGCCTTCAACAGACCAGAAATCAGCCTTTGATGTGCTCATGGGGATGAGGAGACTGTACGATCAGATGCCCACTGAAAAGTAAGAGCTGGTTATGACTCTGATTGACTGTTTTGAGTGTGTTGACTCCTAGTAGACACCTTTTTTTTAATCATATCCAGCACTATGCACTGGTGTGCATGCACACATCTACGACTTGGACAGTAATTTTCTCAGCATTGTTTCCATTTGTTTGATGATCCAACAGGTTTCTATAAGACAAACATGCCAGACTATTATATATTGTAAAAAGAAGTTTTAATCCTTCTTTATTGTTTTTCACATCAGATGATACAGTAAACATGGGCATCCTGCATTTGAATGTTCTTCCATCTTCAATGTTTTCTTAGATCCTCCTTGTCCAGGATTTATATTTATTCCCCCCCCCCACCTACCCTTGTCTTTTCCATGGAACATCCGAAAATAATCATAAAAATATATAATTTCTAAAAATTGAAATTATATTTAGATTTATATTTCGACCTACCGACCCTACATTTCAGCTGAAGAACTGCATAAACCAAGTTATAAAATAACTAAGGTCTAATGACAAAGTCTTGGTATCCTTATTAAATTTTAAACAGATCTCCTTTAATAAAATTAAATAAATCACCACCGAATAAACAACAATAAAAAGTTAACGATACAAATAATAAGAATAAATCGGTCACTAAAATGCTCCCCAAATCACCTAATTTGAGAGAAATTAACGATGTAAGTTTTGCAGCAGCACTGTATGTCCAAGAGAAAATAACAGGCAAACGACAACACAAAAATATAGATCTGATAATCTCACCAGAAACAAAACATCGCCGTGGAAACTGAGACTTCAGAAGCAGAGACTGACTGAGGGTGGAAACGGGACAAATAGAACAATTCAAGAGGGGAAACAGGTCCAAAGCTCAAGAAGAGAATTGGACAAATTAAAAAGAAATACAACTTAGAAAACAAATAGGCCAGCGGTAAACCTCGATAAAGGGATATATTTTAGGAGTTTAATCAACCGGCTTGACACAAAGCTACAACAGGTCTCATATGAAAGATGGTGATCTCAGTAATAAATGTAGCCCTGTTGTCCTCATATTTTGGTGTGCGGTCCATGAAATATTCACATTTGAAGGATACACCCATCTGAATATTTGGACCATTTCAGAAAATCACAATTTCCCATAAACTACAAGACAAAGAGCCCTCTTCCTACACGTTTGGTATTGAAATGTGTCAATTGGACATGAGAATAATGTAGTATCACAACCACATCATTATATGTTAGGGTTAGGGTTTAGGTTAGGGTTAGAGTTAAGGATGCTAAGAGCAGCGGTGGCATTGTTGGCCTAACGAGAAAGGAGTCTGCACTACTTCGGTGGACAATCACACGACAAAGCTTGGGAGAATATGCATCTGCCATACAATCCAGAAGTGGGACCATCCACAAGGATGACATGGGTCATGAACAAATGCGCCCTGCAGTTCTGAACCATTATGAACAGCATGTACAGCAATTGATTTGTCATGTCGAAGACAATATGACACATCCGTTCCGAACCACTGATCATCCAAATGAACATCTTGTGAATATATCAAGTGGTGTCATCGCTTCCAAGGATATTCAGAAGTTCTTGTTGTCTGTCCACGACCTGGGGAAAAGACAGATGGAAGAGTACATCACAGAATCTCTTTGCACTGGGGGGCAGAGAAGCATGTACCAGCCAATCCCAAAATCCAAACTCAAAACGTTTTCGATTTCCAAAAAGAAAACAAAAATCCTGATTTTGGGTCAGAAAGCATTGGTTGCAATCAACCCGGAATTGGTTTTCCGCCGTACTTTGCTATTGACTCGTCCGCCTTGTCCTGAACTATCCCATTACGTCTGTTCCGACATCTATCTTTCATGAAGATGGAGCTCCATGGAAGAACACCAAAGCAGAACAAGGGCATATTCTCGAGGGCCTAGTCGATGAAGAGCACGAAAACACTGCCAGTGATAACCAACATCGCAGCGTGTTCATCAGGGATGCTATGGCTGAACTCCATATCCTGGGTGAAAATGGTGGTACGTTTGGTAACTTGGCGCAGTGTTACCTAAACCAGTTGCTTCATTGCATCAAAACACACCACACCCTCATCGACATCTTCGACCAATATGATGATGTCAATTCTGTGAAGACAGAGGAAAGAACGACATGCCTTGCTGTTTCTGGTGGATCCCGAAGCTACCAAGTCATTGCTGGACGCCCAGTACCACAATGGGCAAAATTCATGGCTCTATCATCAAACAAATCCATCTTGACACACTTCATCTGTAGTCACGTCACACAACATGCACCAGCAGCAAAATAACTTTCAGGTCACCAAGAAAAGCGGATCTATTTGGCTGGTGGCTTCTCTCATGGTTCGCTTACAGTAGTGGTTCTCAAAGTGGTCCCTACCGCCCCCCAGTGGGCGCTGGCAACTTTCAGGGGGGCGCTCCAGACTCCACGAGTGGTAGGGGGGCGCTGGCAATGATTTGGGGGACACTGGCGATTTAGAGGAGCAGCGGCGATTAGGAGCGCTCATTGGGCTTCCTGCAGTCTGAACAGGTTACCCGGCGCCATTCGGCAAATTGGCCATACAATGCCCGTTGCGGTCCTCCTCGTTTGCCGTGACGCCATCCAGAGAGAAATTAAAGACAGGCAATGGGACAGGTAGGCCTTTTTGTAAATAATGAACACATTTTAAAATGTATTTATTCTGAAAATCATTAAATTCTTCAAGCATATTAGACTTGTTTACCAACAATGCAAGTCAGTGTTTTGTTTTTTTTAATACACGCATGGTGTGAATACCATATACATGTGTTATGATCCGGCAGCACAATTCCCAGCGAGGCGCGAGTACTGAGGCGGCACGGCATTGTGTTTTAGGCGCGAACTGTTGTAGCTACCGTTGGAAATGTGAAGAAAAAAAAATTTTGACGCGCAGGGTGAAAATCGATGCGTGCGCTGACCAGAGACCGGAAATATATAATTATTGTTTGGCCTTATCACTGGTGTTAGTCTTTAGACATCTTGGCGTATTAATTTCGTTATTCAAAAAAGCTTCACGTCCGGTTGGCTTCAAGATGTCGGCCTCAAAGAAAAAGTGTCGTCAGTATTTCGTTGAATACATAAAGTATGGATTCATTCCATCCCTGACGAACACGCAGTTACCGATGTATTTGTTGTGTGGTATCACGCTGTCCAATGAAGCAATGAAACCATCTCGACTGAGCGAGCACCTGAGTAAAAAGCACAGTGATAAGGCTCGCGCAGAGGTCAGCTATTTCCAATCGCTGAAAGAGAAATTTGAGAAGCGATCCACGGTAACGACAATGTTCAAAGCCAGCCAAAAGCTCGTGGATAAAGGAATGGAAGCGTCGTATAAGCTGTCATTGCTCATCGCCAGATCTGGAAAACCGTATTCAATCGGCGAACAGTTGATCAAACCAGCTGTTGGGGAAGTGATAAAAACTGTTATGGGCCAGGATCCGTATCCAGTTCTCTCGTCAATTGCGCTCAGCAATGATTCCGTGGCCAGGCGGATTGATGAAATGTCATCAGATGTAGAAGATAAGCTGTGTTGTGAGCTGAGAAGCACGCACTTCGCCATCCAGCTGGATGAGTCCACTTTGCGTGACAGTGAACCTCTGTTACTCTGCTACATTCGCTTCATCCGTGATCAGGAAATGGTGGAAGAATTGTTGTTTGCCCGCTCTCTCCAGACCGATACGAAGGGTTCTTCCATCTTCCAAACGTTGGAGAAGTACTTTACTGATAAGAACATAGCGATGGAGAACATTCTCGCTTGTGCGACGGATGGGGCACCAGCGATGGTTGGCCGCCAGCGTGGTTTTATTGCGCTTTTGAAGAACCAGGTACCGTCCGTGTTCGCCATTCACTGTGTCGTGCACCGCCAGCATATTGTAGCAAAAGCTCTCAGCACCAGACTTCATACATCACTCCAAATAGTAATCAAAGCAGTGAATAAAATCAAGGTGTCATCTCTGCATGATCGGCTGTTTTGTCAGCTTTGCCAGGAGAATGATGAACTATTCGAGAGGCTCTTGTTGCATACCGAAGTTCGATGGTTGTTCAAAGGCACTTGTTTGACCCGTTTCCATGCCCTCTTCTCGACAGTGGTCGAGTTTCTGTCGGAAATTGATACAGAGTTATCGGAGAAAATGAATGTGATTGAGCATGATGTGGCTTACCTCGCGGACATATTCAGTATACTGAATGATGTCAACAAACAACTCCAGGGTGACCATATGACGCTGATTTAAGCAAAGGAAGTGATCGGCGCATTCGTAACCAAGGCGACTGCACAGGGAAACCCTTGGCCGCAGAGATACTGTATGTACCACTTCCCACGGTTGGCAAAGGAAACTGCTGTTTCTGATGAAGAGCTGCTCGTTTATTGCAATCACCTTGAGAAGATTCATGGAGATATGGAGCAGCGTTTCAGAGACATGCTAGAACTGTCGGTGCCAGCATGGGTGATCAACCCATTCAAATGTGACATTCGAGATGTGAAGCGCGAAGTGTAGGATGAAATTATCAACTTGTGGAATGATGATGAGGCGGAGGCAAGATTCTCGCAGCATGAATACGGCAAATTCTGGATTCTGGAGTGGGGCGAATACCCCGCTATGTGGACAGAAGAGAACTGCTGCTGATGGCGTTCCCCACATCATACCTCGTTGAAAGAGGGTTCAGCGCCATGATGGTGCTGCTGACCAAGTATCGAAACCGCCTTGACATTACCAAGAGGGGCGATCTGCGTCTCTACCTCACTGAGATGGAGCCAGACGTTCGTAATCTCGCAGCGAGTCACCAGGCCCACCCTTCACACTAAAGGTATTTGGGCCTGTGATAACAGATTCCCTGTTTGCCTCACCTGGACCTGTTCTGCTGAAACATTGTAGGTAGTGCAAAATAAAATAGAAAAGTAAAGGAAAAGTAAAGTAAAATATTATTCAGAAAATATTTTGCTTCCTATCCTATTGCCCACTGGGTGTCCGACCACGAACGATAGGACAAGGGGGCATTGGGCCGGTCCAAGAGGGCAGAAGGGGGTGGTAGTCAAAAACAGTTTGAGAACCACTGGCTTACAGCATACCTTTCATCTGCAGGAATGTATCATGACAGTCATCTCGCATCAATGCAGGAAGAGGCAGATTCTCGGATATTTCTTCATGTGAAGCATGCCGATGATGAGTTCAGACGTAACAATGTGCGTGGGTCCATTACAATCAAATCAGCAGACACTGATGTGCTTGTCTTAGCAATCCACTACTTTCCACAGTTGCGGGACACTGCCGAAATATGGATAGAGAAAAGAACATCAGCAGGATGCAAGCTTATCCTGGTCCATCAGATATGTTACAGCTTGCTTCCAGAAATGTGTACCCGGCTTCCTGCATTTCATGCCCTGACAGGATGTGACTCTGTATCAGCATTCTTCGGCTATGTTAAAAAGAAAGCATGGAAAGCTATGAAGACACTGCATCTTCAGAATAATGGTCCACACCTCGAAGTCCTCACCACTGACGATCTCCAGGAGGCAGTGGCTGCTTCAAGACATTTAGTCAGTGCCATGTATGATTCTCAAGGGAAATATATGGATGCACACACAAATTTGAATGATCTTCGGGAGAAACTCGCAGCGACCAAAGACGTCCCAGTGCATAAGTTGCCTCCGTCTGAACCAGATTTTCTCGAACATGTGAAGAGATCCATTCACCAAACCCGAGTATGGATGAATGCCCACATGGCAAATCCAGAAATTCCCACACCAGAGGGTCGTGGATGGTACAGAGGAGAAGGTGTGCTGCATCCCACATTGTTTGATGGACCCACATCAGCGGAGATGTTAGATGGTCTTGTGTGTTCATGCCGTGGTCGTGAACCATGTACCAAAAGCTGCAGCTGCTCACAAGACAGTTTGCCTTGCACTAACGAGTGCATGTGTGCCACCAGTGACAGGCAGTGTGGCAACGAACTGTCACATGGTGACCAAAATGACACGGACAGTGATGGTTGAACATATCGAGGACACTCGTTCAAATTTTTTTTTTAGTTCATTTCTCATAGAACAATGTGTATTGGTGTAACATATAGTTATCACATCACTTGTGCAAACTTCAGTCACTGTATCGTATAATTTGCTAGGAGAAATTTGTTTCAAAATATTCTCATTATGATGAATGTCCCCAACATATTGATATGGTAAACTGAACACAAATAAAATAAAGAAAAAATATGACAATTGGCAGATGTTTGTTTCTGTAGTTGATGATTTTTCGAAGTTAGCGGTCCGGAAATTACGTCTTTTTTCTATTAAAAGCACTTAAATGTACATATATTTATCTAGAAGTATTCCATTAAGTAACTAGTAGTATTCCCCTATTCATTCTGCACATTTCAATACCAATCATGTAAAAATAGGGCGCATTGCTTTGAAGTTATGGCTAATTCACTGATTTTCGGAAATGGTCAATTTTCTAATGGGGATATCCTTCAGGTGTGAATATTTCATGGGCCACACACCAAAAAATGAGGACAACAAGGCAAAATGAGTTACTGAGATCCCCATCTTTCATATGAGACCTCTTGTAGCTTTGTGTCAAGCCGGTTGATTAAGTACCAAAAAATCTGACCTATACCGCTGGCCTAAAATGATGAGAACCTTCAGCTGCCTATAATAAATTCCAAATACAACTGATAGCAGGAAAAAAAAAAAAAACTATGACGAGGCCGAGGCCAACAATATAAGAAATCGAAGTAAACGGTTTGAAAACAACCTGAAAAATTATTCCGAGAGCAAGGTAAACAGAAACAAAATGTGACAACTCTCCCTAAAAAGAGGACCAAGAAAAATTCTAGAAAGGTATATTTGAAGACGAAAAAGAACACAAGAAGGAAGCAAATTGGATGCGATACTTGGGAAAGAAAAAGACAACATTTATAGGCAATGCACCCAATGACAAATTATGAAGAGGGAATTAGAAAACATCTCACAAAAGCACCAAACTTCAAATGCCTTGGCCCGGATGGATTTCAAACTTCTGGCGAAAGCAACTACATGCTCTCCACCCTCATGGCACTTGAGCATTTAACAAACTCATCAAAGGGGAACAGCCATTGGATGAATGGTTCACAGAAGGCAACACTTCTGATTCCCAAATCTGAAGAAAACCATCTAACAAACAAGTATTGACCAATAACATACCTCCCAACAACATAAAAACTTTTAACAGGTAGAATCACTCATGCAATTTGTGACCACATTACTCAACAAGGAGCTTTAGAGACAGAGCAGAAAGGATGCTATGGAATGGACCATTTACTGTTAAACAAACCATACTCTCAAATTGCAAGCTCCGCCAAACCACCTTATTCACAGCCTGGATAGATATGATCTGACATGCAACAGAAAAATGACCAAAGAAACAAGAAAGGTCACACACCTCCTGTATATGGATGATCTAAACTCTTCACACCAATTGATGAGAAATTGTCAGATCAATTAAAATGAGTGAAACAGTACTTGGAGGACATTTGAATGAAGTTTGGTCTTGACAAATGTGCCAAATGCAAATTTGTACAAGGAAAAACAAAAAGAACAGACAACATCTCAATTGATCAAAGTACAACAATACAGGAACTGGAAAAAGAAGCATCCTACAAATACCTCTGAATAAAAGAAGGCCCCTGGGTACAACACAAAATAATGTGTAAAATAATCAGCAAAGAGTACCTATGCAGAATAAGACTAATTCTGAAGTTATCCCTCTCTCCAAGAAGCAAAACTAAAGCTACAAACCAACTTGCAGTGCTGGTATTCCAATATAGCTGTGCAATTATAAACTGGCCACAATTAGAGATCAACAACCTCAACACCAAAACAAGGAAACTTCTAATTATTCACAAGATATTCCACAAAAACCAATGCTTACCGAGGATGTACTTACCACGACGAGAAGGAGGAGGGGGTTTTATGGAGCTTAACCAAGTGCACAGAACAATGTGTCGGACTAGCGGAGTATGTGGAAAAACTCAACAGACTATAGGATGAGATTTGTACATGAGCAAGAAAACAACATACCAGAAAAGAAAAAACAACATACCATCCTTAATCCATTTAGCAACTTCCAAAAACAGGTGTAAATGAAACAGAAACAAGCACAGCCCCAATGATTGCAAAGAAAAAAAAAAAAGGGAAACTACAAAAATAAATATCAGCAGATATAATGTGCTGATATGACAAAAGAGCAGGAAGATTTAAAAAAAAAAAAGCTTGACAGGATAGAGATCGACAAGGAAAGCCCATTGGAATGGCTAAGAAAAAGTCAAATTATTTGGGATGGAGAATGAGTCATCATAAATGCCCAAGACCAAGGACATGACACTAATGCCTTAAAGAAAATGGTGGAATTGATCCAATTGGACAAATGCAGGTTTTGTAGGGAAGAAACAGAAAGTACCAGTCTCCTTTCGGGATTTAGAAAACTCATGTCGGTACAGCTGTACACAGAAAGATATGACAGCGCCTGCAGAGTAATCCACTGGTGCATCTGTAAACATTTCAACATCTCGGTCCCAGAACAATGATGGAAACACAAACCAAATCCCATCCTTGAAAATGAACATTTAGTGGTCACGCATGACAAGATGATCCCATAAAGTGTGGACATTGCAAACAATGCATTACATCTGGACATAGGACGTAGTGCTCAAACTCAAAAAGGAAAACTCAGTATTGTCGATCGAGGTTTCGGTTCCCAATGACTGGAATAACTCGCACAGAAATCGAGAAAATGACCAAATACCAGGATCTGAAAAATTAGGTCACTTTAACTTGGAAATTGAAGAAAGCTGAAATTGTACCAGTGATAGTCGGAGCTACAGGAATGAAAGAAATCCCTTACTGAGTGCTTAAAACAGCATTCCGGGAAATATCACTACAAACGAGTTACAAGTGGAGGCTGTCAGGGGTTGTTTTTTTTTTGTTTGTTTTTTCATACAATATCATGGCTCGTATGAGAGCGAACACACAGAACGTACAAGGGGAGCAGGAGACAAGAGGGACGGGAAAGGGAAGGAAAAAACAGTGCGGAACAGAGACATGAGAGATCTGTGGAAGCGAGAGGGATGGGGGTGGGGTACACAGGGTAAAAAAGATGAACACTTCAGGAACTTTCAGGTCCTTACACGCCAGGGACTTTCAGGAAGGAAAGCAGGGAATTTGAAGGAGGTGGGTTTAGTGTGGATTAACGGGGGTAGAAAAGATTGTGGTTTTGGATGAGGGAAGATACGAGATAGTGGTGAACAGCTGTTTTGAAGACCTGGAGGGAAGAGTAGGATTGAAGAGAGTGTGGGGGAGTTTGTTACAAAGGCGGGAAAAAAGAGAAATGAATGCGTGAAGGTGAGCAGTGATTCATGATTTTGGTAGTTTTACCTGAAGGGGGTTGCTGGTGGACCTTGAGCAGCCTGTGGAAATAGGTGGAAACGTATTGCAAACAGTGTGTGAGGGGGGGGGGGGGCAAGGCCGAAGAGACGTTAGAAGACACAAAGACCACCGACCTGCCGGCGATGAGAGAGTGAGAGACCCAAAGACTCGGCCTCATCCCGATAGATGCTAATGACCCTAAATGCCTTGGTTTCCACAGTGTGAAGCTGAGAATGATGAGAGGCGGGAACACCAGCCCTGAGGGGAGCGCAGTACTCCATCAGGCTACAGATGAAAGCTTTGTATATGGTCAGGAGCTCAGGTGTACTAAGGAAGGACTTTACACGATGGAGGATGCCCAGTCGGAAACTGGCTTTGAAGTACAGCTTGGAAATGTGGCTTTCCCAGGAAAGATAATGGCAGATAGTGAGACCCAAAAGCTTGAATGAAAGGACTTCTTCATGAGGATTATTGAGAAAGTAGATGGAGGGGTGGGGGGCGGGGGGAGGGGTTGGTTCCAAATGGTCCTTTCGAAGAGACATTGTGAGAGTGTGAGATTTGTTATGATTGAAAGACATGTTCCACGTGTTGGACCAGCTTGTGATTTCATCCAGATCTGCAGAGAGTGATGAGGCTGATGCTTGCAAATCTGAGGGATGACAGATGGTATGGCAGAGGGTTGAGTCATCAGCAAAGAGATAAAGAGGATTTTCCAGAGACTCAGAGATCATTGATGAAAACCATAAAAATAACAGGGCCCAGAACAATGCCTTGAGGAACTCCAGCCTGGACAGGAAGAGGGGATGAGAGAACTCCATGAAGGGCCACACGTTGGCTGTGAAGATTTTGACGCAGGTTCATTGAAGATTTTGACAGGAGCCCTTGGAACGAGGCTATGAGAATGAAGTTTCACAGTTTGGTTCATGAATCATGCCCAGTAGATTACACAATTGGTACTCAGGTTCTCATTCACAATAAAAAACACAACTAAATGTGGATTTCAAAGATGCTCAGAAAGCTCAAAAGCATACCAACACAACAGAGGCTTTTTATGGAAGGTTTTCTCATCTCGTGTAGATAAGATTCTTCCCTGTTATTCCTGAAAAACTGTGATTTCAAAATTTAAAGGTAAAAAATTAAACTTATAAACTATAAGATTACAAGTTATATTATAACTTGTAACTTGAAAGATTTAAAAAAAACAGACAGATCTGAGGAGAACATGTGAGCAAAGAGGAAGAAGAAGGGGGTTTTCTCAGCTCGTGTTGGTAAGATTCTTCCGTGATAATTATGACAATTGATATACAATGATTTCAAAATTTAAATGTGCAAAATTAAGTTTATAAATTATAACAATGTGATTTATAAGCTATATTGCAAGTTTATAACTTCATCATTAAAAATAAGATCTAAAAGAACGCGCTGGTGAAGAAGAAGAATTGGAGGCTCAGGAGTGTCCAGAATGAAAAAAAGAGCAGTTTGTGAGTGTCTCTTCTGGAGAGAGCGTTCTGAGAGACCACTTACAGACAAGTAAGATGCATACAAAGCTGAGAGGCACATTAAAAATTAAAGTGGCGATTGGGAAAGCAGACAAGCACGCTCAAAGCTGACAAATGTTTTTTTTTTGTGAGTACCAAACTATTTCTGCTGGTACTCATTGGAGAATCTAAAAAAAAAAATTTTTTAAGTGTGAACTTAAAAAATCATGATCGTTTACCAAAAAGGAGGTGGATATTTCGAGTTCTTGGAGTTTTCTCCCACCTCCTGAAACCCGCAAATGGAGAAAATAACCAACAAGGTCAAAACATGTTTTGATAAATTTTTACAAATTAATTAAAAATGAAAAGCTGAAATATCTTGCGTCAATAAATATTCAACCCCTTTGCTGTGATGCTCAAAATTGACCTCAGGTGTATGCAATTTCCTTTGATGATCCTTGAGATGTCTCTGCAACTTGATTGGAGTTCACTTGTGGCCAATTCAATTGATTGGGCATGATTTAGAAAGAAACACACCTTTCTTATACAAGGTCCCACAGTGAGCAGTGCACGTCAGAGCAGACACTCTAACATGAAGTCCAAGGAACTGTCTGTAGAACTCCTAGATAGAATTGTGAGGAGGCATAGATCTGGGGAAGGGTATAAAACAATTTATAGAGTGTTGAAAGTTCCCAAGAGCACAGTGAGCTCCATCATTAAGAAATGGAAAGAATATGGAACAACCCTAACTCTTCCTCGAGCTGGCCATCTGACCAAACTGGGCAAGAAGGACCTTGGTCAGGGAGATGACCAAGAACCAAATTACAACTCTCACAGAACTACAGAGTTCTTTCACTGAGATGGGAGAACCTGCCGGAAGGACAACAATCTCTGCAGCACTTCACAAATCTAAGCTTTATGGACGAGTGGCCAGACAGAAGCCACTGCTCAGAAAAAGGCACATGACAGCACACCTGGAGTTTGCAAAAAGGCACGTGAAAGACTCTGAGAGCATGAGGAAAAAGAATCTGTGGTCTGATGAGACGAATATTGAACTATTTGGCCTGAATGCAAAGTGCTACGTCTGGTAGAAACCAAGCACAGGTAATAGCGTTCTGAGAGACCACTTACAGACAAGTAAGATGCATACAAAGCTGAGAGGCACATTAAAAATTGGAGTGGCGATTGGGAAAGCAGACAAGCATGCTCAAAGCTGACAATTTGTTTTTTTCACTAGTTTTTTTCTAACACTATTCCTTCCGTGAAGCATGGTGGTGGCAGTATCGTGCTATGGGGATGCTTTCCAGCGGCAGGGACTGGGAGACGTGCAAGGATAGAGACAATAATGTATGGAGCCAAATACAGGCAAATTATTGAGGATAACCTGCTTCAGAGTGCAAAACACCTCAGATGGCGGCGAAGATGTACGTTCCAACATGACAATGATCCCAAGCACACAACCAAAGCAACACTGGAGCGGCTTTAGAACAAGAACGTGAAAGTCCTTGAGTGGCCCGGCCAAAGCCCAGACTTGAATCCCATTGAGAATCTGTGGAAAGACTTGAAGATTGCTGTTCAGCGACGCTCCCCATCCAACTTGTCTGCTTGAGCAAGTCTGCACGTAGAATGGGAGAAAATCCCCAAATCCAGATGTGCAAAGCTGATGCAGACATACCCAAGAAAACTTGAAGCTGTAATTGCTGCCAAACACGATTCTACAAAGTATTGACGCAGGGGGTTGAATACTTATTGACGCAAGACATTTCAGCTTTTCATTTTTTCTCTTAATTTGTAAAAATGTATGAAAACTTGTTTTCACTTTGTCATTATGGGGTATTTTGTGTAGATCGGTGACAACATTTTTCAATGTAATCCATTTTAAATTCAGGCTGCAACAAAATGTGAAAAAGTCAAGGGGTGTGAATACTTTCTGAAGGTACTGTACAAGTAGTGAGTGAATGATGTAATAATAATAACAATAATACCGTTCCTTTCGTGGTGCAAAGGCACATCAGGCTGCCAAGGCAGTTTCATTGGCAAGGAGAGTATCGTCCTGGATGGGTCATCACTCTACCACAGGCTTGCCAAAATGGTTATTATCCCAGTACACTGGTACTCATTTCCCCAACCTCAGAAGGATGACAGGTTGAGTCAAGGCCACCGAGTGTTAATTCAACAGCCAACAGGGGCTCAAACTCAGAAACCTGAGGTTCCAAGCCAGCTCCCTTAATCGCTAAGCCAACACCAGGCTGAGTGAGTGATATGCAACAGGTTAATTAGCACTGATTTAACATAATTGTGCAACTGCCAGGGCAACAGTACTGTACATACGTGCATCAATATACATTGTTGTCAGTAACAAATAAAAAAAGGAATTTAAACAATGTTCATTCGTGTAATTTTGTAAAAACTTCTGAAACTTTGAAGACAATATGTCCAATCAACATGAAAATATCAAAAGCTGGGGGCAGATCCAGATCCCTAGTTTAGCAGTTGGGGAACAGCATCCGGTATCCCCAGAGGTGGATAGGTGCTGAAGCTTTTACTGTCGTACTTACTTATCCTGTTCGTCCCAATGGGACATAAGGTTGCTGCAAGCTTTTTCCATTTATCTCTATCCTTGGCTACATTCTGTGCCTCACACCATGATAGACCCATCTCCTCCAGATCAGCTACCATAGTCCTACACCAAGTTGCTTTTGGCCTGCCTGGTTTCTTCCTTCCTGATGGTGTCCATCCCAAAGCAACCTTGGAGATTCAGTCAGGGGACATTCTAAATATCCTGGAGATGACATAGCGGGTCACGTGATATACGACGTAGTTTTTTTGGGGGGTGGGGCCAATCAAGCATACAAGAACACCAAAAAACATTAAAATCTTTGTTTCAAGATATTTATTCAAGAAAATGACCGATTAAATGCAAAGTGAAACCATATTTATTCATTAAACCAAACAAATTTCTGTTTCTGTGGACTTTTAATGTCCTGTCTTGATGCACCTTTGGTTTTCATCTCTTCTCTCTGCAATGTTTATTTCCTCTACTGACTGCCATTTAGCCTTCTTCTTTCTGCTTGCTTTTGGTATGTTGTTTGTGACCTCTTGTTTTACAAAGTCATCAACCTCTTGTCACAATTCGTCCAGTTCGGCAAATGTTTTTTTTGTTCTATTTTTGGGGGGGTCTAAAACACTTTGCTGCATCCACTAAGGAATGGGGTCGGGGATCATTTAATATTATTTTTCAGAGCTACAAAATGTATAATTACTGCAGATTAACTGTACGTCAGAAATATGCAGAAATCTAGAACACCAAAATTATCGTTATCCATTCAATTCCATCACATATAAACTTTATGTAGAAATAACCATTTCTAATTATATTCTTTCTGAAATCCAGCTTTTAATCACATTCCTTTTCTTAGAGACCTTCATTCCGACTTCCTTATTTTTATCTGAAACTCATTAAAATGTATTTACATCCATTTTCAAATTTATACCTATTTGAATAAGTTTTTCAACGAATTAATCTTCTTCTTCCTCTTTCGGCTTGCTCCCGTTAGGGGTCGCCACAGCGGACCAACTGTCTCCATTTCGCTCTATCCTCCACATCTTCCATTGACACTCCAACCACCCGCATGTCCGCCCTCACCGCATCCATGAACCTCTTCTTTGGCCTTCCTCTTCTCCTCCTGCCTGGCGGCTCCATCTTCAACATCCTTCTCCCGATATACTCCGTTTCCCTCCTGTGCACATGTCCAAACCATCTCAATCTCGCCTCTCTCACTTTGTTTCCAAACCGTCCTACCTGCGCTGTCCCTCCAATACACTCATTTCTTATCCTATCCATCCTCGTCACTCCCAACGAGAATCGCAGCATCTTTAACTCTGCCACCTCCAGCTCTGCTTCCTGTCTTTTTGTTAGCGCCACCGCCTCCAAACCATACAACATAGCTGGTCTCACTACCGTCTTGTATACTTTCCCCTTCACTCTTGCAGCTACCCTTCTGTCACAAATCACTCCTGCAACTCTTCTCCACCCACTCCATCCTGCCTGCACTCTCTTTTCACTTCTCTCCCACACTCTCCGTTACTTTGGACAGTTGATCCCAAGTATTTAAACCAATCCACCTTCCCCACCTCAACTCCTTGCAACTGCACCATACCACCACCCTCCCTCTCATTTACGCACATGGACTCCGTCTTACTCCTACTGACTAACATTCCCCTTCTCTCCAGTGCGTACCTCCACCTCTCGAGGCTCGATTCAGCCTGCTCCCTACTCTCCCTACAGATCATGATGTCATCCGCGAACATCATGGTCCATGGAGACTCCAGTCTGATCTCGTCCGTCAACCTGTCCATCACCATTGCAAACAGGAAAGGGCTCAGAGTTGATCCTTGGTGCAATCCCACTTTAACCTTAAACCGGTCCGTCATTCCTACCGCACACCTCACCGCTGTCACACTGTCCTCATACATATCCTGCACGATCCTCACATACTTCTCCAACACTCCCGACTTCCTCATACAATACCACAACTCCTCTCTTGGCACCCTATCATAAGCTTTCTCTAAATCCACAAACACACAATGTAACTCTTTCTGGCCTTCCCTATACTTCTCCATCAACATTCTCAAAGCAAACATCGCATCAGTGGTGCTCTTTCCTGGCATAAACCCATATTGCTGCTCACAGATCATCACCTCTCCTCTCAACCGAGCTTCCACTACTCTTTCCCACAACTTCATGGTGTGGCTTAACAACTTTATCCCTCTGTAATTTCCACAGCTCTGCACATCACCCTTATTCTTGAAAATCGGAACCAGCACACTTAATCTCCACTCCTCCGGCATCCTCTCACTTTCCAAGACTTTATTAAACAATCTGGTTAACAACCCCACTGCCATCTCTCCTAAGCACTTCCATGCCTCCACTGGTATACCATCTGGGCCAACCGCCTTTCCACTTTTCATCTTCTTCATAGCAGTCCTCACTTCATCCTTACTGATCCACCCCACTTCCAGATTCACTATCTCCACCTCTTCCAACCTTCTCTCTCTCTCATTTTCTTCATTCATCAGCTCCTCAAAGTACTCCATCCACCTTCTCAACACACTCTCCTCGCTCGTCAGCACATTCCCATTTGCGTCCTTTATCACCCTAACCTGCAGCACATCCTTCCCAGCTCGGTCCCTCTGTCTTGCCAATCGGTATAAATCCTTTTCCCCTTCTTTTGTATCCAACTTCTCATACAGCTCGTCATATGCCTTTTCCTTGGCCTTAGCCACCTCTCTTTTTGCTTTTCGACGCCACTCCTTGTACTCCTGCCGACTTTCTTCATCTCTCTGACTATCCCACTTCTTTTTCGCCAACCCCTTCTTCCTTATACTTTCCTGTACTTCCTCATTCCACCACCAAGTCTCCTTATCTTCCTTCCTCTGTCCAGATGTCACACCAAGTACCTTCCTAGCTATCTCCCTCACAACTTCTGCTGTCGTTGCCCAATCATCCCACCCATCTTTACCACCATCCAACGCCTGTCTCACCTCCTCCCTAAATTTCACGCAACAGTCTTCCTCCTTCAGCTTCCACCATCTGGTCCTTGGTTCAGCCCTCACTCTCTTCCTCAACCTCACCTCTAAAGTCATCCTACAGACCACCAATCGATGCTGTCGAGCTACACTCTCCCCTGCCACAACCTTACAGTCACTAATTTTTTCAACGAATTAATAACCATCAAAATTCCCTCGAAATATCTTTTTATCATTATACTTTTTCATCACATTTTTCCACTGTTACCTTCCAGAACAAAACATTCCCCTCCAATCTTACTCAAATGCCCATTTATAAAAAAATGATTATTCAATTTTCAATTGATCTCATTTTTATCTCACCTGGAACAGTTCTGGGGAGCTTATAGGATGGTGAATCGTCTGTCCGTAAATACTTACTTGCAACTTTTTTTCAGAAAATGCTGAGGATTGTGACCAAACTTGGGTAAAGTGATATGTTGTTTGGAAAAAATTGTTCACGGCATGAAAAATTTGGGGTTTAAGGGGGTCTACTTGGGGTCAAAGTGGGTCCAGGTTTGACCCCCCAAAATAGGTATTTGCTTTTTCCTCTGTGACTACACACACACAATTTCGATGAAACTTGACCACAATCTTCATCACCCGTGATGTACCAAAGTTTGCTCACTCTGTTTAAAAGATTCAGGTCAAAGGGGATTTTCAGGGAGTGGGAGTTTGCCCCCCAAAATATGTATTTGCTCCAACATTGGTTCATTTTGCCGATGCCGTCCCACATTGACTTCCTCCTCAGTATCATTATTCTACCAGGTGAGCACCCAGGGGTATTGCCCTATTTTTTTTTATCTCACCTGGAACATAGTTCTGGGGAGTTTATGGGATGATGCGTCATCCGTCCACAAACATTTGCAACTTCTTCTCTGAAACGACACACAATTTTGATGACACTTCACCACAACCTCCATCACCCATGATGTACTGAAGTTTATTCACGATATTAAAAGAAATCGGGATCTAATGGGGTCAACGGGTTGGGGGGTTGCCCCTCAAAATATATATATTTGCATTCTTCTCCGAAATCACATGCACAATTTCAACGAAACTTGACCACAACCTTCATCACCCATGATGTACCAAAGTTCATTCACTTCATTAAAAAAAACCCGTAGGTATTTACTTTCTTCTCCGTTAAATATTTTGTGGATTATGCATGCCTACCAGTGGTTCCCTGGTTTTCTTATCCAGCCGTTACTAGGTGAGCATCCAGGGGTATTGCCCCTAGTTTTTTTCTTTTTTGCCCACTGTAATTTAATCAATATTTTTGTCTTCACCAAATTCTTATACTTTAATTTTCATAAACTTCAAAAATGTTCCGAGACCTCCCCAGAAGCCCCCCCCTTGCATTTTTGCGGCTCAGGTAACCTTCCCCCCCTCCAAATTTCCTCCCACATATAACTTACTGCCATCGCTTTCTTCTAAGAGATGGGGATGGGGTGGGGGGGGGGGATCTCCTCGAACACTGCTCCGAAGTCGCAGAAGCATGACGAGATAATAATCATTTTCTTGCCATTTGCACCCTTCCACCGCAGTCTGCGGTGCGAGCCCCGGGAATATCTTGTTTTTCATCTTATGGACATTCCATGAGACTACAGCTTAATTTGCTTATGCGACTCCCATTAATTTACCTTATTAGATTACTGTTTTTACTCTTTCTTTTTTTAAAAACTTGATAATTATTTTATATTCAAGGACTAGTACATAATTACTGCAGATATACTTAAGAAATCTGCAGAAATCCAAAACACCAAAATTATAGATATCCATTTCATCACATCAAATAAAAACGATATGTAGAAATAACCATTTCTACTTGTATTCTTTCTGAAATCCAGCTTTTAATCACTTTCATTCTCTAAAACACAACTCTACAAACATATAGAAAGTTCCCCAGAAACAGGGGCAATACCCTGGACGCTCATGTGGTAGCGGCTCAATAAGATAGGCATGGATTGACCCACAAAATTTGTAACGGAGAAGAAAGTAAATATCTATGGATTTTCAGAGATGAAGTTGCAAGTATTTACGGACTGACGGACGATTCGCCATCCCTAAGCTCCCCGGAAATACGTTCCAGCTAAGCCAAAAATTGTAACCAATTATTATCTTCAACTACCTCAAAAACCCTCTAGTTCAAAAATCTTTTTTTTTATTATTAAACAAAAATATTTTTGCAACCAATTTTATGCAGTGACTTAAAAATTTGAAAAACTTGAAATTTATATTTAATATTACAGAAAATATTTAATATTTCAAAACGAAATTTTATACTAATTTTTTTTTTTACATTATAAAGTGACTAGTTTAAAATTACATTAATTTTATGCAGTGACTTAAAAATTTGAAAAACTTGAAATTTATATTTAATATTACAGAAAATATTTAATATTTCAAAACGAAATTTTATACTAATTTTTTTTTTACATTATAAAGTGACTAGTTTAAAATTACATTAACTAAAGTGAGAGTCTTACCCGTAATATTACATTCCAAATTTATACATGCAAGTATCCACTCTACAGTGAGTTCTTTAATATTTTTAAATATAAGGAGATATTTATAAGAACAAATAATTTTAAATTAAAAACACATTTTCACGTCTCCAAGGGTATTCAGCAGTAATTAACATTAAGCCATAGACAAAAGTCTGACATATTTCCAGCCTGTCCTTCCTGAGAGTTTGCTTCTGTATCCAACTTATCCACCCCTGCATTCTCCTCTACCCCTCATCCTTTCTTGTATAACCCTGCTGTTCATCTCCGACTATTTTGACCCTTGGCCCTACTGCCCTTCTCTTTCTGCTGTTCCCTTTGTTATGTTGTGTCCTGATCCATTGTATGTTCTAGCTCTTCCACAGTGTTGACTGTGTACAAAATAATTGAATGGTGGAAAAATAAGATAGTTTTCAAAACATAAATGTGTTTTTGTCTTTTTGTTTTCTTTCTTGCATTGCAGAGACATCTGCAGAGCATCCTGTAAACTTCTGTTCAAGTTGGACTCAGTCGTTTTCACATAACGAGATGTTGAAAAGAAACATGGACAGAAGGAGAACCTCATTTGCTTTGAAGAAATGTGAAATGAATCACATTGGTGAGAATGTCCAACAAGGTGCTATTTTTGAAAAAGCTTTTACAAGTTCTGCATCTGCCTTAAAGATCCTAGAGACCATTCACCCTGATAAGCTGTACAAATGTTCTCTTTGTGAAAAATCCTTCACATCTTCACCCCCCCTCAAGAAACTTGAGGTCTTTCATAAAGAAGAAAAGCCACATATATGTTCCGTTTGTAAAAAATCTTTCATATCCCCATATGATCTAAAGAGACATGATTTTGTTCACAGTGAGGAAAAGCTGCACCAATGTTCTGTTTGTCTAAAATCCTTCACAAGTGTATATGATTTTAATATTCATGTGATGATTCACACTTGTGAAAAGCCTCACAAATATTCTGTTTGTCAAATATCTATTATGTCCCCATGCCATTTAAATAAGTATGAGATTATTCAAAAGAGGGAGAAGTCACACAAATGTTCAGTTTGTAAAAAATTATTTACATCTTCAACCTACCTCAGGACACATGAGATGATCCACAGGGGAGAAAAGCCACATAAATGTTCTGTTTGTCAAAAATCCTTTTTGCACTCATCTGATCTAAAGAGACATTATTTTACTCACATGATGGAAAAGCCACACAAATGTTCTCTTTGTGAAAAATTATTTGCATCTTCATCCTACCTCAAGAAACACAAGATGACCCACACTGTAGAAAAACCACACAAATGTTCTGTTTGTCAAAAATCCTTTTTATTCTCTTCCGATCTCAAGAAACATTATTTCATTCACAGGGGAGAAAAGCCTTACAAATGTTCTGTTTGTAAAAAATCATTTATATCCTCATCAGACCTAAAGAGGCATGATTTCATTCACAGGGGAGAAAAGCCACATAAATGTTCTGTTTGTAAAAAATCATTCATTTCTTCATCAGATCTAAAGAGACATTATTTGGTTCACAGTGGGGAAAAGCCACATAAATGTTCCGTTTGTAAAAAATCCTTCACTACAACGTGTAAATTAAAGATACATGAGAGGACTCACAGTGGAGAAAAGCCACACAAATGTTCTGTTTGTAAAAAATCCTTTGCATCTTCATCCTACCTCAAGAAGCATGAGATGATTCACAGTGCAGAAAAGCCACACAAATGTTCTGTTTGTCAAAAATCCTTCATATTCGCATCTGAACTAAAGAGACATGATTTGATTCACAGCGGAGAAAAGCCGCACAAATGTTCCATTTGTCAAAAATCCTTCACAACGAGGCGGAATGTAAAGCTACATGAAGGGATTCACAGGGGAGAAAAGCCGCACAAATGTTCTGTTTGTGAAAAATCCTTTATATCTTCAACCTACCTGAAAAAACACGAAAGGATGCATGAGAGAGAAAAGCCACACAAATGTTCCATTTGTAAAAAATGCTTTTCATCTTCAACCGATCTCAGCAGACATCATTTGACTCACAGTGTAGAAAATCTGCACAAATGTTCTGTTTGTCAAAAATCTTTTGTATCCTCATCAGATCTAAAGCGACATGATTTGATTCACAGTCGAGAAAAGCCGCACAAATGTTCTCTTTGTCAAAAGTCCTTTGTAGCATCAAACGACCTAAAGCGACATGATTTTGTTCATAGTGGAGAAAAGCCACACAAATGTCCTGTTTGTGAAAAATCCTTCAGTACGAAGTGGAAATTAAAGATACATGAAAGTATACACAGTAGAGAAAAGCCATACAAATGTTCTGTTTGTCAAAAATCGTTCACTCTGCCATGGAAATTAAAGATACATGATCGGCTACACAGTGGAGAAAAGCCACACAAATGTTCTGTTTGTGAGAAGTCCTTCACATCTTCATCCTACCTCAAGGAACATGAGATGATTCATTGGTGAGAAAAGCCACAGAAATGTTCTGTTTGTCATAAATCCTTCATATGCAGATCTAAACTAAAGAGACATGAGAGGGTTCATCGAGGAGTCAAGCACAAATGTTCTGTTTGTGAAAAGACTTTCAAAACATCAGCACATTTGAAGACACATGAAAATATTCATGAGTATGGAAAGACACGTCTATTCTCAATGTCATCCTACGTAAGAAACATGAAATAATTCACGAGTGAAAATCCCAACAAGA
>NC_140977.1:45324547-45447047 GCF_056783735.1 Eptatretus burgeri | reverse complement strand
CTCTCCCTCCTCAAAATCCTGGTGGCGTTTAATCAAATCTGTTTCTGGTGTATGTTCCCCCTCCATCCCCTCCCTTACCTCAAATGGCCGCACTGCTGATTCCACACGTGATAAAGCTGAATGTCTAAACTCGGTGTTTGCAGCTAAATCTTGTGTCCCAAACCCATCACTATCTCTACCCACTTTACCCAGTCGCACCCAACTGTCCCTGGACTCTGTATCCTTTTCTCCTGACAAGGTGGAGAGCTTGCTTTCAAACCTCGAGTCAGATTCTGCAACCGGTCCAGACGGCATCAGCCCACGTGTCCTCAAAGCCTGCTCTTCTGCTCTTGCTCACCCTCTCTCTGTTCTATTCACCCTCTCATTTTTCCAAGGTCATCTGCCATCTGCTTGGAAATCTGCTAACATCACTGCCCTGCATAAAAAAGGTGCAAAAACAGATCCCTGTAACTATAGAGCAATCAGTCTTCTCGTAATGATTAGCAAGGTTATGGAATCCCATCATCGCTTCAGACATGAAATCCTTCCTCTTCTCCAATGGCTTGATTTCCAATCATCAATTTGGTTTCAGACCAGGTCACTCTACCCTAGATATGCTGCTACTGCTCTCCCATCATTGGATGGAGGTCCTCAATGCCAGACAGGAAATCCGGGCCGTATCCCTGGACATATCACGTGCTTTTGACACAGTCTGGCACCCTGCCCTACTCACCAAACTCTCTTCCCATGGTATTCAAGGCCATCTCCACTCATGGCTCGCAGACTTCCTCTCCTGTCGCAGTCAACGTGTGGCCTAAATGGAGTTCTTTCATCCCCTCTTCCTGTGTGCAGGCTGGAGTTCCTCAAGGTAGCGTTCTGGGCCCTGTTCTTTTTCTGGTTTTCATCAATGATCTCTCGGACTCTCTGGAAAATCCTCTATTTCTCTTTGCCGATGACTCCACCCTCTGCCGTACCATCTGTCATCCCTCAGACCGGCAAGCAGCAGCTTCTTCGCTCACTGCAGATCTGGATAAAATCACAAACTGGTCCAACACGTGGAACATGTCTTTCAATCCAGACAAATCTCACACTCTCACTATGTCTCTTCGAAAGGACCGTTTACAAAACCCCCCATCCACTTTCTCAACAATCCTCTGGAAGAAGTCTTTTCTTTCAAGCTTCTGGGTCTCACTATCTGCCATGACCTTTCCTGGGAAAGTCACATTTCCAACCTTGCCTCAAAAGCCAGTCGCCGACTGGGAATCCTCCGTCGTGCAAAGTCCTTCCTCGGCCCTCTTGAGCTCCTGACCACTTACAAAGCTTTTGTCCGTAGCCTGATGGAGTACTCCTCTCCCCTCTGGGCTGGTGCTCCTGCCTCCCACCTTTCTCGACTTCACGCTGTCGAAACCAGGGCTTTTAAGATCATTGGCATCTCCCGCAATGAAGCTGAGTCTTTGGGCCTCTCACTCAATCACCGCAGGTTGGTCGGTGGTCTTTCTGTCTTCTACCGACTCCTCTCCAGCCTTGCCCCCCTGCTCTCTCTGTGATTTGTCCCAACCACATTTCCACAGGGCGCTCAAGGTCCGCCAACAACCCCCTTCTGGTAAAACTACCAAAATCACGAATCACTGCTCATCTTCACTCTTTCATTCCTCTTTTTCCCGCCTTTGGAATAAACTTCCTCACTCTATTCTTTCCCATTCTTCCCTCCAGGCTTTCAAAACAGCTGTTCACCACCACCTCTTATCTTCCCCCATCCAAATCCTCGATCTTTTCTACCCCGATAATCCACCCAAGCCCACTTCCTTCAATTCTCCTGCTTTCCTTCCTGAAAGTCCCTTTAATGTCCATCTTCCCCTCGCCATGTTCCCCGTCCCATCCCCATCCCTCTCCCTTCCACAGTTCACCTGTGTCTGTTCCCCAATGTTTTGTCCCTTCCACTCCCGCCCCTCTTGTCTCATGCCTCCTTGCTGTGAGTTGTGTGTTCGCTCTCATACGAGCCTCGACCAAGGTATACAAAAAAAAATATATATATATATATATATATATATATATATATATATATATATATATATATATATATATATATATATATATATACATACAGTCATGCGCCACTTAATGACGGGGTTACGTTCTGAGAAACGCGTCGTTAAGCGACGTCGTCGCGCGAACATCTTTTTTTTTTTTGTTTTCAAACATCGTACTTATACAAAACTACACATCTAGGCTATATGGTGTAGCCTATTGCTCCTCAGATACAAACCTGTACAGCATGTTACTGTACTGAATACTGTCGGCAATTGTAACACACATCCAAGAGAGACGGAAGACACGTTAGTTTTACCTTTGTGCTGTTCATGACGGCCATCGGTGTTGTTAGCTGTAGCTTACAATCTCCTCTCGCATCGATTATAGAAAGATGAATAAATAGCGTTTGGATTTTATAAATACGTAATCATTGCATCGATGTTATAATTTATAAATGAAGAAACGAGCTCCTGTCAATTGTGATATATATTTTTGGAACAGTGCGATTGTTTTAACAACATAAAAAGCTTCACCTACAATAAATTTGTGTTTTAATTTCGACTGTAACAACGATTTATTCGCGGAATTCTTCAATTCAAAGGTAATTTACTTGCTGGAAGGTAAACGTGCAAACAAACATTGGTTCAGTTTGAAAGCCGATTTCCTTGAATCCCGATTTAGCACGACCCTGCTTTTTTCGCGATGACATTTTATGGACCTCAAGGATCGCATTATAACAGGTCCACACTCGTTTATTATCATTATGAAGTATTATGTACTGTACAGCGTACATAATTGTATGTGCTATTTTTATACGACTTGCAGCGCTACGTCGGCTACATCACTCGGCGATAGGAATTTTTCAGCTAGATTTTTTTTTCTTTTTTTCTTTTTTCAGAGCTGGCAGATCCGTCGTATATGTGATCCGTCGTTGCCCGGAACGTCGTTAAGCAGCGCATGACTGTATGTATGTATGTATATATATATATATATATATATATATATATATATATATATATATATATATATATATATATATATATGTTCCCGAAATACAGCCAAAACGGTACACGATAGCGCAAAAATTTCCGGCCCACATTACTCATCATTCTCCTGTGGTGTACAGTATCAAGTTTCGTTCAAATCGGGCAACGAAAAAAATAATTAAAAAATCAATTCCCGATTCAGTCAAGTCCTCTTCTGGAGAATTTGATCAATGCAAACGACCTCAGCAGTGTAGTTCGCTGGAGCTATCTTTTTTTTTTCTTGAAATGATTTTTTTTTTCATCAACTGCTGTCACAACGGGAACCCAACGGGTTCACGGGTCGTCTAGTCATTATAAAACTCTGTTCCTTGATCGGTCCATAATTTATTTGGTTTCCTTTTGATTTTGTTTAACATCTTTTTTGAAGACATTCACAAGAATGATACCAGTTTTATTTTTCAAAAGTGACAACGCATGTCTGGACCTTATAAATGATGATTAAAGCAATCTTGTATCCCCTATCATTTAAAATTTGCCTATTTGAAATCAACTGTTTTCGATTATACTTTTGTTCTTTGAAACTTTTAATTATTGTTTGAGGTATGTAATTCATCAACTCATTCTATTTTTATTTGCTCTTCAGTCTTGACAACAGACTTTATTTATTTTTTTTTACAGGATTACCAAGCTCAAGTCTTAAATGAGCACTTATCATTTTTTTCTTATTACAACAAACATATTGTTATGTGGAAGGGGGAAGGGATCCATAGCTAGACTGTGGTAAGTCTAGTATGGTCCGTGTGTTCTGAATAGGTAAGATTGCCATGTAATAGGGATCTATCAGAGTGAGTCGTTTGCTACATGTAGCACTGAGGAGGCAGCATATGTAATTTATCGACAGAGTAGACAGATTAATGAATTAATTATGTATATGCAAAACTTCTTGTTTGTGGGCGGGCCAAGGTCAGGACTTCCCATCACAGAGGCACATGTCACATGTGCAAAAAGGCCATTTATGATCTATCTTGCCAGTGTGTGCCAGCCATGGCAGCACAATGGGCTGTGGAGCCCAGAGGAAAAGATGTACGTTTATTTTCATCGGCGCCACCTTTGGGGGCGGAACCGGAGAGTGAGACTCCACCCAGGAGGAAGAGAAAACGGAAGTCCACGAAAGAGGACAAGGGGAGGCTCATGAGAACTCAGTCCACAAGGAGAGGAACAGGAGATACTCGTGTAAGGGAAAATTCTGTGCACAAGAGTCGAGATTGGAGAATCTACCGGGGGGGAGTCCATGAAAGAGGACAAAGAGAGGCTTGTGAGGGCTCGAGAGTCCTCGAGGAGGAGAACTGACTCCACCAGGAGAGAATAGAGAGGCTCATGTGGAAAAAAAGAGGACGGATACCTCGCTTGGAGGAGAAGCCTCGTGTGGAATCGGCCCAAGATGGGATCACGCTGTGTTTTTAGAGGGCCAGGAGGACTCTGTCTAAAGGGGATCATGTGGCCTGGTTGAAGGCCGACTCATCGTTGGCCCTGCTCGTGACCATTTTACTTCGTCTGGGCACCATAGTTGCTGGGTACCATGATGCACCTGGTCTCTAAAACTGGCTGCATTGTGTTGAACTGCATCCACCCTGTGCAGTAAAGAAAAGGGAAGTCCCTCCTGCATTATTATCGTGTTGTAACAGTGTGATCAGTGGTACCTCGTGGGTTATGTTTTGTGATTTATTTCTCATTCATTGTACAGAGTGTAACAAAATTCTGGAATCAGACTTTTATTCTAGCAAATGTTCAAATTGTAATCCGTGGTGTGCTTTGCAGTTATCAACTCGGCGTTTCATTGGATGTCGGCGATGGAATTCTTAACAAGTTTCTCTCTGACTTAAACCTCCAGCATGTAAGAGGACCAGTTCATCTTTGTCTTGCATAATGTAATCTATTTCCATAGGTTCTATCCTGAAAAAACCCTCTGATTCCAGAATTTTGTTACACTGTATAGAAGTTTTTGTATTCCCATTCTCCTCTGTTTCTTTTGACTCGCTGGGTTTATTCCGTTTATCATAGCATCTTATTGACCTCTTCCCTGTGCTTTACAAGAAAAAATAAATCCTTTAAAAGGTAAGAAAGTGCGTTTCTGTCATCTGCTTTCCTTGTGTGATTGCCATAAATTTTGGCTCATTTGGGTGACCCCAGGGAACGGAACAGTAAAGTAACACTGAACGCGGTGCATTGAATGCCAGTTTGTCCATCTGTCCAGTGGCGGTGTTAATTGACATGGACATGACAATATATACCGACCTTTTCCCTTCCTGTGGATTTTGCATCAAGGATAAACTATTTAGGATTTTGCCATCTTTTTTTTCTGTATACAATGTAGGGGCTCGTATAAGAGCCAACACACAGGACATATAACAAAGGGAGCAAAAGATGAGGAGCAAGAGAGGGAAGCACAAAACAGTGGGGAACAGAGGCATCAGGAGATCTGTGGAAGGGTGATGGATTGGGTGGGGTACACAGGATAAACAAGATGGACACTACAGGGACTTTCAGGAAGGACAGTAGGGAATTTGTAGGAAGTGGGTTTGGGGTGGATTAACGGGGATAGAAAGATCAAGATTTTGGATGAGGGAAGATAAGAGATGGTGGTGAACAGCTGTTTTGAAGCCCTGGAGGGAGAAGTGGGATTGAAGAGAGTGTGGGAGTTTGTTCCAGAGGTGGGGAAAAAGAGGAATGAAAGAGTGAAGGTGAGCAGTGATTCTTGATTTTGGTAGTTTCACCAGAAGGGGATTGCTGGTGGATCTTGACCGCCCTGCAGAAATATGGGGGGGGGGGGGTGGGGACGACAAATCACAGACAGAATGGTGGGTGGGGTGATGCCGGAGAGGAGACGGTAGAAGACAGAAATGCCACCAACTTGACTGTGGCGAGAGAGTGAGAGACCCAAAGACTCAGGCTCATTGCAGGAGATACCAATGATTCTAAATGCCTTGGTTTCCGCAGCATGACGCCGAGAGAGGTGTAAGGTGGGAGCACCAACCCAGAGGGGAGAGCAGTAATCCATTTGGCTGCGGATGAAAGCTTTGTAAATGGTCAGGACCTCAGGTGTGCCAACTTTGCACGGTGCAGAATGAGACTGGCTTCGGAGGCCATCTTGGAAATATGGTTTTCCCAGGAAAGATCATGGCAGATGGTGAGACCAAAAGCTTGAATGAAATGACTTCTTCAAGAGGGTTGTTGACAAAGTAAATTTGGGGGTCCTTTCGGAGAGAAACAGTGGCAATCTGAGATGTGTCAGGATTGAAAGACATGCTCCAAGTGTTGGACTAGCTTGTGATTTTTATCCAGATCTGCAGAGAGTGAAGAGGCGACTGCTTGCCGATCTGAGGGTTGACGGATGGTACAACAGAGGGTGGGGTCATAATCAAAGAGATAAAGAGGATTTTCTAGAGTCGGAGAGATCATTGATGAAAACCAGAAAAAGCACAGGACCCAGAACACTGCCTCGAGGAACTCCAGCCTGGAGAGGAAGAAGTGATGAGAGAATTCCATTAAGGGCCACATGTTGGCTGCGACAGGAGAGGAAGTCTGCGAGCCATGTGTGGAGATTGTCTTGGATATCATGGGAAGAGAGTTTGGTGAGCAGGGCAGGGTGCCAGACCGTATCGAAAGCACGCGATGCGTCTTGGAAGATGGCTCTGATCTCGTGTCTGGCATTGAGGACCTCCATCCATTTTTGGGAAAACAGAAGCAACATGTCCAGGCTAGAGTGACCTGGTCTGAATCCAAATTGATGATTGGAAATCAAGCCATTGGAGAAAAGGAAGGATTTGATGTTGGAAGCGATAATGGATTCCATTACCTTTTTTATTTTTTTTGGATACCTTGTCGAAGCTCGTATGAGAGCTAACACACAACGCACATCAAGGGGGGCATGAGACAGGAGGAGAGAGAGTGAGTGGGAAGGACAAAATAGTGGGGAACAGAGAGATTTCGAGATCTGTGGAAGGGAGAGGGATGGGATGGGGAACATGGGGAATAGAAGATGGACATTACAGGGACTTTCAGGAAGGAAAGCAGGGAATTTGTAGGAGGTGGGCTTGGCTGGATTATCGGGGGTAGAAAAGATTGAGGATTTGGATGGGGGATGATAAGAGGTGGTGGTGAACAGCTTTTTTGCAGGCCTGGAGGGAAGAATGGGATTGAATAGAGTGAGGGAGTTTATTCCAAAGGCAGGAAAAAAGAGGAATGAAAGAGTGAAGATGAGCAGTGATTCGTGATTTTGGTAGTTTTACCAGAAGGGGGTTGTTGGCAGACCTTGAGCGCCCTGCGGAAATGTGGTGGGGACAAATCGCAGAGAGAGCAGGGGGGGAGCGAGGCTGGAGAGGAGACGGTAGAAGACAGAAAGACCACCAACCAACCTGCGGTGATTGAGTGAGAGGCCCAAAGACTCAGCCTCATTGCGGGAGATGCCAATGATCCGAAATGCCTTGGTTTCTACAGCGTGAAGCCGAGAAAGGTGGGAGGCAGGAGCACCAGCCCAGAGGGGAGAGCAGTACTCCATCAGGCTGCGGACAAAAGCTTTGTTAGTGGTCAGGAGCTCAGGTGGGCCGAGGAAGGACCTTGCACGATGGAGGATTCCCAGTCGGCGACTGGCTTTGGAGGCGAGGTTTGAAATGTGGCTTTCCCAGGGAAGGTCATGGCAGTTAGTGAGACCCAGAAGCTTGAAAGAAAGGACTTCTTCCAGAGGATTGTTGAGAAAGTGGATGGGGGGGGGTTCTAAACGGTCCTTTCGAAGAGACAAAGTGAGAGTGTGAGATTTGTCCGGGTTGAAAGAAATGTTCCAAGTGTTGGACCAGTTTGTGATTTTATCCAGATCAGCAGTGAGCGAAGAAGCTGCTGCTTGCCGGTCTGAGGGATGACCGATGGTACGGCAGAGGGTGGAGTCATCAGCAAAGAGATATAGAGGATTTTCCAGAGTCGGAGAGATCATTGATGAAAACCAGAAAAAGAACAGGGCCCAGAACGCTACCTTGAGGAACTCCAGCCTGGACAGGAAGGGGGGATGAAAGAACTCCATTTAGGGCCACACGTTGACTGCGACAGGAGAGGAAGTCTGCGAGCCATGAGTGGAGATGGCCTTGAATACCATGGGAAGAGAGTTTGGTGAGCAGGGCAGGGTGCCAGACTGTCAAAAGCACGTGATATATCCAGGGATACGGCTCGGATTTCCTGTCTGGCATTGAGGGCTTCCTTGCTGATTATTGGGAGAAGGCTGATTAGCCTGTCATTGCAGGTATCTGTTTTTGCACTTTTTTATGTAGAGCGGTAATGTTTGCTGAATTTCAAGCAGATGGCAGATGACCTTGAGTAAATGAGAGGGTGAATAGGACAGAGAGAGGGTGAGCAAGAGCAGCAGAGCAGGTTTTTAGGACACGAGGGCTGATGCCGTCTGGACCGGTTGCAGAATCTGAGTCAAGATTTGACAGCAAGTTCTCCACCTTGTCAGGAGAAAAGGACACAGAGTCCAGGAACAGCCGGGTGAGACTGGGTAAGGTGGGTAGAGAAAGCAATAGGTTTGGGACATAAGATTTAGAAGCAAACACAGAGTTTAGGCATTCATCCTTTTCACATGCAGTGTTAGCTGTGCAACCATTTGAGGCAAGGGAAGGGATGTATGGGGAACAACACCAGAAACAGACTTAACCAGACACCACCTGGATTTGGAGGAGGGAGACAGGTTTGAAAGTTCAGACTTGAGATTGGAAAGATGTTGTTTCCTGGCTCTCCTCAGAGTAGACACACACTTGTTCTGAGCTTTGTGGAAGGAAATGAGATTGCCTTCAGCAGGATTTGCCTTCCATGAGACGAAGGAAATTTGTTTAAAGGCAACTGAAGATGAGATGGGAAAAATCTGTGCGTGAGAGAGAGAGAGCAAATTTCTTTGAAAAAATTCCCAGGATGAGTTGATGTTGGTAAAGGCCCTGTCACACCTTGACGATTTACCCAGCGTATGCCAACGTATGAAAAATTTGTCTAAAATGCTGGCACACGTCGAATACGTATGGGTAAGTTTTGTATACGTTAAGAGCACGCTGGCATACGTCGTAGTACGCTGGCATACGTCGTCTTACGCCGAGCTCATCGACAAATTTTAACATGTTCAAAATTTTTCGACGTATGCCAGCGTATGACTCACACGTTCCGCATATGCTGGCCATAAGTTGTGGGCACGTTACGCGATCGTTGACACACGTCGACACATGTTACTTGTAAGTTACTCACAAGTCGAAACACGTCGAGGTAATGTTTAGCATACCCGAAACTTATTTCTAACCTATGAGTAACGTGGTGTAGGCACGTTACGCGATCGGTGACGCACGTCGACACACGTAACTTGTAAGTTACTCATAAGTCGAAACATGTCGAGGTAATGGTTAGCGTCAGTGTTCCAGACTCCCTGGTTTTTTTTGGGGGGGGGGGGGGTTTTCTTCGGTATGACAGTGATGTTGACACTTCGATTTCTAGTGCGGTTTTGATTTGAATCGTTGAGCGGCAGCCTATTAATTATATTATATTATATTATATTATATTATAACCGCACCAGAAATCGAAGTGTCAACATCACCGTCGTACCGAAGAAAAAAAAAAAAAACCAGGGAGTCTGGAACACTGATGCTAACCATTACCTCGACGTGTTTCGACTTATGAGTAACTTACAAGTAACGTGTGTTGACGTGTGTCAACGATCGCGTAACGTGCCTACAACTTATGGTCAGCATATGCGGAACGTGTGTCATACGTCGAAAAATTTTCAACATGCTGAAAATTTGTCGACTTACTTGGCGTACTATGACATATGCCAGCGTGCATCAGCGTGCTCTTAACGTATACAAAACTTACCCATAACGCGTTCGACGTGTACTAGCGTATTCGAAATTTTTCATACGTCAGCATATGCTGGCTAAAACGTCAAGGTGTGACAGCGGCTTGACACTTCGATGATTTGACAGTGCGGTTATGATTTGAATCGTCGAGCCGCAGCCTATTAATAGCCTACGCCACTTGATCGTCGGCGATACGCTGCCGCACGCTATGCATAAGTAAGACTATCGTTGGGCATAGGTTGTGAACGCCGACAACATGCTCAGCGTTCATTGATATAAGTTATCTATATGTTATCGAAACGTTCTGTGTACGTTACTAATACATTATGCATATGTCCAACTCATTATGAATACGTCCAAAACTGGAAAAAAAAACACCAATAATTCAGTGTACGCCAGCGTTTTACATACATTTTGATACCTTGCCATACGCTGGCTAAAACGTCAAGGTGTGACAGGGCCCTTAGAGTAGAAATGGGAGACCAGTCGAGAAGTCTGATTGCTGCTTGAAGTCCCTGCCAGTCAGCCTGAGTGAAATGCCATACTCGTCGGTGCTGAGGTGGTTCTTTTATAACGACCAGAGAGATGACCACTTTAACAAGCATATGGTCAGATTTTATGGAGCAGAAGAAGAACAGTAGACCTTTTATGGGAAATTGGTCAAAATCAAATCCAGCAGAGATGGAGTACCATTGGCTGAGAACCGGGTCAGGAAAGTGACAGATTGTGTCAGTCCCAATGAGTCGCAGAAAACCTTTGCTGAAGTGCCAAGGCAGGTGAGAGAGGTCCCCACACCCAGCCAACTGGCATGATGGTAATTCAAGTCACCATATACGAGGAAGAGAGAGTTGGGATGAGAGGATAGAAGTTGGTCCATGTTTTTGGCGATGGAGACGTAAATGGAGTCATCATTGTTTGGTGGACAGTACAACATGTATGTATATATACATATACATATATATATATATATATATATATATATACATACATATATATATATATATATATATATATATATATATATACATACATATATATATATATATACATATATATATATATATATATATATATATATATATATATATATAAACAAGAGGTGGGCATGGAGGGGAAGCCAGAGCCAGAGTTATTCCTGGGGGTGTGGAGGAGTGAGGGCAGTGCATGGAGAGTGAGGAATAAAGTTTTTGATAAAGAGAGCAGCTCCACCACTAGGACGAGGCTCAGGTCTATCATACCAGAGGAGGGAGTAACCAGGGAGAGAAACTAAGAAATTAGAGTTTTCTTGAAAAAGGAAAGTTTCTGTTAAGAAGATTGTGTCTGGTTTGTCAGTGGCAACCTGCATAGAGAGATCAGTCAGGTTGGAGCGAAGGCCTCAGATGTTTGAGGTCCACACTGTTAAGGAAGAGGGAGAGAGGAGGCTTTAGGTGCAGGGGAAGGGAGGGGGAGTGTAGGACAACGGAGGAGATGTGGAGGTAGGGAGAGTTGTTGACAGTGTGTAGGAGATTGCAGAAGAGCTAGGGGAGAGGGTTGGTTGGGGAGGAGGACAAAGGGCTAGGTGATGAAGGGATGAGTCGCAGTGGGGAGTAATAAGAGTGGGAAAAGGGAAGTCGGAGATGGGAGGAGGTGGGGGAATGAGTTGGAAGAGAGAGGGTGGGGGAAGGAGGCAGCTTTATGGATTTGAGTAGGGGCAGCTTTGAGAAGGGGGGAGGGGGAGGGGTGAGGGGAGAATTGAGGGAGAAGGGTCATGGGGGAGAATTGAGGGAGAAGGGTCAGGGTTGAGATTTTGAGAAGGGTGAGGGGAAGCTTGGAGGGGGGAGAGAGAAGTTTGCTTTGAAGAGGGAGGAGGTGGTTGATTTGAGAGGGAGGGATGAGAGGGAAGCTTTGAGGGAGAGGGGAGACTATGAGTGCAGACATGGTCATGGGGGAGAAGGGAAGGATGAGACAGGGTAGTGGTATTGTGAAGATGGAAGTGGGCAGGAGGAGGAACAAAAATTGAGGGGTGGGAAGAGAGGGAGGTGTGATGAGATTTGATGGGGTGGGAAGAGGGGGAAGCAGCTCTGAGAAAGGTGAGTGGGGAGGGAGATTAGAAAGGGAGGGAGAAATTTGAAGGGGAGGGGTGAGGGGGAGATTTAGAGGAGAATGGTGAGAGGGGAGAATTGAGGGAGAAATGTCTGGGGGAAGCTTTTGAGAAAGGTGAGGCGGAAGCTTGGGGGGGGAGGGGGGGAGTGATGTTTGCCTTGAAGAGGGAGGAGGCGGGTGAATTGAGATGGAGGGATAACCAGAGATGAGGAGAGCAAGCATGATCATGGGGGGAGGAGAGACAAGGGAGGGGTGGGGAGCGAGGAAACATGAGACTGGGTAGAAGTATGGTAAAGCTGGGAGCGGGTGGGGGAGGAACAAGATTTATGGGGGGTGGGAAGAGGCGGAGTAGGGGCAGCTTTGAGTAGGGTGAGCTGTATGATGAGAGGAAAGAGAGAGCATGTTTGAGATATTGAGGAGTGTAGTGAATGAGATGGTGAAATACTTGTTAGGTTGGAACAGAGCCCACAGATGTTTGAAAACCACACGGTTTGGGATGCCAGAGTGGGAGCTGTTATTAAAGCTGAGGGCAATGGGGAGGAGCGAAGAGAGACGGTAGGATGGGGGGCAAGATGGGAGGCGTAAGGAGGGGGTATAACGGGAGGAGTAAGGAGGAGGTAGATTTAAGGTGGGATGAATTTGCCCTGAAGTTGGAAAAAAAAAATGATTGGAAGATGAACAATCATTGCAAAATGGGATTTTTTTCTTTTTAGGTGAGAAATTCCTTTAAATATATTGGAGGATGGATGGAGTTCAGAAGAATTGAGAGAATGAAGGAAGGAAGCGTTGTAACAGATGGAATTTTTCGACATGGGATGGAGGAAAGGTCAAAAATAACTCAGGTGTTAGAAGAAGAAGAAGGCAGAGAGAGGAAGTCAAAACATTTTAAGAGACTTTTTTTTTAGGATAAGGGAACGGGGGGGGGGGGGCAGAGTAAAGGAAGAGTTTCAAGGGGAAAAAAATCGTGAAGGTGAGTGGTGAATACCTTCATGTTCAAAGTGGGATTGGAAATGTGGAAGGCAAAGAAGAAGGAAGAGGAAGAGTCCGTGGAGGAAGTCATGTGGTTACGGGAGGGAAAGAAGAGAAGAGAAAATACTCTTATTTTATTTTTCTTTTATTTTTTATATTTTAAGACATTCAACAGAGGGTATAGTTAGGAGGAATTGAGGGAGTGATGGAGGGACTGTGAGAAAAACTGAAGGTGATAAGGAGAAAATACAACACACAGATTGTGCACATAGACGGGAAGAAGGGTAGGCTTCAAGGAAACCCGATATGAAAAGACGACGGATTCTCACCAATTAGCACAAATTTTAACATAAGACCACACAGAAAAACACAAAACTCTCACAAAACTAGAAACACACGGTAAACACAGAGATAATAGAACAGTAAAAACGTGACAAAAACGACCGGAAAATTCACCTTTGAGAAAGTTGGCAGAGACACTGAAGAGGAAGTGCCACTTTCGCTCAAGAATCGGAACCAGTTTTATGTTTTTTATCCTACGTCTTACTGTTACCATAATCGATAGCGTGTTTCATACAAATTTCATTAACCCTGTTTTTAGGTCTGCCGCATGATTTTGGTTTCCCATTTCCCTCAAATTTCTTGTATACATTTGATCCAGGACTAAAAGAATATCCAGAGAGATGCAATTCTCTGTTACGTGTTGTGTTGGGTGGCATTCCCTGTACTGGCTTGATGGTGAAGCAAATGTTTTAGGTGCCCAATCCTATAAGCAGCAATGTAAAGCTGCCTGTATGTAATGCCCACACTCCAACACATTACACACAAACACGTATAAAGCCACACAACAACACGTAAAACAAAACCACACATCAGCCACAACACACATGCCACCACATCACATACCACAGGTGTAAAGCCACACAATGACATGCAACACACACCAACACCAATAAGCTACACACCTACATGTTTAAAGGCCTTACCTTGGCTCTTATCTGTTGTTATTGCCAAAGTGACCCAGACAGGCAACTGAAGTCAGCTACTCAAAGGGATAGTCTCCATCAGAAGGCTGAAGGGTTATCCATCGGATGAGAGCAATCCTGCTTACATGTTCACCAGAAGAGATTTTGCACTCCAGTAGTCGGGTATTGTGTGCCTTTATGAAGATCAGTCTTGTACGATTGCACAGGTGTTGGTTTGGGTTAATATTCCAATAAACAGTCAGCATCATGCTGACACATTTGCTGGTTCTTTGAGCTCTCTACAGCTCTGACTTAACATGATCGCTTCATAATACTTGTTTTCTTGCCAATATTTTGTTTCTTTGGAGGCATGTTTTTTTTCATCTAATGAGAAAACATTTGCAGCACAAACAGGATAATTTCTGCCGACACTGTCCGAGCCTGCGGACACTGTCCCAGCCCTGAACCATGAATGTGCCCAAATTTGGCTTTAAAAGCCGAGCCAGAAAATAATGTTTTCATACACAGAATTGTTAATGTTAATAAAAATAAATAAAAAACATACAGAATTGTTTCTGTTAAAAGTATGAGAACTCACTCACATTAATGTGAAAACATAAATTGAAGGTAACCATCCCAGCTTTCTTATAAAGATTTACTGCACACCCAGAGTACAACTACCCAGTTTTAAGTCACTCCATCCAGCAGTTTAGGAGTGCATACAGAGACAGACAGTATTATACAAAGCTAATGAGATATACAGTATTATAATTTTCTTGCAGATAATTGATGTATTTTGTTTTACTGGAGACATCTGCTCTCTACGAAAGTGGCCAGGGGGAATCATGTTATTATCCTTATTATTATTGCAAATTATTATTATTATTGTTAATATTATAGAGAGAGGCAATGAAAATGCATACCAATTTAAAATTGACATTTATTTCACAGCATGTGAAAAGGATCAAAATAGAAGTAATAAAACATGCATGATGGATGTCTGTTTTGGGTGTTTGATTGTGTTCGAGTCCGGTTTGTTGCTTGTTTATGGACGTTTGCGTCTGAACGCAACCATATAGAAAGTCTTGGAAATGATGAGTAGTTGTTAAAAAAAAAACATGCTGCATGTGCATCATGTGTATCCATGCCTTATAAAAGCACAGTTTGACTGAATTGTGAGGCTGTCAATTAAAACGCCATGTCTAACGAATGATCAGAGGAACCAAGCCATCAGTATGCTGAATAGTGGAATCGGTCAAGAAAGAGTTGCTCGACACTTTCATGTCTACCAGTCAACAGATTCTAGGCTACAGAATCGATACAGAGACACAGGAAGGGTCAGTGGCCGAGCTTGTCCAAGTGCACAACGTGTGACGTCAGCAAGACAAGACCGATACATCATCGTCAGTCACCTTCGCAACCACTTCAGGACAGCATGAGAAATGGCCAGAACCACCACTGGAACAAGGGGCTGACTCATCAGTGACAAATGTTGACTCATCAACACCGACTTGCACAACAACAATGGACAGCAGCCAGTGGTAATTTGGGTGGGAGACAGTGGGCAAACATCATCTTTTCCGATGAATCGAGGTTCAACATCAGTTTTTCAGGTGGATGTCTTCACGTGTACCGTCGGCAAGGACACCATTTCGCTCAGGGCTGCATTATTGAGAGATCATTTTTGAGGTGGCAGTGTTATGGTATGGGGAGCAATCATCAAATGAACACTCCAGCAAATATTGTTGAGCTTACTGCAGCCTTATAATTCCATTGGACAGCAATACCACAAGCTCTGATCTGCTGCCTGTGTTTATCCATGTACCATAGACTTCAAGCTTGCATCGCCACCCAAGGGGGATCACACTCGATATTGACTTTATCCCCGCATAGTTTGACATTTTTGTGACATCACGCACACATCCAAATTTTCCCGTCTCTGTGCAGATTCTGTGTCAAAGTGTCCCGTCTCTTCTGATGGAGACTATCCCGTCTCTGGACTGTTCCTGACAAATCTCATGTGATTACATTCATTGATCCTTTTTCACATGTTATGAAATAAATGTTAATTTTAATTTGTTATGCATTTTCATTGCCTCTCAGTATAATAGTATTAATAATAATATTATAAAATCCAAGCAAGAGATCCTGATATTGTACAGTACACTGTTTTGCTTCTTTGTATTCCTGCCCTTGCTGTTGTTCCACAATACATTATACGAACCTGACTTGGCTTCCGCGTGGATTATGTTTGCTCATGATGGTTTCATCTTATGGCTCTATCCTGTTTGACTGATTGAAGAGATAAGATCGCATCAAGTGACTTGGTTGCTCAGCCAAAGATCAAGAACTGCCATGTAACTGCCTATTGGTAATGGCACTCGCCCGGCCCAAGGACTTCAATCTGTACGGTAATGCGGCTCTGGACGTGGGATCCGACAAGAAGTCACTGAGGCGGGGGACTGTCGTGGTCATTTTAACCCAGCTCCTCAGATTCCAACCGAGCAACCGGGATGGTCTGGTGACCCTCACAGTATATTTTGCATTATAAGATTACGAGACTTATGTATGATAAATGTTTCCGAATTTCAAATTCAAAACTAAAAAATTGAAACCTTGGATGGCCGATGGGTTCCTAAAATCAATCAAGTTCAGAAAGTTTCCATTTCATATCTTGGATGCATTCCAAGAAAGTGTGACGTTAATCAGATGAGATATTCCTGTAGACGTAATGTTATAATGTGGGGATGCATTCCCAGGGCACGTTTTCTGTCACCTAAACACAACGTTAACCTCACTTAACAACATATTAGAGACTAATATTAAACAAATCAATAAAGAACACAAATTAAATACACAAATGGATAATTAAATGAACAGATACAGGGTACTCACCAAAATGTAGCAGTGAGATGGCTTGGCGGGACGGGGGAGGTGGCAGTGTGGAGTAAAGGGATAACAGGGAGGAAGAGGCAGGCCTGCCTGCCTCATCAACTGAATATGTCTCTTTGGAGGTTGAGAGCATTGGTGGCGGAAAGTCGATGCTTGACGTTGGAGTTGATGCCCTGGGTTCTGTTGGTGTTTGAGGCTTGAAGAAGCTGTTAATGCTAGTCTGATGTGCATGCGTTTTTTTGATTTATACATTTACTTGTAGCACCAGCAACTTTCTTCTATTACTCTCTTAAATCCTAATATTAAAGACTTGTTTGGGAGAATAGCCACTCTCCCCAATAATCCTCTTGAGCGTCCTGGGAAACTTCTCGACAGTTGTGCTGGTTTGCACGCAACTTGAAATTATTGAACCAACCAGAGCTTTCCTTAAAATCATCACTCTCTGCACCCTCCCCTCCTTCACCTGCCTCAATCCCTCACGTTGTTTTCGGTCACACTGAGCAACTTAGCCTTTTCTTGAAAGAGAGACTTGAGGAGTGTCATGGGAAACTCCTCAGCAACAGCCACGTTTGCATTGGTGGCCTCGCCAGCCAAATGAATATTGTGCAGGTTGGCACACCACTTGAAATTACTGAATCAGCCAGAACTTACTTTAAAATCATCACTCTCTGCATCTTCACCTGCCTCCACCTCCTCACATTGTTTTCGGTCATGTCAGAGCGACTTAGCCTTTTTTTGAATGAGACAAATTTCGAGGTGCATTTCGCTGACTTTGGTCCTCCATCCACATGGTCAACACGTGCTTCATGTTCTTCAAAATGCCTGCTCTACTACTGATACATAATTAGCTATTAGGAGTAACATTTTGGGCAGAATCCTTTAGCTTTTCACTGTTCTTCACAATTGTTCTCACTGGGGTTGGAGGCAAGCCAAGCATGCGGCTAATGTCCACCGCACACTCACCTCACTCATTGCACTTAACATCCATTTTTCACATTCATACTGATGGAATGATGGGACCTCTGGGCTTGAGTACTTTCAGGATGCTTTCCAGACATGGTAAAGGGTTTCTTGAAAGCTAGGAGCAAAAAAAAGTCCACAAAATGTACTTTATATCGAACCGATCATGAGGGAAAAAACACGTGCGACTGAGGCTGATCCAAGTTACCACTATCCCTAATCAATGGGATGTGGCATAGCTGAATGGGCATGGTGTTGGCTGGCTGGGGTGTGGATTATGCTCCACAAACTGATAATTATATGGTACATATTAAAAAACAACATAAAATCGGCTTTGGCACAACTTGTAATGAACGAGGTTCCTAAATTTGTTGGCGAGATTCTAGCGAAAGGATGCTATTTGGCATGACGTATATCGGTGAGTTATTGTATACAAATAGGTTGTATAAAAAAAATTCCTCCATAAACCTTCAATTGTTAATGAATCCAAATTAAAACAATTTTGAAATAGACTTAATTTGTTCATTAGCGAAATAAAACAAAATTGTTATAAAGAGAAGTTCTCCCAGTGTAATTCAAATATTAAAGATACCTGGTCCTTCATCAATTAATTGATTCATATGACAAAAAGAAACATGAAGATTTGAATGTCATAAATTAATTGCAATAGAGAAACAACAATCACTGACAAAAATTTATATTGCTTTTGATGAGTTTTTGAAATTTTTTTTACGAGATTAAATCCTTCGCGAGAGAGCTCAATTCCATCAAGTCAAGATGATTTTCACTTATATAAATCACTCTTACTTGAATTCTCTGTATTTTTGCCCCACAACTGAATTGGAGGTCTGTGATATTGTTTTATTCTTCTAAAAATAATAAGGCCCTTGGTCAAGATGAGCTGAGTCTGAAAGTAATTAAATCAGTTATTGTGCACATTAATAAGCCATTCTGTCATATCTTTAATTTACCTTTAAACAAAGGCATTTCCCCAAACAAATTTAAAGTTGCTAAGGTCATGCTGATTTTTTTTTAAGTGGGGACAAAAGAGAACTGACAAATTACAGGCTTTTCCATAATCAGTTCTCCCAATCTTTTCCAAAATACTGGAGAGAATTGTTTATGCAGTTATTTCAATTTCTTGATAAACATAACATTATTTCCCAGTCACAATACGGATGCCGTAAAGGTTAGTCAATGTCTATGAGTTTGATTGATCTTACTAATCAAATAATCGATGCATTTGAAAATCATTCTCATGCCAGAGGCATTTTTGTTGATTTATCGAAAGCCTTTGACACTTAATAATGAAATATTGTTATCCAAGTTATACTATTATGGAATCAAGGGTGTTTACGTATAACTGGTTTTCTAGCTATCTTAGCCATCATTCTCAATGTCCTCTCTGTAAGAGTTTAAGCAAGTCACCTGTAGCATTCCCCAAAGATATTTACGTGGTTCATTAGAGTTTATTACCTCTGCCCATCAAAGGTGGACAGAAGTTACGTTTTCACTCTTATCTGTCTGTTTGTGTGCAGGTTATCTCAAAAAATTGTGGACGGATTCGCATGAAATTTTGTGGACAGGTTGGTGTGTGAGAAGGACAAATTGACTTGATTTTGTTGAAGATCTGGATACTATGATTTTTAAAGTTATTCTTCACCATTGAGAGATCGGTTAAAAAACGATAAATAGCATGATATTTCAAAAGGTTATGGACGGATTCTGAGAAAACTTTGTGGACACGGGTGTGTAACAAGAACAAATTTATTTGAGTTTGGTGAAGATCCAGATCCGAATATGGATCGGAGAATTTTTTTTTTTTTAAAGTGATTCTTCACCATTGAGGGATGGGGCCAAATCGATATACAGTATAGCATGATATTTCAAAAATTTATTGGCCACAATATGTTTTACTGGATCAGGCATTGTGTGGTGGAGGTATACAAAAGACACTCTACTGAGTGCCCTTGCAGTTTTGTCTGTTAATGACATTCATAAATCAACTGAATTGCTCTCTTTTCTTTTATATGCCAATGACAAAATATTTTGTATTGTGATAAAATTTTGATTCTTTATTTAATATTATAAATGAGAATCTCTTAAAAGTGTGCCATTGGTTCAAAGCTAATAGGTTGTCTGTTAACTCAAATATATGCAAATTACTTTACATTGTCTTTAGTCAAAAATTCAAATGCACTGAATTGACAACTGCAAATGTATGTATCAATTTTGATCCAATTTTGAGAGTTTAAGAGACCACGTTTCTTGGTGTATATATCAATTCTAAACTTTCTTTGAAATATATTCAGGAAATCTCAAATAAAGTCGCAAAATATATTGGCATAATCTATAGATTTTATTATTTGCTTCCTAATACAATACTTGTATTACTTTATTGTTCACTTGTACTTCCATATTTTTCATATTGTAATTCAGTGTGGGGAAATAAAATTAATTCTAAATAAATTGGTAGCATTGAAGAACAAAATTCTTCAATTCATATACAGAGAACCTCCAAGAACTTGCATAAACCAATTATTTAATCATTTAAATCTCTTGCCATTTATGTGATGTCACATCACATCAGCAAAGTATTTTTTTTGTATAAATGTATAAATAGACAACTTCCTTTTAAATTTTGTGATGTTATTTAATTATGCAATTCACAAGTACTTATACCAGATTTGCCACTGATATTCATTCTCCGAAACCCAACCCTTGCTTTTGAGCATAATATTAGTTTCTCTGGCCCTAAACTGTGGAATGATCTGCCAGATAAGATAAAAAATTCCAATCATTGAATAATTTTTCATTCAAACCTTATAAATATTTTGTCTTGTGATAACGTACATACCATATGTCCTTTGAGAAATCTATTGTATATTTGTCTATTGAATTATCACACTGGTGCCTTTCATCGATCCATTGATCTACTGATCCATCCATTCACTTTGTTAAACTGTTTTCCCATGAATACGTTTCTTTCATTTATACCATGGTTTATATCTGTTCTGTAATTCAATGTTATTTCATAGTTTGTTTTGAATATCACTTGTATGTGTAAAGGTGTTACTGCTGCAAACGATGCTTTTTAGGATTCAGCCTGCTTCAGCCATTTAAATGTTTTTTGTCCACAATGTTGCTTTTGTTTAAGGAAATAAATGTTGTTTTGATGAATGCAATTACCCCTGAAAAGTTTATTACCTATATTTGCATGCAATTCTGTGGCTTCTTTTTCACTACTGACGATATAGTTTCCTCATTTCAGTGAACACAGCAATGGAGGGTAAGAAGCGGAAAGTTGATTCTGAGAATCGTCAGTTCAACAAGGAATGGGAGGAGAAGTTCTTCTTTGTGGAGCATAATGGCAAAGTTCTCTGCCTGATCTGCAAGAAGACAGTGGCATTGCCTAAGAAGGGAAATGTGGAGCGCCACTACTCGACATGCCACGGCTCGATGTACAATAGCGTCTTGGGTGAAGCACGCAGGGAGATGATATCACAACTGAAGAAGACCCTCCAGAATCAACAGTTATTCGTCAAGAAGATGACAAGCAACACGAAGGCAGTAACACATGCAAGCTATGAAATTAGCACGATCATAGCCAAGAAGTTGAAGCTGTTTTCCGATGGAGAGTACATCAAGGAGTGCATCGCCAAGTTTGTGGAAACGTGCTGCCCTGACAAGAGGGGCCTGGTGGAGAAACACCCCCGAGTGACAGTACTGTTACTCACCGTGTTGAATCATTGGCCAAAGATGTTCACCTGCAGCTCAAGGACACGATCGCTGGATTTGAGTACTTTTCTCATACTCTGGATGGCAGCAAGGACATCACCGATGTTGAACAGCTGGCGATTTATGTCAGAGGCGTGGACAAGGATCTAAAAGTCACTGAGGAGATGTTGGAACTACGTGCCATTCATGCCAGTGCAAAGGGTGAGGATGTGTTCAGGGAATTCCTTGCTGCATTCAATGCTCCCGGGTTGGTGCCTGAAAAGCTTTTTGGTATAGCTACTGACGGTGCCCCAAACATGCTTGTTCCATGCATCGGGCTCCGGGGCCACGTTGAAAGATGGCTTGAGAGCTTGGAGCTGCCCACAGTGATATGGTACCATTGCATTATTCACCAGGAGGCACTATGTGCGAAAACACTCCGTATGAATCACGTTATGGACGTTGTGGTGTCAACTGTTAACTTCATTAGGGCACGTGGGATTAATCATCACGAATTCAAGAAAATGTTGGACGTGGTGGAAGCAGAGTATGGTGACGTTCTGTACTTCACAGTTCACTGGCTCAGCCGTGGGGCTGTGCTCCATCGGTTCTCTGATATGATGACCAATATATCAGCATTCATGGAGGCCAAGCAGCACCCAGTCACAGAGCTGGAGGATCCAGATTGGCTTCGTGATCTAGCATTCCTGGTGGACATTACCACACACCTTAACATTCTCAACTGCAGTCTGCAGAGGCATGATATGTTGGTGCATCAGCTCTACAGCACAGTGTGTGCATTCATCATCAAGCTCCGGCTGTGGAAGTGTCAGCTAAGCGAGAACAATTTCACACACTTTAAGGAGTTAAGCAAGCATACCAATACCGATGGATCAAAGTATGCTGCTATCATTAATGATCTGGAGGGTGAGTTCAACTTCAAGTTTAGTGAGTTCAAAAAACAAGAGCAGAACATGGAGATTTTCGCGCAGCCCTTCAGTGTCGATATAATGATGGCACCTGATCATCTGCAGATGGAGCTGGTTGAGCTGCAAGCAAATATGGATCTGAAAGGACGGTTTCAGATGTCATCGATTCTGGAATTCTACCAGAAGTTGCCTGCCTCGTCCTTTCCTGAGCTTCGCAAGCACGCATGCAAGTTCATCAGCCTTTTTGGCAGTACATACATCTGTGAGTCAACATTCTCGAGTATGAAGTATGCCAAGAGCAAATACCGGTCCCGCCTCACAGGTCCTCATCTTGAACAATGCCTCCGTCTGGGTAACTCTAGGTTCGTACCCCGTGTTGACAAGATTGTGGACAGGCAAAAGCGTCTGCACTGCTCACATACACTGCACTACCCTGACCATTCATAATTTGTCTTGCTATCATTATTATATTTTGATTAACTATTTGTTTTATTCATTCCCACAAATGAAGGTTGGCACATCATCATGGCATGTAGTCGAGATGATGAGGTGATGTGGTGACTGTAGGGTACTGTTGTGTATCAATTATATTCAGTTGTTGCTGTAATAATCATGCTTAACAACCCAAATTGCCAGAGAGAAGAATGTTAGTGGGGATGGGGAGCAAACAGATAAACTTTTATGCAAGAACATTATTAATGGGTGGTGCACACAGAATGTAGCTTTTACTTGTTTAAAATGTCTTTGGTTGTGTGGCCTGTGAGGTGCTCAGGGATTTCGGTTCTGGCTCATGAGCAAACATATTTGAGAACCACTATCAAACCACAAAGAAGCTGCACTTCCACATGCTTGCCTCCAACAGCAAGGAGATAATGAAAGCTCTTCCAGATGAGATGGAAGCGAAAGATCTTAAGAGCCCGCATCTCAACCTTGAAGTGCTGGCGACACAAATATCCCAAGAGGTATACTGGTCCCTCAAACAGGACAACTTCACTTTCCAAGTAAGCCTGCAGGACAAACCATTTTCACAGCGGAGAGACCTATCAGTCACGAGCTCAATTTACGAGCCAATGGACCTCGCAGCCCCCGTGACCATCGAGAGTAAAGTCGTACTCCTGAGCTGATGGTTCAGATGAGAAAGGAACTGAATGTCCCATGCGACATGGGACAGGCCTTGGCGAGATGTATGCCTCCCCAGATGGACATGCTGGCACAACTCACCACATCACTTGGAGAACTTACGCCTTCAACCACAAAGACCGACCCAAGTGATGATGGAAGAGTCTGCTGAGCAGATGTTATGGTCTGCAGCTATGGCACATGTCAGATCTACCTCAGACTGATCTCAGAACTCGTGCTTGTAGAGAAGTCTCAAAGCTGCTTCACTCAAATTAGTGACCAACGGACTCGCGTGAACCTTAGTTCCTTGTTAATCAGTAAAAGTTCACTGTGACTAATGTTTATGAGGGGAGTGTAATGGTCAATGTAATTATCATTATAAACTTTCTTTTAGCAACAACGTTTCACCACACCAGGGGCCCTTAATAGCCAGAACAAAGTGACAGCGCCATTTTGAGAGGGACGATCAGGGGAAACATCCTGCTAACATATCTTAGTTACAATTTGGTATCGTTTCCCTCAGTTAGAATTCAGTATTATGTGATATTTATATAGGCATTACAGATCTTCCTTTTAATGTGACCCACTCCAGAACTAGTCAGGTGAGTGATTAACCATTTTATTGCTTCTTTATCCGATAATCTTGCAGAGAACGACTGATCCCTGTATTTTAATATTGACTAGAAATTACCTGATTTCAACATGTCAGAGTGATTTCTGTAGATAGTGTTTTACAACTCTGTACTCCCTTTTCTTGTTGAGAATACTGGTTGGTTGATATTCAGATTCTCCTATGCCTTTGCAAGATATTTTGTTGTAATTTAAAATATATATATATATATATATATATTTTTTTTTTTTTTACAGTCACCGTGAAATAAAGTAACCGTGCATGCCAAAGCCTCGACCTTTGGCCATATTTCCACAGACTCAGAAAAAGAAAAAAAAAACAGGAGAGAGTGACACATCAGCCAATTAAACTACGGGAAGGGCTGATAGGTACAAGGCAACAGAACTAAGAACTGCAACACATGGCCACTTTGGGCGGGAGGGAAAGGGAGACACACTCAGAACAGTTTGCAGATTCAATGCCAGGTCAGCCTTGAAGAAAAGGTGATAGGTTTTGGAGGAAAGGCAGAGAGTAGGTGGAGGGATACATGAGCTCAGTACTTTGAACATGCATTCTCAAAACACCCAGCCTGTTTTCATGCAGCTAGCAAGGCCTTGCCATCAAAAGCCAATGGAGTTATTTAATTTTCCTTGGACAGCAAGGCATCTATTGCAGTAGCCTTCTGAAGTTATTTAATTTCCTATAGACAATGAGGCGGCAGCAAGGCGTTCTTCTCTTCAGCAGCTGGGCAGTTCCATTTAAACATTGGAGATACTAGTCTTAGTTATATGTATTTCAGTGAGATAAAAGCACAAAATATTTTGTAAGATACAATTTTACTTTCCTTGTATATTCATCTATATCACGTTGGAGGTCAAAAGACTGTCCGGGAAGGGGAGAATTTACTGATAGTCATTTGACTCCAGTACAAAATAAGACATTATTACCTCTGCCACCGAAGATGAAGGAGGTTATGTTTTCACCCTTTTCTGTCTGTTTGTTTGCCTGTTTGTGTATAGGATATCTAAAAAAAGTTGTGGACGGATCCTGGTTGAAATTTTGTGGACAGGTTCGGAGTGTGACAAGGACGAACTGATTAGATTTTGGTGAAGATCCGGATCCGGATCCGACTATGAGAATTATTTAAGTGATCCTTCACCATTGAGAGATAGGGTCAAAAACCTTTTTTTGTACACCGTGTCAAGGCTCATATGAGAGCAAACACACAATGCACAGCAAGGGGGGAATGACCTTCACTCTTTCATTCCTCTTTTTACTCGCCTTTGGAATAAACTCCACTCTATTCAATCCGATTCTTCCCTCCAGGCCTTCAAAACAACTGTTCACCACAGCTATAGCAACAGCTATAGCATGATATCTCAAAAGGTTGGAGATGGATTCGGATGAAACTTGTTGGACAGGTTGGGTGTGTCACAAAGACGAACTACTTCGATTTTGGTGAAGATCCCAATCCGGATCTGGATACGATAATTATTGAATTTTTAAAGAGATGCTTCACCATCGAGAGATCGGGCCAAAAACGATATATAGCATGATATATTTCAAAAATGTATTGGGCCTGATATGTTCTCGTGGATCAGGCATTATGTGGTGGAGGTATGCACTCTACCGAGTGCCCTTCTAGATTTTACTGTGTTCAATCTTTGAAAGTACCAGTATCAAGTGAATATAATTTTTTTTCTTCCACATTGTGTTACGGCTGACAAAAGCTGGTGGAATTTGAGTTACCACTCACCTTGGGCTATGCTTTTACAGAATTTAGTGTACGCTGCTTTTGAATTAATGAAATTTCCAGTCCTGGGATTGAGTTCATTTTTGCTGAAGTTAATTTTTGAGGTGCAGGTTGTCCATATAAACTGGTATTTTCATGATAATTTTATTTGAAAAGTGCTCTGCGTATTATGTACAATAGTCGATTAATTATACACAATGATACAGTATTCCTTTTCTTGTACCAACTACCTTTTTGAAAATATTCGTTTTTTTAACTTTTCTAAATATTTTTGTTAGAATTTCTTCTTGGTCTAAATCACTCATTTTAATCATCACATCTCTCATTGAAAATTCTAAGTCTAATTCCTTCAACCTCTCTTTGACTTCCTCTTCATTCACGAAGGTGGAAAAAGGTTATGTTTTCACCCCTGTCTGTGTGCAGGATATCTCAAGAAGTTGTGGACGGATTTGGATGAAATTTTGTGGACAGGTTTGGTGTGTGACAAGGACAAACTGATTCGATTTTGGTGAAGATCCGATTCCAGATCCGGATATGAGAGTTTTAAATTTTTTAAAGTAAATCTTCACGATTGAGGGATGAGGCCAACAACGATATACAGCACGATATTTCAAAAATGTATTGGGCCCGATATGTTCTAGTAGATCAGGCATTGTGTGGCGGAGGTATGCACTTTACCGAGTGCTCTTCTAGTTGTAATTGTATTTATCTTCATCACTCATACTTTCAACTCCATCGCTCGATAAGAAATAATGCCAATACTTTTATTTTATTCAAGCTAAATTCAATAGATATAAATAATGTTCAGAGAAAAAACTGTTTCGTATGATGTAGTAAAAGGGAATTTGAGGATTATATGAAACACACGACTGGAAAATATAAATATATTGTTGTTGAACAAGATGAGATACCAAATTATATTTTTCAAAAAATAAATAAAGACAATGGATGCACAAGAAAGAGCAAGAAGATTTAAGGAACATCAAATGTTGGTTTCAAAAGTTCCTTAACAACTCGGCCAGCAGCAGGTTTGAGCTTTCGTTCAGTTTCGTTCCAATGGAGGGATGCTACTTATATACGCTTGAATAAGTTACAGAAATATATTTTCAAGTCATTGTACAAAGTTCACATTGTGAACTGTGTACAAAACAGAGGTCGCCGTTAATGTACAGCACTATTTTCTTATCGTGTAGCCGCTTGCGGGTGCCGTGAGTTGGTCGTGCACCATTGTAATATTCTATCAATCCATTGGGACCATACTCTGTGCAGAGTGTTGGTGCTGCTTAAGCAGTGTCCTTGGCTATTGGGCACAATCCTGGACAGGTCGCCTCTTCAACACAGGATACCAGCAAGCTGATACTCATTTTGCCGATCTTGGAAGGATGACAGGCAGAGTCAACCCCCACCAGGTATTAATTCAACAGATGAGTGGGGTTTGAACTCAGCATCCTAGGATCCCAAGCCTACCAACCTAACCATTAAGCCAACACCAGGCTTGTAGTATTGACACCTAGCAAATCTTCAACCAGTATTGTGACAAGCGCTCTATTTTTTCACCAATGGCTACCTCCATGAAGGAGATGTATCACAACTATGTCTGCAGAAAAAGTGCCATAAAATCACCCCAACTCTGTATTATGCACATATCATCTATGAAGAAGCAAGATATTCATACCTTCAAACAGATTCGGTGGGTAATTGCTGTGAATATTTGTCTAAATGGATAGCGTAGGACAGTGAATGTAGTGAGATAGCCAAGTCTCTACGGGAGTCATGCCAGCATTAACTTTTCTAATATACCCAGTGGTACCGGCTATCATGATGCCTGTTATCAGCATTTGACTGATGTTTAAAAAAAGTCTACAGGGTAGCAAGAAACGTTGCAATCAAGAAAAGAAAGGTGCTTCAGAACTGTCAACTCGGTCAGCCACCCTCAAGTATCAATCATCTCCCAAGAAGAAACTGCTTTCAGACTTTTTGCTGTCAGCAAGGTCGTACATTCTTCGAAGAACATGCATAATTTAAAAAAAAGAAAGAATGCCAAAATGAAATATGCTGATTCAAGCATAAACAATTACGACAGGGATGTATAGATGATGTTTCATCCCTCCATGCTCCTCATCACACAGCCCTTTACTCTATTCTCTTACCAAGTAAATATACTACGATTATTAATTATTATGCTTGGATTCTTCATCAGTTGTTAAAAGCTGCTACAGACAAAAACGATGACAATAGCTTGCTATACCTATTGGTGAGTGACTGTATTGCATACGAAGTCGGCACCACAGATGTGTTTCCTGGAGTCTAAACTGAGTGATGAAAAAGTGATTGTCAGTCTGACCTGTGAAAGGTAGGTGATGCTTTTTCAAAGAATCATCCTGGAATAAGTTTTGATTGCCTAAATGCATCAGATCTCCACACATCAATATGCATTAATCAGCTTTGATTTGGAAATTTTAAAGAGCAGGTTGCGGGTCACCAAACATGTTCTGAAAATTTATCAATATGATATGTGCATTAAATAGTTCGATGCAAACTATTGTGGTTGCCTAACAATTGGGAAAGTTAATGAAATTTAACTCCGAAGTTGTTATTTCTCGAGGCCGTTGGAAAAAACGGCCGCGTGCCCATATATGGATGGTGACGTCACGTTCTCCAAAACAAAGCGGCGCTCACTCGCTAAGTGAAGAAGTGTCCAGTTCAGCGGGCCGTTCTTTCGCTTTTTTGAGCTTGCAACTGTCTATATTATCCCTTTTTATTTTGAATTACTGTAGAACAAAGTTATTTGGATATTTGTACATCATGCCTCGTACATGTGTCGTCATGTTTTGCGAAAATGGCTGGAAAACGGGTAATCGCTCCCACCTATTCCCGAAGGAATCAAACATTCGCCGGCAGTGGATAAGATTTGTACAAATAAAACGGGCGAATTTTCCCCCAAAGAAAACGGGTAAAGAGGACCCTTTGGATTGACTTGTCATTTGTGGTGACCATTTCACAGCCGAGGATTACGAAGGCAACGCAATGAGTGAGATCGGTTTCAAAACAACTGCATAAGTGAGACTGAAGCGTGAGGCTGTGCCCACCATTCAGCCTTCTCCTCCTCAGCTGGCTCATGCTTCATCTTCTCACCCTGTGTCACCTCTCAAGCGAGGAAACTCTCTCAGCATACTTACAAGGTGGCTGGGAAGAAGCAACGACGTGTTGTGGATAAGCTCACATGTGCCAGGGTGAGTGCTGACAAATGGACAGTCTGATATGTTGCAAATTATATTTCAATTCAATTCTTGAAAGTTTGGGTTTGTTCGAACTGTTCACTTTCGCTGGGGTCAAGCTCAGCTGTCAGAAAGACTTCAACGCCAAGGCTACGGTGTATAATATATTTGGGTCCATTATTGATTCATTCTATTTCTGACTCTTGAGTGACTAGAGGGTTGGTGGTGGTCGTATGGCAGCTTAGCTGCCGGGGTAGCTACCATTTATTGAAGCTCGACTGTGTCGCTGATGCAGTGCCCCTCTACCAATACACACTGGAACTGGTACTCATTTCACCGACCTCGGAAGGATGACAGGCTGAGTCAACCCCCTGGTGTATTAATTCAGTGGCCTATGGGGCTTGAACTCAGGACCCAAGGATCCCAAGCCACCACCCTAACCACTGAGCCAACACCAGGCTACTCGAGGGTTAAAAATAATTATTATATCAAGTCACAGACGAATCAAACTTTACATCATTTTCTGCATTGAACAAGAAAATGAAAATCGAACAAAACAATCTGTCTGGTGGAGTCTGTCAGTGTGAATTGCCGGGCAGTCAGTCCTGCCACTTGTATACAAAATAGGCCGTTTTCTGGCACTTGCAAGTGGCTCAAATTTATATGGCTCAGGGCCAGAAACTCCATAGTATAAATTCCCATCATCCTCCGACTCGTCCTCGACAATATCGGAATGAAAACGCTCAATTTAATCGCCGCTGAAATCACTCTCTGATTCGCATCTCACCATTGTTTACGCGTTGTTTCCGAATGTTCACGAAGTTTTCGGAGAACGTGAGGTCATAGCATCTTCGGTAACTTCCGGACTGTTTTTCGCTCACTGACAAAAGTTTTGACTTAAAAATTAATTTTAGCATATTGAGTTTCAAATGTAAGAAAACCGGTGGGGTGGTCCACTCCGAGGGCTGGTGTGCTGGTCTATGTGGAGAAATTGCAAATGTGATCAAGATTTTAAAAAAACAATGCGGTCCTCACATTGAAATATTTTCATTACCTCCGATTTGTATGCTTCATCACTTATTTGCGCTCTCAGTTGGGATTAACTCCCATATTCGGCAGCCCCAAAGATCCTTCTTCACTGGCCCATATGTTTTTTTTGGACCAGCTCAAATGGGCCAATAAGATCGCACAGCCAAATCGGGATAATACGTCACGATCACGTCCCGAGTTAGTCTCCCAACAAAGTTCAACATTTTCTTCAATGAATCATGAACAAAAAGACACCGCAAAAAAAAGGGAGGGCAAAAAAATTAAGAGACAATAAGCAAAAGTCTCTCGAGAGTAATGTTGCAAAATGTGCAAAGATTACCAACCTATTTTGCCATAAATCTGCTGACGATATTGCCACTGCTGGACCTGAGGTTAGCACAGAAGCAGTCAAGGACCGGGAGTGTGACCGAGGAAGAAAAGGCAGCTGAGGATACTGCTGAACATGAACCTACCACAGAGTGTATGTCTGAACATGAACCTACCAAGGAGGCTGAAACATAGCATCAGCAAGAGCAGGTGGAAATAAATGTCACTGAGGAAGGCTTGCTTGAGGAAAGCACAACGGAGGATGAGAATGGGAACACTAACTCTGACAGACAAAATACATTTAATTACATTCCTCGTCCTCATTCAACTGAGCTAGCTTTGTTTTTCAAATACCATCCAAATCGAACTACTAGCAATAGTGTTGTGCAGAAAGTGTTCAGATGTAAAGATGGAACTAATCACAAGTGGCTGACCTACTGTGCAGAAAAAAGCATTCGTATTTTGCTCCGTCTGTTTGGCATTTTCTGTTTGGCTCGGGGTCTCGGTCTGTTTGGTCTTTTAAACTCTTCCTTTGCATTTCCGAGCACAATTTATAGTTAACATGAGCTGCCATTTTGTCTGAATCTGTATATTCCCCAATGAGATCCTGAGCGGCAAATTTGATTGGATGGGATTGCGTAAAATGGCGTAATATTTTGTTCAAGTACTGATAAACGGAAGGTTTTTGAAAGTGCTCTTTTCAAAATATTCACTGAACCTCTGACAGCCTCCATCTGCAGCTCGTTTGTAGTGATATTCCCTGGAATGATTTTTAAGTACTCAGTGAGGGTTTTCTTTGTCATTCCTGTAGCTCCAACTATCACTGGTACAATTTCAGCTTTCTTCAATTTCCAAGTCCTCTTGACCCCATTTTTCAGATGGACCTGATATTTGGTCATTTGCTGATTTCTGTAACATTTAGTCCAAAGTCATTGGGAACTGAAATGTTGATCAACAACGCCCACTTTTCTATTGTGTGTTTGAGAAATATGTCCGGACGCAATGCTTTGTTTGCAATGTCTACACATGATGGGATCATCTTGTTATGCGTGAGCACTATATATTCATTTTCAAGCATCGGATTTGGTTTGTGTTTCCATGATTGTTCTGGAACCAGGATGTTGAAATTGTTACAGATGTGCCAGTGGATTACTCTGCAGACACCGTGTACAGCTGCAGTCTTTCTGTGTACAGCTGTTCCGACATGAGTTTTCTACCTCCTTAAAGGAGGTGACTGGTACTTTGTTTCTACCCCACAAAACCTGCATTTGTCCGATTGGCTCATTTTCCACCATTTTTTTGAAGGCATGAGTGTCGTGTCCATGGTCTTGAGCATTGATAATGACTCTTTCTCCATCCCAAATAATTTCACCTCTTCTTAGCCATTCCAATGAGAGTAGAGGATAAATGGGGCTTCTGAGACAGCCATTCAAATGAATAGGGGAAAAGGGAAAAACTTTCTGACTCAAGGCTCAAAAGCCCAAAATAGGAGACTGATTTCCTCCCCCTCCCATAAAAGCAAATGTAAAATTGACACCGATTCCCTTCCCTCCCATACAAGCAAATGTAAAATAGGAGACTGATTTCCTCCCTCTCCCATACAAGCAAATGTAAAATTGAGACCGATTTCCTCCCCCTCCCATACAAGCAAATGTAAAATTGATACTTACTGATGAAAGCACTTTCCTTTCATAATTTCATTCCACTCAAAGAGCCAACCAATGAATATTTGTCCATGTTCTACTTTGGGGAATAACTTAATTTTCCTATTACATTCATCACCATCGAGTATATTCACAAAGATGACTTTGGAACTTAGTTTTTGGTTTAAGTATTTTTGTTGAGCAGAAATGAAATGATAAACTTCTCTCAATGAAATTTAAAATTAAACTCAAACATGAATACATTACACACATTCTGTCAGCTGTCTGAGTGCAGCTGAAAACAGGAAGCTTGGGAAAAATTTCCAGAATTACTGAGCTGTTGAAAAACAGGAAAGAGAACAATGAGGCAACTCCAGGCAAAGATCCAACTAACTTCCTCCAACATGGTTTATAAGGCAGGCATTTCTTTTCTGTTTAGCAGTTTTTCATTTTTCTCATCTTGAACCATTGGTAAATGATGGAGACATGAACTATGTTTCATGTGATGAAGAAGATAACCCATCACAATATTGGTAAGTTTGTGTGTTTGTGTGTGTGTACTGTAAAGTCTGACTTCCTCTTAGAATGATGGTGAAGCAATTGATTATTAATTAAATCAATATACGACTAATAATTTTTTTTTTTGTTTTCTAACAGGTTGTCCCCAATAAGAACATCGTTCATAACTGATGTTGAAAATGAGTTATCTGAATTACACAACGAGTGGATAAAAATGAATGACTTGCTTGAAAACATTTATTCGTTTCGAAATGAACGGAATGATATTATTGTTGACTGGAAAGAATTACTCTCACGTCATCTGACCTTGAATGAGTCGAGTCCAAGGTGAGGAATTATCGCTCTGTCTCTGTGTATGTATGTATGTATGTATGTATGTATGTATATATATATATATATATATATATATATATATATATATATATATATATATATATATATATATATATATATATATATATATATGAGTGTGTTTTTTCATGTGTGTGTGTGTGTATATATGTGTGTGTGTATATATGTGTGTGTTTGTGCATGTGTATATATGTGTATATGTATGTATATATATATATATATATGTACATATATATATATATATATATATATATATATATATATATATATCTTCTTCTTCTTCTTTCGGCTGCTCCCATTAGGGGTCGCCACAGCGGATCATCCGTATGATCCGCATAGTGATTTGGCACATGTTTTACGCCGGATGCCCTTCCTGACGCAACCCTGGTGCGCCTCTTACGACACAGGGATATGGTACACCTATTTTAACCGGGGTATACACCGGCCCAGTGCACTGGTACTCATTTCGCCGACCTCGGAAGGATGACAGGCTGAGTCAACCCCCTGGTGCATTAATTCAGTGGCCCAACGGGGCTTGAACTCAGGACCTTTTGGATCCCAAGCCGCTGCCCTAACCACTGCGCCAACACCAGGCTTCATGTATGTATGTATGTATATATATATATATATACACATACATACATACATACATATATATATATATATATATATATATATATATATATATATATACACATACATGCATACATACATATATATATATATATATATATATATATATATATATATATACACATACATACATATATATATATATATATATATATATATATATATATATATATATATATATATATATATATATATATACAGTAGACTAGGCGTAAGTCGGCAGCGTGTAACTCGTCACTTCGCCGAAGTCGGCAGCGTCAAAAAGTCCCGAATTTATCTCATGTTAAATCCCTTTGAATAAAGGGTCATCTCTCTGTAAGTCGTTATTTCTAAGTCGTCACTTCGTCTAAGTCGTCATATGTTGTCCGTTCTCGCGTCATGGAAACAAGTAAATTACCACTCCTAACTCGTCACACGGAACTGCTGCCTTGTGAGAAGCCCGATTTCATGGAATCGTGATGCTCGCTCATTGGTTTACACAGTCAGTGATAGGCTATTTATAACTGCGTACACACGTTGATCGCACTGCAGGCAGGACAATGGCGACGAAGCGAAAGCTTACAACTAAAACCTACAAAGAAAAATATGACATTATCCAGTTTTGCGAGGCAAACCCACTGATGAAGAAAACAGCCATAGCTGAGAAGTTGGACATCAAACGGCAGACATTGAACGATATCTTGAAGAATAAGGGCAACATATTTGGACAAGTGGAGAAGATCGCGAGGCCAGTGGTAAGTGTGAAACGCGTGAAATGTGTGTCCTTTGAAGATGTCGATGATGCGCTCATCATCTGGTTTCGGCAAATGTCGGCTCAGCCAAATATTCGGTTTCGGCCGATTAGGCCGATACTGTCTTTCGGTGGAGGATTACCCAGGCAACATCAGGGAATACAATGACCAGTTTGAGTCCTTTCTCATGCACCAGATGCCCAAGAGTTTGAGGCAGTCAAACATAACGGATTACTTCGCGAAGGAGTAAAGGATCGATCGAGCTTAGTGTTGAAGTCTGATCATGGTTTTATATTGGCTTGTTTTGTACATTACCGCACTCACACATAGGCATTGAGTGGTAATTATCACCACGATGACTGTGTGTCATGTAATTTGTCACCATACCATCACCGATGGTATACGAGTTGTCTTACAGTTGTTCATTATCTTTACTTTTGCTAAACTGATTCATGAATTCCATCTTTGCTTGATCACTTTCCAACTCACCAATGAACCCCCACCTATGCCCTGAGGATTATGTTTTCCTTTTGGTACAATAGCCGGCTCTCACACATACGTGTCCAGGCCATGCGCGACTTCATCCTTCACCCCACAGTCATCATGAATGTTCGCATACACTGATACGCGTAAGTCGTCACTTTTTTCTCGGTCCCGATGGTGACGACTCACGCCTAGTCTACTGTGTGTGTGTGTGTGTGTGTGTGTGTGTGTGTGTGTGTGTGTGTGTGTGTGTGTGTGTGTGTGTGTGTGTGTGTGTGTGTGTGTGTGTGTGTGTGTGTGTGTGTGTCAATGTCTTTGACTCATTATTATTATTATTATTATTATTATTATTATTATTTTTTTCAGTTTAAACACCTGTCTGGATGAATCAAACACACAACTTAAAGAGCAGGTATTGGGTCCCTGATGACTTCGCATGATTCGAAGGTTGTAAGCACATTAATAATCGTTGGGCAATTATTTTCTTACATTTGAAACTCAAAATATGCTAAAATTGACTTTTAAGTCAAAACTTTTGTCAGTGATCGAAAAACAGTCCGGAAGTTACCGAAGATGCTATGACGTCTCGTTCTCCGAAAACTTCGTGAACATTCGGAAACAGCGTGTAAACAATGGCGAGATGTGAATCAGAGAGTGATTTCAGCGGCGATGAAATTGAGTGTTTTCATTCCGATATTGCCGAGGACGAGTCAGAGGATAATGGGAATTTATACTATGGAGATTCTGGCCCTGAGCCATATAAATTTGAGCCACTTGCAAGTGCCAGAAAACGGCCTATTTCATGTACAAATGGCAGGATGATTGTCTGGCAGTTCACACTGACAGACTCCACCAGACAGATTGGTTTGTAGATTTTCATTTTCTTGTTCAATGCATAAAATAATGTAAAGTTTGATTCGTCTGTGACTTGATATAATAATTTTTTTTAACCCTCTAGTGTATGTGTGTGTGTATGTGTATGTTGACTCAGTGGTTCGGGTGGTAGCTTGGGATCCTAGGGTCTTGAGGAGTTCAACCCCGTCGGCCGCTGAATTAATACACCAGGGGATTAACTCAGCCCGTCATCCTTCCGAGGTTGGCCAAATGAGTACCAATTCCAGTGTGTGTACTGGTAGAGGGGCGCTGCATCAGCGACACAGTCGCGCTTCAAGAAATGATAGCTACCCTGGCAGCTAAGCTGCCATACCACCACCACCAACCCTCTAGTCACTCATGAGTCAGAAATAGAATGAATCAATAATGGACCCAAATATATTATATACCGTAGCCTTGGCATTGAAGTCTTTCTGACAGCTGTAGCTTGACCCCAGCGAAAGTGAACAGTTAGAACAAACCCCAACTTTCAAGAGACTGTTGTGGCATATCTATCTATAATTCCAGCAATGTGTGTGTGTGTCTGTGTGTGTGTGTGTGTGTGTGTGTGTGTGTGTGTGTGTGTGTGTGTGCGTGTGTGTGTGTGTGTGTGTGTGTGTGTGTGTGTGTCTGTGTGTGTGTGTGTCTGTGACCGCTGTTTCTCGACAACCACTGGTCCGATCCAATTGAAACTCGCCAGATATATTGCTGGGGCCCTGTGGATGTGCCTTTTCAAGGTTTGATATTAATCAGACAAGTGCTTCCCAAGTTATGGCCATTTATTTACCAACCAATGACAGGACACATTGCTGCGTAGGCGTGGCCGATGGGGAAGAGATTCTCAGCCGCGTTCCCCATTACGGGTCACAACGTATGGACTTCCGGATAGTGTATTCTTATAATTTCTCGATTTCTTATGCGCATTTATAGATAAACACAATGCCCCAATCCAGTCGTCGTTTACGAGAGCGAAGGAACAGACTGTGTAGTTGTTTAAAAGTGTTATTTATTTATTTGCACCTACGTTTTTTTTTTTTTCTCTTCTCTTCTCTTTGTGTTTTTCCTTGCGATGACATTGCGAAAAGGCAAAATACGTTGGCGCTAATTGAATAATTGGCCATTAAAACTAAATTGCGAATAATCGTAAGTGACAGTGTGAGAAGATGAAGCAGGAGCCAGCGAAGGAGGAGAAGGTTGAATGGTGGGCACAGCGTCACGCTTCAGTCTCACTTGAGGAGTTGTTTTGAAACCGAGCTCACTCATTGCGTTGCCTTCGTAATCCTCAGCTGTGAAATGGTCACCACAAATGACAAGTCAATCCAAAGGGTCCTCTTTACCCGTTTTCTTTGGGAGAAAATTCGCCCGTTTTGTTTGTACAAATCTTATCCACTGCCGGCGAATGTTTGATTCCTTCGGGAATTGGTGGGAGCGATTACCCGTTTTCCAGCCATTTTCGCAAAACATGACGACACGTACGAGGTATGATGTACAAATATCCAAATAACTTTGTTCCACAATAATTCAAAATAAAAAAGGAGAATATAGACAGTTGCAAGCTCAAAAAAAGCGAAAGAACGGCCTGCTCAACTGGACACTTCTTCAATGAGCGAGTGAGCTTCCGCTTTGTTTTAGAGAACGTGATGTCACCATCCATATATGGGCACACGACTGTTTTTTCCAACAGCCTCGAGAAATAACTTCGGAGTTAAATTTCATTAATTTTCCCAATAGTTAGGCAACCACAATAGTATGCATCGAACTATTTAATGCACATATAATCATATTGATAAATTTTTAGAACATGTTTGGTGACCCACAACCTGCTCGTTAATCTTCTTGAGGAATCTGACATGACACTCTATATTCTGGAGGTAAATGTTATATTTATTAATATAATTTATTAATCATAATATAATTATCTTTATATACCCTAATTGTTCTTCACTCTTTGTTTCAAAACAGAATATGGTATCCGAGTTTCAAAATCACAAGACATCTGAAGCAGACTGCTGGGAAAGATCGTCCATTTTCGCAACTGGTGGTCATATGGCAGCTTAGCTGCCGGGGTAGTTATCATTTCTTGAAGCGCAACTGTGTCGCTGATGCAGCGCCCCTCTACCAGTACACACTGGAACTGGTACTCATTTTGCCGACCTCGGAAGGATGACAGGCTGAATCAATCCCCTGGTGTATTAATTCAGCTGCCGACGGCACTTGAACTCAGGACCCTAGGATCCCAAGCCATCACCCTAACCACTGAGCCAACACCAGGCTCTCATTTTTGCAACTGAATATTTATCCAAAGAAAAATGTTTATTATTTTCAATCTTGATTAATTATATTTGCTTTCCTTATAATTATCTGATTTTGAATTACAAGAAAAGAATAAAGGAGACGTAATGGTGGGGGGGTCAAAGGTGGGGGTGCACAGGGGGGTGGGGCTTGTGTGGGTGGGGCTTGTGTGGGAGGGTGGGGCTTGTGTGGGAGGGTGGGGCTTGTGTGGATGGGTGGGGCTTGTGTGGATGGGTGGGGCTTGTGTGGATGGGTGGGGCTTGTGTGGATGGGTGGGGCTTGTGTGGATGGGTGGGGCTTGTGTGGATGGGTGGAGCTTGTGTGGATGGGTGGAGCTTGTGTGGATGGGTGGAGCTTGTGTGGATGGGTGGATTTGGTTTGTGTGGATGGGTGGATGTGGTTTGTGTGGGTGGAGCAAATTTTTTTTAATTACATAAACATGTGTGTGAGCACCTAATTAACTAATCACTAATTATGTGAATATGATGGATGTGGATGGTGTTTGCGTGGGTGGGGCTTGTGTGGGGTGGGGTTTATGTGTGTGGAGCATGGGTTTGGGTTTATGTGTGTGGAGCATGGGTTTGGGTTTATGTGTGTGGAGCTTGTGTGTATGGGGATTGTGTGAATGGGGATTGTGTGGCTGTGGCTTTTGTGGGTGGGGTTTGTGTGGATATGGTTTTTTTTGGGTGGAGCTTGTGTGGGGTGGGGTTTATGTGTGTGGAGCTTGTGTGTATAGGGATTGTGTGTGTGGGGATTGTGTGTGTGGGGATTGTGTGGATGTGGCTTTTGTGGGTGGGGTTTGCATGGGTGGGGCTTGTGTGGGCGTAGTCAAAAAGGGGCGGAGTTAAAAAGGGGTGGAGTCAAAAAAATTTAAATTTATCTTTGTCTTTTGCAATTCCTGTGAATAAAATTAACCTAAAATCTCTTCCCCCTTTAAATCATATACCTTTTAAGTCCAAGGAACTGTATCTATTACATTAACAATTTTAAAAAGTTCATTTCTCCAACGCTTAGTATAACCTTTTTCAAAATGAGATTTCCACCTGTATATTCTTTCTATATCACCAACTTTGAAGTTAGGCTTTCTGACATTAATCTCTTTTTCATATTTTAATTTTATAAATGTTTCTGATGGTTTCGTTTTCATTGAGGTATGAATCGTGTCGTTGTACTTATCCAAAATATCCTGAATTAAAGACAACCATTGTTGAGAACCGAGTTGAGTAAATTTTTTTATATAGTCTCTCTTTTAAAGTGCGATTGAATCGCTCAATAACAACTGCTTTTCCTTCATTAAAGGTGCTGTATAATGTAATGTTATTTTAAAGAACATTCAGAAATGTTTTGTTGTAGAACTCTGCACCCTCATCAGTCGACATTCTTAGGTTTTCTCTTGGTTTTATTAAATATCTGTTGAAAGGCTAACATAAGAGTATTACCTGCTTTGTTGTTTTTTAAAGGGACAACCCACGCATATCTACTCCTCAAATCAATAACGGTTAAAGCATACTTGCACCCCTTATCCTTATTGAGTTCAATCAAATCAGCGGACCAGATATAATCAACTTCCTTGGAATAAACCTTCCTTCCATGAAACTTTGTGATTATTGGTTTATGTAATTCATCAGCTAATAGCTCTTCAATCTTGATGACATCATTAGAGCCCAAGCTCTAATTTCCAAGCCCAAGTTTCAATTTAGCACTGATCATCTTCTTCACGATGAACCTATTAACCTTTTCTCTCAAGGTTGGATTTTGTATCAGAGAAAAATTACACAACATTTCTCCATCGGCTTCATGTTTTTCTTTCAACGTTGTGATATTTCCATAATCAATATCGTGCCTCATGCACACTTCATCAACCCTATTGAGAGGTTTGCTCAACGGTTTAGGATTGTCAGCCTCATCTAATCTTTTATTCAAGTTTGTTCCTGGACCACAGAAAGAATACCCTGGAAGATGTAATTCCCCTGATATTCCAGTAGTTGTAAATTTACTTCATGATAAAAACTTTTGTATATCTCCCCCACGTTTGTGTTTTGTGAATTGACTCTTTTTTGAGCCACAAACCGAACATGTACCTTTTTGTACAACTCTATTATTTTTACTTTTAAAATACGAGATATTTTTCGTATTAGTGTTCTTTTTACATTTGAAACACTCATTTATTTATGAGAAAAATTCCTACAGAGTGCGAAAACCTTTTTAGTTTCCAACATGCACATTTGAATCTTAATTTTTAAAACATAAAGAATCCTCAGAAATGTCTTCACTCTCTCCTCCATTTATTTAAGAAAAAATTGTAAAACTTTAATTAAAGTCAATCATACCAAGGAAAACGATGTTGATAGTCTTGACGCAAATATTTCTAATAGACTTGTCAATTCTTTATTTTCCTCCTCGGTGCGTTGAGATTTATTTATTTTCTGTAATACCCCCAAACTTTTTCTATTCTCACTGGTTTCCATATTTTTATATTTATTTATTCTCTCTTTCCTCCCTCTCCCTCTCCTCCTTCTCTCTCTTCTCCTTTTCCTCCTCTCTCTTCTTCTTCTCCTCCATTGTCTCAGTTTTTTCAACTCCTTCCTCGTCCCTTACTATCGTTGAATCACTTTCACCCCATAAGAATATCATACATATATTCATCAGGTTTCCTGTTATTCCTGTATCCAAAACATTTTTTTTTACAACAGGAAACCAATAAAATTTCTTCTGGATTTCTAAAGGAGCCTTGCGTTTTCTTAACTTTAATTTTTTTTTCTTTATTTAACATTTTAATTAAATCCAAAGTTGTTGGTTTATTAACATCACGATAAAGCCAATCTTTTATTGAAAATACCTCATTCTTATGTTGTGGAATATATTTATTAAAATACCGAATACCCTTTTCTTGAAGGTCTGCTTGGACACAGAAATGATAATTTTCTTGAAGAAATTTTTAGAAATAAATAGTATTAGAAATAAATGACAGATTAATATAATGACAGGAAATACCTCCCCATCTTCCCATATGTACTGTACTGAAGTGGGAGATGCTTAGCAGGCAGACACGAGCGGAGGGACAGTCGAGCCGAGCTCTGTTGTACAAATGCGAGCGCGGGCGTACTCTGCCCGGCGGCTCCCCTTTATTCCGTATTCGGCACACTCACGAGCCGGGCGACTCCAGTATTACTACGACGCCTCAGACGGCGCGCACACCCTATATCCCTTGCAGATACGATAACCACCACGACCACTCCTCCAATCATCACGCCCATCATGCATCATCATCATGCCCCTCCCCGTGGGCCCGCAGACTACACCACACTCCTCCCTCCTAAAAGTATGATTATTAAATGACCACCAATATAAGAAGCATTATAAGGACTTCGGTATAACAATCATGAAAATAAAATGAAAAATAGCGAAGTATAATAGCACACCACATCATATAATGTGTCGATGCGAGCGAGTGGAGCAGCAAAATGAGAAGCGCAGCAGCACTACGCAGCAAAAACGCCCCCAGGCAGCCCATGCTGACATGCCCCCCCCCCCCGAGGTCGTGACGACCTTTCGAGCCAACCTCCCCCGGCACCATCAAACGCCTCCGGCACACTCCCCCCAGGCAGACCCCACGTAGATAAACATTCCGAGGCCGGAAGCCCGCCGTCTGGAAGCCGTGGCGCCAGCCTTGATCGACCCTGGCCGGGGGCGCTGAACAGCGCCGCTGGCTGCATGCATTTAATGCTCCACAACAACTCACGCACCACAATCAGTTGAGACGCCAACGCCCGTCCAAACGGCCTTGAGCGAACACAAAGAGCTGCGCTCGCAACCAGAGGTGGGGGTAACGCCGACCAGGGCACCAATCTTGGTCCTGAGTCGACCTCCGAGACCCACACGGCCGCTAGACGGGAGCAACTCCACTTAAACCACACTGCAATCATAGGCTCGTTATAAATCACTACGAACATTATTCGAAGTATTGCAAACTCATTTTTCCGTACAGCGCGCTTTTTTGATAAAATCCCAGCACATGACAAAGCAATTACCTGCGGCCTGGGGCAACTGGAGGCCAATAAACCTTCTTTATTCACCCCCACATCACATTGATCATAACACCAACTCCATTGACTGATCCCCGCCCAATCCACTTTCACACGAGAACTGCTGGCATTTATTCCAACAACGTTAAACCGCATCACTAGAGCAAGGAAAAACATATATGCCCTGAACAACAACCCACAACCCACATCACGAGTCCGTTTCTTGGTTGCCGACTTGATGTTGCGACTCGCGACTCGCGACTCCCTCTAACGCCACGGGCTCACCGCCACCTGTTGAAGCTGCCTGAACAACACCGATGCGCATTGCCTCACGAACCCTGCCGAAGCGTGGGAACTCATCGCGGACGAAGCGCGGGAACTCATCGCGAGAGCTGATATGGCTCTCGCCGCTCCTGGAGCGCACATCACCGCCGCAGGCAGCAACGAACGGTGGCTCCCGCTGCATCAACGCGGCCCCCGCCGCCAGACCCTCGCCCTCGGTACTCGACGAAGGTCTCGAAGAGAGCACTGGCACATCTGGAGGCACGAACTGGAACCCGTTCCGACCCAAAAGGGTCCGGCTCGCCGGGTCCGGCTCCTGCTCCGGCTCGCTGGCATCATCATGCCCCCGCTGCAGGCTGATCTCCAGGTCACTGGGGTCCTGCTGCGGTGCCCCTTCGCTCCCGGTGCGACCGTGCTGCGGTACCCCTTCGCTCCCGGTGCGACCGTGCTGCGGTGCGCGCCCTCGTCCCGCACTGCTAGGCGCGTGAGCACCCTGCGGCACTTGCGCGGTCACCGCGTGGCCTTCGGGATTAGCCACCATGCTCCAGCTGGAGCTACTCATTACGTCTTGGCCAGCAATGGCGCGGACATCCGTGAATGTCTGCTCGACAGATGAAGCAGTCGCGACCGCCGAGTCGAATGTGATGTCGGTCAACCGTAGGATGGCTGCTCGCAGACCAGAAATCAAACGATCTCTGAACCGTGCCGGACGCTCCTCCGATGTGAATTCGCACGGCACAGCCGAATGCGATGCGCGGTCATCTCCGGATCAATTGCAAGCAGGTTTCGACCCGGGACGGAAGGATCGCCTCGCACACCGCCATCTATGACCGTAACAATGGGCGATGACCCTCGGCCCACACACCGTAGACGACCTCGAGAGCTCAGACCGTCGTCCGAGTGATTGCATTGCCACGCTCGCCCACGACCCGCGCCGCAGACCGTGCGCATGGCCGTGCGTGCCTGGCCCATCGCGATGACCCCCAGACCATCTGCTGTGCCCCGACCATCGAGACCTCGGACATTCTCCAGAGCTTGCGCGACGTCCCACGCCGCGTTCGAGCCGAAACGCGTGTCCTCGACAAAACGAACAGGAAAATGAACCAAACGAACGAACGTTGCCCACTCGACGTGGCCGAAGTCGATTCCGACGAAGGCGGGCACGCGTACGTTTGCCGTGCACCGACTCTCTGCCATGTTCGCGCCGGCGAGACCTTTGGCTCCGTAGCTTGGAACCGCACGGGTCATTTGCCGCCCTTACACACGCCGATCCGAAGATCCTCGTTCGCCAACTGTACTGTACTGAAGTGGGAGATGCTTAGCAGGCAGACACGAGCGGAGGGACAGTCGAGCCGAGCTGTGTTGTACAAATGCGAGCGCGGGCGTACTCTGCCCGGTGGCTCCCCTTTATTCCGTATTCGGCACACTCACGAGCCAGGCGACTCCAGTATTACTACGACGCCTCAGACGGCGCGCACACCCTATATCCCTTGCAGATACGATAACCACCACGACCACTCCTCCAATCATCACGCCCATCATGCATCATCATCATGCCCCTCCCCGTGGGCCCGCAGACTACACCACACCATAGTTAAATCATTTTGTATTTCCTTACTTTTTATATACAATCCTGTTCTTTGTGTTTTCATGAGGAACTATGGCAAAACCATTAATGTATTGATTTTACCCTTATTAAATTCTTTTATTTGTTGTTTGCTAATCGTGCTTCCACAAAACTCATTCTCGGCACCAAGTGGATAATATTCTTCCATTACGAGACTGATTTAATTGTTCCAGGTATTCTAGGTTAATTTTAAATGACCAATTATACCCTAAATCATTCATATCATATCCCCATTGTTCTATTCTCATACAAACGATACGCCCTTCTTTAAAATTTTTTATTTTAATTGGAACTGTGAATTCTTTATGACCTGGAGATAAAATCAACACTTCTAACTGGGCGTAGTGGCGTGCGCCTGTAATCCGGCGACTCGGAGGCTTGGGTTGGAGGATCGCTAGAGGACGGGAGCTCTGCACTGGGCGCGCTATGAGGGTGTAGGGCAGCCCGGAATCATGGCGAAACCCAATCTTTATCCCTGTGTCATAAGAGGGGACCAGAGTTGCGTCAGTAAGGGCATCCGGCGTAAAACCTGTGCCAAATCAGTATGCGGATCATAACGGATGATCCGCTGTGGCGACCCCTAACGGGAGCACCTGAAAGAAGAAGAAGAAGATAAAATCAACACTTCTGTATCTTTGGAATACACAGTGGTTTTATTTGAGGATATATATTGTGATAAATCACTTAATCTCACCAAGTCATTCGCGTCAGTCGGGCTTGATAATTTATAAGCATTTTTCATATTAATATTTTTTGCTATACTATATTTCTGTCATTCAGCCTGTGCCTTTGTGTAATAATTTGATAAATCAATATCCAGTTCTTGAGATACACCAAAAATAGAACCATCTTTACCAACATGTCATTTATATTAGATTAAAAATAATGTCAAAATTTTTTTTATTTTTGTTGAGTTGAAATAACACATACAGACATAATTGGCCACAACACTTGGAATTTAATTATTGGACTTGAAATGTTTGATAAACACGATTCTATAAGAATTTTATTACTTCAACAGGTGGTGGAAGACCAAAACTATCAAAATAATATTTGTCTTGATGATTAAAAATACAAACCAAATGAGAACCGTTCCCATTATTATCTTCCAAGTTCATAATAATATTCTTGTATGTTTAGACACGTTTGTTAATTCATCTCATACAAATCACCACATTATGAATTTTTAATTTCTTACAATATTTGATCAGTTCTAAATTTGATGTTATATTCATTCCAAATTCTTTAAACCACTCATCAATGCTCATTTATTTATTAGAAAGACATAATCCATTACCCCTTTTAGTTAATTTTACACCTTCTTGTGTGATAGAAGAAAGCATATCTCCAACTAACAATCTCGCTTTATCAGGCAGACTTTCAAGTTTTTCAGCAAAATCTACAATGACACCACTTCCACTAATTTGTTTCTCCAAATCTTTGTTATGTCTTTCCAATTATTTTTGAGCCCGGAGTTGAGCCTTCCTTTCGTTGGCAGTTTTCACCGCTGCTGAAATACCACCAGTTAATGCTCCAGCCGCACTTAAACCAGCAAATAAAGGAATTAGAAATGGGAGAAATCCTCCACTCGTCTCTCTTGTTGAATATTTCTTCAACATTGGTTTTGACATTTTAATTTTAAGTGAGCCAGTATCGTTCAAGATTTTCACCTGTTCATTGTGAGCAAAACATCAATTCTTACTGCTCCTTTTCTCTGAATTGTATCAACGTTAATCAGACAAGGCTTTTGATTTTGAATACAAGATGATAGTTTATGAAGATTAATTTGATTAACATATACCCCAGTAGACATTTTACCACTCATTTATTTATCAAAAAAATGTGAGACTAATCATAAGACTAATCATAATTATCTGTATTAATCTGTAATTCTGTTTCTTTCAAAAGCACACAATATGTATCAACTTCTTCACTCTCTCCTCTTTCAATGTATAGGGAAGTATCCACTCGATTAGACTTTATAGTTTCCTTTTGAGCACTCAGGTCAATTGCATAGATTGTATACACACTTTTAAATGCTGACATATCCAAAATAGGTTCTTTATTTCCATTGCTTTCACACACCTTTTGGTAAGATTTGTATGCTTCAGCATAATCATTTTTTTCCCAATTAATTTCCAATCTATCTCGTGGATAAAATGTTCCATCTGGAGAAACGCGAAGTTGTTTCTCTTTAGCATTATCACTCAATGCATTATTCTTATCAGTAGCAGTTTCACCATCTGTTTTTTTTTTAATGAGCCACAGATATCGTGGCTTTCCTTCCAGAACACCCAAATTCCACGTGTAAGTGGTTTGGTTCAGTTTAATGTGTTGGCATCTTCTTTTAAAGGTATGATACATTGAGTGGCTTCTTTGAGTTGTCTTTGATTCAACATCTATTCTGTTTTAAGATTGGGAGTATATTCACAAATATACCAACTAATTTCATCAATAACAAATTTATTCTGAGCAGAAAAATCATTAGCCACACCAAAAAGCAATCTATTTTCATAATCATTCCTTTGCAGTTGAAATCTAATTTTAAGACCATACAGAACTTTATCATGATCACAAACTCCAAATATACCTTTCAGAGGAATTGCCACAGTAAAACTATTATCCGCTTTTGTATCATCATTATACATTCCTTTCCTTTCACTATATCCAGGGTCTGTGTTTGTTCCCGTTGACATATCAGGAATAAAACCTTCGACAGCCCCCTTTCCCATTCTATCACAAAATGAATATAGTGTCAATTTCATTTTTTCAGATGTAGCAGAGACATAATCAACCGCTTCAACTTCTTGTGTTCCAATGTACAAACGAACACTATCAAACATTTTCCAAAAGAAATCATTTACGAGTGTAGCGTTTGTGTTCGTCGCAGCCTTTGTGAATGTAAATTTACCAAGAAGAAACTTTCGGATAGATTCAAATAAGTTTGTTGATTATTTATTTCAAAACTTTTTGTTCCATTTGCATTCCAGTCTGTTCCAGTTATTGCATTTAGCTTGAAATAGTCTTCTTTTTTAGTAGAGTTTGAGATAACTATGGTATCATCCAAATCATAGATACTATCAATTGCTTCCATACTTGTATTTATTAAGGAAAAAAGATGTTTAAACTTTTGAAACCCTGACCTAAGTATTTGAATTATTTTCTATTGTTCTTGGGGAGACAACTGAGTTTTGCCTTTCTTAATTTCTTTTATTGCTTGTAATTCATGAGATTCCTTTTGGGCATCTTTTATACTCTTTATAGCACCTGCTACATTTCCCACAGCAGAAGCAGTTGAACCAATTAGGTCTTTATGTTTAAGAATAGTTGAACCTTTACCCATTAGAGCAGCGTTTCTCAACCGGGGTTCCGCAAGAGGTCACTCGGGGTTCCGCGAGAAACAGTAATAAATAGGCTAATGTATTTTTGAGTAGTTTTTGTTTGATTTAATATTTGTAATTTTACTATACACGTACGGCATATTGTTGGAAACTCCTTGGTTATTATAATAGAGGCTTCAACCTCATATTATTTACAATTATAACAACCATAGGGAATGTATTTAACGATGTCTGTATGGCGCCAGTGTGAAACCGCCCTCACTGGTTAATGGACGTCCTGCACGCGGCGGATCCGTGTATCATTGAGTGACTGACTTAAGTACGGGACGCATGCACGGTGTCCATCTATCTTCTCTGTGCTTCCTAGCGCGAAGTCTCTCTCTCTTAAGGTTAGTTCTTCTGTTTACCTTTATCGCTTCAGCTTTAATTGTTTAAGTTTTGTTTATCAAGTTGCATGAGGTGTTTTTTTTTTTAAGATTTTTTTTGTGAATGAAAACCTCGGTGTGAGGTCTCATAAACGAGCAGTATGTTTTTGTTTTTTCATTGCCAATAAATCTGACAAAAAGGGGGTCATTTTTTCCTTAAACCAGGTATCCGGAAAATATATATTATATTTACCACGTGAACTACGATAAAACTATAAAAGAAATAGATATTAATAATGGTATATAATAATTTTTATGCAGGGATTCCCTGAGACATGAAAACTATTTCAAGGGTTCCACAAGGGTAAAAAGGTTGAGAAACGCTGCATTGGAGTATCAATTATCCCATCTCCTTTTTTTCTAAATTGATGTCCTCCGCCCCTTTGTCTCTTTGGTTTATAGTATCCTCTACCAAGATCCATACCTTCACCCTTGTAGTATGGGGGAAGGGAACATCACATCCCCTGTAATTATTTTATATTTTCCCAACTCGTGTTTCCTCACAATAATCATCGTATTTATTTATTGGAAAACTTCACGTCGGTGAATTCTGATGGATATAATTTATCCATTGAAAGAAATTATGCGATTATCTTGGTCGGTTATCCTAAAATTTACTCTGTACAGTAATACCTTGACATACGAACGAGTTTAATTTGTTCTGTGACCGAGCTCGTAACTTGGTTTGCTCGTATATCAAAACAATTTTCCCAATTGAAATTAATTAAAATACCATTCATCAGTTCCAGCCCCCCCAAAAAACACCCTAATTTCTTTGTTACGTAGTTTTAAAAATGAGAAATGTATTTATAAATAATAAATAATTAATACAAAGATAATAAAATAGAATACAAATAAATAAACTGGTTTTATAAAGTGTATTTACCTTGGAGATGAGACTACTTCGGCTTACGGAACATTCTGGTGGAGGTGGCGGCGGTGGTGGAGGTGGTGGTGGAGGAGATAGGCAGAGGAGATTTGAAGGTCTCATCACACTTTATCGCAAAACGTAATTGATGCAATTTTTTTTTATTCACTTTATCGCTAAACTTAATTACTACAATTTTTTTTTACATTTTTTTTATTCCCTTTGCCGTTACACTTAATTGCTACAATTTTTTGTTAATTGCTACAGATTACTACGGTACGACCCTACTCAATGAGATAACCAAGAGAACTGAACGAGTGAGTGGTGAGAGATGCATGAAAAGGCGGGAGATGCGGGTGTTTGCTTGATTGGCTGTGCGCGTCTCAAAGCTCGCTCCACTCATAAGTCGGATCTAGACTCGTAACACAAAGCAAAAAATCGTCCGAGCAACGGCTCGTAACTCGGAATACTCATAAGTTAGTGCATTCGTATGTCAAGGTATTACTGTATATGGTTTTTCCTGACACAGGTAGATCCATATTGAATTTATAACCAATTGGGGTTGAGTATGCGCTGAATGAAAATATTGTATTTGTTCTTATTCCATCATTATAAGCGCCATCAATCAAATCACAGTGAATTAATTCCGAATTTATGCCTGAGGATATTTGAATGACATTATCACTGTAAAACGTCCCATTAGTTTCAATCTTTTTTGAGGAGAAACCCAATAACTCTCTAAATGAATTATCAATTGTGAAATCAACCTTGTAGTTATTTTTAAGTTTAATCATTGATTTTGAAGTATGTTTTTGAATATCTATAACAATATTTTTTGGTTCATCACCCTGTTCTTTCATAAGACAAGCAATTTCAGAAGATATTTGAAAAATCTCATATGCTCCGGGTGAAACTGTTATCGTTTTGTATCCACTTCCCGGATTATAACTAAACTTGTCATTTTTCTTGGTGATATTAAATAAGGTATTATAAGTTTCCGTGGAGAATAAAGACGCCTCATATTCTTTTGTTGCGTCAAGTTGTAGTGGGTAGGGGAATGAAGATGTTTGGTCGCTAAGTGAAATTAAAACTTAGGATTGTGCTTCTCATCTTATTTAATGAGATAAAATGTCTTTGTATTGAAATGTATTAATTATTTTCATGTTCATCAACTGGTCTAAAATGGCTGATTCTTTGTTAAAACAATTATTTCCAGCCTTCTTACTACCTAACAGCAATAACAGTCTTTTAACTAATTGTGATGGGTCATTTAGAAGAAAACTAATACCTTAACCAAGGATACTTATAGCCTGAATAATGTGTTTCTCCTTCTCATTCTTCCTACTTTTACCAGATAGACTAACCCTATAATTAAGAGAGAGTCCAGCAGATCAATATATACTCTATCATCATTATTTTTCATATCCAATGGTTGATCAAAATACTTTGATTCATCCCTCACAGTTGAACCTTGTCTTCCATCTTTTGTGAGAAGAAACACTAATCTCGGAGTTAGTTTAACAGGGGGTTGAGCAGAACTCAAGAACCTTAATTCATCATGAAATATCAATACCTTTTCTTGAACAAGATGAAATATTGCTGGTTGTTCGGTTGGAATGAGTCCTGATTTGGTTTTTGAATCTGCTGAATATTCATCGTTTTGAAGAGCCTTCACAATATAATCAGGGGGTTTATTAATCTCTTCCAGTTGTTGAAATAATTATTTATCATCATATTCTAATTCTACAATATGCCCTAATTCTTCATCCGTCATTTGACTGAAATCTTTTAACATTTGAAGTTTTTTCGGAGTATATTCTATTGTGGGAATTGTGGAAGCATCTATTATTTTTTTCTTGGGAAGTTTTTAAAAGTGGTTTAAAAAATTTCTCTTGTTTTCTTTCAAATGCTTCTTCACCCGTTAGTTTCTGTCTGTGTTTCTTCTTTATGTCTTACAACTTTTGAAACCAACTCTTGATGCTCCTTAAATCTTCTTGCTCTTTCTTTCGCATCCATTTATTTATTGGAAATATCATTCACTGAATTATAAAGGTCAACAGGTAAATTTTCCTTTTCATCATCATTAAAGTAAATGGGTTCAAATAAATCAATTTCTTGAAATTTCATCAAATCCTTTATTTCATCAAATCAAATCATAATTTCATCAAATCCTTTATTAACATTAATACGAGTTGTAATTTCTTCTTCACTTATACTTGTATCTCTGCTTTTCATTCGTTTGCGAATGTTTCATTCTTCTTCATCAACATCAAAACCGAATGATAAAATCTTAACGCCATTACCACTCAAATGAAAAATAATTTGTCTCATTAACCTCCGCCATCGAAGATGGACGGAGGTTACTCTTTTCACCCGTCTGTTTGTTTGTTTGTTTGTTTGTGAACAGTATTACGGAAAAACTCCTGGACGGATTTCGACGAAACTTGGTGGGGGGATTATTTATGGTCCAAGGATCATGCCATTAGATTTTGGACTTGGTCCAAAGTCCGATATGGCCGGTATGGCAGCCATTTTGAAAAAATATTTGAATTTTTGTTTTTGCATTTCTACATGTTTTAAGTGATTTCCAACCCCCAAAAAAATTTGTAACTTTTTTTCAAAAAAAATTCGATTTTATTTGAAAAATATTTGAATTTTTTTTTTTTTTGCATTTCTACATGTTTTAAGTGATTTCCAACCCCCCAAAAAAATTTGTTAGAGAAAAAAAACAAACAAATTTTGCAACTTTTTTTTCAAAAAAAATTTAGATTTTATTTTGTTGGCATTTCTACATGCGCGTCGATCTAGTTTAGTTTCTTCAATCATGGTTCAGTAGAGTCTGATCCGTTTTGACCTACAATGAATAGGATATCAGGTTCACTTAAGTGACCCAGCAGTATTGGCGGCGGAGGTTTTGCACTCTACCGAGTGCTCCCCCTCCAGTTCCTTTTGGATTAGTTTCTAATATCCCAAGATCACCAGATTTTAGTTTCTTGAACTCACTCTTACAATGTGAACATTTTGTTGTACCAAGAGAAACCTCCTCAAATATTTTACCTTCATTCCTCAATCGCACATGTTCCTCGACTGAAATATAGCAATAATCTTCACCTTCTACTTCTCCAGGTAGAAAAAATACTTCTCCAGTAAAGGATAAATGGGGTTTCGAAAGGCATCCATACAAATGAATGGGGAAAATGGGAAAAACTTTCTGAATGAAGCCCAAAAAGCCCAAAACAGGAGACCGATTTTCTCCCCCTCCCATACAACCGAATGTTAAATTGAGACCGTCTCAAGCCCCAAAAGGTCAAAATAGGAGACTGATCTCTTCCCCATTGAGCAAATGTTAAACTGAGACTGACTGATTAAAGCACTTCTTTCCTTTTATATTTTCATTCCATGCAAAGAGTGATCCAATGAATATTTGTTATTGTTCTACATTCGGGAATAAATTAATTTTATTATAACATTCATCACCATCGAGTATATTCACAAAGATTACTTTGGAACTTTGTTCTTGGTCTACATGTCTTTGTTGAGCAGAGATAAAAGGATAAACTTCTCTCAATGCTCTTGTTTGACCACCTCCTGAGCCACATACCATTTTGAGATTGTAGTAAATTGTTTTTCCATTGTTCAATTGATAACCATCAAAGTTTTCAGTCCATTCAAAGTTATGAATTTTTTTCTTGACATCCTCCAACTTATTTGTAATTAAATTTATCCACTTATTTGTTTTATCTACTTTTACCCCAGTTATTTCTTCAATAAGACTTATTTGATATTTCTCACATTCTTTATGTTATCCATTTAAATACCAAGGCTGATTACATCTCCACTCTTTGGTTTGGTTATTGCTTGATTCTATCATTTATAAATCAGTAAAAAGACAGCGGTAGCCCCTTAACACTTATACTTATAAGGGATACTCTTGATTCCATTCTCTAAAATATATCTTTTATCATCAAAAGCTCCTAATGCTTTCTTATTTATCTCTTCTGTATATAATTGATGTTTATAACTTCTTATTGTATTCATTTTTTCTGTACTCTTCCTTCTTTAAGGTTAAACAGTTGTAATAATGTTTAAAGTTTATTGTTTCCTCGATTATATTTTTCTTTATTCCCTTTTGCTTCTTATCACACCTTTCAATGTTATTATTAATATAGGTAAAAGCATTAGAATTTGATCTCAAACCCACAAATTCACTCATGACCTTTCCACCCAACTCATCCTTAAACTTACCAATAACCTATTTATTTGGTCATTTCCAATGACTTAATAATATTGGTGAGAGAAAGGGTAATATGGGTCCGTCCGTCCGTCCGTCCGTTCACAATGAAGTTGAAGCAGGAGATCTGGTCATTAGTGATCCTGATAGAGGTCGATGAGACGTACACGATGGTATGACGTTCAAGGTCACCGAAGGTCAAGGTCAAGGTCACGAGGCCTTTGAAGTTGCGAAAATGACGATTTTCAAATTTTATCTCCTCCGCCATTTCTCAAGCGATCTTGAATTTGATTGCAGCATATGAATCTATGGGACAATATCTAAATTTTGATTGGGCCGGATTTTCGATATTCGCTTTCGTTTTCGTGTCACGTGACTTCAAAGTTGGCAAAAAATGCGAAAATGACGATTTCCATGCGAAAATGACGATTTTCAAAATCTATCTCCTCCTAAATTTCTCAAGCAATCTTGAATTTGATTGTGGAATATAAATCTATGGGACAATATCTAAATTTTGTCAGGCCGGATTTTCAATATTCTCTTTCGTTTTCGTGTCACGTGACTTAAAATTTGGCAAAAAATGCGAAAATGACGATTTTCACAATCTATCTCCTCCTACATTTCTCAAACAATCTTGAATTTGATTGTGGCATATGAATCTATGGGACAATATCTAAATTTGGTCAGGCCGGATTTTCGATATTCCCTTTCGTTTTCATGTCACGTGACTTCAAAGTTGGCAAAAAATGCTAAAATGACGATTTTCAAAATCTATCGCCTCCTACATTTCTCAAGCAATCTTGAATTTGATTGTGGAATATGAATCTATGGGACAATATCTAAATTTTGTCAGGCCGGATTTTCGATATTAGCTTTCGTTTTCGTGTCACGTGACTTCAAAGTTGGCAAAAAATGTGAAAATGCTGATTTTCAAAATGTATCCCCTCCTACATTTCTCGAGCAATCTTGAATTTGATTGTGGCATATGAATCTATGGGATAATATCTAAATTTGGTCGGGACGGATTTTCGATATTCTCTTTTGTTTTCGTGTCACGTGACTTCAAATTTGGCAAAAAAATGCGAAAATGATGATTTTCAAAATCTATCTCCTCCTACATTTCTCAAGAAATGTTGAATTTGATTGTGGCATATGAATCTATGGCACAATATCTAAATTTGGTCAGGCCGGATTTTCGAATTTCACTTTTGTTTTCGCGTCACGTGACTTCAAACTTTGCAAAAACTGCCCTACCTTCAGGAGGCTACATATTCTCTACTGGGCATGGTAAAACTTAGTGAATTGTGTCATTGCATAGCAGCTGACCTTGTATATTATATTTATACATTTTCCGCCGAAGGTGCAAAAGTTTCAAAACCCGAAATGTAAACGTCGGCATTTATTTTCAAAATAGAATTTTGTGCACGCGCGCCAAAATGCCGAGTCATCTTTAACCAAACTGCGCAGTTCGAGCTGCGCAGTAGAACTGCGCAGTAGTCTTCGGTCATAACTGAACATTGAGAACTTGTGGTATTATTTCTCGCAGAGATGACCGTCACTCCCGCATGGGGGTAATTTTTCTTTCATGAAAACAACATACTATCAGACTTAATATTACTTGTATCATATATATCAATATTATCAATCGTATCCTCATATACATCACTTGTCTTAATTTCTAATATAAAACTATCTGTATCCATATGTAACAATGACACATTATCTTTATACTTTGATTTTAAATTATTATTGTAATTGTCAAACATTAACGACTTTGACAAGTCAAGAATTGATGTTCCTTTATAAATAGGTTTATCCATTTCAATATTCTCTTTTTTTCAAATGAATAGTACAAAAGTTCTCTGAAAACACCTCCGCTCATTCAAAACTTGGTCTATTAATTAACTTTGAAGCCTGTTTCCAAGATGGAGCAAGTCTTATGTTTTGTCGATTCCTAACATTTTCCATAGTCTTTCCAAATACAGCATTATTCATGAATTTATAAAAGTCCTTCTCAAATTCTGTTTTTGCTTCTGTTCTCCTTTTTGTATTAAAATCAATATACTTCTTCAACCAATGACTTTGTTTAAATTTCAAAATTCGATGAATGTTTCTCACTCTCAACCCAGCAGATAAATATTGTCTCAAGTTCCTTTGATGTAAAACATAACTTTCTTTATCATTTAATGTTGTTAGTAGTTTTTTTCTGGAGATTTACCTTTTATATTAAACGAGTGCATGCCCTTACGTGCGTGGCCGTACGTGCAAAAAATATATATATTTCAAACCGTGTGCCAAAAACAACACCCACACAGTCCGTTCCTTCGCTCTCGTAAACAACGACTGGATTGGGGCATTGTGTTTATCTATAAATGCACATAAGAAATCTAGAAATTATTAGAATACAGTAAGTCATCACTATCCGGAAGTCCGTACATTGCAACCCGTAATGGAGAACGCGACTGAGGATCTCTTCTGCATTGGCCACGCCTACGCAGCAACGTGTCCTGTCATTGGTAACTAAGGCGCCCTTTCCCCATCGGCCGCTTCTACACAGCAACGTGTCCTGTCATTGGTTTGGTAAATAAATGGGAATAATTTGGGAACCACTTGTCCGATTAATATCAAACCTTGAAAAGGCACATACTCAGGTCCCCAGCAATATAACTGGCAAGTTTCAATTAGATCGGACCAGTGGTTGTCGAGAAACAGCGGACACACACACACACACACACACACACACACACACACACACACACACACACACACACACACACTGCTGGAATTATAGATAGATTATAGTAAGTCATACATTAACAACTTTGACAAGTCAAGCATTGATATTCCTATATAAATAGGTTTATCCATTTCAATACCCTCTTTTTTTCAAATGAATAGCACAAAAGTTCTCTGAAAACACCTCCGCTCGTTCAAAACTTAGTCTATTAATTAACTTTGAAGCCTGTTTTCAAGATGTAGAAAGTCTTACATTTTGTCGATTCCTAACATTTTCCATAGTCTTTCCAAATACAGCATTATTCATTGATTTATAAAAGTCCTCAAAAGACGTTTTTGCTTGTGTTCTCCTTTTTGTATTAAAATCAATATATTTCTTTAACCAATGACTGTTTAAATTTCAAAATTCAATGAATTTTTCTCACTCTCAACCCAGCAGATAAATATTGTCTCAAGTTCCTTTGATGTAAAACATAACTTTCTTTATCATTTAATGTTGTAAGTAGTTTTTCTGGAGATTTACCTTTTATATTGAATAACTGTTGGTAATCACTTAACCATTCTTTTGTTGGACTTTCTTTATCAGGGGCATAAGGTTGGTCTTTATAGTTGTTATGAAGTTCTTCTGGATATTTTAAATCAACCTCAAAATAATATCCAACTTCAGCTTCATCCAATTCTTTTTGAGAGGAGATAACAATGTCAAGTAAAACTTTTTCATAATGTTTTTCTTTAACCCATTTAAGTTTTCCATAAGGTAAAGATTGAGACATAGCCCACCCATACAAATTGTTAGCATCATAATACATCAGGTAAGAGTTGTCCTCATTCTTATTATAATCAGGAAAAAATTTATTTGCTTTTGCATATCTCTTGGAACATGCTTGAGATATTCCTCCTCTTTTAGCCTTCTCTATCATTAAAAGCATATCTATATCACTGATTAATTCCAAATTTTGTTTTGTCATTTTTAACATAGAACTCCAAGACAAGCCGGGGGCTGTGTAATAGTGAACGGGGTCTAATCCATTAGAATTATTATTTTAACAGACTGTTCTCAAAGTTTCAAACACATCAACCAACTAGAGGGGGAGCACTCGGTAGAGTGCAAAACCTCCGCCGCCAACACTGCTAGGTCACTCAAGTGAACCTGATATCCTATTCATTCAATTTGACGTCAACAGTGCTCACAGAGTTATAGTTTGCAACTTTCCTTTTTACATACTCAATTCATTCGTCATAACTAGATTCCTTGAGACAGAATTTGATTTTACGTGGGTATATCCACCTGAAGTTTCAAAATCAGCCGCAATTATAATTTTGGCATGTTTTTGTTGGAAATCACTTATAACATGTAGAAATGCAAAAAAAAAAAAAATCGAAATTTTGTTGAAAAAGTTTCAAAAATTTTTTTTTCCTCGAACAATTTTTGGGGGGGGGTTGGAAATCACTTAAAAAATGTAGAAATGAAAAAAAAAATTCAAATATTTTTTCTAAATGGCCGCCATAGCGGACATATTGGATTTTGGACCAAGTCCAAAATCTAATGGCATGATCCTTGGACCATACCTAATTCCTCCACCAAGTTTCGTCGAAATCCGTCGAGGAGTTTTTTTCCGTAATACTGTTCACAAAAAAACAAACAAACAAACAGAAAGGGGTGAAAACAGTAACCTCCGATCTTCGATGGTGGAGGTTAATAACAATACATCAGTTTTAAGATACAAATCATGATATTCTCCAAGATTCTTTATATTAAACTTCTCCCAAACCTTTTTAGCTTGTGTATAATCTCTATCGGAAATATGAGTTTTATTTAACTTTCCATGGAAACTTTCCCTTGAAGGAAGTTGTGTTTCTTTAAACTTCTCAAATGAATCCATATAGTCATACGGATATATTCCCTTTTGTGATAAGAGATCAATCTCTTCTTGATTTGAGAAATGTGATTTAACATTTGGGAAGTTTTTAATATTTGATACTAAGTTCGATAATGGACTTGACGTAAACTTGTATGTGTCAAGAAATCTGATATGGGTTATGGGGGATGTATGAATTGTTTTTGTGAATGAGATGTATTTTTGATCTGTCTTAGGAATGGCAGAAATATCTTCAGATGTCTTTGAAAGTTCATTTATAAAGAGATGTGTCATAGTGAGCGTTGTTGTGAAGAAAGACAGCAATAAAATTTGGAGGCTTGCAATTAAGATTACAACGGGAATGAGCTGGACCTCTATATCTACCAGTCAGATGACAGTGATCCCTAACCTTGACGTCTCCCTCAATTTTCTCCTCCCAAATATGACAGATACTGTTCTTTCTAAATTCCTTTTTCTCTCCCTTTGTTAATGACATTAGTTGATAGGTTTTAACCATTATTTCTCTTCGTCTTAGACAGTCTTTTTCAATCGTCTTACAAACTCCTCTGAGGCATCTTCTCCTCTCTAAAGTTCTACCTTGTTGTATTCATCACCAACAGATGATTTGATATAACAGAAACCACAAGGAGTATGTTTTTGATATTTATTTGTGTACGATTTATTTGGATTTTGATAAACAGTATCTATCTTTTCAAGGATATTTTCAAAATCAGCATATATCACAAACGGATGTTTTATAGATTTGTTAAAATCTTTGAATGATACGTTTGAACCTGCTTTTGGAAAATAGACTACAGTTGATTTATGATTACTACAATATTTCGAATGTTGATTTAATTGCTCTTCTGTGTGAAAGGAGTTGAGACATCTCTTTCAAGGATACGTTTTACATTTTCTCTTATATAGTGGTGATTTGGTTAATCGTGAGAAATTTTTGATGAAATCATAATGTGATTTTTCCTTTGAAGTAAAGTGGAGAAGGTCAATGTGTGTTTCATCATTTTAATAGTTGTTTGAAATTTTTAATATCTGAACTTTGTTTGTATCCGTTAATCCATATACATTAACAGATAGATTATTCATTTTCTCAAATTTAGGAATATCTCTCAATGACATTGGAAACTTTAAATCTTTAACATTAATGTATTCTCGTATTTCTTATAATGTTCACCCCTTTCAGGATTCCATTGTGGAGGATGAAAGTGAGCAAGAACAGACCATAGAAAACATTTATTATCCCCTGCCAACCAACGAAGTTTTGATTTGAATATTAACAACCGCTTTCTTAAGTTTTATCTCTTTTGGTAAATCAATATAAGAAGAAGCTTGAAGAGGATCTGATTTTAAGAAGTGTATATCAAAAAATATTATTTTGTAATAGTAAATCCACTACCGACAACAGTGTTATCAACATCTTGTTCTTGTCTCTGGAGTTCATCGTAAACATCACATCTAACAAAATCTCAAAATGATGAGATAAAGAGGGTTTGTCCTCATATAGGGAGTAGTTTCATCATCTTGTCTTACCATATTCAATTTTACTCCCATATAAAAATTAAAAGTTTTAATTTCACTTAATGTGTTTTTAATTATAGTTTCAATACATTGTTAAACCATATCAACAGCTTCCTGATTGAAGATGGTCCAGGGTATTGAAAGTGAAACAATCTTATTTTTATATGTCCTTTAAATGCCCCATCAGTGTTTTCCATGGAGAATTTACTTTCTTCATTGTTCTTGTGTTTGCATGATTGAAGGTGTTTATTATAATTTTTTTAAAGAATGTCATTATCACATCTATTGTAGTGATTGAAGGTGTTCAATATAATTTTTTTTAAAGAATATTATTATCACATCTATCACAATGTTTTGTTTCTTGGTCAAGTTGAGACATTTGTCTGAAAAGATTGAATGTGTGTTTATTGGTTTGAAGGTGTTTTCTTTTATACATTTACATTCGTGATTACAAACATCACAGTACGTTGTATTCACCATATATATATATATATATATATATATATATATATATATATATATATATATATATATATATATATATATATATATATATATATACACACACAACAAAACTTTGCTTAAAATAAAATTTTCTTGATGAAAATTTTGTTTAATTTTTCGGTGAATCTGTGCTTAAAACCATTTTATCCTCCAACTTTTTCACTTAATAAATACAATGTTTCAAGACACAAAAGACAAGTTTCAATCAATCTCTTCATTTGTAAAAGATACTGAGAAATATGTCAAGGATGTAAAATTGAACAAAGATAAATATTACAACTATTGGATAAAAACAATTATGGTGAATAATATGAGTTCTTCAATTTCCTTCAGTGGAAGGGCTTTTAGTATATCTGGAAAAACATCAATTAAAGTTGCTCTAACAAAAGTTTCTCCTCTCCTTCTGGTGATATATTCAAAACTAGAAAAAATAATGAAACAAGAAAAAGTATCAAAAAAGAAAAACCTTATGGATGAAGCTTTAGAAAGAAAAGATAAGACCATCTGTAATATGCAAGGAGAATTTTTTTTTTCAACAACCCAGAAGATGTAAATCTTGATGAAATAAAGGATGTTAATATATCAGGTGAAATGACATTTCATTCAATCGTAGTGAAGGATCATTTTAACATTACCTTTAACATAAAAAATGTGGTCGTTGAATCTGTTAATGAAAAAAGTATATAGATATCGATGGTAATGTTTTTTCTACGAATTAAATACGAGTCATGATTCAACTGAAGATTTTGAAGATTATGAGAGTGATGACAGTTATGATAGCGAGGGTTTGTGTTCAAACGACAGTTATGATACTGGCAGTTTCTGTTCAAACGATAGTTATGAAAGTAGTTTTATAAATGATTGTGAAAGTACCGAAGATGAAACCGAAGTTGAATTTTAGTTTCAGTAAAGTTTTACTTTTAAACATGAACTAGCCAAACCCGTGCTGTGCGCGAAGTTTCGAAAGTGAGGGTTCGTTAAGACGTCAATATATCCCGTGTTCACAATGTGATTTATCGAATTTCTTTATATACAATGTTTCTTGTTACATTTTTTGTGTCAAATTCACCTTCTGAGGTAGTCAGCATGTGCAGAAGAGGGTTTTACATTGCAGATGCTGTTTTCTCGGAGTGGCATTACACCTCTCAGCGGTGATGGTCTGTCGACAACATACGTAATGACGTCAGCGAATGACTGATGTCATGACGTCATTACGCCTCTCAGCGGTGACGTCACACGTCGCCATGCAAATGAATGTAAAAATTAGAAAAATCACCAAAAATTCCCAAACCTATCCGTCTGGCACGATCTCACATAGCCCATGCTGTTCATTCGGCCACAGACCACCCGCATGCCGAAAGTGGCGACAATCCGTCCGGCAGTTTCGGAGGAGAAACATCAAATTACGCGCAGACGTTAACAGAAATAATATATAGGATAGTTTACTAGATTTTGAGCCTCTTGAATTCCCCAATTCTTGCTATGACAAATTTGAGAATTGTCCTGCATGTGATAGAGTGGGATTAAACAGAGTCAAAAGCCTATAAACAATGTATATTCTGTGATTATCTTCTCATTAATGATAATAAAAAATATAAAAAGGAATACAATTCTTTTAGATTTACACCAAAAATGAATTAGTTTACAAGACTGGTTAGAGAAATGAACGTAAAGTATGAGGGTGAAAACACACCTTTCCTTACAATGGAAGAAACTGAACGTATAAGAGAAATGTTCAAAGGATTGTTGTTATATATTATTCATGATCGTCATTTTCAGGGAAATATCATCACAAGATATTGGATAAATAAAATAATGGATCATCTTGAAATTAAACCCGAACTTAGGATAAAATATTGAGTTTCTAAAAAAGCCAATAATAAATTAAATAACGTGTTTTCCAAATATATAAATGAATGATTTTTTACCCATTTTGGAAAACAAGATAAAATTTAACAACCATAAAAATCTTCCAAATTCATTAAGATGTCTCATAGTTGGTTCAAGCAGATGTGGAAAAACCTGCTTACTTTTAAAGATGCTCCTTAGGCCTTAGTTATTTCATAACTTGGTTTACGGATCCGCCGACGGTATATTTGCCGAAATGAAATATAAATATAAAACACATTTTTAGCCTTTTATATTAATACATTTTCCGCCGAAGGTGCAAAAGTTTCAAAACCCGAAATGTAAACGTCGGCATTTATTTTTAAAATATAATTTTGTGCGCGCACCAAAATACCGAGTCCCCTTTAACCAAACTGCGCAGTAGTCTTCGGTCATGGCGTCTGAGCAGTGGCCAGCATGGTTCAGATTGACTGTGGTTTCTGGGGCGAAAGTGATTGCTAAGAAGTATGTCAGCAGTATAAATTTGAGTGACTGTATTGGTGATTTAATCACGCAACATCTTGATGACGAATATTCTGGCCGAACGATTGCATCAATTCAGTGCAGCAGCAGGGATGATTCGCAGGCTACTCTCGATCACGCTGATTTTGTTTCCATCGAAAGTTGTACACCACTGTTCGTATTGAAAGATTTCAGTGCCAAGTACATCAAAGTTTCCCTGCGAGATGCTGATATTCAGCCTTCAACGGACCAGAAATCAGCCTTTGATGTGCTCATGGGGATGGGGAGACGGTACGATCAGATGCCCACTGAAAAGTAAGAGCTGGTTATGGCTCTGATTGACCGTTTTGAGCGTCTTGACTCCTCGTAGACACCTTTTGAAAATCATATCCAGCACTATGCACTGGTGTGCATGCACACATCTACGACTTGGACAGTAATTTTCTCAGCATTGTTTCCATTTCTTTGATGATCCAACAGGTTTCTATAAGAAAAAACATGCCAGACTATATGAGGCCCCACGAGGAAGAGTGATGTAAGCGACATTTTTTAATGATATGATGATGATAGGCTCAGATGATAGGGTAAGGGTTAAAATAGTGCAATATCGCATTAACTCCAAAATGGCCGATGTGTCCCTTACATCACTCCTCGCGGCCCCTCATATTGTAAAAACAAGTTTGAATCCTTCTTTATTGTTTTTCACATCAGATGATACAGTGAACATGGGCATCCTGCATTTGAATGGTCTTCCATCTTCAATGTTTTCTTAGATCCTCCTGGTCTGGGATTCATATTTATTTTCCCCCCACCTACCCTCGTCTTATCCAAGGAACATCCAAAAGAAAATCACAAAAATATACAATTTCTAAAAATTGAAATTATATTTATATTTATATTTCGAGCTACCGACCCCACATTCTAGCTGAAGAACTGCGTAAACCAAGTTATAAAATAACTAAGGCCTTACTCCCAACTTTTTAGATTATGATAATTTAATAATTTTCACAAAGTCAAGTTTTCAAACTGAGTATCAACAACTCTCACAAGGTTTTAATGCTGGTCTTCAAAAAGAAGATATAATCGGTTTATTTAAACTTCAAAATAAACTAAATGATTACAACATTGAATATATACTGTAATACTGTTGCGAATCTGGAAACCATGAGCACACACAACATTCAAGTCCTATAGATTAGTAATATTGGTATGTATGTGTTTTATAGATGGCTTCCTTGCCCATGTTTAAAGGGTGATTAAATGTAAATGTGCTGCGAGTTACGTTGATTGGGTTTTTCTTTTATTTTTACACCTTCCCCCCGCTCTGGCCGGCGCCATTGTTCTTCATGCATTCAACCACGAACATGGGCGGGGATTCGCATCACCTCGGCTCGAGACTCTGCCCAGAATGAGGGATGGCCCCCTTGGCCAATCAGGGACCTCACCACCCCAGATTGAGGCTCCGCCCAGAATGAGAGGGGTGGGCCCCCTTGGCCAATCAGGGACCTCACCACCTCAGATCGAGGCTCCGCCCAGAATGAGAGGGGTGGGCCCCCTGGCCAATCAGGGACCTCACCACCTCAGATCGAGAGCGGGGAGGGCGGAGACGTTCCCCCTCCCGCCAAAACAAGGTGAATAAAGACGTGGCCGCTGATCTTGGTGCGGTACATCTGGGACAACAGGGTACTTCTGGTCTTGGAGCACTCTTGTATTGTTCGTCGTCGTGGCCTTGGTGATCGTCGTGGCCGTCGTTCTCCTCCTCCTCCTCCTCCTCCTCCACCGCGGATCGATTCACCTTGAAGACCACACGAGCTGGAAAGGTCTCAGACAGACCCTGGTCTTCAGCCCGACTGTTCTCTGGGATGGAGGTCCAATTAAAGACCATTTGGTCTGATTCTTTGGGTGTGTGTCAGTGGGCCCGTCTACTAAGTAGTAAACTATTTAAGTGTTTTTGCTTGTATATACATGCATTATTAGGATTCAGTTTAGTTCTGCCTCTTGTGTGCTTCCTTAGTTCCCCCCATTATTGTATAAATAAATCCCATTTGTTCAATGTTTTGGCTCTTTCGTGTCCATTCCTTCATTGCCTGCGTGTGCTGCATGTCGGAGAAATAGTAAAAGCGGTTACGGCTGTAAAGGGGACATTTGGACCGACGGGACCTTGGTGACCGTCCGCTCGGGTCACACACGCTTCGAGTACACGATGTGGCTCATTCCGTACGGGTGCCGTCGAGCGTGTGAAGACTCGGTAGATCGCCATGTGGTCTCTAGGTATTTTGAAAATTGGCGAATAACCCTGTACCACATGGTGGAAATATTGACCCTTTACGGTCCGAAAGGGACCCGTACTTTCCGGAGTTTTCCGAAGAAGTACGATCTGAATTCCGGGCGATCGGTCGAGCCGACTCTGCAGCTCCATCTCCTGGTCGTGCTCGCGGCCGACACCCGGCCCCGCAACAATAAAACTATTTTGTGATACGCAGAGATATAAAAAGAATTCAAAACCGATAACTTGTATTCTTAGTGATAATACGGATGATATACCTTCTCCCCAAGATTTTGATAAATCAAAAAAGAAGCTCGTTATCTTTGATGATTGTGTTAATGAGAGAAACCAAACGGTAATGGACAGCTACGACACAAGAGGGAGACATTCTTCTTATAATTGTATTTATCTTAGTCAATCATACTTTCAACTTCCTTGTCGTTCAATAAGAAACAATACTAATACTTCTATTTTATTCAAGTTAAATTCAATTGATTTAAACAATTTTTGGAGAGAATTGTTCTACATTATGTAGTAAAAAGGAATTTGGGGATTATATGAAGCACATGACTGAAAAATATAAATATATTGTTGTGAAACAAGATGAGATATTAAGGGATATATTTTTTATTTTTTAAACAATTACATATATAAATGACAACTATTATTATAAATCTTGTGGGTAAATCTGCTTCTGGAAAAAACTATTATAAATCAAGGTTTTTGAATTGTACAAATGAGAATATTGTAAATTTACTTCAAAAAACACCCTGTGATACGCATTGTATCTGCAACAACTAGAGCAATAAGACCTGGAGAAGTAGAAGGTGAAGATTATTACTATATTTCAGTCGAGGAACATATGCGATTGAGGAATGAAGGTCAGATATTTGAGGAGGTTTCTCTTGGTACAACAAAATATTGTTGTGGTTGACGAAATTCGCAAACCACCATTCAGGTCCCGTAGGTGAGATATCTCTGTAAGTATATGTGTAGTAGCCCAAACCCGTTGTTTATAGGGAATAAATGTCATTCATTCGGGCTGCGACCCTTTTAGATAGCCGTTTTTCTTTTACTATCTATTTTGGACCAACCGCCATTACTACCACCACAACCACCACCAACCGCATCTCGACAACCACAGCCACCTTCTCCAGAACCGCCTTCACAACATCCACCTTCTCCACAACCGCTTTCACACACCAACCACCAACCGCAACGCCGCTTCACAACAACAACAACGCCAACAGCCACGACCCTTACCGTCACATCTCGCCCTCGCAACCATCGCATCACCGCCATTCCCGCGCCGCTTGTGGGCACCGATCCTGGACTTGTACAGGGCGCGCACCGAGCAGCGTGTGCAAAAACACCAGCCTTTCCGAGAAATCGGATCAAGAATGATTCACGCCCACTTCTGTTCCGTCCTATCAGCGAGCGTGGGGCGATTTGGCCCCGCCTCCAGGCGCGTCGGAGTATAATCGCTATATGCAGATTCGCGGATCAAGAATGATTCACGCCCACTTTTCCTCTGTCCAATGGGGAGCGTGGCTCCGCCCCCGAGCCGTTCCTGATCCAAAAATCTGCATATGATTTCTCCTGTCGCACTATAAAGCGCCGAGCGCGGAGCGAATCAGGGCAGTTGGACGGAGTTGAGAAGAGTGGAGAGTGAGAGAGTTGGAGAGTTGTGGCGGCAGTTGGACGGAGTTGAGAAGAGTCAGGTCAGGTCAGGTATGGGAGCATGTGCCAGAACAGCACGTCGCTGCGTCCACTTTCCGCCGGTACTCCAGGGGCCTCCGTCTGGCCATCCCCCAGGCAGATGCCAGGCCCATCCCCATCTCCTTGAGATGATGGTCAACCTGTTGCAGTTAGGGTTAGTTGTCAGGTCAGGTTCGATCTGTGACCTGCTACAGGTACCATGTAAACCTGTACTAACCTGTTCCATGGTCGGGTTGTCGGCGACTAAACCGTCTCCCCCACCAGGTTTTCTGGTGAGGAGGGTGTTTGGATATGGACACCCAGCAGGATTAAAAACAAAACCTGTCAAAGGGCGGAAGAGCTCCTTGTGAGCCAACGGCCATCCATATCTAGTGCCCAACTGTGTCTGCGGACGTCCTCCTGCAGTTGGGTCACTTCTTATTAGGAGGTTGGTGGCAGGATTTGCACTCCGGCCACCGTAAAACCCTTCATTCCGCAAAACGCAAAAAAATCTGAAAACCCACTCCGTGGGAGTACCTCCTGTGCAGCTTCCCTTCGCAGGGCAGCTCACCGGATGACGGGATTGGGGCAAAGCCTTCGGGACCCCCAATCTTTGATAGGAGGGAAACCATGGGGTAACATCCCTGGGTCAGATTGCGGGAGAGTGTGTCGGAGTGGTGCTGAGGTGTCGTCCACTAGACGGCGGTCTCCTTGGGTTAACCTGATGCGGTCCCTTCGGGTGGGTGCCTGGAATGAGAAGAGTGGAGAGTGGGAGAGTTGGAGAGTTGTGGCGGCAGTTGGAGGCAGTTGGGAAGAGTTGAAGAGTTGAGAAGAGGAAAGAGTTGGAGAGTTGTGGCGGCGGCGAAAGCAGTCGAGAGAGTGTCTGTCGGGGTCCGGAGAGGCTGGAGAAGCCAAGAATCTTTGTGGAGGTCTGCGCTCGTGTCAGAGTTGGGGAGCTGCGGAGAGGGGAGGCCGGTAACGCGACCGAGGTCGCAGTGGAGTCGCTCGTCGCGGGACCCAAGCCGGCCAGATATCCTCTTTCCCCCGAGCATCAACAACCCCCTCCTGTTTCCCCCCGCGCTGAGATAGTGTGAGAAGGGGGCCCCGTTCCCATCCCATTCCAGGCAGTGCCAGCGAGGCCCGCGGAGTCGGGGCGCCGCCGCCATTTTGCGGCTCATCACCAGATGGGTAGGCTCGACGCGGTCTCGGCCCCAGGCCCGTCTGCCCCCTCATCGTTGAGGGTGGCCCCTTCTTTTTTCTTTTGCTTTGAGTATATGTGTTGTCGGCACCGTCTGTGAAGTAAAACTGTATAAGTGTTGCCGTGTGCTCGGTAGTCGGTAGTAGATCTGCATTGTGTTTCTTTTGTTGCATTTGCTTTTTGTGCAGAATTGTCGTGTTACTTTTACATTTGCTTTTGGTGCATAATTGTTGAAATTGTATATGTGTGCTTTCCGTTTGCCGCGGAATAAATGTGCTTTATGTTGAACTGTTTTTCCCGTTTCGCTTCGTCTTTTCTTTTATTGAATCTCCATCTTACTTCACGTAAAGGGTTGGTCGTGGGCTAAATACGCCCAATAATTAATCGAACCGTCGAGGTTGACGATAACACCGCTCGGTTATCCCGATAGTATGGAACGGGTCGCTTGAAGTGGCCCGTATCCGAAGTCGACCTGCGGCGAGGTGCGATCGCGCGGTCTACCCTCCGTGTGGGTACTTAGGTAGGTTGAATTTGGCGAGCAACCCTATCCCACGCGGGGGGCCGATTGGCACGATCGTGGTGAGTCCGAAAGGCCCACCCGTGACTAGTTCCCGGCGTTAGTCCGAGAGGGTCACGACGGGATTGTCCGTCCGGTGGGCGACGTGCCGCGATTCGAGTTACGTGGCCGCTCGCACGCCGGCGGGCGCGAATCCGCAACAATATTCACATTGTAAGAGAGAGTTAAGGAAACTAAAATCTGGTGGTCTTGGGATGTTGGGATGTTAGAATATATATATATATATATATATATATATATATATATATATATATATATATATATAATATCTTCTTCTTCTTCTTTCGGCTGCTCCCTTTAGGGGTCGCCACAGCGAATCATCCGCATGATCCGCATAGTGATTTGGCACATGTTTTACGCCGGATGCCCTTCCTGACGCAACCCTGGTCGCCTCTTATGACACAGGGATATGGTACACCTATTTTAACCGGGGTATACACCGGCCCAGTACACTGGTACTCATTTCGCCGACCTCGGAAGGATGACAGGCTGAGTCAACCCCCTGGTGTATTAATTCAGTGGTCCAACGGGGCTTGAACTCAGGACCTTCAGGATCCCAAGCCGCTGCCCTAACCACTGCGCCAACACCAGGCTCATATATATATATATATATATATATATATATATATATATATATATATATATATATATATATATATATATATATATATATATATATATATATATATATATATATATATATATATATATATATATATATATATATATATATATATATATATATATATATATATATATATATATATATATATATATATATATATATATATATATATATATATATATATATATCTTTTCTCTCTCTCTTTTCTCTCTCTCTCTCTTTTTCTCTCTCTCTTTTTCTCTCTCTCTCTCTCTCTTTCTCTCTCTCTCTTTTTCTCTCTCTCTCTCTTTTTCTCTCTCTCTCTCTTTTTCTCTCTCTCTTTTTCTCTTTCTCTCTTTCTCTCTTTCTCTCTCCCTTTCTCTCTCCTTTTCTCTCTCCTTTTCTCTCTCTCCTTTTCTCTCTCTCTCTTTTCTCTCTCCTTTTCTCTCTCTCTTTTTCTCTCTCTCTTTTTCTCTCTCTCTTTTTCTCTCTCTCTTTTTCTCTCTCTCTCTCTTTTCTCTCTCTCTTTTTCTCTCTCTTTCTCTCTCTCTTTTTCTCTCTCTTTTCTCTCTCTCTCTCTCTCTCTCTTTCTCTCTCTCTCTTTCTCTCTCTCTCTTTCTCTCTCTCTCTTTCTCTCTCTCTCTTTCTCTCTCTCTCTTTCTCTCTCTCTTTTTTTTCTCTTTCTTTCTCTTTCTCTTTCTCTCTCTCGCAGCCTGTGACTGCTGGTTGCATCATTGGTTGGGACGTGGCTATGCCACTGATGCAGTGTCCCCCTTACCAGTACACTGGTATTCATTTTGCCGACCTCAGAAGGATGACAGGCTGAGTCAACCTCCTGGTTTATATTAATTCAGCAGCCAATGGGGCTTGAACTTAGGACCCTAAGACCCCAAGCCACCACCCTAACCACGAAGCCAACACCAGGCTATATTAGAAACTAATCCAAAAGGAATGAGACAAATTATTAAACATCTGAGTGGTAATGGGGTTAAGATTTTATCATTCGGTTTTGATGTTGATGAAGAAACTCAACGCAAATGTATGAAAAGCAGAGATACAAGTATTAGTGAAGAAGAAATTACAACTCATATTAATGTTAATGAAGAATTTGATGAAATATTTAAAGAAAAGGATTTATTTGAACACATCGACTTTCATGATGAAGAAAAGAAAAATTTCCCTGTTGATCTTTACAATTCATTAAATGATATTTTCCAATAAATAAATGGATGCAAAAGAAAGAGCAAGAAGATTTAAGGAGCATCATGAGTTGGTTTCAAAAGTTGTAAAACAACAGGAAGACATAAAGAAGAAACGCAGACAGAAACTAACGGGTAAAGAAGCATTTGAAAGAAAACAAGAGAAATTTTTTTAACCACTTTGAAAAACTTCCCAAGAAAAAATTATAGATGTTTCCACAGTTCCCAGAATAGAATCTTCTTCTTCTTCTTTTGGCTGCTCCCGTTAGCGGTCGCCACAGCGGATCATCCGTATGATCCGCATAGTGATTTGGCACATGTTTTACGCCGGATGGCCTTCCTGACGCAACCCTGGTCGCCTCTTACGACACAGGGATATGGTACACCTATTTTAACCGGGGTATACAGATACACAGAATATACTTTAGAATCTTCTCCTAAAAAACTTCAAATGTTAAAAGATTTCAGTCAAATGACGGAGGAAGAATTAGAGCATATAGGAGAATTAGAATATGATGATGAAGGATTATTTCAACAACTGGAAGAGATTAATCAACCCCCTGATTATATTGTCAATGCTCTTCAAAACAATGAATATTCAGCAGATTCAAAATCCAAAGCAGGATGCATTCCAACTGAACAACCGGCAATATTTCATCTTGGTCAAGAAAAGGTATTGATATTTAATGATAAATTAAGGTTCTTGAGTTCTGCTAAACCCTCTGTTAAATTAACCCCCAATTAATGTTTCTTCTCACAAAAGATGGAAGAAAAGGTTCAACTGTGAGGGATGAATCAAAGTATTTTGATAAACCACCATTGGATATGAAAAATAATGTTGATGGAGTATATATTGATCTGCCGAACTCTCTTAATTATTGCGTTCGTCTTTCTGGTAAAAGTAGGAAGAATGAGAAGGAGAAACACATTATTCAGGCTTTAAGTATCCTCGGTTCAAGGTGTAAGTTTTCTTCCAAATGACCCATCACAATTAGTTAATAGACTTACTGTTGTTGGGTAATAAGAAGGCTGGAAATAACAATCATTTCAATGAAGCATCAGCCATTTTAGACCAGTTGATGAACATGAAAATAATTAATAAATGTCAATACAAAGACATTTTATCTCATATTAAATAAGATAAGAAGCACAATCCTGAGTTTGAATTTCACAACAAGCGACCACACATCTTCATTCCCACACCCACTACAACTTGACGCAACAAAAGTATATGAGGCATCGTTATTGTCCATGGAAACTTGTAATACCTTATTTGATATCACCGAGAAAAATGACAAGTTTAGTTATAATCCGGGAAGTGGATACAAAACGATAACAGTTTCACCCGGAGCATATGAGATTTCTCAAATATCTTCCGAAATTGCTCGTCTTATGAAAGAACAGGGTGATGAACCAAAAAATATTGTTATAGATATTCAAAAATATACTTCAAAATCAACGACTAAACTTAAACATAACTACAAGGTTGATTTCACAATTGATAATTCATTTAGAGAGTTATTGGGTTTCTCCTCAAAAAAGATTTAAACTAATGGGACGTTTTACAGTGATAATGTCATTAAAATATCCTCAGGAATAAATTCGGTATTAATTCACTGTGATTTGATTGATGGTTCTTATAATGAAGAAAATAAGAACAAATACAATATTTTCGTTCAGTGCAAACTCAACCCCAATTTGGTTATAAATTCAATATGGAACCCAAAAATCTGGTTTATCTACCTGTGTCAGGTAAAATCATATACAGAGTAAATTTTAGGATAACCGACCATGGTAATCGCATGATTTGTTTTCATGGAGAAATTATATCAATCAGAATTCACCGACTTGAACTTTTCCAAGAAATAAATATGATGGTTATTGTGAGGAAACAAGAGTTGGGAAAATATAAAATAATTATAGGGGATGGGATGTTCCTTTCCCCATACTACAAGGGCGAAGGTATGTATCTTGGTAGAGGATACTATAAACTTAACAGACAAAGAGGTGTCGGATATCAATTTAGAGGAGATGGGATAATTGATACTCTAATGGGTATAGGTTCAACTATTCTTAAACATAAAGACCGAATTGGTTCAACTGCTTCTGCTGTGGGAAATGTAGCGGGTGCTATAAAGAGTATAAAAGATGCCCAAAAGGAATCTCATAAATTACAAGCAATAAAAGAAATTAAGAAAGGCAAAACTCAGTTGTCTCCCCAAGAATGACAGAAAATAATTCAAATACTTGGGTCAGGGTTTCAAAAGTTTTAACATCTTTTTTCCTTTTTAAATACAAGTATGGAAGCAATCGATAGTATCTATAATTTGGATGATACCATTGTTATCTCAAACTCCACTAAAAAAAAAAAAAATACTTCAAGGTAAATGCAATAACTGGAACAGACTAGAATGCAAATGGAACAAAAAGTTTTGAAATAAATAATCAACAAACTTGTTTGAATCTATCCGAAATTTTCTTGTTGTGTAAATTTACATTCACTAAGGCTGCAACTAACACAAACACTACACTCGTAAATGATTTTGTGGTGTCGTGGTAGAAGATGCTTGGCAGGCAGACACGAGCGGGGGAACAGTCGAGCTGGGCTGTGTTGCACAAGCGTGAGCGCGGGCGTACTTTGCCCGCGGCTCCCCTTTATTACGTACTCAGCACACACACAAGCCGGGCGACTACGGCATCCCTACAACGCCTCAGGCGGCGCGCACTCCTTATATTCCTGGCAGACACGATGACCACGACGACCACTCCCCCCCATCATCATGCCCCGCCCTGCATGCCCGCAGGCTATACCACACTCCTCCCTCCTAAAAGTATGATTATTAAATGATCACCATCATAATAAGCATAAACAGCACGAAGTACTACGGTCTAACAGTAGACAAGGTACAAAAAAGAAAACAGCGAAGTATAAAAGCACATCACATCATACAACGTGTGAAGCGAGCTACTGGAGAAGCACAGCAGCACTACACAGCGAAAACGCCCCCAGGCGGCTCATGCTTACATGGCCCTCGGCGAGGTCGCGGCGACCTCCCGCAGCAAACCTCCCCCGGCACCATCAAACACCTCCGGCCCATAAGGCGGCACCTCTTCCCCAGCCAGACCTGAAACAGATAAACCTTCCGAGGCCGGACCCCCGCTGTCTGGAACCCGCGGCGCCACCGCCAGACCCGACTGACCTTGGTGGGGGCGCTGAACAGCGCCCTTGGCTGGAAGCAACAAACACTCCACAACAACCCACGCACCACAATCAGTTGAGATTCCACCGCATGGCCAAAACGGCCTTGAGCGAACCCAGAGAGCCGCGCCCCAGGCGCCAGGCACGTCCGACGTTGCTGAAAGCAGAGGTGGGGGTAACGCCGACCAGCGCACGAGTCCCGGCTCCGAGTCGATCTCCGAGACCCCCACGGCCGTTAGACGGTCGCAACTCCATTCAAACCATACTCCAACCATAGGCTCGTCATAAATCAATAGGAATAACATTTGAACCATTGCAAACTCATTTTTTCCGTACAGCGCGTTCTTTTGATAAAATCCCAGCACCTGACAAAACAACTACCCGTGGCCTGGGGCAACTGGAGGCCAATAAACCCTCTTTATTCGCCCCCACCGCTCCCAAAGCCCCCACATCACATTGATCATAATACAAATCCCATCGATTGATCTCTGCCAAACCCATTCTCACACGGGAACTACTGGCATTTATTTCAACAACGTTAAACCGCATCACTCGAGCAATGAAAAAAAAATATGCAATGAACAGCAACCCACAACCCACATCACGAGTCCGTCTCTTGGTTGTTGACTCGATGTTGTGACTCGCGACTTCCTTTAACGCCACGGGCTCGCTGCAGCTCGCCGTCGAAGCTGCCCGAACAACACCGGCGCGCATTGCCTCACGAACGCTGCCGAAGCGCGGGAACTCATCGCAAGAGCTGATACGGCTCCCGCCGCTCCTGAACCGCACATCACCGCTGCAGGCAGCAACGAACGGCCGCTCCCGTTGCATCGACGCGGCTCCCGCCGCCAGAACCTCGCCCTCGGGCCTCGACGAAAGCATCGAAGAGAGCACCGGCACACCTGGAGGTACGAACTGGAGATCCAGCCCGAGGTGCGCCAGCCAGTCCCGACCCAAAAGGGCGGGCCCCTCCCCTCGCACCACGAACACCGAGAGCCAGGCGCATCGACCTCGGTAGCGCACTGAGACGTCGGCCCTCGCAAGCGGTGCAATCGCTTCACCGGTGTAGGTGTACAGCGACAAGGCCGTCTCGACTAGGCGAACACCGCGAAGACCACGAGCCGCCTGCTCGCCCATGACCGACACTGCAGCCCCGGTGTCCACGCAAAACACGGTCGGCTCGCCATTCACTTCGACCTTCACTGGCATCGGTCCTGTCACCGTAGGACCAACTGAAACCAAGCTCAACATGGGCAGCATCAGTGCCTCGGTCACTTCGACATTCACTGGCATCGGTCCTGTCACCGTAGGACCAACTGAAACCAGGCTCAACATGGGCAGCATCTCCCGCTCCGGGTCGCTGGAATCTCCGTGCCCCGGCCGCCAAACTCGACCCGGGGCATTACCGTGCACGCCATGCACCGAACACCATGCCGGCAGTAGGTCTTGACCCGGGACGGAAGGACCGCTTCGCACACCGCCATCTATGACTGTAATGATGGGCGATGACTCTCGGCGCACACCCCGTAGACGTCCTCGAGTGCTCAGACCGCCGTCCGAGTGACCGCATTGCAACGCTCGCCCACGACCCGCGCCGCAGACCGTGCGCGCGGCCGTATGCGCCTGGCACATCGCGCTGACCTCCGGACCACCTGCTGCGCCCCGACCATCGAGACCCCGGACATTCTTCAGAGCTTGCGCGACGTCCAACGCCGCGTTCAAGCCGAACCGCGTGTCCTCGTTCTTTAGCCGTGGCTTTGCAGAAATTATTCCCCCGATTGGTCGTGCCTCCATAAAACGAACACTGAGCGCGGCCGTTGCCCACTCGACGTGGCCGAAGTCGACTCCGACGAAGGCGGGCACGCGTCCGCGTGCCGTGCCCCGACTTCCCGTCATGCCTGAGCCGGCCGCGCCGGCGAGCCTCCTGGCTCCGGAGCCTGTGCGCGCGGCGAGCGAACCTGCGACATGCTCTCCGCGATGCGTACTCCTCCGGAACCTCGAACCGCGCAAGGTGCGCTGAGTTACTTGCTGCCACGCCGAACCCAGCCACCACCCTGCACACGCCGATCCGAAGATCCTCGTCAGCCAACTGTGGTGTCGTGGTAGAAGATGCTTGGCAGGCAGACACGAGCGGGGGAACAGTCGAGCCGGGCTGTGTTGCACAAGCGCGAGCGCGGGCGTACTTTGCCCGCGGCTCCCCTTTATTACGTACTCAGCACACTCACAAGCCGGGCGACTACGGCATCCCTACAACGCCTCAGGCGGCACGCACTCCTTATATTCCTGGCAGACACGATGACCACGACGACCACTCCCCCCCATCATCATGCCCCGCCCTGCATGCCCGCAGGCTATACCACAGATTTCTTCTGGAAAATGTTTGATCGTGTTCATTTGTACATTGGAACACAAGAAGTTGAAGCGGTTTATTATGTCTCTGCTGCATCTGAAATTTACACTATATTAATTTGGTGATAGAATGGGAAAGCGGGCTGTGGAAGGTTTTATTCCTGATATGTCAACAGGAACAAACACAGACCCTGGATATAGTCATAGGAAAAGAATGTATAATGATGAAACAAAAGCAGATAATAGTTTTACTGTGGCAGTTCCTCTTAAAGGTATATTTGGATTTTGTGATCATGATAAAGGTCTGTATGGTCTTAAAATTACATTTCAACTACAAAGGAATGATAATGAAAATAGATTACTTCATGGAGTTGCTAGTGCTTTTGGTGATCAGAATAAATTTGTAATTGATGAAATTAGTTGGTATATTAGTGAATATACTCCTAATCTTAAAACAGAAGAGATGTTGAATAGAAGACTTAACTCAAAGAAGCCACTCAATGTATCATACTGTTACGTTTGAGGGGGGGTATGCATTCAAAGGGTAATTAGGATGTTTAATTCGGTATGCCATGCTGTTCGAGTTTACCAGGATCTCGATGTAATAAGTAGCAATTCAGTGGTTTAGAAGTTGTCTAGTAAATGTTCATTTCTTCAAGGGGGGGAAATGATAATTGTCACGTAATTAGATAGGGACACGGGATAGGGTAAGTGTGTCTGCGTAAACCCCTTTTGGTATTCTCTGGAGACTGGCCGTGACGTCACAGGACAGTGCAGCGGATGGCTCCGCCCCGTGATCACGATTGGCAGAAGGCGACGGCGGTGGGCCAATAAACGGCTCGATTGGAAGTGACGAGGACAGGAGGATAAAAAGGTTCTGTTCGGGGTCGAAAAGGAAGAGGAAGAAGATTACAACCAAAAGATCGTGTTTTTTTGGTGTGGAGGCTGTTGCGCGGGGAGCATCCTTGTTGTTGTGCTGATTCGATCGTGTTCTTGATCGTGTCTTGGAGCCTTGCTGAGCCTCGTGCCTCACCTTGGTTGGCTCTGGGGTTCTGCTGACTCGGAGTACGGAGTCGAACGGCGGGCGGACCTGCCTCCCTCTCCTGCTCGCAACTTGGCACCAGAACTGGTTCCCTGGCGGCTGTGAGCAGACTTGGGCCAAGACCAGGAGGTCAACAGCACCACGGTTTCTCCTGCCCCCCTGACGAGAGCAAGGCCAGCTCGTCCGACGCCGATCCAGGGACAGTTGCGTCCACACCACGGTCCAGCCTGACCACAAGAAATAGCTACGTTGTGTGTGTGTGTGTGTGTGTGTGTGTGTGTGTGTGTGTGTGTGTGTGTGTGTGTGTGTGTGTGTGTGTGTGTGTGTGTGTGTGTGTGTGCTTGGCGCCTTAGAGGGATTGAGAACTGTATATTCATTGGAATTGTCTGTGTTTTTCCCCACGCCCGATCCCACACCATCCCGTCGAATCGCCCCGGATCCCTCTTCTTGCTGAGTCTTGTTATTTCTGGTAATAATAAAAACAAATAAACATCATCAACTCAGTGAAAAGTGACTCATGCCACCTTCCTCGTCCCGTTTGCGGTAGAGCGATTAGAACCGCCATGTTTGGGTTATAAATAAATAAACCGCCTCCATCGTTTCGGCTCATTCTACGTTGGCGGGACTGTTCAAGTCCCGTGGACGTCACAATACCTTAAAAGAAGATGTCAACATGGTAAACTGAACCAAACCACTTACACGTGGAATTTGGGTGTTCTGGAAGGAAAGCCACTATATCTGTGGATAATTTTTTTAAAAACCAGATGTTGATACTGCTACTGATAAGAATAATGCATTGAGTGATAATGCTAAGGTGAAACAACTTCGTGTTTCTCCAGATGGAACATTTTATCCACGAGATAGATTGGAAATTAATTGGGAAAAAGTGATTATGCTGAAGCATACAAGTCTTACCAAAAGGTGTGTGAAAGCAATGGAAATAAAGAACCTATTTTGGATATGACAGCATTTAAAAGTTTGTATAATCTATGCGATTGACCTGAGTGCTCAAAAGGAAACTATAAAGTCTAATCGAGTGGATAGTTCCCTATACATTGAAAGAGGAGAGAGTGAAGAAGTTGATACATATTGTTTGCTTTTGGAAGAAACAGAATTACAGATTACTACAGATAATGGTGTTATGATTAGTCACATTTTTTTTGTTAAATACATGAGTGGTAAAGTACCAACTGGAGTATATGTTAATCAAATCAATCTTCATAAACTATCATCTTGTATTCAAAATCAAAAGCCTTGTACGATTAACGTGAATACAATTTCGAAACGAATGAATCTCTTCAAGAAAGTCGTTCATCTTTATCCACTCGTCATGTAAATCAGATAATTCATTCTCCACATCTGTTATTAACGATGTTCTGATTCGGAACAACCTGTTGAAAAAAAGACAATAATCATAATCAGTTGTATAGTGATTTAATTCTGCTTTAAACAAAAAATAATAAATTGGGCTGAGAATCTCACCTCTCATCTTGTGAAAAGGATTGATCCGTAAGGTTGTCGTAAGAATCTGAATGCTCCATTTTCGTAATAAAACACGAACGGCACACAAGTCGGTTTAAATAAGCAACTTCATGACGTAATGGGGGATTTCACAACAATGGTTTTTTCAAAGCGTATTTGCACGAAAGGAAATGACTTGGTTCGGGTGAGTCAGCTTGGGAGAGATGTGGGCGAGACGTTCTCAAGCAATCTGACTCATTTTAACACGAAAATGAAAATGCTTTAAATGATTTTGATAAAACCTACGTTTAAAAGCCTGTTAGTGTTCAGATGATTTAACCACGAGGGACAAGGTCAGAGAATACTTCCTCATTTTGAAGCACAACTGTGCTCTGAAAAAAACACTTCTGCATTTTAAGAAACCGAATGGGGAATAGCTTTTTTCTTTCATGCTTGAAGAGATAAAGTGAATATACTCGATGGTGATCAAAAAATGGTGATGTCTATGGTGATGTCTCTCTTTATGTCTCTCTGATTAAGTGAATATACTCGACTCTTTGAATGGAATGCAAATATAAAAGGAAAGAAGTGCTTTCATCAGTAAGTCTTAGTTTAACATTTGCTCAATGGGGAAGAGATCAGTCTCCTATTTTGACCTTTTGGGGCTTGAGACGGTCTCAATTTAACATTGGCTTGTATGGGAGGGGGAGAAAATAAGTCTCCTGTTTTGGGCATTTTGGGCTCGATTCAGAGAGTTTTTCCCATTTTCCCCATTCATTTGTATAGATGCCTTAGAAACCCCATTTATCCTCTACTCTTATTGCTCGAGTTGTTGTATATACAATGCGTATCACGGGGTGTTTTTTTAAGCAAATTTAAAATATTGTTACGGTTGTGGAAATTCACAGGACACCATATAGGTCCTTAGATCAGTTATGTCGATAAGTCTGTGTTCAGATAGATTTCCCCACCGATGTTTAAAGGGATTTATTTGTGTAAAAGGACTGTGAATCTTCAGTTAGCCGTTTTTCTTTTGCTGTCTTTATTTTGGACCAACCACCTCTCAACCACCACAACCACCACCAACCCCATCTCAACAACCACAGCCACCTTCTCCACAACCACACAACCACCTTAACCACCACCGCACAACCACACCACCATCACAAAACGCCAGCCACGCCACTGTTACCACAACCACCGTAACCAGAACCACATTTCCACCTCGGCACACAGTTGCGAGAAGCCTGGCATTCGTCGAGGGAGAACGGACGACGGACTCACCCCCTCCCCCCAACGAATAACCATGCAAGAGGAACAAAAACCAACGAAAGCTATGAAAAAAGGGCAAAAGAAAGGCCCCAATCCAGGGGAAAAAAACGCCCTTCTTCTGGAAGTTTCCCACGCGTGCTGGAAGAAGGGGCGGGAGGCGAGGGCGGGTGGAGCTCGAGATATAAGGAGGCGCAGGCTCTGGTGTGTGTGTGTGTGTGTGTGTGTGTGTGTGTGTGTGTGTGTGTGTGTGTGTGTGTGTGTATGTGTGTGTGTGTGTGTGTGTGTGTGTGTGTGTGTGTGTGTGTGTGTGTGTGTGTGTGTGTGTGTGTGTGTGTGTGTGTGTGTGTGTGTGTGTGTACACTGAAGTTTCTATCTCTCTCGCTGGGCCCTGCATCGCGCGCGCTCGCTGGATCGCGCTCGCTGGATCGTGCACGCTTTGGCTCTCCGGCAGCGAGCTCTCTGGGTCGGTTGTGACGAGAGCGGGGAAAACGAGATTGAAGGTGCCGAGACGCCAGTGCTCTCTGGGTCGGTCGTGACAAGGTCGGATCGAGGAGGACAGAGCCCGAGAATCCACCTCACGGTCACGATTTTCTTTCCTTTTCTTTCTGGGTTTTTGTATGAGAGTCTGTGGCGCCGTGTCCGTTAAGTAAACCTGGTTTAGTGTACGATAATAACTATAGACAAACGGTTGTAGTTCTCTTTCTGCTCGTGTCCTGGTCCCTTACCCCCATTGCTCACATACGTGCTTGTACATTGCATTGCTTTTGTTTGCCTCGCCTGATTGCATACATGACTGCATATCTGTCGTGTGTGTAATAAATGTCTGTGTGTGAATGTCGACCTGTTTACTGCATCCTTTCCCTTCATTGAGCTGCCGTATTGCATTCGGGATATAGTTGGTTCTTAATAACCGAAAAGATAATCGGATCCAGCGGGGCTTGGCGAAATACACCACTCGGCAGATCGCAAACGGAGCGAGCTGCTTAGCGGCTCATGTCCAAGCAGGTCCCGTCGAGGTGTAAATCCCCAGCATTTGTCTGCGCGCATAATTAGGTAAATCGACAATTCGGTGATCAGACTCTGTCGCGCGCGGACAGAATAGCTGGCTGGTTTTCCTTGTGATTAAATATACACCCGTAGCTGGATTTCGGCGTAGATCCGAAAGCTGCGACGAGGTTTGTCCGTTCGGTGGGCGAGAAGCGGCCGCCATTGGCTAGAAGCGGCCGCCCGCACGCCGACGGGCGGGAAGCCACAACAATATTCTCATTTGTACTATACAAGAACCTTGATTTATGAAAGTTTTTTTTTTTCCAGAGGCAGATTGACCCACAAGATTTATAATAATAGTTGTAATTTATATATGTAATTGTTTATAAAATAAAAAATATATCCCTTAATATCTCATCTTGGTTCACAACAATATATTTATATTTTTCAGTCGAGTGCTTCATATAATCCCCAAATTCCTTTTAACTGCATAATGAAGAACAATTGTCTCTCCAAAAATTGTTTATATCCATTGAATTTAACTTGAATAAAATAAAAGTATTAGCATTGTTTCTTTTTGAGCGACGAGGAAGTTGAAAGTATGATTGACTAAGATAAATACAATTACAAGAAGAATGTCTCCCTCTTGTGTAGTAGCTATCCATTACCGTTTGGTTTCTCTCATTAACACAATCAAAAATAACGAGGTTCTTTTTTGATTTATCCAAATCTTGGGGAGAAGGTATATCATCTGTATTATCACTAAAAATACAAGTTATTGGTTTTGATTTCTTTTTATATCTCTGTGGATCACAAAATAGTTGTATTATATCTTCAATGTTGTAATCATTTAGTTTGTTTTGAAGTTTAAATAAACTGATTATATCTTCTTTTTGAAGACCAGCATTAAAACCGTGTGAGAGTCGTTGATACTCAGGTTGAAAACTTGACTTTGTAAAGATTATCATAATCTATAAAGTTGGGAGTAAGGAGCATCTTTAAAAGTCAGCAGGTTTTTCCACATCCACTTGAACCAACTATGAGACATCTTTATGAATTTGGAAGATTTTTATGGTTGTTAAATTTTATCTTATTTTCCCAAATGGGTAAAAAATCATTCATTTATATATTTGGAAAACAGGTTATTATCTTGCCAAAACTAAGTTTTTGCAAGATCTGTTACTTGGTAAGTTTTTTATCTTGCCAAAACGAAGTTTTTGCAAGATCTGTTACTTGGTAAGTTTTTTTTGTTTGTTTGTCTGTAATCATTGGATTTTTCACCTTTATATCACTCTGTAGAGCACAATTCTCATCGGAAACTCTTGTGGGTACACATATCATAGTATTATTACAATACCCTTCAGCACACATAAAGGTCAAGGTCAAGGTCAAAGGTCAAGGTCACTTTGCGGTAAATCATGGCGGCCGACGAAACCCCTATTTTTTGAGTAATTTTAATCGAATCATCTCCAAACTTTATGGGAATGTACTATATGGTCTGGCACTCAGCTGATTAGTTTTTGGTGGCGATTGGCCTTGACCTTCATGGTTATCACCTGAGGTCAAACATATTTGACCCCAAGGTCAAATTTTCAAGTTTTAGGAACCATATCGTGTAGTACCTCAAATTGAACACCTCGATGAGTGCTTTCTAGATATGTCAAGCTTGAGACATTATTATGTCATTTGGTGACGTTATGAGGCAAACGCATATTTTTCATGGTTACTCTGTAGAACGATTCTCATCGGAATCTCTCGTAGGCAGATATTCCTCAAGGAGTCGCTCCTGGTGGATAGCAGCTCTGTTCACCTCAGTGTAACCTTAAAGAAGTCACACGTGGTCACCTTTTGGCAAGATACAGGTTTTAACTTATTTATAAAATATTTAACTTAATTCTAAAATAAGTTTTATTTAGTTGGGAGATGGAGACCACAAGACAAGCTCTTTGGGCCACATGCCCTATCGTCTATATCATGTGTTGATATTTCGCTGAAAATGGCAAATCATGAATAATATATAACAATCCTTTGAACATTTCTCAAATACGTTCAGTTTCTTAAATTGTAAGGAAAGGTGTGTTATCACCTTCATACTTTACATTAATTTCTCTAATCAATCTTGTAAAGTAATTCATTTTTGGTGTAAATCTAGAAGAATTATATTCCTTTTTATATTTTTTATTATCATTAATTAGAAGATAATCACAGAATATACATTGTTGATAGGCTTTTGACTGTGTTTCATCCCACCTAATCATATGCAGGACAATTCTCAAATTTGTCATATGGAGAATCAGGGAATTCAAGAAGCTCAAGATCGAGTAAACTATTCATATTTATAAAGTAAAACTTTGCTTAAACTAAAATTCATCTTCGGTACTTTCATTGGTGCTTTCACAATCATCTATAAAACTACTTTCATAACTATCGTTTGAACACAAACCCTCGCTATCATAACTGTCATCACTCTCATAATCTTCAAAATCTTCAGTTGAATAATGACTCATATTTAATTAGTAGAAAAAAACATTACCATCGATATCTATATACTTTTTTTCATTAACAGATTCAACTACAACATTTTTTATATTAAAGGTAATTTTAAAATATTCCTTTACTACTATTGAATGAAATGTCATTTCACCTAATATATTAACATCCTTTATTTCATCAGGATTTACATCTTTAGGGTTGTTGAAAAACAATACAAATTTCTCCTTGCATATTACAGATGGTCTTATCTTTTCTTTCCAAAGCTTCATCCATAAGGTTGTTCTTTTTTGCTACTTTTTATTGTTTCATTGCTTTTCTCATTTTGAATATATTGCCAGAAGGAGAGGAGAAACTTTTGTAAGAGCTACTTTAATTGATGTTCTTCCAGATATACTAAAAGCCCTTCCACTGAAGGAAATTGAAGAACTCATATTATTCACCATAATTGTTTTTATCCAGTAGTTGTTCTATTTATCTTTATTCAATTTTACATCCTCAACATATTTCTCAGTATCTTTTCCAAATGAAGAGATTGATTGAAACTTGTCTTTTGTATCTTGATACATTGTATTTATTAAGTGAAAAAAGTTGGAGGACAAAATGGTTTTAAGCACAGATTTACCAACAACTTAAACAGAATTTTGATCAAGAAAATTTTATTTTAAGCAAAGTTTTGTTATACAAATATGGTGAATACAATGTACTGCGATGTTTGTAATCATGAATATAAATGTTATAAGAAACACCTTCAAACCAACAAACACACATTCAATCTTTTCAGACAAATATCTCCACTTGACCAAGAAACAAAACATTGTGATAGACGTGATAATGATATTCTTTTAAAAAAAATTATAATAAACACCTTCAATCACGCAAACACAAGAACAATGAAGGGAAGGTGCGACTAAATTCTCCATTGAAAACAATGATGGGGCATTTAAAGGGCATATAAAAATAAGATTGTTTCACTTTCAAGACCCTGGACCATCTTCAATCATGGAAGCTATTGATATGGTTAAACAAAGTATTGAAACTATAATTAAAAAGACATTAAGTGAAATGAAAACTTTTAAGTTTTATATCGGAGTAAAATTGAATATGGTAAGACAAGGCGACGAAGTTACTCCCTATATGAGGACAAACCCTCACTTTATCTCATCATTTCAAGATTTTGTAAGATGTGATGTTTACGATGAACTCCAGAGACAAGAACAAGATGTTGATAACACTGTCGTAGATAGTGGATTTACTATTACAAAAATAATGTTTTCAGATATACACTTCTTAAAATCAGATCCTCTTCAAGCTTCTTCTTATATTGATTTACCAAAAGATATAAAACTTCAGAAAGCAGTTGTTAATATTCAAAACAAAGATAATAAATGTTTTCTATGGTTTGTTTCTTTCTCACTTACATCCTCCACAATGGAATTCTGAAAGGGTTGAACATCATAAGAAATACGAGAATACATTAAATGTTAAAGATTTAAAGTTTCCAATGTCATTGAGAGATATTCCTAAATTTGAGAAAATGAATAATCTATCTGTTAATGTATATGGATTAATCGATACAAATAAAGTTCAGATATTAAAAATTTCAAACAACTATAAAAATGATGAAACACACATTGACCTTCTCTACTTTACTTCAAAGGAAAAATCACATTATGCTTTCATCAAAAACCAATCAAGATTAACCAAATCACAACTGTATAAGAGAAAATGTAAAACGTATCCTTGAAAGAGACGTCTCAACTCCTTTCACACAAAAGAGCGATTAAATCAACATTCGAAATATTGTAGTAATCATAATTCAACCGTAATCAATTTACCAAAAGCAGGTTCAAACATATCATTCAAAGATTTTAACAAATCTATAAAACATCCGTTTGTGATATATGCTGATTTTGAAAGTATCCTTGAAAAGATAGATACTATTTCTCCAAATCCAAATAAATATCAAAAACATACTCCTTGTGGTTTCTGTTATTATATAAAATCATCTGTTGATGATGAATACAACAAGGTCGAACTTTACAGAGGAGAAGATGCCTCAGAGGAGTTTGTAAGACGATTGGAAAAAGACTGTATAAGATGAAGAGAAATAATGGTTGAAACCTATAAACCAATGTCATTAACAAAGGGAGAGAAAAAGGAATTTAGAAAGAACAGTATCTGTCATATTTGGGAGGAGAAAATTGAGGGAGACGTCAAGGTTAGGGATCACTGTCATCCTACTGGTAAATTTTGAGGTCCAGATCATTCCTGTTGTAATCTTAATTACAAGCCTCCAAACTGTATTCTTGTCTTTCTTCGCAACAACGCTCATTGCAACACACATCTATTTATAAATGAACTTTCAAAGACATCTGGAGATATGTCTGCCATTCCAAACACAGATCAAAAATACATCTCATTCACAAAAACAATTCATACATCCCCCATAACCCATATCAATTTTTTTGACACATACAAGTTTATGGCAAGTATATTATCGAACTTAGCATCATATCTTAAAAAAAAAAAACTTACCGAATCTGAAATCACATTTCTCAAATCAAGAAGAGATTGATCTCTTATCACAAAAGGGAATATTGTTATAGGTTCGGACGCTGGAGGGATTCGCACCCTACTCTTCACAGCGAAATGTTGAAGATTCGGCATCACTTAACAGCACCGCCATCTCAGGGGTTATAACGCCGGCTGGTTCGGCACAGGCCTCGGGTTACGTGCCGCGGATCACGATACCAACGTACACCTGGGCCGTACCAGTTGGGGAAATAGACCCCGGCTACAGACTGGATTTGTCAGAGACCGAGCGAAGTCTGCCAGTCCGTAGCCCGTTTGGTTTTATATACAAATCAAGTGAATTGTTCCTCAGCGCGGCACGAATAGATTCAAAGCGGCAACTTTCATATGAATCAGCCAGATTTATTGGGGACACATCGGGGAAACACAACACAAGCAAAGCATTCACGAACGTCATCATTCATCTATAACCCGCTCTTAACTAGGGAACTACGGATATGGGGTTCGAAGGGGCCCCTAGCGAAAGAAACCTGAGACAACATGCAGACAAGACACGGAGTACTTGGTAGTGCCTCATGGACACGAGGAAAGTGTCAAAGGCACGAACGCGGCTCGTGAGAATCCACTGTCAACGGATTCGAGTGCCCAAGCTCAAGTACGCCGCGTGGCAAGATGGCAGCGTCGTCCTTTTGTCGCACCGCTCACACACCAGCCTCAGCGCGTTCAGCCCCTGTACGGTCGACGGCACAAGACAGTCATTTCTATGGTGGGTTCCAGCTGGTTTCTCCAAGTTCCAGTATGCGAATCCAGGCTTGGCCTGTTCACCAGACTAGGCCAAATCGGGTTGTTGGGCTCCGCAGGTGGATCGATGGGATCACAAGACGTGTCGAGCCGTGCCGTGAGTAAGGATAGTCCCAGCCTCCGTGACTCGACTCCGGATGGACCTCTCGATGACCTCCTCATAAAGTCGATCGCTGACTCCCCTCATGCAGTTCCTCTTGCCTTTCCACGAAGCCAATCACAGACTCACAAAGCCGTTCCCAGACCGACAGAGCAGCCAGTTCCTTTTACAGCAGATCGCAGACTCAAAAAGCTGTCCCCAGACCGCCAAAGCAGCCAGTACCTTTTACAGCATATCATAGACTCTCACACTAGCTGTTTCTTCCTTGCCTTCCCGGGGCTCGCTCTTCTGGCACGCCTCCGGGGATACATCATTGGTCCATCCTTCCAGTCCGCAGACGCTCTCCACCAATGGGCCGCCGACACGTCTCGCCGACCGACACTCTCACAGCGCTGGGCGGGGGCTAGTTAGAAGGGGGGGAAGGAAAAAGAAGCAAGGCGCCCCTCGGAACACCACCACTGTCCGAACACTGGACAGCCTGCTACACATGTAATGTCCGATTACCAAACAACCTGGCTAAACATGCATTTAAGGGGGGATCTGGGCTAATCCTATATTTAATAACCCACTAAGGGCCCATTTCCACAACAATATATCCATATGACTACATGGATTCATTTGAGAAGTTTAAAGAAACACAACTTCCTTCAAGGAAGGTGTTGCTGTGTTCACTATTACACAGCCCCAGGTTTGGCTTGGAGTGAGATGTTAAAAATGACAAAACAAATTTTGGAATTAATCAGTGATATAGATATGCTTTTAATGATAGAGAAGGCTAAAAGAGGAGGAATATCTCAAGGATGTTCCAAGAGATATGCCAAAGCAAATAACAAATATCTTGGTCCAACACATGGAACATGTCTTTCAATCCAGGCAAATCTCACACTCTCACTATGTCTCTTCGAAAGGACCGTTTAGAACCCCCCCCCCCATCCACTTTCACAACAATCCTCTGGAAGAAGTCTTTTCTTTCAAGCTTCTGGGTCTCACTATCTGCCATGACCTTTCATGGGAAAGTCACATTTCCAACCTCGCCTCCAAAGCCAGTGGCCAACTGGGAATCCTCCGTCGTGCAAAGTCCTTCCTCGGCCCTCTCGAGCTCCTGACCACTTACAAAGCTTTTGTCCATAGCCTGATGGAGTACTGCTCTCCCCTCTGGGCTGGTGCTCCTGCCTCCCACCTTTCTTGGCTTCACGCTGTCGAAACCAAGGCATTTAGGTTCATCGGCATCTCCCGCAATGAAGCCGAGTCTTTAGGCCTCTCACTCAATCACCACAGGTTGGTTGGTGGTCTTTCTGTCTTCTACCATCTCCTCTCCAGCCTTGCCCCCCTGCTCTCTCTGCGATTTGTCCCCACCACATTTCCACAGGGCGCTCAAGGTCCGCCAACAACCCCCTTCTGGTAAAACTACCAAAATCACGAATCACTGCTCACCTTCACTCTTTCATTCCTCTTTTTCCTGCCTTTGGAATAAACTCCCTCACTCTATTCTTTCCCATTCTTCCCTCCAGGCTTTCAAAACAGCTGTTCACCACCACCTCTTATCATCCCCCATCCAAATCCTCGATCTTTTCTACCCCCAATAATCCACCCAAGCCCACTTCCTTCAATTCCCCTGATTTCCTTCCTGAAAGTCCCTGTAATGTCCATCTTCTCTTCCCCATGTTCCCCGTCCCATCCCTCTCCCTTCCACAGATCTCCTAATGTGTCTGTTCCCCACTGTTTTGTCCCTCCCACTCCCGCCCCTCTTGTCTCATGCCCCCTTGCTGTGCGTTGTGTGTTAGCTCTCATACGAGCCTCGACAAGGTATACAAAAAAAAAATCTTCCCGATTATAATAAGAATGAGGACAACTCTTACCTGATGTATTATGATGCTAACAATTTGTATGGGTGGGCTATGTCTCAATCTTTACCTTATGGAAAACTTAAATGGGTTAAAGAAAAATATTATGCAAAAGTTTTACAAGACATTGTTGTCTCCTCTCAAAAAGAATTGGATGAAGCTGAAGTTGGATATTATTTTGAGGTTGATTTAAAATTTCCAGAAGAACTTCATCACAAACATAAAGACCTACCTTATGCCTCTGATAAAGAAAGTCCAAGAAAAGAATGGTAAAGTGATTGCCAACAGTCATTCAATATAGAAGGTAAATCTGCAGAAAAACTACTAACCACATTAAATGATAAAGAAAGTTATGTTTTGCATCAAAGGAACTTGAGACAATATTTTTATCTGCTGGTTGAGAGTGAGGAAAATTCATTGGATTTTGAAATTTAAACAAAGTCATTGGTTGAAGAAGTATATTGATTTTAATACAAAAAGGAGAACAGAAGCAAAAACAGAATTTGAGAAGGACTTTTATAAATTCATGAATAATGCTGTATTTGGAAAGACTATGGAAAATGTTAGGAATCGACAAAACACAAGACTTGCTCCATCTTGGAAACAGGCTTCAAAGTTAATTAATCGACCAAGTTTTGAAAGAGCGGAGGTGTTTTCAGATAACTTTTGTGCTGTTCATTTGAAAAAAAGACAGTATTGAAATGGATTAACCTATTTTTATCGGAATATCAATTCTTGACTTGTCAAAGTCATTAATGTATGACTATTACTATAATAATTTAAAATCAAAGTATAAGGAAAATGTGTCATTGTTATTTTATATATATATATATATATATATATATATATATATATATATATATATATATATATATATATATATATGGATACAGATAGTTTTATATTAGAAATTAAGACAAGTGATGTATATGAGGATATGATTGATAATATTGATATATATGATACAAGTAATTATAAGTCAGGTGATGTGTTGTTTTCATCAAAGAATAAAAAGGTTATTGGTATGTTTAAAGATGAATTGGGTGGGAAGGTCATGAGTGAATTTATAGGATTGAGATCAAAGTCTTATGCTTTTATGTATATTGATAATAATAACATTGAAAGGTGTGATAAGAAGCTAAAGGGAATAAAGAAAAATATAATCAAGGAAACAATAAAAAACCAATGTGACCCGCAGGGTGACCCTTATCTTGCCAAAAGGTGACCACGTGTGACTTATTTAAGGTCACACTGAGGTGAACAGAGCTGCTATCCACCAGGAGCGACTCCTTGAGGAATATCTGCCTACGAGAGATTCCGGTGAGAATCGTTCTACAGATTAACCATGAAAAATATGTGTTTGCCTCATAACGTCACCAAATGACGTCATAATGTCTCAAGCTTGACATATCTAGAAAGCACTCATCGAGGTGTTCAATTTGAGGTACTACACGATATGGTTCCTAAAACTTGAAAATTTGACCTTGGGGTCAAATATGTTTGACCTCAGGTGCTAACCATGAAGGTCAAGGCCAATCGCCACCAAAAACTAATCAGCTGAGTGCCAGACCATATAGGGGAGACCGGGGCTAAAGGGAACACTTTTCACATTTTTGGTTCTCACATGAAATCTTTCTTAGTACTAGATACATTAGGAGTTGTATGTGATAGCCCAGTGAAAGAACTGCACTTCAACAGTGATCAAGAACAGTAATAATATATAAATAGTTTTCCATAGCCCAAAACGTAAGAGGTGTTTGACTGTTCTGACTTGCCCCGCTCATGGGTTAGTTGAAACACTGTGTGGGGCAAGATAAAACTTTCCCTCAACACATGACTGCAACAGACTCTATTCTTGCTAAACCAACTTTATTACCTCACTATGAAAATATTCTTTCTTTGAACAAACATCACAATGATCAAAACATGACTTTAGATCATGTTTCACACTATTTGGACTATAAGCTCAGATAATTTCGCATACTGAGACAAAAAAAATCAGTAGTGACAAGAGCTCCATGTTCTGCAGAGGTCATAGCACCAACTTGTTTTACACCCTTCCCTGCAATAACTTTGCTTGGTTTCTGCACTGTTGTGCAGCCTGTTTCATCAATATTCCAAATGTCCTTACACTGAATTTTATGCCTTGTCATCACTGTCTCCAAATTCTCAAAGAACGACTTAACATTGTGTTGGTTAAAACTTGTTGCCCGACTGAGGGATGTTGCCTCTGGAGTTCTGATGGAGATTTTTGTGTGTCGCTTTAGAAAACCGGACAGCCAATCTGGTCCAGCTGATCTGTTTTCCTTCCAATTCTCAGGCATGTTCTTATTATTTTTGAGTGCAAATTCATATGCCAAACTTCTAAGCTCTTTTGGTGCAAGGCCATAGTACAGTTGTGATGCTTTCAAAATGTAGGAAACAAGCATCTCTTCTTCAACACTGTCAAACACTTGCTTCCCATTCCAGTATCCAACACGAATATCTGGAAACTCGCCTGCATTTTCAGTGTTCATTCCCTTCAGTTTGAGACAGTATCGTTGCAAAGTAACATGTGGAATGTCAAACTCTTTGGCAACAGTTCTACATGGTATCTTGCTGTCTATCACCTGTCTTGCAGCACGAATCATTACATCTGGAGCAATACTGGCATTCTGTGTTTTTCTTGTATACTTTCGTACCATCTTGATTACATCAGGTCATCCACACACTGACACAACAAGTTATAGTCTGGACAAATGTAAATGTGATCACAGCGTGTCAGTGGTTCTACAATTCTCATGAATTTTTTGGCACATTCCAGAACAGACAGTGGATATTCATCTGGTCCATTAATCTGATTAGAAAGGATGTAGATCAAAGCTTCCTTGCATTTTGCACCGAAGTAAGTATGGCTGCCAATCAAGTTAATCATCAGGAAGATGATATTGGTTTGACATTCATCATCAGGTTCTGAATAGAATAGTTTAGTAAGGGAAATTCGAATGTAGTTGGTCTCAACACTGGTCCCACACTTTCTTCTTATTCCACTCTCTCGGTTCAATAGCTGTGGATAAATATTGCCATTTGACACGCTCCAATGAAAACCATCCACAAGCATTCTGAAAGAAAAAGCAAAAAGCTTCAGGAAGAATTATACATTATCAGACTATAAAAGGTGTCTGGGGCTAGTTGGAACATGTTCCAACTTGTCCCAGTTGAATTGTTCAATTAGCCCCAGCTGCTCATTTACATTTCATCATGGCTGATTAACAAACCGATTGCATATGGAGTCTGAAGACAACCACACTTAGTAAGATCTATCGATGTTCTTGCCACATGTGATAACTGACAAATACTGCAATGTGAAGCTTCAGTTACAGAACAAGATGTTTAGCATGCTTAAAATTTACTGAGTAATGGAAAAATCAACAAACCTCATCTGGTGTTCTTGTCTAGTGGCCTTCCTCACATGGAACAAAATGGCTGAAAGGGCACGTAAGACAGGAAGTGTGATAGGCTGAAATGGCAGAGATGTAGCAAACGATTTTATTGGTAGATGCAATGTTTCAACCTACCCCATGTTCCATCTAGCCCCGGTCTCCCCTACTACATTCCCATAAAGCTTGGAGATGATTCGATTAAAATTACTCAAAAATAAGGGTTTCGTCGACCTCCATGATTTACTGCAAAGTCACCTTGACCTTTATGTGTGCTAAAGGGTATTGTTATAATACTACGATATGTGTACCCACAAGAGTTTACGATGAGAATTGTGCTCTACAGAGTGATATAAAGGTGAAAAATCCAATGATTACAGACAAACAAACAAACAAAAAAAAAACTTACCAAGCAACAGATCTTGCAAAAACTTCGTTTTGGCAAGATAATAAACTTTATACATTATTACAACTGTTTAACATTAAAGAAGGAAGAGTACAGAAAAATGAATACAATAAGAAATTATAAACATCAATTATATGCAGAGGAGATAAATAAGAAAGCATGAGGAGTTTTTGATGATTAAAAATACATTTTAGAGAATGGAATCAATAGTCTTCCTTATGGTTATAAGTACAAGTGCTAAGATATTGGGTTGGGAATTTTAAAAGGCTACCGCCATCTTTTTTGCTGATTTATAAATGATAGAACCAAGCAATAACCAAACCAAAGAGTGGAGATGTAATCAGCCTTGGTATTTAAATGGATAACATAAAGAATGTGAGAAATATCAAATAAGTCTTTTTGAAGAAATAACCGGGATAAAAGTAGATCAAACAAATAAGCAGATAAATTTAATTACAAATATGTTGGAGGATGTAAAGAAAAAAAAAACAATATCCTTGAATAGACTGAAAACTTTGATGGTTATCAATTGAACAATGTAAAAACAATTTACTACAATCTTAAAATGATATGTGGCTCAGGAGGTGGTCAAACAAGAGCATTGAGAGAAGTTTATCATTTCATTTCTGCTCAACAAAGACATTTAAACCAAGAACTAAGTTTCAAAGTAATCTTTGTGAATATACTCGATGGTGATGAATGTAATAGGAAAATTAAGTTATTCCCCAAAGTAGAACATGGACAAATATTCATTGGTTCACTCTTTGAGTGGAATGAAAATATGAAAGGAAAGAAGTGCTTTAATCAGCAAGTATCAATTTTACATTTGCTTGTATGGGAGGGGAGGAAATGAGTCGCCTATTTTGGGCTTTTGGGGCTTGAGTCAGTCTCAATTTTACATTTGCTTGTGTGGGAGAGGGAGGAAATCAGTCTCCTATTTTACATTTGCTTTTATGGGAGGGAAGGGAATCAGTCTCAATTTTACATTTGCTTGTATGGGAGGTGGAGGAAATCAGCCTCCTATTTTGGGCTTTTGGGCCTCGAGTCAGAAAGTGTTTTCCTTTTTCCCCATTCATTTGAATGGCTGCCTCAGAAGCCCAATTTATCCTCTACTAATGAGCCTTCCTTGTTGATCCCTATCCTGTCGAGCTCCTTTTAAAATGCTCCTCTTTTGTCATTCTCTGATTTGTCAGAGTACATCTGCTGATATTTAATTTTGTAGTTTTCCTTTTTTTCTTTGCAATCATTGGGGCTGTTTCTGTTTCTCTTTCATTTTCCTGTGTGAAGATTGTCATGGGGTCCGCAAGGCTAACCCCTGCTCCAGCAGGGAAAATGGCCTTAAAATGCCTGTTGTTTTTTTCCTGTGTGGTATCCATCATTTATACCTGGTTTTGGAAGTTTGTTGCTAAATGGATAAAGGATCCCTTTTCTTGTTTGTTGTTTCCTTGCTCGTGTACAAATCTCATCCAATAGTCTGTTGAGCTTTTCACATACTCCGCTAATCCTACACACGATGTTCTGTGCACTTGGCGATGCTCCATCAAACCACCTCCTCCTTCTTGTCCCGGTAAGTAAAACCTCGGTATGCATTTGTTTTTATGGAATATCTTGTGAATAGTTAGAAGTTTCCTTGTTTTGGTGTCTAGATTGTAGATCTCCAATTATGGTCAGATTATAATAGCACAGCTATATAGACCGGGAGCCCACGGGGCTTAGCTCAAGCGAAGAGGGGAACAATTGCCGTCCTCATGGTAAGATGCCAGATGATATTCTCACCTCAGAACTCTGCGTCTGCCGGGACACTGCTGCTGGGTTGACATTCTGTGGTCAATATCCGTATCGCATTATCGGCGATAGCTCAACCTGGCAGCGGAACGGCCCCAAGTAGGTTTCTGATATTATTTGTATAGCTTGTAACACGGTATAAACAATGACAGACGATTTCGCCGCAGGAATACCGGTGACAGACACTAATTAGATGCTGCAAAAATCAGGCTAGCTCAACTGAATAGCGGAACGGCTAAAACCAACGCAGAATGCTAGTAAGGGGTCCCCTGAGTACAAAAGGAGCACTGACAGACAACTTGGTCGCTGGCCCCCCAGGACAGACGCTCCCTAATTCAGGATCCTTTGGTTGCGCGAGCTCAACCGAACAGCGGAACGGCAAAAACCAACGCAGAATGGTAGTACCAGGTCCCCTGAGTACAAAAGGAGCACTGACAGACAACTTGGTCGCTGGGCCTCCAGGACAGACACTCCCAAGTGGGGCGTTCTATGTCAAGTGTACACATTTTCAGCGAAATTTTGACACATCTTAGATGTCACTCTTTTTTTTGTGCAAGTGTTTGTATCCACGATAAAACATTGTGTCAATTTTCAGACCTGGGGGCCAATCGGGGCCCATTTTAGGTCCCCCCCCCCAAATTTGGGTGCCCCCGGTTAACCCACATTCTTCCAGTGGCCATATCACAGGTTGTGGTCCGATTTGGATGATCTTGGTATCAAAATGCTCAGAAAAGCGAGATCTTCCGAATCGCGTAAAGTAAAATCACTGCGAAACAATAATTCAAAAAGTTATAGTTTGGGGCGCCCTTTGACCTTGGGCCCCCGCCCCCCCCAACCAACCAAACCAATGATCCCGATTTTTTCGTGTGAGAATACCCCTTCATATACTGCAACACCTCAGCATAAATGAAAATGGGATCTCAATGGGTTCAAGTGTGATGATGGTTTTATTGTTCGGGGTCCACATATCACTAATTCTTGATTCGATATTGGGCGACGTTTGCCGTCATCATTCAAATGACATCACCTACTGGCAGGGGACTTTATATCTGAAATTGACAATCATCATCTCCAGACTATTACGTATGTATATATATATATATATATATATATATATATATATATATATATATATATATATATATATATATATATATATATATATATATATATATATATTTTGCATCATTTGTGAAAAATTATTCTGCCTATTGTGTCTATTGCATTTAAGATCATCGGCATCTCCCGCAATGAAGCTGAGTCTTTGGGCCTCTCACTCAATCACCGCAGGTTGGTCGGTGGTCTTTCTGTCTTCTACCGACTCCTCTCCAGCCTTGCCCCCCCTGCTCTCTCTGCGATTTGTCCCCACCACATTTCCACAGGGCGCTCAAGGTCCGCCAACAACCCCCTTCTGGTAAAACTACCAAAATCACGAATCACTGCTCATCTTCACTCTTTCATTCCTCTTTTTTCCCGCCTTTGGAATAAACTTCCTCACTCTATTCTTTCCCATTCTTCCCTCCAGGCTTTCAAAACAGCTGTTCACCACCACCTCTTATCTTCCCCCATCCAAATCCTCGATCTTTTCTACCCCCGAAAATCCACCCAAGCCCACTTCCTTCATTTCTCCTGCTTTCCTTCCTGAAAGTCCCTGAAATGTCCATCTTCTCTTCGCCATGTTCCCCGTCCCATCCCCATCCCTCTCCCTTCCACAGTTCACCTAATGTGTCTGTTCCCCACTGTTTTGTCCCTTCCACTCCCGCCCCTCTTGTCTCATGCCTCCTTGCTGTGAGTTGTGTGTTTGCTCTCATACGAGCCTCGACCAAGGTATACAAAAAAAAAAAAATTGATTTTTAAGTGTACATTTTTTGTATAACCATCATCGAATTAAGTTATCAATGGGATAATCTCCGTTTTTGCATATTTTGCAGGAAGCATGGTGACTGAAAATCGAAAGGAGTTCCGAAAATACTGTTGCGAACCGTTCAGCTGCCATAAAACGAAACAACGAAAAGATCTTCGGAATGTGTCAAATGATATGTTGATGAAATTTTCTTCAAAGGTGAAAAAAAGGTGACAGACTTTGTACTTCGTGCAGAAAAAAAACTCTCAGTTGTCACCAGAGCATATTGAAGAATCATCTTCGACCAGTTCGAAATTATCATCAGAACTAACTATCGAAGGCATTGCAGAATCTATGTTGACAGATGAGGAAGAGGAGGTTTTTGAGCGAGAAGCAGAAGTTGACCTACTAAACCAGTCGTTATCGATGATAGGCGAAAGCCCCTTCGACAAACGAAAGGCAGAAAGGAACCCAGGGTACGTTCCTGAAAAGCGAAGTAAAGTGGAAGATTCTGTGCGAAAGAAATTAGAACTAGTTGCTGGACCAAGCACTGCGGAGAAAACACAAAATACAGCGTCAAAATGTGATGAAAACTGCATGCCAGAGGTGATCAAAAGCCTGAAAGAAAAATACGTTGTTTCGAGCTGTTCAGAGCAAATACGTATACTGACAATATTTGCAAGGAATATGAGCATCAGAGGGATGATGAGTGAATTCAGTTGCTCCCAAAGAATGGCTGCGCAAGCCAAAAATTTAGAGAAAGAAAATGGTATGCTATCGTCTCCAAATCCCAAAAAGGGTAAAATATTGCCTGACGAAATGAAATCCGCCGTAACCGAATTTTACCGAAGTGATGAAGTCAGCCGAATAATGCCGGGAAAAAAGGACTGTGTGCTGGTCAGGAATGTACATGGAAAAGACAAAATTCAAAAGCGCCTGGTACTAAACAATCTCAAGGGACTGTTTCAGAAATTCAAAGAGAAGAACCCTGGCTTGAAAGTTGGATTCGTGAAGTTCGCCATGCTCCGTCTCTCGGAGTGTGTCCTGGCCGATTCAGGCGGTACACACAGTGTATGTGTATGTACGATGCATCAAAATGTGAAACTCATGATGTTTGGTTCCAAAATGTCACAGATAACCGAACTTCCTCGCTATCATCATGTGATAGCATGCATAGTTTGTAACCCAGCACAACCGGCATAGTATTTCAGAACTTGTGAAAGTTGCCCATCAATTGAAGACTTCAAAACCAAGATACTGAGTGCTTATGAACTAGATAAGAGGATATTGATGAAATTCAGTTTAAACGGTAGACATCCACCGAACAGATCTGAACTGAGCTCCATGGTCCTGCCTTTGGAAGAATTAATAAATCAATTCCGTGAACGCGCGGTAAAATTAGTGAGAGACACGACTTCATTGCCAAGGCCCAATCTCAGTTTCTGAAAAATAAGAAAGACGAAATCTGTGAAGGAGAATTTGTCATTATTGGAGACTTCTCAGAGAACTATTTGTTTGTCATACAGGATGCGGCCCAAGGATTTCATTGGAACTGCTCTCAAGCGACAATTCACCCCTGGGTTTACTATTTCAAATTAAACCACGATTCGTTCACGATTATATCAGAATGCAATACTCACGACGTTGTCTCAGTCCACTTCTTCCAAGGAATGCTCATTGAACACTTGAAATCTAGCTTTGGAAATGTAAAGAAACTTTACTATTTCTCAGACGGTTGTGCTGGCCAATATAAGAATTGCAAGGCCTTCATAAACCCATGTCATCACAAATCAGAGTATGGTATTGACGCAGAATGGCATTTTTTGCCACAAGTCATGGCAAGGGCCCTTCAGATGGCGTGGGAGGTACAGTCAAACGAGAAGCAACACGTGAGAGCCTGCGTCGACCTTACGACAGTCAAATTTCTCCAAAAGATCTTTTTGACTCTGCTGAAAATGGTTTGAATGAAATGAAGTTCGGTTACGGGATCCAAGAGGCGTATGATGAGGAAGAACAAAATCTGGAAGAAAGGTTAAAAACGGCCAAAACCATAGCTGGAACTCAAAATCTTCATGCTTTCATCGCTATTTCTGAAACTGCTCTTCAAGTTCGCAAATTCAGCCTTAGCGAGGAACACCGTATCGAGTCAGCTATTTCAAAATCTACACCAACTTTCAACGAGAAACTTTCAGGTTATGTCAGTGCACTATGATGGGAAATGGTGGCTTGCCTGCATCATGGAAGCCTTTCAGGACACTCATGAGGTGAAAGTGAATTTTCTTCATCCAAACAGGCCCGCAAATAGTTTCTTTTTTCCTGACATTGAAGATCACTGCATTTTAGACATTTCTGATATACTTCTTTCTGTAGAACCAAAAACTGCTACAGGTAGAACCGACAAAATCAGTAAAAAAAGAAACACAGCTGTCAAATAAAACATTGGTTGGCAAAAAAATCTAGACTATATATAATATGCTAGGAAAATCTCTTACTCAAACTAGTATCGCTTCCAGTTCCTGCATGTGCATGTGGAAAATTTATGTGCAATATACTGATATAGTGTATTGGAAATCTTGTGTTCAAATATTGTGCTATGTTTTGTGGCATATTGTGTGTCCAGCACCCGAGTCCCCCAACAATAAAACCATCATCACACTTGAACCCATTGAGATCCCATTTTGATTTATGCTGAGGTGTTGGAGTATATGAAGGGGGTATTCTCACACGAAAAAAATCGGGACTATCGGTTTGGCTGGGGAGCGGGGGCCCAAGGTCAAAGGGTGCCCCAAACTATAACTTTTTGAATTACTGTTTCGGAGTGATTTTACTTTACGCGATTCGAAAGATCTCGCTTTTACGAGCATTTTGATACCAATATCATTCAAATCGGACCACTACAACCTGTGATATGGCCACTGGAAGATTGTGGGTCAACCGGGAGTGCCCAAATTTTTTGGGGGGGCTTAAAATGGGCCCTAATGGGCCCCCAGTTCTGAAAATTGACACATAATGTTTTACCGCGGATACAAACACTTGAACAAAAAAAGAGTGAAATCTAAGACGATGTGTCACAATTTCGCTGAAAAATGTTTACACTTGACATGGAACGCCCCACTCGGGAGCATCTGTCCTGGGGGGCCCAGTGACCAAGTTGTCTGTCAGTGCTACTTTTGTACTCAGGGGACCTGGTACTACCATTCTGCATTGGTTTAGCCGTTCCATTGTTTGGTTGAGCTAGCGTCATTTTTAGCGCCTGTCACCGGTATTCCAGCAGCGAAATCGTCTGTCATTGTTTATACCGTGTTTCAAGCTATATGAATAATATCAGAAACCTACTTGGGGCCATTCCGCTGCCAGGTTGATTATCCGTATATCGGCGCTGCTAGCGCCGATTATGCGATACGGATATTGACCACAGAATGTCAACCCAGCAGCAGTGTCCCGGCAGACGCAGAGTTCTGAGGTGAGAATATCATCTGGCATCTTACCATGAGGACGGCAATTGTTCCCCTCTTCGGTTGAGCTAAGCCCCGCGGGCTCCCAGTATAATATTGGAATGGTACTGCAAGTTGGTTGATAACTTTGGTTTTGTTTCTTGGAGAGAGGGGTGACTTCAGAATTAGTCTTTTATGTACTCTGCTGATTATTTGATTTTTTTTTATGTTGCACCTGGGGACCTTCTTCTATTCCAAGGAACTTGCAGGATGCTTCGTTTTCTAGTTCCTGTATTGTTGTTCTTTAAACGATTGAGATGTTGTTTGTTCTTTTTGTTTTTCCTTGAACAAATGTGCATTAGGCACATTTGTCAAGACCAAACTTGATTTGAATGTCCTCCGAGTTACTACTTTGCTAGTTTCAGTTGATCTGACAATTTCTCATCAATCGGTGTGAAGAGTTTTAGATCATCCATGTTCAGTAGGTGTGTCACCTTTTTTGTTTCTATGGTCATTTTTCTGTTGCATGTCAAACTTTATCCATGTCCTTGTTCATTGATGAGGTTACTCATTGCGTCCAAAGCCAGACAAAACAGGAGGGGGGAAAGGCTGTCACCTTATAAGATACCACGTCATATCTTTACTGCTGGGATTTCAATATTTCCTTCCAAATAAGGTAGTATCAGTGTTGTATTTCAGAGCATCATTGCTTTCTCAATCAGTATGACTATTTGTGGTACATTTTGTATTCTTGCATGCATTTTATAATCCATCAATGTGGGACACTATCAAAGGCTTTTTTGTAATCTATCCAGGCTGTGAATAAGTTGGTTTGTCGAAACTTGCAATTTTCGAGTATGATTTTGTTCAACAATAAATGGTCTATTGTTCCATAGCATCCTTTCTTACATCCTTTTTGCTCTGCCTCTAAAGCTCCTTGTTGAGTGAGGTGGTCGTAAATTGTATTGTTGATTATACCTGTTAAAAGTTATGTTGTTGGTACGCATGTTATTGGTCTATATTTGTGGGGTAGATGGGTTTCTTCAGATTTGGGAATCAGAAGTGTTGCCTTCTGTGAACCATTCATCTAATCGCTGATCCCCTTGGATGAGTTCATCAAATGCTCGAGCGTAGTGAGGGAAGAGAGCATGTCGTTGCTTTCACCAAAGTTTGGAATCCCATCCAGGCCAGGACATTTGAATTTTGGCACTTTTATGATGTTTTCTAATTTTCTCTTCATCAATTATATCATTGGGTGCATTTCCTATGGATATTGCTTTTTCTTTTCCAAGTGTCGTATCCAATCTGCTTCCTTGTATTCTTTTTGATCTTCAAAAATATCTTTCCAGAATTTTTGAAGGTCCTCTTTTATGGGGGAGAGTTGTCACATTTTGTTTCTGTTTTCCTCGCTCTCGGAAGAACGTTTTCAGGTTGTTGTCAAACTGCTGATTTTGACTACTTCTGTTGTTGGCCTCATCATAGTTTTTTTTAATTTAAATTTTCGTGCTATCTGTTGTATTTGGAGTTTATTATGGGCAGCTAATGGTTCAAGTCCATTGTTTTCTAAGTTGTATTTCTTTTTTATTCGTCTGATTCTTTTCTTGAGCTTTGGACTTCTGTTTCCCCTCTTCAATTGTTCTATTTGTTCTATTTCCACCCTCTCTGATTCTCAAGTCTCTGTTTCCATGGTGGTGTTTTGTTTCTGGTCAGACCATCAGATCTATATATTTTTTTTCCATCTACCTGCGTCACACACTGGCTCTGATTTTCCTTCCTGCTTGACATGTTTATATCTGCATTTATTTTCTACATCCATAGACGGGAGGACCCTAGGTCACACGGTTGAGTTATTGGCGTCCATGGTCGGTTAAGCGTCCCGCCGCATCATGGAATTATGCGTGTGCGATGGCCTACAATTCCGTGAAGTCTGGTGGGAACTGAGATAGCTTCCCCCACCTCGTGGTCTTCTCACCCGACCCCCAGCCCGCAACAATAGTGTTGTGGTTACCAGATTCGCAAACCACCATTCAGGTCCCTTAGGTGAGGTATCTCGGTAAGTACATGTGTAGTTAGGCCCAAACCCGTTGTCTAGTGGGAATACATGTCATTTATACGTGCTGCGACTCTTCAGGATAGCCGTTTTTCTTTTACTATCTTTATTTTGGACCAACCGCCATGATCACAACCACAACATCAACCACCGACCACAACCACCGCTTCACCACAACCTCCACGACCTTCACGCACACCTCACAACCGTAGCATCGCCACCGTTCTTGCCCCGCTGTGGGTACCGGTGTTGGACTCATGCAGAACGCGCGTCGAACAGCGTGTACAAAATCACGGATTTTCTGCTTCAAAAACGGATCAAAAACGACACACGCCCACTTTTTGCCGTCCAATCGGTGAGCGAGGGGCGATTTGGCCCCGCCTCCAGAACGATCGATATATGCAAATTTGTGGATCAAAAAGCCTTCACGCCCACTTTTTGTCGGGCCAATGGGGAGCGAGGTGAAAGGTCAAAGGGAGGGGGTCAAAGGCGAAGTTACGGGGGGATAAAAGGACGGTGTTCGTCAGTCAGGAGAGAGTCGCAAACGAGAACGAGGGGAGAGTCGCAAACGAGAACGAGAGTCGAGTCGCAAACGAGAACGAGAGTCGAGTCGCAAACGAGAACGAAAGAAGTCTGGAGCCTGAAGCCTGCAGTGGCTGGAGAAGCTGAAGAGAGTCGGACGAGGGGGTGCTCGCGTCGGTGCCAGGAGCTGCACGCCCGAGGGAGGCCGGCAGCGCGACCTGGCCGAGGTGGAGACGCACACCAGGGATAATAAAGATCCTCTATACCCCGAGCATCAGCAACCCCCTCCTGTTTCCCCCCGCGCTGAGATAGTGCGACCAAGGGGACCCCGTTCCCACCCCCTGCCAGGCACTGTCCACGAGGCCCGCGGGTTGCGGGGCCATCGCCGCTCCGCGTCTCATCACCAGACGGGTAGGCCCGACCCGGTCTCGGCCTCAGGCCAACCTCATTCTTGAGGGTATTTCTTTTCCTTGGTTTTGGGTATGTGTTGTCGGCGCCGTCTGTGAAGTAGAATTGTATAAGTGTTGCCGTGTGCTCGGTAGTCGGTATTAGCTCTGCACTGTGTTTTCACTTTTATGTTTGCTTTTTGTGTAAATGGAATTGTGTTTTCTTTTGTTTGTGTGCATTTGGTGGAATTGTATTTGTGTGCTTTCCGTTCGTCGCGAATAAATGTGCTTTATTGTTGAACTGTTCTCCCGCTTCGCTTCGTCTTTTCCTCCATTGAATCCCCATCTTGCTTCACGTAAAGGGTTGGTAGTGGGCTGAATACGCCCGATAATTAATCGAACCGTCGAGGTCGACGATAACACCGCTCGGTTATTCTGATAGTACGGAACGGGTCGCTTAAGCGGCCCGTGTCCGAAGTCGACCTGCGGCGAGGTGCGATCGCCCGGTCTACCCTCCGCGTGGGTACTTAGGTAGTTCGAATTTGGCGAGCAACCCTATCCCACGCGGGGGCTGATTGGCTCGATCGCGGTGAGACCGAAAGGTCCACCCGTGACTGGTTCCCGGCGTTAGTCCGAGAGGGTCACGACTGGATTGTCCGTCCGGTGGGCGACGTGCCGCGATTCGAGTTACGTGGCCGTCGCACGCCGGCGGGCGCGAAGACCGCAACACTGGTGTCAGGAGTGGGATACAAATTCATCGCCCTCCTCGCGGCACTGGTATTGGAGAGCGGGACAACAGGCTCTCCTGTCTCCGGCTAAATTCACGGGAATCGGTCCAGGGGTGAGAGAAGCGACCCCCGATTCCCTCCAAATTACGAGCGAGCAAATTAACCCTTCATGAGAAGCAAGATGGCGTCTCAAGGCGAGCGGGAGCCGGGGGTATTAGAAATGTATATGTGTAGTAATGTAGAGTCCATGGTCCAGGATGGAATCCCCGTGCAGGAAATGTTGATTGTGCAGGAACACGGACTCCCCCAACTGAACCCAGAACCTGAGGTGCATGCGGCAGCGGCCGCGGTGTATGACACCTCCCCCCCCCCCTCTCCACCAAGACCCTTCCCCAACCCCTGCCGAAATGGCTCACTCAAGCGTACCCGACATGGCCCAGCTATTCACCATGCTGGCACAAATGAATGCGGAAATGAAAGGCATGAACGAAAAGATGGATGCGAATATGAATGAAGTGAAAACGACGATGGATGCGAATACACAGCAAATGAAAAAAGAAATGAAAGAACTACGGGGTGAGACGCAGAACATGGGCCGATGCCTGCAGGCGGGCATGAAGGCCGTTAGCAGGGAACTCGGAATGGCGACTCCACGTGTCGGAACGAACGAGCTGGAAGGGGGTGCAACGGCTGACAGGCCCACGGTGGAGGCGGGTAAGGAAAAAGTAATTCGGGAGACAAGAGACGAGGTGAAAGTAATTGCGAGGGAGAGAAAAGAACAATTAATACGGAGAGCAAGGATGAGGTACGCGGAGATCGTGAAAGAGCAAGGAGTGAAAAACAGGGAAGGACGGGAGCGACTTAAAGAGAAAGCAAGGTTGACCTACATAAAGATAAGGGAAAGACGCCAGAAAGAAGCAGAGACCAATAAACACGATGAAGACGGGGTAAGTGACGCGCACACACACACACGGAGGTAGTGGAGGATAATGGGGGTGAGCTGGCGGACTGGGTAGAGACCCAGTGCGAGCACCTGGATGGCCTCCTCCAGGAACGAGGGGAGGGAGTCTGCCCCCTTGAGGTGAGTCACGACCAGGTGGGTTCGGTCGTGCTTTGCGAGGTTGAGGGGACGAGTGCTGTGGACGGGTGCACGGAGAGCTTGGGGGGTATAGAGGCCCCGGAGACCCTTGTGGGGACACAAATCCCCAGTGTGGTTGTCCCTGTGTGTGTGGTGCAAGGTGTGAGTGCGGCACCGTGTGTGGAAGCGACCCCGTGTGTGAGTGGTGTGGTGGCGATGGTGCCAGAGTGCGTGCTTCCCAGCACGCCGGGTGTGGATGGGGCACCGTGTGTGAGTGAGGCCGTGTGTGTGAGTGAAACGGCCAGTATGAGTGGTGTGGTGGCGATGGTGCCAGAGTGCGTGCTTCCCAGCACGCCGGGTGTGGATGGGGCACCGTGTGTGAGTGAGGCCGTGTGTGTGAGTGAAACGGCCAGTATGAGTGAGGCACCACGTGTGAGTGGTGTGGTGGCGATGGTGCCGGAGTACGTGCTTCCCAGCACGCCGTGTGTGGATGAGGCACGGAGTGCGAGTGAGGCACCGCGGGTTAGTGCCCCCGCGTGTGTGGGTGAGGCACCGTGTGTGGAAGAGACCGCGTGTGTGAGTGTCGCCGTGTGTATGAGTGAGGTACCGCGGGTGAGTGCCCCCGCGTGTGTGGATGAGGCACGGTGTGAGAGTAGTGAGGCACGCGTGAGTGAACGGCCGTGTGCAAGGTCGCTGTGTGCAAGGGAGACCGTGTGTGTGAGAGAGCGGTATGTGAGGGAGATGTCGGTTGGCATGCGGGAGCACGCAGCCGCATCTCCCGGTGTGAATGTGATGGTGTGGACTGTGTGCGTCGTAACACGCAGGTGTGCGTGGGTTTAATGGCGACGACGAAGGCGACATGAGAAGAAAGAAAGCCGAGTAGCGGCTGTAGTTGTTTCTGGGACCGTGCCGGGTTCACCCAGCAGTGAGCACGCGGTTCGTGCTGTGCAACGCACGAGACCACCACGTGCTCGCTTGCGAGAGTGAAGTCCCGGTCCGGAAACGCACGCGGTGGATTTGCCGATCCCGCGGACGGACAAAGTTTAGGCAGGTAAATGGATTTGGACCGGACGGGTTCTCCACGCGATCGTGTGTGTTAAGCTCCAACGGGCAAAGCACATGTGTTCGCGTGGGGAACCCCTCGAGACGTGGGGCTTGTTTTTTTTATGCGCACGGTGACGTCATGGCTGCACGTGGGGTTGGAATCCGGCAGGAGGGGTATCTCTGCCGGATGGTCCCGTCCAAGGAGGGACGAGGAACACGTGCAGCTGCATGACGTCACGGGCAGGTGTAAAGTGCGCGAGCTCTGAGTTGCCGCGCAGGTGCTGCGCATGTAAAGAGAAAAAAAAAGGGAAAACAGCAAGCCTCACTTTCGGGTGTACAGGATTCCTGGGCAAGGGGTGAAAGACCCCCTTCCCTGGGCACAGGATGGAAACTAGTTAGGGGGAAGGGTTAGCTTAGTTAGACCGACTTCATGGGGCAGGGGTAAGTCCTCATGGAGTCCGTGGAATGGATTAGTTAGAGGGATTGTAGCCAGATTTAGGTTGGGAAATAAAATGAATTTTTGATTTGGAGACCGTGACAGACAGTGAGTGTGTAGGGTTGACGTAGTTTAGCTACGTAGTGTTAAAAGGAACGTGCTGTAGTATAAGGGACGACGTGGGAGCACGAGTTAGTTAGGGGATGTAGTTAGAAGGATGGCAGAGTTCAGCGGTGAGTGTGTTGAAGAGTTGGTGAGTTGAGAGGTGAGTACATGGTGAGTGAGTGAGGCCAGCGGGTCTGTGTGTATGGAGTGAATGGGGAATGCATGGTGCGATGAGTGATTGGGGGGAGGAGTGACTCCCGCCCAAGGGACCCCGGGGTCAGAGTAAAGTGAGTTAGCTGGGTTAGTCAAATTGAAAAATGGAGGTCGTTTTGTTGTTGGTGGGAAAGTAGGCTCGAGACCCATTTGGAGGGGTGCAGGAGCCCTGTTGACGGGCTTGGGAGCGTGGCTGCGAAAGGTGAGTATCGCTGAGTGGGTACCCCGGGCACCAGGCTAGTCGGCCGTGGTAGGCCAAGGGCCCATGGGGGGCCGGGATAGAGTAGTGGGCACGGGTGCGCCTGCTTGGTGTGGGGGCCCGGGGCGCCATTAGCCGCGTGGGCAGTGTTGTGGGCACGGGTGACCCTCGGAAAGGGGCCCGGGAGGCCGGCCTGCCACGTGTGCGTTTCAGGGGAGGTGCCATGGGGGCACTCCCCGGTGTTAGGGAGCTGGTAGGCTCGGAGGCAGTGTAGTGCCCGGGGGTGCCATAGCGGGAGATTCGGCAGAGGGTCGTGCCTGCCGGAGGGAGCCACGTGTCCCAGCCAGGAGACCGTGTGAGGGCACGGAGAGAAAATTGGGGGGCGAGGCCCGAAATTGTGAGGACACCAACACAGGCGACGGGAATCTGGGTTGTTAGAACCAATAGTTTAAGCGAGAGGCGCTTGTTGAAAGCCCCGGGGTAGTTTAACAGTTAAATGGTTAGGGTAGATTAGGAGATGTACCCCTCCGCACCATCCATCCCCTCGCTCTCGTTGTGGGCCGCTGGACCCACTTTGGGTTAGATCGCCGAACTCTGGGGAGGCCATTCTGAGGCTTCGGTGGGCCTCGACACAGGACGCTAGCTCTCCCTTGTTCCCCTCCGGGAAGGGAACGTAGGGGTTGGGAGTAGGCTAGGTGACAGGATAGGTTAGCCGAACAAGGACGATAAAGGGGGTTCGGGGACGATTTATAGTGGGGAAGTAAAAATAAAAACAACAAAAAAATAAGTTGGGGCTAAATTGGGGTTTGACAAATTAAGGGAGTGGGTATGTACAGTGACAGGCAAAGGCGATAGGTGGGAGGGAGACAGGTAGGTAGGTCCGAGCCCGTCTTCCGAGTGGCCAGCACCACCGCACCCCCTCCACCAACCTCCACTGAACGGCAAAGGCTGGCCAACTTCATCGGCTGGCCGTGTTTTGCTTCAAGGCCTGTGCCGGCCACTTCATCTGCTGGCTGCTGTGCTGCAAGGCCTGTGCCGGCTGGATCGTCTGCAGCTGCTGTGCTGCAAGGCCTGTGCCGGCCAGTTCATAGGCTGGCCGTGTTTTGCTTCAAGGCGGAGGCCGGCCAACTTGATCGGCAGCTGTTGTGTTGCTGCAAGGCCTGTGCCGGCCAGTTCATCTGCTGGCTGTTTTTCTTCAAGGCCTGTGCCGGCCAGTTCATCTGCCGGCTGTGTTTGCCTGCAGCGGCCTTCTTCTGCGGGCTGTGTTGCCTGCTGCCTTTGCCATGCCATGCCCACTGCCCACGTTCACCAGCCCCGTTCAATTTTTGCTTTGCCCCCCCCTGTTCATTTCCGTGTGCGCCAGGATCGTAAAAGCAACAGTTTGCAAGCTGCAAGAACTGCCCTGTTGGCAGCTACAACACGGGCCTGCAGTGGCAGCCCGTGCACCGTGTTTGTGTCCATCCATCCATTCGTTGTGCTCATTGCGTGTGCCACTTGAGCTGGCACGGAGACTGCGTTTGTGCAGCCCATGCACCGTTGTCGTTCACTGCATTCAGTTCAAACCGTTCATGCATCCATTCGTTGTGCTTATTGCGTGTGCCACTTGAGCTGGCACGGAGACTGCGTTGTGCGGCCCATGCACCGTTGTGGTTCACTGCGTTCAGTTCAAAAGGGAAGGCCTTGGACTGCGTGTGAGCAGCCAGCCACGTTCCCTGTCACCTGCATTGTTTGAGCCAGAGACTGCATGCGGGCAGCCTGGCTCCCTGCTAACTGCTTTCTTTTTGCAGAGTCAATGATCCTGGGCCATGGTTTAGTGTAAAATTTGTAAGTTAAGGTAAGATGTACTGTAAATATGAGTGCGCCCCCGGCATGTCTGTCTAGCGCCGGCAATTTTATTTAAGTCGTCCGTGTGAGTGAGTTTGTTTAGATAGTTACGCAGCCCTTAGGTTATTTATTTTGGGGACACGAATACCATGAATGTCGCACTCAGGGATCCGTAGGTAAAGTGTACTAGGGGAAAACTACACATGATGGCACACGAAAATTTGACGACTCGGGACGAGTCTGTAAAAAGGGAAGGGGGTAGTGTTGTGGTTACCAGATTCGCAAACCACCATTCAGGTCCCTTAGGTGAGGTATCTCGGTAAGTGCATGTGTAGTTAGGCCCAAACCCGTTGTCTAGTGGGAATACATGTCATTTATACGTGCTGCGACTCTTCAGGATAGCCGTTTTTCTTTTACTATCTTTATTTTGGACCAACCGCCATGATCACAACCACAACATCAACCACCGACCACAACCACCGCTTCACCACAACCTCCACGACCTTCACGCACACCTCACAACCGTAGCATCGCCACCGTTCTTGCCCCGCTGTGGGTACCGGTGTTGGACTCATGCAGAACGCGCGTCGAACAGCGTGTACAAAATCACGGATTTTCTGCTTCAAAAACGGATCAAAAACGACACACGCCCACTTTTTGCCGTCCAATCGGTGAGCGAGGGGCGATTTGGCCCCGCCTCCAGAACGATCGATATATGCAAATTTGTGGATCAAAAAGCCTTCACGCCCACTTTTTGTCGGGCCAATGGGGAGCGAGGTGAAAGGTCAAAGGGAGGGGGTCAAAGGCGAAGTTACGGGGGGATAAAAGGACGGTGTTCGTCAGTCAGGGGAGAGTCGCAAACGAGAACGAGAGTCGAGTCGCAAACGAGAACGAAAGAAGTCTGGAGCCTGAAGCCTGCAGTGGCTGGAGAAGCTGAAGAGAGTCGGACGAGGGGGTGCTCGCGTCGGTGCCAGGAGCTGCACGCCCGAGGGAGGCCGGCAGCGCGACCTGGCCGAGGTGGAGACGCACACCAGGGATAATAAAGATCCTCTATACCCCGAGCATCAGCAACCCCCTCCTGTTTCCCCCCGCGCTGAGATAGTGCGACCAAGGGGGCCCCGTTCCCACCCCCTGCCAGGCACTGTCCACGAGGCCCGCGGGTTGCGGGGCCATCGCCGCTCCGCGTCTCATCACCAGACGGGTAGGCCCGACCCGGTCTCGGCCTCAGGCCTTCCTCATTCTTGAGGGTATTTCTATTCCTTGGTTTTGGGTATGTGTTGTCGGCGCCGTCTGTGAAGTAGAATTGTATAAGTGTTGCCGTGTGCTCGGTAGTCGGTATTAGCTCTGCACTGTGTTTTCACTTTTATGTTTGCTTTTTGTGTAAATGGAATTGTGTTTTCTTTTGTTTGTGTGCATTTGGTGGAATTGTATTTGTGTGCTTTCCGTTCGTCGCGAATAAATGTGCTTTATTGTTGAACTGTTCTCCCGCTTCGCTTCGTCTTTTCCTCCATTGAATCCCCATCTTGCTTCACGTAAAGGGTTGGTAGTGGGCTGAATACGCCCGATAATTAATCGAACCGTCGAGGTCGACGATAACACCGCTCGGTTATTCTGATAGTACGGAACGGGTCGCTTAAGTGGCCCGTGTCCGAAGTCGACCTGCGGCGAGGTGCGATCGCCCGGTCTACCCTCCGCGTGGGTACTTAGGTAGTTCGAATTTGGCGAGCAACCCTATCCCACGCGGGGGCTGATTGGCTCGATCGCGGTGAGACCGAAAGGTCCACCCGTGACTGGTTCCCGGCGTTAGTCCGAGAGGGTCACGACTGGATTGTCCGTCCGGTGGGCGACGTGCCGCGATTCGAGTTACGTGGCCGTCGCACGCCGGCGGGCGCGAAGACCGCAACAATATATTCCATGAGATAGATGGCTTTAATCAGAATTTTGGGTAAGGATGGTTTGACAGGCCTACTTTATGTAAAAAAAGGGTGCTGAATCCAAAAAAGCGGTCTTATTGACCCTACTCAAGAAAAAAATGACCATTTTAACCCTTTTTGCCCATATTCGGTCAAATTATTTTGGGTAGGTGGGTTTAATCAGAATTTTGGGTAAGAATGATTTGACAAGCCTATTTTAGGTAAAAGAGTGTGCCGATTCCAAAAAAAGCAGTCTTGTTGACCTCGCTCAAGACACAATGACCATTTTAACCCTTTCAGGTCAAATTATGACGATATTTGGTCAATTTCTATTGGTCCGCGTTTGGATGTTCTGAAGGTGTGCACATCGTTTGAATTGTATCACATAATATTATGTTCTGTTCATTATAATAATGACATATAAATATATATGATAAATATATAATGAAGAAGTAACCAATTGGCCAATCGCTTTGTTCAGTTTTTGGCCACCAGTGGTCAAAAGTTTGAAATTCCATGTTGGGGCATATCGCATGTTTGCATAGTCTTTTCGAGCAGTGTACAAAATCAACAATGATGTTAAGACTAATTGTTTTAATTTGTATTTTCATTTTCTGTTTGCAGGTGGCAGCACCTCCTTGAGTGGTTCAGATGATATAACATGTGCTTTAGGCCTACATCTTACTGTGCAGCTGACAAGACAGTTCATGTTTTTGGGACATGCTCCGTGAGGAACTACCCAGGAAGTTAATCCTCATCATGGCTGATGGCGGAGAGGTGCCGTTGCAGTGTGTGCTGCATGTGGGTGATACAGAGCATGATGGTGATGCAGTGACTCCTTTTACTAAACAGACATGGGAAACAGCAGGCGACATCGCTCAATCCAGAATTCAATATCAGAAGAGATCAAAGTACCTCGTTATATGTGAATCCATTAACTTTGAAGCTGAACCACTGCCTCATTATTGATTTCATAGCGACTGTTACAGCAAATTCACGGCTTATCAGACACAGTCAAAAGAAAAGAAAATATTTTCTGATGAACATGTTACTGTTGAAACACGATCTATGGTGGAACAGCCCCCAGTGGCAACTACCTCAACTACTGGTGTGCTGAAGAAAATTATATTTTCTGCAATGGTCCAGACCATAAGCATTTCCCCAGTGGTTTTGAAACACCATCTCCATGTGAAACTATACAAGTACAGGACAGTATTTTAAATGCTGCAAGGCAACTGAACGACAAAGATTTCCTTCGTGAATACGAGCACATTGACTTCATAGCCAAGGAAGTCAATTACCACAACACATGCAGAGCAAGGTATATTGCTAAAGGTACCAAGGTTCAAATAAAAGAAAAAGGTTCAACGTACGCACAGAGATGAGAATCTGCTTTCTTAAGAATAATTTCATATATAGACTCCGAAATATTTATGATTTAAATTTCAAAGAAATTGGTTGATGTCAATCAAACCGACATTGGATTTCTCAAAGAAGAGGAGGGGAGGGAAGACCCTACCTCTGAACCATACAATCTTTTGTCCAAAATCAAAGCACATTATGGCAGCAAGCTTCAGGTTAATCAAGAAAGTAAAAAACAAGGGACCAATCTATCTACCACAAAGGATGCTATGGACAATGAAATAAAGAATGTAGCTTTGTTCCTCAGGGGGAAGATCCAGAAGCTCCGAGAGAATAAACTCCCAAATCCAATCACAGTAAAAGCAATCCATGATGGTCAGTCTAAAAATATACCGACTGAAATATCAGAGTTCTATAGGATTCTGTACACCGGCTCAAATAGATGACGCCAGTGAGAGAGTGGAGCGGTATATTGAATCATCAGCTGAGGATGATATCTACAAAACTACTAATGGAACAGTGAAGCCACCGAAACACATGCTGCTGGGCATGGGTTTGAAGAGTATTACTGGCTACAGGAAGGTTCAGGAAATTATTAATCACTTTGGCCATTGTATAGGATATCATACTGCAGAAGAATATGAGACCCAAATTGCCGCTGACATTATTGAGAAGAACCGAGTTCTTCCTGGTGGCCTGCAAGCAAGCAAAGGACTTAGCACAAACACAGCTTGGGACAACTATGATGAATCAATGTATCATGACACACAGGGCATCTGTGTCCAAAATGAAGTTCTAGTTATATCAACACCAACAGCAACAATGAAAACATCTTCTACAAGCTCGGAATCAATCATAGTAGCAAGCTCATCAACTACAGAGAATATACTTCCTATTTCTATGAACAAACGAAGCAAGAGAAGTCTTGAAATACCAAATCCAGAACTCGAACCAGTGAGAAAGAAAATTAAGATATCAAATTTTTTCTTTGATATACAAACAATGGACAAGCCTGTAAACTACAAGGCTTGTGTTGCTAGAGATGTTGCATGGACGATATCTTGCAAAACAAACACACAAACATCAATGTGGTCTGGCTGGAACGCCACAGTAACCAAAGATGATTTACCGGCTCAGAAGATAGGCTATTTGGCAAACATCGGAGCACCTCCTACACGGCTTGATGTAGTTAATGAAACGATGAAAAGAAACGTTACCCTGGCTGAAGAGTGTGAGGAAGATTGCATTGCGACGACCTATGACTTGGCTATAGCCAAGCCAGCTTCCCAGTTGCAGGACACTGTGCGACCAAAGTATGACAATGTCTTTGTTTGTTTTGGTGCCTTCCATATTATATTCCGCTATCTGTCAGCACTGGGGTATCTGGTAGATGGGTCAGGTGCAACCCATATTTTAATGGAAAGTGGTGCCCTCACCAAGGGTTCCCTCAATGCCTTTCTGTCAGGAAAACACTATAATCAGGCCAGAAAATGCATGTGCTCCTAGCAACTGCTATGCGGAGCAAGCATATAGAATTGTTCTTGCAAATGAAAGAGACAAATGAGAGCTATGGACGTTTGGTTGAAGCCCTGAAGACTGTTCAAGCATCACCATCCCCTGAACGGATGAAAGATTTGGAGGAGGCAGGTGGATACAAGGCATTCATGATGACTTATGAAAGTTTCTGCGATGATACTAGAGCTGGAAAACATGGTGTTAATGCAAAGTTCTGAAGACACTACATTGACATGGTTGACATCTACATGCTGTTCAGTAGAGCTGTGCAAACAAATGATGTGAATCTTTTCATCTTCTTACTTGGGAAAATGATAGACATTTACTTTGCTGCAAATCGTCACAATTATGCACGTTACATGTGCTTATACTATCTCAGACTGTTGAACATGGACAGCACCCATCCTGGCATTACGCAACAACTTGAACAAGGTGGTTTATCAGTAAGATTGTCATCCAATTCCTTTGCCAGACAACCAGTGGATCAAGCACTTGAGAGTACGATCAATGCAGATGCAGCCTCGCGACAAACTGGAATCACTGCTTTCCATCAAAGTCAAGGCGCAACCAGGCGGTGGACAGATACTAGATCAGCTAGAAGCACCATAGTCAGAAATCTGTTTGAAAAAGCAGCTTTTCACAAGGATACCATTCCAAGCCATGAACTACGAAAGTCAAAAGTGGAGAAATTTCAAAGAGACTTGGAAAGTATTTCTAAAATGATTGACACTACAATGAATCCCTTTGGTAACTCCCTGATCAAAGACACCAATTTGTACTGTCTAGCAGATGGCAAGAAAATGCCAGATGAAGTAAAAGAGGATATGCAAAATCTATTTGCTTTGGGGGAGAAGTGGAAAGATGAGTTCCTCCAGGAATGCTTGAAGGATTCCTCAAGGTTTGAAAAACCACTGAAAAGAAGAAAAGTGAGAAACTTTGCCAGTGTTGCTATCAAGAGCAAAATACGAGGTAAAGATGAAAAGGTTGTTGAGCTAAAGACAACACGGGACCTGCTGGGCAGACTAGTCTATCTTGCTTGTACCAGAAAGATTGAGCTAGCAAAGGTGTTTTGCTTTCCACTAACCCCGGTTCCCCTCTCTTTGGCCAGTATTTTTGGCACAGTGAAGAAGACACCAAAGTACACACTCTCCAAACACCTCGAGGATTTGATTACACACAAAGAGCCAACAACAGTTGATACGGTCATTTATGATGCAATGTTCATAATCCAGTCACTGCCCTCTGACTTGGGAATGTAGCAGAGTAGAGCTGGTCCTGAAGATCATATGCAGTCGAAAGGCAAGGAAAGTGCACTTTGTCTGTGACAGTTATGTGAAAAGCATAAAGAGTGTTGAGCAACAGGCAAGAGGTGCAAATGATGGATCATTTCACATCACGGGTGCAGACCAGTTACGTCCTAAAGATTTGAGACATGCATTGAGATCATCAAATTTCAAAACTGCACTTAAGTTCTTCATGGAGGAATGGAAACATAACCATTATGCACCAATCATAAAACAAAAGACTGTTGTTGTTTCACATGAGGAGCAGTGTCTTCAGTATACAGCATCTCTATCAGGAAATGTAGAAAACAATGAGGCACCAGAGTACGAATGCTCACATGTGGAGGCAGATACCAGTCTAGTATACCGTAACAGCATGCTGTCAAAAGCAATACCAGGACAGAATGTTGTTGTCCGTGCAACAGACACTGATATCATGGTCATTCTCCTGCATCATTCAAGACAACTCAAGGCCAATGTGTGGATGGACCTTGGACATTCGAGTGATAACACTCGAAGGTATGTCCATATTACTGCGCTAGCAAACCACCTCGGCCCAGTTGTTTGCAAGGCACTACCAGGTTATCATGCTGTGACAGGATGCAACTACACGTCGCCCTTCTTCAGGAAGGGAAAGGTGAACCCAATGAAGAAAGCTCAGAAGAGTGCTCTCCATCTCGAAGGCATCAGCATGCTCGGAGAGATAACCGCCTTTGATGATGACGACAGCCTTGTAGAAAGATATGTGTTCACTCTATGGTCAGGGAGCATTATCATCCGTGAATGACGCCAGGTTGAAAATCTTCCTACAGATATACAAACCGACAGATCCAGACAGTCCATTGGAGAAAATAAAGGGACTTGATGCAGGCATGCTCCCACCCTGCAAAAATGTTCTGATGCAAAAATTGGCACGGTGCAATTACGTGGCATATCTCTGGAAGCACGCACATCTAAGAGATCCACTATAAAACATTCAACCCACAGATCACGGCTGGAAAGAGGTCAACGGAGATTTTGTACCACTCTGGTTTACCGGCAGTTAGATGGCAACTATTCTTTATAAAACCATGGAACCAGAAGATGTCACAGATGGAGATGAGGATGATGATGACAATGATTGTATTACTGATGATTATTCAGAGGATGAAGAAGACAGTGATGATGATAATGGAAATGACGAATTGAATGTGGTAACTTGAAAGGGTAAATGGAAAGCTTGCAAATATCAATATTTGAAATATTGATATTTCCCAGAACAATATTCAACACTGGGGCCTATTCATATTTGGCCAAAAACTGGCCAAAAATAGTTATTTTGTCTTACATAGGGTCAATAAGACTGCTTTTTTGGTAATCAGCACCCTCTTTTACCTAAAATAGGCTTGTCAAATCATCTTTACCTAAAGTTCTGATTAAACCCACTATTTGACGGAATAAGGGAATATTTGGCCAAAAAGGGTTAAGATTGTCATTTTGTCTTGATTGAGGTCAACAACACAGTTTTATTTGGAATCAGCACCCTTTTTTACATAAAGTAGGCTTGTCAAATCAGCCTTACCTAAAATTCTGATTAAACCCACCAACCCAACGTAATTTTACCAAATATGGTCATATTTGGTCAAAAAGGGGTTAAAATGGTCATTTTGTCTTGAGTGGGGTCAATAAGACTGCGTTTTTTTGGATTCAGCACCCTTTTTTACATAAAGTAGGACTATCAAACCATCCTTACCCAAAATTCTGATGAAAGCCATCTATCTCCTAGGGTAATATTGTATATCTTTCATCCATATTTTAACAGATAAAATAATGCATGAAACTGAATATAAAAGAAAGCCTGGTGTTGGCGCAGTGGTTAGGGCAGCGGCTTGGGATCCAAAAGGTCCTGAGTTCAATCCCCGTTGAGCCACTGAATTAATACACCTGGGGGTTGACTCAGCCTGTCATCCTTCCGAGGTCGGCGAAATGAGTACCAGTATACTGGGCCGGTGTATACCCCGGTTAAAATAGGTGTACCATATCCCTGTGTCGTAAGAGGCGACCATGGTTGCGTCAGGAAGGGCATCCGGCGTAAAACATGTGCCAAATCACTATGCGGATCATACGGATGATCCGCTGTGGCGACCCTGAACGGGAACAGCCGAAAGAAGAAGAAGAAGAAGAAACTGAATATAAATATTTGGGTACCATGTTTTTCTCCATTTCCTTCCATTCGAAGATATTTACATTCCCCATACCTGGGTATTATCATTAATTTTGAGTAGAATCAGTGAGCATGTCACATATTTCAGGGAACTCTATCTTAATGTGTGCTTATGTTGATGTTATGATGATATGCTAGGTGGTCATATTTTGGACCATTAGCTGTGTGTTAATCAGCTGTCGGGATTCTAACCTTGCTTGTAATTGTGTATTATTCAAACCTTGCTTTAAAATGTTGCTTTAAATGTATCATGCTGTTTTCACTATGTCTTTGATAACTCTTTATGGCTCTGCAGCTGCACAACAGCATGTCCTTGGGAAAACTGTGTATGCTGATATCCCACACATTCCTGTTCTTAGTCATCACCAGAGTTTCGCCTTTGCTATCAGCAGGTGCCAGTGTAGGGGTGTAGGAGTCTTAGAAAGTTATTAGTTTGCAAGATGAACTGTTGGGTTGCGAATCTGAGGATTGACTGATCCAACTTCCTGAGGGCCCCTAGGGAGGGGGAAAGAAGCCCACTGCCGCATTTATTTCTTTATTTCTTTATCCCTTAGCACACACTTGTAGTCCACACCCAGTTTTGCTTTTGTGTGATTATATATACAACTGTTTTGAAGTAAGAATCTCAATGTGGTCCGGGGGCACCTGACTGAAGGGCCTTTGGGCTGCATTCCGCATGCGTAGTGCCATCTTCTCTGAAATAAATCGTATCATTCGAAAACCCTCATTCGACTCTGTCATTACTCGGCCGAGTGAAGAGTCATAACAATTGGCGACGAGGATGGGATGCGACTGATGCTGGCGGTGTGGACGGCGGGACTCCACTTGGTGTACAGCGATCACAAGGGTTCAGCTAAAGGTACGTGGAAATTGCACGTATAGGGCACCTAAGACAGGGAGCCCTAGTTAGGTGAAAACTGTACACTTGGTGGGCAGTGCCCCGCTGGACGCAGCTCCAGGATCTGCTCGGATCAAGAACTGTAACGGTAAAACATATGAGGTGATTCGAATGCGGTTTGTTTGAAGGGCACAAAGAGGGCTGGCAGGCCGTATGTTAGAACCGGTAAGGGTCGAGGATAAAGGTATCCGTGTGAAATAAGGAGGAAACAGGTTGGAATCCTGTACCAAGAGAGGGAAGGTTAGAGGCCTTCATTGGGTTTGAGGCTATTAGGCGGCGGGTCGAAAGGGATCTCGGTCCCGGTGTAAAAGGAGAAACGATTTACAGCTACTAGGCGGCTGATTGAAAGGGATTTCGGTCCCGACGTAAAAGGAGAAACGATTTACAGCTATTAGGCGGTTGGTAAGATAAGAACAAAAGATGGGGAATAACTCTGCAAAGAACATAGAGTTACCCAAAGGAACAACACTTAAAGTTATCGGTGAAAGTGGAAAACACTGGAGAGCGTTTGCAGCGTGGCTAACGGAGTCACAAAGTGAGACAGGACGTAAGCGATTCGATTCAGAGGGAATCTTGAACCAACGGGAAAAAAACACAAGGTTAATGAGCCAGGAGAAGGGCTGTTTGTAGAGTTACCTATTTGGATGTATTTGTGAATACAATGTGGTGGGGAAGGTTGAGTTTTGTGTTAGACGTAAGTTGAGTGTTCCAACTTGGAACTTGTATGTGTGGAACAACTTGTATGTTTGTATGGAGATAATGATTGGTCGTTATCGTTAATGTGAAGACTTTGGACGAGGTGAATTGCGCACACCAAATCCGGAGGAAGGACGATGATGACCGATTCTGCACGTGTTGTTAATTCAGTGATGGGCAAATGTCATTTTGAGAGAGAGAGAGAGAGAGAGAGAGAGAGAGAGAGAGAGAGAGAGAGAGAGAGAGTGTGAGTGTGTGTGTGTGTGTGTGTGTGTGTGTGTGTGTGTGTGTGTGTGTGTGTGTGTGAACTCGATGGGGAATTGAATAATTAAAACCACTTCAGCAGACAGTTTGTCAAATGGACCAACGTTCGGGTTTTCTCATGGTCTGATAAACTCTGTATGCTGTTTTGGCTTTGAACACTGTACGTGATAAATGGATGGTCTCCACGGAGCATCATTTTGATTTTAAATTCAAATTCAGTTCTGTTTCCACTTTGCATGTTTCGTAAGGCTGATCGACGTTACGGGTTCGTTTTAACGTCAGTTTCAATTCTGGTTTCATTTGTTGGGGTCATTAAGCATGTTTTATACTTGATTTTCGTAAATCTGGAAAAAAACTTATTTTATGGGGTTTTGCGAGTCACGTGACGTGCCATAGGATTTAACAGGCGCGCCGAAAGCACGAAATCGTCCCGTCGAAGGACAGCTTATCGTGAGGGTTTACGAAATGGATTAGCACATTTTACAAGATGGGGACGCCCTTCTTAGGATTCTGTAAAAATTCCGATTTAAAACGAACGTATTTGAGATGTCGTCAAATATTTGTTCCGTGAGTTTGATCGTAAAAACCAACGCGCTGATAAGACGTATTGCTCATGTGAGTGCGTGATGACGTAATCACGCATGGGCCCAGCGCGCTTTGTCAAACTTGAAAGTGCAATTAACACCCTGCTGTGAACGTGCCTGCTTGTCGGAGCAATGTACAAGAATTTCTCGAGGCGGCTGATTTTGAATATGGTGGACAAACTAGATTTTAAAGAGATAGCTTTGTGGTAAAATTAATTAATAAGGACATTGACGTTTCAAAGGATCGCTCGATTTTGTGTTTCGAGGCGAGTGCACGCGCTATCGGAACATGGAAGCGACAATGCTTTGAAACAAGGCTGTAATATATATATGTTTGTTCCGGTTGTTGTTGTTGTTGTTGTTGTTGTTGTTGTTGTTGTTGTTGTTGTTGTTGTTGTTGTTGTTGATGATTGGGCTTCGTGACCGGAAGAGGAAAAGAGAAAAAAAAAAAAAAGAGACGCGGAAGAGGCGCAGGACCGAGGGATTTAGGATGGATGGTGTTGTGGTAATGAAGTGCCGTACTGTGATTAGCGGCAACGGAGATTGGGCGGATGTGGCAGCACTGTGTATGGGGGTCGGTGGCTGGTGATGACTCGTATGCCGCGTGCTCCGTGGAGGGTCGTGCTGGAACAGTAATGGTATGTAGTATACTGTATTAGGAATGGTGTACTCTGAGGAATGTAATTGGGATTAGAGTATGGAGTTTGCCTTCAGTATTATGTGTACAAGTTATTGTATTTTGTTATTCTTACCCTATGTATATTTATGTTGTTGTAGATATGCGTATGGGTTTTGTGAGAATAAAGCCGATCGAAAAGGTTTATTGTTGATTACTACAACAGATGGAAAGGAGGATTTAAATGCTTTGAACAAGGAACGGATTTTATTTAAAGTGGGTTTATCTTTTAGCCGCGTCTCGCGTAGTAAACGCCGGCTCTAAGAGTTCCGCGTTGTTCTTATTATTATTCTGGTGAAGACAAAACCTTTAGGACGTGGCTCTTGGACACATTTGTCCTTGTTTACATGTCAGACATCCAAGAACAAGGACGTTTGGTAGGCTACGCACTGATGAGGATGGCGGTGTTTTTGGGAAAATTACGGGCGGAGCTCGTGCTGTTTGAACACGCAGCCATCGTGGGCCTTGACGAGGGAGCGTTTCGATTCTCTGCCTGTCGGGGTCGAGATGTTTGTCTGGAAGCGGACAGAAAAGCATGTCTGTTGTCTTTATATGAGCCTCTATCTGTCAGGATAAATTCATTGGATTTGGGAAGTATAAGCGGAATTAAAGGGATGTAGAGGAATGGTTGCTTAGCAACGACAACGATCTGGAAGGAATGGAATTGGCTTTGCACTGCACTCACTGTCTACTACGATGAAACAGGGGAGGATTATGAATACGTGGCCAAAGCACATAGAGATTACACCGTCAAACGCTCTCTGATGAAAACCAACCGATGGATCGGGAAGGAAGGAGCGGCGGTGGAGGTGAAACAAGCCGCCAGAGAGCGCGAACTAATGAAGCACAGAGAAGGACTAACACCGTTCATCTCAATGGCAGTTAGTAACAGACATAGTGCAGGGGAGTTAGGAAGAATGGTGAACAGATTGAGATGCGCCCCAGAACCACAAGATGGAGCAACGAACACCAGAACACTTTACAGGCCGTCAGACAAGGAGATGGATGGAAGGTATGCTTGCCTGATCAAAATCTACAGTAGTGTACAGTAAGGTCTCTGGCCTTCACATCCACTCACCACGCACCCAGAGCAACTTCCAGTCCTGCAAGCTCTAGTCATGGTTGGAGCCTCATACGGAGGTATCATTTAAAAATAATCTTTTACACAAATACTTGTCATTATGTTGCAGTTGACTGCAGTGTTCAGTGCAGTGGCATGCTGTAAACCTTGTAGTAACGGAGACAGTGACAGAACCTTTGACGACACAATATGCAACTCCTGGTACTGACACTACTCCTTTGTGGGGGGGACCTATCACTAGGCAACACAACACACTCAAGCCAAAGAAACCGTATACACCTCCGTGGCAAAGGGGGACACGGAAATGAACCAGTACCAACCCCACAGCGACATAGGAGGGGAGCGGCTGGAGAAAGAATGGAAGCAGGTGAATACGCAAGGTTGGGGAAAACATACAACCAAGAACTAGATAAGGTAAAGATATTTTCAAAGGAACCTGGCAAGACCGCACCACTCATTTCCAGAGGGCTGACAACCATCCAGCCACAGCAGCTCATAGAACTGTCTTGCGTCCAAGCCGAGGAAACTTATGATTTGATAGAACGAAACGAGGAAATAAAATCAATTAGATGGTCTTATGCTATGACAAAACCTGTTGGGAGGGACGTCAGAAAATGCAGAAAAGACAGAAGTGGCTTGGCAGAACAAAACGCAAGACAAAACCCAGCGGGGGCACTTTGCACAAATAGGATTCATATGGGGTCAACACGCATCTCTAATTACCCAAGTTCCATGGGCCCCGAAAGAACCCTTTTGGAGTATAGTTGTGAAATCTTGTGAAAATACAGTAACCTCCCAGAGAAGAACACATTTCACTTATAGGTGTTTTCACCTATAAGGCTTGAAGCTCTCACGAGCGATCGAGTGGAACGCAAGGAGGGTTACGCAGGGTGGAGATCTATATTTCATGACTGGGGAGACTGGTTACTGCGCCTGGTAGGGGCAGCAATCCTAATCATCATGGGAATCATTTTTGGAGTATTTCTGATCAAACGTCTCATTTCCATTTGTCTAAAGAAATGCTGTGAAGCCTCACCCCTCACCCAGGCCATCATAATAATTAACAGCGAACTCATGGAGGAAGACCCCGAGGACCTCTGTATGGGGCCACAACCCGACCTGACCCCCACCAGCTGAGGAGCCAACAAGGTGTTCTGGCGGAGGGCGCCCTGGGGAAGACTCTTCCAGGTATTACTGATTACTCAACGAACTTTCAAGTGAAAAGGTAAGCCAAACATGGACTCGTACATCTCACTACACACGAAGATACAGGAAGTTGTAACAAGAAAGAAAGGAAATCTACAAGTAAAATGCTGATGGAGGTTTATGATAGATGTGGCAGTGTTTTGACTAGCATATGCATAATCGTGGAAAATGGACAATACCAGATAGTGAAGGAATGTATGGAAAATACTTGTATGACCCTTATATGTAAATATGCATCTCATGAGACTCTTTTTGTCTTCTAGCGCAAGTTGAGAAAGGAGCTTACACCATGCCTTGAGCTCACAGTGCTGCTCACCCATTATTACATTTGCATATTGTAAATATTATTGTTGTAATTAGTGTTGAGTATAATTGCCTAAATAATAATGTTGCTGTTAATATTGTATAGACTTGTAGTGCCTTTAATATTGTGTGGACTTAACATCAAATTTGTATATGACAACTTAATGGGAGACTTGTGGCAGTGGGCAAGACAAAAGGCAACAGAAGCTAACCTGAACCACCGGCAGTTGGGGACTTCTCATTTGGGGAATGTTGATGGCTATCCACGGCATTTGCAAATCCCGTTTGGCAGGCACGGCGCGCTAGGCGTACCTGCTACAGGAACCAAATAGGGGTCCACTCGGTTGGTGAGTATCAGGTGTGGCTGGGTATGGTCAAAATATGACCAAGGAGGGAAACTGTTATGATGATATGCTAGGTGGTCATATTTTGGACCATTAGCTGTGTGTTAATCAGCTGTCGGGATTCTAACCTTGCTTGTAATTGTGTATTATTCAAACCTTGCTTTAAAATGTTGCTTTAAATGTATCATGCTGTTTTCACTATGTCTTTGATAACTCTTTATGGCTCTGCAGCTGCACAACAGCATGTCCTTGGGAAAACTGTGTATGCTGATATCCCACACATTCCTGTTCTTAGTCATCACCAGAGTTTCGCCTTTGCTATCAGCAGGTGCCAGTGTAGGGGTGTAGGAGTCTTAGAAAGTTATTAGTTTGCAAGATGAACTGTTGGGTTGCGAATCTGAGGATTGACTGATCCAACTTCCCTGAGGGCCCCTAGGGAGGGGGGAAAGAAGCCCACTGCCGCATTTATTTCTTTATTTCTTTATCCCTTAGCACACACTTGTAGTCCACACCCAGTTTTGCTTTTGTGTGATTATATATACAACTGTTTTGAAGTAAGAATCTCAATGTGGTCCGGGGGCACCTGACTGAAGGGCCTTTGGGCTGCATTCCGCATGCGTAGTGCCATCTTCTGAAATAAATCGTATCATTCGAAAACCCTCATTCGACTCTGTCATTACTCGGCCGAGTGAAGAGTCATAACAGTTGACATAAGAGGTGTGTTCAAAAAGTATCCAACCTTAATTTTTTGTGCGTAAACAAATTAAGCTAGGGAGGCGTGGTTTGGTGCACGTACGTAGGCAATCCGAATTCGTATGTGTGAATATTTTCTCGCCTGCCGAAGCTGTCAGTCGCCGACAGACCGCCGATGAGTGAGGAAGTGTAAGTGAGCGCCGTCGGATTTTCGTTTTTGACAAAATGGTGGAAAAACTTCAACAATGCCACTGCATCAAATTTTGTGTAAAGCTTGGCGATTCCCAAGTGAAAACGATCCGCAAGATTCAACAGGCCTTCGGGAACTAAGCAATGGGCACCACACAGATAAAAGAGTGGTACAACCGCTTCAAAGATAGTCGCAGATCAGTGGAAAGTGAAGCACGTTCTGGTAGAGAGAGGGAATCTTCACTCGGCTCTTCCTTCACACGAGTGACGTCCAACATCGGAGGAACGTTACCATGGAAACCTCCGAGGCTCACTCGACCCGTTTCATCTGTGGAGAAATGGACGGACGTCGGGACCGTGGAGGGTTTAAAATACCGAGAACATCTTGTGGATCCTGAACATCTGAACGTCCAGGATCCTGAACCCGCAGATCCCAGCAGC